>NC_140086.1:56213874-56813874 GCF_964237585.1 Gallinula chloropus
GAGAAGAGAAAGAAGAGAGAGAAAGAAGAGAGAGAAGAGAGAGAAGAGAGAGAGAAGAGAGAGAAGAGAGAAAGAAGAGAGAGAAGAGAGAGAAGAGAGAGAGAAGAGAGAGAAGAGAGAGAGGAGAGAGAAGAGAGAGAAGAGAGAGAAGAGAGAAAGAGAGAAAGAGAGAAAGAGAGAAAGAGAGAAAGAGAGAAAGAAAGAGAGAAAGAGAGAAAGAGAGAGAGAAAGAGAGAGAGAGAGAGAGAAAGAAAGAGAGAAAGAGAGAAAGAGAGAGAGAGAAAGAGAGAAAGAGAGAAAGAGAGAAAGAGAAAGAGAGAAAGAGAGAAAGAGAAAGAGAGAAAGAGAAAGAGAGAAAGAGAGAAAGAGAGAAAGAGAGAAAGAGAGAAAGAGAGAAAGAGAGAAAGAGAGAAAGAGAGAAAGAGAGAAAGAGAGAAAGAGAGAAAGAGAGAAAGAGAGAAGAGAGAGAGAGAGAGAAAGAAAGAAAGAAAGAAAGAAAGAAAGAAAGAAAGAAAGAAAGAAAGAAAGAAAGAAAGAAAGAAAGAAAGAAAGAAAGAAAGAAAGAAAGAAAGAAAGAAAGAAAGAAAGAAAGAAAGAAAGAAAGAAAGAAAGAAAGAAAGAAAGAAAGAAAGAAAGAAGAAAAAAGGAAGAGAGCAGAAAAGGGAGCAACAGTAAAATAAGAGAGAAATTTAATAACAGTAAAGCCCCAGAAATTGGAAAAAAAAATGAGCCTTTTTCTGGGGTTGGTGGTGGTAGAAGTTTTTTTCTGGAGGGCTGACATAGAGGGAGAGCAGGCCAAACTTCATGTTTCACAGGCCAAGTCCCAAAGAACAAAACTGATGAAAAAGACTACTTGAAATACTGAAAGAACTTTGTGCCAAACTCTAAGAATTTCTTGAAGAGTTAATCTTTTTTTTTAAACATTGACTTAAATGAGGTACATACTCTTGTCAAATTGGAAAATGCCCTGTGGAAAAGAGGGGGAAGGAGTGAAAAGAATAGAAAATTAAATTAGCAAACAGAAAATACTGTTTCTACGCAGCCCTCCTAAAAGTTAGGAGTCCCCCATTCACAGAAGCTATTATGTTGAATATTCTGTACGTGGGTGGCAGAGTTACACACAAGTTATGATTCATAAAATTGTATCTATAAAGTCTCTTCCAAGGGAATCCTGTGAGCCACCCCATTTCCCCTGCCCCACTCCCCAGTACATCATTTACTATACATCATGCCTGAAGATAAACATGCTGTTGGAAAGGACTCAGCCAGTCTCATGGTACCCATCCTTGACTTCCAGAAGGTTGTTATTCTCTAAGCTGGGAATTCAGACCACAATGGGGGGCTAACGCTCCAGAGTATGCTGAGCTTACACAACATTTTTACAGAAATAGCAGAACATGGGGAGGAAAGAAGTGGGAAAGGTAGCTGAAATGCATTAAGCATCTCAAAGAATTAGGGTTAAGATGAGCAGGAGGTATGTGGATTTCCATGGCTTCTTAAGGGACTGTTGCAGTTTAACCCCAGCTAAGCACCACACAGCCACTGGCTCAGTCCCCCCACAACAGGATGTCAGAGAGAATTGGGAGAGTAGAAGGTCAACTCATGGGTTGAGATAAACAATTTCATAGGGAAAACAAAAACTGTGCAAGTGAAACAAGCAAAAACAGGAATTCATTTCCCAGTTCCCATGGGCAGGCAGGTGTTCAGACATCCCTAGGAAAGCAGGCATCCATCACATGTAACAATTACTTGGGAAGACAAATGTCATTACTCTGAATGTCCCCTCCTGCCTTCTTCTTCCCACAGCTTTTTATGCTGAGCATGATGTCATATGGTATGGGATCCCTTGGGTCAGTTGGGTTCAGCTGTCCCGGTTGCATCCCCTCCTAATTCCTTGTGCACCCCCAGACTACTCACTGGTGGGGTGAGAAGCAGCAAAGGCTTTGGCTCTGTGTAAGCCCTGCTCAGCAGTAAGTAAAACATCCCGGTGTTACCAACGCTGTTTCCAGCACAAATCCAAAGTGCGGCCCTGTACTAGCTGCTGTGAAGGAAATTAACTCTACCTCAGTCAAACCCAACACAAGAAGAAAAAGAACGAATGGGGAAATTGGCATTTGTCTTTCCAAGTCACGCTATTTACAAGATTCCAAGAGAAAGAGCTGGTCTTTCATGCCTCCTCCTCAACCTAGCAGTACAACTGCGTAGGGAGATACTGCCGACACAAAGCTCAGTCCATACCAAAGCAGCAGTTATTAAACTTATCCATTTCAGAGTGATCCAAGCTTTAAAAAGCATCACAAGTATGTTTAGTGCATAAAAGCACTACACCCTGCTCTGCTTCAGACTTTGATAATTCAGAACTGGCTAAGTGGAACTCTGCCATATTAACAATAACACAAGAAATTTGATTGTTTGGGTTGAGAAGCATTGTGATAAATTTCAGCTTAACAGTTAATAACTTTTCTGGATATATCTAAAAGCGTAGACGAAGGCTGGAAGTGTTTTCCTTAGGAGTGTTGCTATCACAACGCTATAATCCAGGCATACACACAGTGCATAGAGGCTTGGTGGGTAAGTAGATCATTCTAACTTTTGTTTTAATGTCATCATATTTCTATAGCTCTTTAGCAGATGTCTGTGCACTTTTTTTTTTCTACCAAGTCTTGGTTTCCATAGCTTCTACTGGATCAAAGCTTTTCTTGCAACGACAAAACCAGCCCTGGTATATCTCCCACCCTCTTCTGAACACCAGTGAAGTTAAAGGAAAACTAATTTCAAACACACATCTATTGCATGAGAAACCTCATGAAAAAATAAGCAACATAAAACTTGTGTGCTAATCCCATCTGTATAATGAGGACAGAGAGAAATTAGGAGCCATTAATCCAGGAAGCCATAGAAGAGAAAGGATAGCTTTAAGGGCTGTGAATGATATAAAAGCTTACAAAAACTGTAAACACAACACAAATCTTAATTCAGCAAGAAAAAAGATGACCACAGAAGCAGCCACAATAAAACCACTTTGCTCTCAAGTGAATTAACAGCTTTAAAACAGAATGTTAAGTAGTATCTGCTGCACAACCTGGGTTTTTTGGGGTGGCTTTTTTCTTTTTTTTAAGTAACCAGATAATGGAATTTTCTCTGAGAAGATGTGACTGGAAGCTGTTAAGGATTGTACATCCATTAAAAATGAGCAAAATTCAGACATTCAAATACTTCATATATCTGAAATAAAGCAGCTGCCCTGATTTAAGTCTAAACATGAAGATTTGTGAGATATATACCACATTTCATCCAATAATGGAGCTTTTTACTTTCATTCCAGAAGCTCATAGCATGTTTTCATTGCCTTACAAGCAATAATTCCCCACTGTTATCACTAACTGTGGACGTGTGTCTATTAATTCCTTGTTTACTGAGACAGAAACCTACCTTCAAAGGCCCACATGAAGAAGATTTATCCTATAAGTGGGTTTCCTTTCTGGAACCATGAAGTTTTTCATGTGACACTGCTTCATTGTGCTCTGAGTTTCGGGTGAGCATCAATACTGTTGTTGCCCTTGTCAACATGCCAGGGAGCTAGAAAAGCAGTGATTTGCCATAGACTGGGGCCCCTTTGCCATGACTTCCAGAGGGGATCCTCTGATGAAGAATGTGCTGAAGCCATGACTCCTGCATCTTTTACCAGTTTGTTAATCTCAAGCAGACAGCTGAGCGTCTGGCAGAGGGCGGACCACCAGATAGGATGGGAAGAAGAAGGTGAAATGGGGATAAAGCTACTGAAGATATTGCTTTAGGGCCTCTACTTGACACCGCAGCTACACTGTCTCCTTCAACATGAGCCTTCCTCAGCAGGACCAGCAGTGTCACTGCTTTAACAGCAGCAGCCCGGAGTACATGTTAGTCAGGTAGACAGTCCCTTGTTCTGCCACTAAAATAAAAGTGCTGTAAATGCAGCAGGGGTTGGTTGCTTCGTTTGCTTTTTCAGTGTCAGCTGGAAGCAGCTCAGGGTGAATGGAGGCTGCAGGAGCTGAGGCAGCACTGCTGGGATGGGAAGATAGAGAAAGAAAAGCCAAGGAGGCTGGTTGGCATCAAGTGCAGTGGTTTGCCACCCACACTCCCTTTCCTCACGTACACGCATGTTCCCTGAGACTGTACAGGGCAAGAGAAGCAACTCATCCTGAACAGCAGTGCCTGGGGAAGGGCATCACCCAAATAGTGCCAACAAAATTAAAAAAAAAAGAGTAATGTTTAGTTGCATTTTCTACTCAGAGATGAAAGTAATGAGAAAACAGGTCCAGATTTCAAAGGAGCCATATGGAAATCAGGAGAGGGAAAACCAAAGGCATGTTCTGAAACACTCGTGGCCACAAAGGCTCCCCCATGCCAGATGGGGACCTCAAACACCCCAGCACACAGAAGGTATGGCTTAAGGATGTCTTTCTGCACCACTTAGTAACTGAGGTTATTGGCTTTTCCAAGTGGGTTGGCAGAGCTGCTGAAAGGGCATGAGCCAACAGCCCCACCTCAGAAAGTCTCACCAAGGCAGAGCGGGTGATGTGAAGGGAGGACAGCCTGGTTCCCAAACTCAAACAGGTAGTGAATCCCCAAACAGCCTTCCTATCCTAAGCTCAGGTGTTGGGAGAAGGCATGTATGTGGCCAGTCCATTGAGAGTAAAGCTTCCGCAGGGAAAAGGAGCCCATGCTCAAATAACCCTGGTGAGCATCAGCATTTAGCATTTACCTGACCAGAACATTGAAGCAACCCAGTACAACAACTAGCCACACAACTGCCTGCCATCTTAAGGGATTTAGAATAATGTGCAGAAGAACAGGAATTACTTTAAAGTGTTGTTCCATACTCATTTTAACTTTGAGGTAACTTGGTCTGTGATCTAGGAACCTAAGGACACAGACTGCAGCCAAAAACTCTGAGGTTTATTCCAAGCTCTGGCCATCTTGGGGGGTAAGGGGGGTTATGCAATTCATCTTACTTTTCTGTTAGGGAATTTTTCCACCTCTGAAAGGGAATGATGATACTTTTCAGTCACACTGGAAGAGGCTGTTAGGTTCAGTGATGTGTGCACAGAGGATAAAGAGATTTTCCACTTACTCAGCTGGCAGTGAAATGGACTGAAAATAAGCAAAAGTGATTGATACCTAAATTAAGAGATTCTGCAGTATAAAATATGAGCAAAGAAGATACTCTTTTCAAGCAGAGAATGCATTAAGGCAGAAATGAAAGCTTTCATTTAGGTAAATGAAATAGATTCCCATTTGTTTTTAAACAGAAAAGGGCTTGGGAAATGTGGGGAAAATGCCTGATTAACTAATTTCAAAACCAATGCTGTATAAAATACTTGATTTAAATTGGTTATAAACTGTGCCTGCTTGTTTCAGGTTTTATTAGTAAATTCCCAACTTTAGCTAAATGATGGAGACTGCCTCTTGCCCAGACAAGGACTGACTCCCCGGTGCGTGCCAGACTGAGGTTAGTCAGGATTGTCTCTGTACTACCTCTGAGGAACATGGGATGATTCATTTGTCAATTTTTATACACTGAGCTGAAAACACAAAGAGCGACGTAAGTGCTAGGTATTCATCACCACAACTTCTGGGCACGGCAGAGTATGAAAATAAAGGCTGGCAAGCAGACCTCGGGAAAACCGTAGAGACAAGCTTGTAATGTAATGCCAAGAGAAGTTTGCTAATTGTAATCCGTATCTCTTAATATCACAAAGCAATAACAATCCAAATCCAGTAGGAAGGGGCAGGCTGATGTCTGTCCGTCCCTTCTCTGTCCTTTTTACCAGGCATTTGCTCAATGATCACAGCAGATGGCCAATTTTCTTAAAAAAAATATGAAAAGAAAATTAAAGGGTCACTTCTTCACTGTCATCTTCTGCATTCCCACAGGGCACAGCTTGCGAGGGGCAGGTTGTCTGTATTCAAGTGTCAGTGTGGGGATCAGATACATGCAAGCAGGCACACGATGTGCAAGGGAGGAGTGAAGTGATCCAGCTCACTCTGACCATGAGCAGGGCATTGCTCTTGGTGGAAGAGTGTGCTGGTCCCACGAGAATCAGCTGCCTAAGCGGATGCAGAAGAGGGAAGGCTCTGTTACTGGAGCAATCACACACCCAGTTCAGTCAGACCAGAATCGGCAGGCAAATGTAACACGGTACGTCAGAACTTAAAAAATCTTTGTCACTTCCCCCTGTCCCTCCCACCCTGACATTTCAACACATCCCAAGAAAGAGGCACCTTTGACTGTTCTTACGGTGGCACACGGCTCTTTGGGGACAAGAGACAGCAAGGAAGTGGCAATTTGCCAACATGATGTCACATGACATGACTGATTTTTGCATTTGCATTTGCAGCTCATGCTCAGTTTGTGGGTGCAGCATACACGGTGCTGGGAGCCCCAAGGCTCCCCTCTCCCCACTAAGAAGAACAGCATGCACCCAGGGCCAGCCCTGCCAGGCTGACTGAGAGCTCACAGCAAAGCACATCTCTCGATCTCTTCTTCCCTGCATGTGGAAGCTCATTGTTTAAAGCCCTTAGCATGTCTCTCTCGGTTTACATCCCTTTCAAGTTCGAGGGAAGGCAGAGGGATGTAAATCACCTGTGGTGCAATGCCAGTAACATGAATAATCTTTGTGCCTGCTTCTGCCAAGTGTAAATTTGGCACTTGTCGGGGGCTGGCAGCTACAGTGAATGGCGACGGCTCTGCTGTGGGAATGGAGAGGCACTGCCACGCAGACTGCCAGCGAGGCTGGGCAGGCAGCTCTGCCAGAGAAATTGCTGCCGTTTACATACTGGCTCATCTGCTGCTTTTTTCAGAGAGTTTTGAATTCACTGTAAATCCTGGCACAAAGAAGAATTTGCTGATTTTAAAGAAGTGTAGTATGTAACAAAAAGAGATGGGTATTAATAACCAGGTAAAGACAGGGAAGGGCTAAGAACTCTCCCTGGTAATTTTGCACTGAGTTCCCTGTTGCCACCACTGGACTTCCACCAAAACCTGAGCTAACTATTTTAAATCAATGTTGAGTACAACTCTGCTATAAAGTGAGCACACCATGGGCATCTACTACTTGCCCACTGATCGGTGAATCTCTGAGGAATCCTTCTTAATAAGCATGGGAGAAGGTGAATCTATTTTAGATGAGTTTCCAAATGCCTGTGTGGCAGACACCAAGCTGGAAGTCTCACAACAGTGAGTAGTTCTGTAATGTTTCTAAGGTTCCTTGCTACAACTGACTGAGAACTCCACACCTCTGGTTCTCCCATGGCGTTTTGATATTCCAGACACTGCTACCAGAATGGTTTAAAGCATGAAACTCAAAACAGTCAAAAATTGTACTAACTTTTTTTCAGTGTTGAAAAAGTCTTGGAAAAAAAGTCTTGAAAAGAGTTCAATTTGTAAGGAAATTCTGAATGGGGTTCACTAAATAGGACCCTTTCTTTCTTAGCCATCTCAAGCAGTTTCTGGCATAAACCAGAGCAGCTTGCTTCAGTGAAGTAACACTGAAAGGGAGCTAAAGAATATGAAAGACTTGTTAAGAACCAGAAGGAGAAACAAATGTAATGGACAAGGTTAGAAGATTAGCTATGAATTTTCCAATATTTATTGATTCACCTATTTTTTCAACTCTCATGTCACACTGTCATGAACCTTGGTAACTGTCTGTGTGCTCACCAGCAGTGTGAACTTTTTGGGACACCAGATCTATGCTATTTTGCAATTAATAAAAAATGAAGACCACATGGACTCGGGTAGTTCAGCTGACAGAAAACACACCGTTTCCTGTGTAGTACAGAATAATTTCCTATCATAATATCGAGAAAATGCACAAAATCCTGGGACACAACATCATCTGCAGAATCCCACAGTTCAGAAGAACACTTAGAATCCCAGAACCATAGAACAGCCCAGGTTGGGAGGGACTTCAAAAGATCATCTGGCGTCACCTTTCATGGGAAAGGGAACCTAGATGAGCCCACCCACTCTGGGCTACCTCACAGTTTAGAAAGAGTTTAGGATAATAGCAAGAATGATTACTGGTTTTTGTCAATGAGAGTCTGAACTTGCATGTCTAAGCTGTTAACAGGATCATTCACTGTATTCGCAAAACAATCTTTTAAAAAAAAAGAAAAAAAAAGCTGAAGATTAGGTTCTAAAAAAAAGCACACAGGTTAAAGTTGAACCAGTGGTCTCCTAACCTGTAGGGCATTACACGGCTACTGGAAAACTTGTCTGCAAAACTTCCACAAGAATAAGGTTAGCTAACTTCTATTCCTCTGTAAGAGAGAAATCCTGGCTCTCAAACCTTATCTAATGATAAAGGTGACAAGTAACAAAAGTGCTAACTGTTCTGGCATGGTTTGAAGCGTGCTCTGCAATGGCAAAGTGTGCCAACAGAGGATGATGGAAACAGCAGAAAGGCAGTGCAGTGTCCTTACATGGCAAGTATCCAGGGGTCTCTGCCCTGGCAGTAGGTGCTGCAGTACCACGGTGGAAAGTGACTGCAGAAATGAGACAGAAGGCAGGAAAGCTGAAGCAGCCAAAGGGTAGCTCAATACCGGGCGCACAAATGAACTTCAAATACTCTGTCTGGTCAAACAAATGCTCGGGGGTAAGAATATTCTTCACCTCAGAGATCAGCCGCCTTTGAGATAGGCGCCAAAGACAGTCGGTCTGCAGGAAGCACCAAGAGTGGCTGCAGCTCAAGTGTAACATGTTCCCCAGCTCTCGACTCCTGTGGAGCTACAAAGGCAGCAGATCAGTGCCTTGCCCTGCAGAGAGGCAAGACATTGCCAACAAAATAATCAATCAGCCACATCTTGCTATTTTGGCAATATCTGCTCTCCTGCTCAGATTTTATTAGCACACTTAGCCTCTAATTTAGAAAATTAAAAAAAAAAAAAAAAATTGTATCTGGATGTCCTACCCTGATCTGGCAACTCCAGGAATATTTTTGACTGTGCTTAAGGCCTTATTTATTACCCTGGATAAAACAGAGCATTTGGTCTACAAATTCTGAATCAAGATCAAGGCTTTCAGATTAGTTCAAATGGGGGATTTTGGACTGGACTCATCTCCAGTAAATCTGAAAAAACCCTGGATATTCTGAATCTACTATCTGTAGCAAATATCAGTATGATACCCTCTCTCCCAAAAAACCCCACCTAACCAGCAGTCTTTTAAGCAAGCTTATTACTGATCACTGTAAAACCTAATTTAAAAGTCCAACTTAAAGAGATTTACAGGGATCTTTCAGATTAAAATTTCCTGTTGATAAAGACATCCTTAGATTAGATTTCTCCTCTCAGATTGCAATCAGTTGTGTAATCCAAATTCTCACTCATTTAAAGAAGATGTGAAATAGCGTATCACTGTCAAGTGGATGACTCTCTCTGGACTTCTAGGTCTGCCTCAGTTTACATGGGTGATGCCTTCCCACAGATGACATCATTTGTATTTAAACTACTTTGAATATTATTTGTCTGAAAACTATGAGCAATATCAATCAGACCCAAACCTCTAAGAAAGTAAGTGCATAGGTTTTATTTTACGTAGAATTACTGGATCTTTAAATGAATACTCTTATAAGCAGAGCTTTGGACAAGAATAACTTTACTGACTCAGGATATACTTCATACCACTGCACTGATCCTATTTCTTCATGTTGGCAAGGTCTTATCATTGCCCCTATTACATCCTCTTGCCAAAATAAACAACATCAGGAAGAAAGGAGGCAGCAATCTGGAAAATGGCACACATATTCTTGCACATTTTTTCAGGCTGCAGCACTGAGTACATAATTTCTAAAGTCATTTTAGCTCATTGACCTGTTTTTATGAACTCAGGTGAAAAGAATTTTATGGCAGAAATATGATATTTACAGAATTTTGCTTTTAATGGGTATTTCTTGCTATTGTTTTCCCACCTCTGTAAATCACCAATTTTGCGATAAGGCAGCAAGTTGATACAGGAGATATATATTTTAAATAAAATTATAAAATGAGTACAGGCATTTTATTTGACAGAGATCAGTTGTTATTTAACCAGTGTTAATTTATGCAACACGATATCTCCTAACTGAAGGGCAAGATTCATCCTTATCTACACTGTTCCTCCTGCACCATTCAGGACCTCTCTTTCCAAGGCAGTTAGTCATTGAAGGACAGCTACTCCTCCACTACAAGCTGCTCCAGAGAAGAAGAGCTGTTAGTGTCAGAGGCAGCTTCATAGCAGCTCTGCTGCTACTGTGTCTACCCCTGACACACCAGTGACACTTCAGACTGTTTTGGTACCCTGTACATTTTTTCATTCTGCAGATCTTGTTGATAGGACAAGGAGAAATGGCACAAAGCTGCACCAGGGCAGGATCAGATTAGATGTTAGAAAAACACTTTTTACTGAAAGAGTTGTCAGGGCCTGGAACAGGCTGCCCAGGGATGTGGTTGACTCACCTTCCCTGGATGTGTTTAAAAAAAGGGTAGATCAGGTACTTAGGGCTATGGTTTAGCACAGGACAGGAATGGTTGGACTTGATAATCTTAAAGGTCTTTTCCAACCTTGTGATTGTGTGGTTCTGTGATCTTAGAGTCCACTGGGTGGCATTTCAGTGCGTGTTGGTGTTCATGCTACTTCCAGCTGCACATCTTAGAATCAAAAGGCCACAATGGAAGATCTGAAACTTTGTAGAAGATCAGAGCAACCATGTTTGCTCGTAGCACTGTGGCAAATACACAGAACTATGTCACTACAGCATGGAGTGAAGTACTTTGCTTGCAGAATCCCAGAAGGTTTCAGGGCAAAATGTGCAAATTCACCAGATTTCAGACTATGCCTTCCAAGAAAACTGCCTTGGTCTGGTGATGCTGTTCAGTCACTTCTTACAATCAAAAGTGATCAATTTTGAGTTGTGCGTTCTTGGAAGGAAGGAGAAGCACAAAGATGATGCAAATCTTAGCTGAAAGATACTGTTGAGAACTTTCCAGCTCGTTTGTGTATAGTTTAACCTCATTTAGTCTGAAATCAATCAATATAGTAGCAAGCCGAACACATTACTATTCAAAGACAACACATTTTCTATTGATTAGAAACAACTTGTACATTTCTTGTGAACCTGAGAACTCAAACCCAGAAACAGCAATGTTAGCAGCAGCTTTTTCAAACACCAGTCTTATGCTCTGCAGAGAGAAATAATATCCACCAGCAATGCAACAGGAGTAGTTTTCACATCTGTCCTTGCACCTGAGGAGAGCTTAACCTGGGGATTGAGCCCTCAAAACGACATCTTATGCTTCTGCTCCCCTTCTTATAAGGTAAAGGCCCATTTGCAACGACACAAAGCTAACGCATGTAAATATATGTACCTGCTGTTTTGGGGGTTTTTTTCATACAGTGAGTTTATTGCAACTAAATAAGGAGAGCTCAGACAATTGGCTAAGTATGAGAACAATCTCCTGTTCTCCTCTTGCAAAAATACATCAAACAGCATATTCTGGGTGAGAACAGCAGACAAGTATTTGGAGAATCAGATTTTTTTTCTTCTCAGCATGTAATTTATCCTCTAGCCACCCAGTAGTATTAATGGAAGTTCTGCATATTTGGCTCTGCTTCAAACCAAGATGGCACATAAAGTAGCAAGGTATCAAATTTCTTCTGGGTTGAAAAAATGCAAAAACAATTTTCTGCACCATTCCTGTACATGTGTGTCTCATTTTCCTTCTCTAGCCACTGCTTTTGTGCCAGTCCTACTCCAGTCATTGAAAACTGTATTAGTGGCTTTTCCTCACACTCAGATTTGCACTTCCAAGCAGCAACAACACTGTCTTGACCAAATTCAAGTCAGAGCAGAAAGAACTGAAATTGAAGAAACAAGGAAGATTTCTGTACTTCACCTCCCATTGTCATCAGTGTTCTGTATATAGAAACATAATTTCTTATGTAATTTAGGATATCAGTCCCTCACGTGATGTCATGTGTAAACGGCAGAGTACCCAACAGTACTGATTCAAGAGAAAGTCTGGTAGAAGGTACCATCATTTTCTGCTTATAAAAAGGTTGGTACATACTCCAAAGGTGCTTCTTCTTTCTGCAGTAAGGCAAAGGCAACTTGCTAGCAATCAGATTTTTTAATTTCAAAAATTAATGACCAGTGTAAAGTGGCGTATTTGTACTGAATGAAATGTTACCGTAAAATGTAAAATTAGAATAATAACTAAATGCAGAAAATCATTTTTATACTAAATTACTTGAAAATTACAGTAAATAATATTTTTTAAGCAATAAAAATATTGAAAAGAAAGAGATCCTTTCACAAATGATGCCTATGAAGAGAGTTTCATATATGCTAGCAAAATGGTATGAAACATTTTCCTGAGAAAATGTTATGATGTCTGGTGGTACAACATGGTGAGATTACATCCTCACAGCCAAATAGTTGGGAATTCTGAAGCCATGTTTTCTTTCTTTTCTTAACACACAGACGAAATAATATAAAGGTTTTAGGGAAGCTGTGAGCACTACAACTACTTGGTAGTAGGAACTATCCATTCACCTCTAGGTGGCACAAAAGAACCTAAACTAAGATCTTTCCCGATTTCCCAGGTAATGTCATGCCCTCCCAACCTGCCTCCTCATGTCAGCAATTCCAAGATCACAAAACATGTATCTGTTAACCTGTACGTAATAAAATGTCCAAATAAATATTACAGTACCAGCTACTGTAGCTAAGCAGCAGAGCGGCTTTTTTACTGCTATCAGTGAAGTGCATTGACATGTAAATCACTAATTGATTCTCCCCAATACATCTAATACCCTTTCACTTTCAAGTTAACAATACTTAAAAGGAACAATAGCCATACTAGAAATAAAGTTAAGGCTTACATTTAGTATAAGGATTACTACAGCCCCAAAAATACATACCATAAAAACAATTTGCCATCATAATCCAGCAGGGAAAAAAAAAACCTCAGTAAAATACCATTACTTCATTTTCCTTTAGATCACAGTAGAAAAGTGTGTAAAAAATTAAAGGGTCAGTGACATCACAGCCAATCAGTACTTTCTGCAGCAGTAACTAGAAATGCTGCTTTTTGACTTAAGCAATGGGCGTGTTCTGCATGACCAGAGAGAATTTGTGTATCAGCAATCTAATACTATGCCCAGCAGGTGAAGAACCCCAGGGCCTCTCGTTCTCTGTACACAAGGATGTCACCACACTTGCATTTTGTCCCAATGAAGGCACTATGACATTAGCCTGCAGAGCATTTATTTTCCTCTACCAAAAAAAAACGCATGTGTGTAACATCCCCACATCAATCCCACCACCTGTTTCCTTTATCCTCTGTCTCAGCCAAATCATCCTCATTCACATCTGAGGATGATTTTGAGCAAAACCAAAAGCACCTTCCTCTCCTAACCTGCCCCAGCTCTTTAAATAATATTGCCCAGGCAGGACTTCAACAGAGCCAAGTGCAAGGTCTTGCACATTGGTCAGGCACAACCCTAAGCACAACTACAAGCTGGCTGGAGAATGGACTGGGAGTATCCTTGGGGAGAAGGACTTGGGAGTGTTGGTGGACAAGAAGCTCAACATGAGACAGCAGTATGTCCTTGAAGCCCAGAAAGCCATCTGTCCCTTGGGCTGCATCAAAAGCAGCATGACCAGCAGGTCAAGGGAGATGATTCTGCCTCTCTGCTCTGCTCTCATAAGGCCCCACCTGGAGTACTGCATGCAGTTCTGGGGTCCCCAGTACAGGAGAGACATGGAGCTGTTGGAGCAAGTCCAGAGGGCCACAAAGATGATCAGAGGGCTTGTTCAGCCTGCAGAAGAGAAGGCTGTAGGGACACCATATTGCAGCCTTCCAGTACCTGAAGGGGCCTACAGGAAATCTGGAGAGGAACTTTTTACAAGGTTGTATAGTGACAGAACAAAGGGTAATATCCTTAAGCTGGGGGAGAGTAGGTTTAGATTAGATATAAGGAAGAAAATCTTTACTGTGAGGGGGGTGAGGCCCTGGCACAGGTTTCCCAGAGAAGCTGTGGCTGCCCCCTCCCTGGCAGTGTTCAAGGCCAGGTTGGATGGGGCTTTGGGCAACCTGGTTTATTGGAGGGTGTCCCAGCCCACAGCAGTTTGAACCAGATGATCTTTAAGGTCCCTTCCAACCCAAACCACTCTGTGATTCTATGACTTTCATCACCCTACCATGCAAACCCACTCAGCCTGAAATGCTTTGACTCTTCAAAGACTGAACATGAAGTTATGAATAAAATTTATCACAGAATTATGTGGAAAAGCATTTGCATCATGGTGTGATAACAAAACATTATATCATGTGCTTACAATTAAACATGAAAGGAATTTCTCTCACCTGGCATAGAAATCTTTTGGTGGAACAACCTCCTGAAAGAACTGTAGCTGGTACAAATAAAGTCCGATCAAATGTCCCGCACTGAATATAGCCATTAACACACAGAGACAGCTGAATATCAGCGGATCAAATGCTTGGCAACAGGACCACCATGTGCACAGGCCCAAAAATACAAAGAAATACACAGCTGAGGTCAAAGATGGCACCATCATACCTATGGAAAAAAAAAAAAAAGGAATGTTGGAAAAGTGTGTGAAGTATCAACATTTGTTAAACTTTTAAGTCATTCAAGAAGTCTATTAAATGAATTCAATTACTGTTTATGCTAATTATTATAATTAGTTTTTAAGATTGTTATTAGCTTGGAGACCAGAAGAAAAAGATCTTGGGGTTTTTTTGTTCAACTCACTCATGCCATACATTAGCACTTGCTACACAACCAACGGTTCTCCAAACTGTCCTCTGAGATGAAACCTTAACTTTGTAAAGATGTTTAACAAAGCATGGAGAAAAACAGAAACATGACTGCAAAGCCAGCCAATAATGCCTGCAAGCACTGCTGTATTAGATTTCAAAATTAAATTTAAGTCCAAGATGCTAAAATGGCATGACAGATCAACAGTTAAAGTCTTCTCATAGAAATCTTGAGATACCAAAAAACCCCGATGCATATATTGAAAATAAAAGGTACCCAGAAAATACTCAGTAAATGTATCATCTTTCTAACTTTTAACTCTTAGAAACTTCTAATTTACCTATGCAAAATATTCTGCTTTCTTCTTGGTTTTGGTCTTGCATGCGTAACTTGTGCAAACGTCTAACTGGTGAAGTAGACTTGCTGCTCTCCAGGTAGTCCACAAATACAATTGAGGAAGCAAGACAGACATACATGTCTAAGAGTGGCAACCAGGAGAACATGCCACAAGAGAGCTTACATCCAGGATACCAGCCTAGTAACAGTACTGAGGCGAGTAAGAACACCTGACTCTACTTTTAAATTTTTCACTGGCGCATGTCTAAGAGCCACCTTCCCTCAGGACAGATCTGCAAGGTCTGCTGGCTCTGTCCCAAGCCGGCCATTCTGACAGGAGGGCTTGTGCCTTGCCAGGTGCTGGCTTGCTGTGCTTTTTGGGTACTGCACATGGGGGATCAGTCCCCAGCTGGACTGAGTCCAAGCACTGCCAGGACAGACTCAGACCATGCCTGAATGGTGGCCCAGTGCATTTCCACCCACAGTCTTTGCAGAGGGCAAGGGGAGAGGCAGGGTCTCAGGAGAAATTGTCACAAGCTGGAGTGGTCACAAGATTGTGATGCAAGGCAAAATATGTGTACTGTAAGGAGTCTTGTCCGCAGTCATTTTGCCTGAGTTTTATCACCACATCCTTTCACATCATACTTCAGATCAAGTCTTTAGGCTAGGGTGCTTTGCTGCAGTGGAAGCACGCTGGCGTTTCCATAGGCTCACAGACTTAAAAGTATGACAGGACCACAGGGATCTTCTACTCTGACTGCTTTATGATGGAGGCTGTAAAACTTCACCCAACAATTTCTGCCTTAAGGCTGTAACTATTTCCTTTCTTCTTTCAAAGAGACACTTTGTCTTTATTTAAACACTTTAGGAGAAAGAGAATACACTATATCCATAAAGAAAGTTGTTTATTACGGACAATTACTCTGCCTGTGAAAAATTCAAAATTTATTTCTGGTCTGCAATTGCCCAGGTTTACCACTTAACTATTGCCTCACATTATTACATCTACTATATGAGATGTCTGTTAAAAAATGCAGGCACTTTGTACCTTTGTCAGTACTTTAAGGCTGCAGTCAAATCGCCATTCATCTTTTATTTTTTCTGGCACAGTAGGTAAGGAAGTATTTAACTAATTAAGCTCAAGGCCTCTCTCTGGAATACAAGCTTCCCAGACCTCAAGGCCTTTTTGTAAGTCTCCTCTGAACACCTCCCAGCTCTCGGCGTGTGCTGGAGTCCCACAGACAAGCTGCCCAACACCACTCAGGAGGACTGGTCCCTGCCACTACTTGACTGCCTCACGCTTCCCCAGTGATGTTAACCCATGCACCTTCAGAATGATACTGGAGATATGTTTGTTTGTCTTTACCTATCTGCTTTTCCTAATTATATTTTACTGCAACTCCCTTCCCTGATGTTCAGGCCCCAATGTAATCCACAAAACTCATTTTTTCCCCTCTAAGATTTATTACTTTGCTTTTGGCTACACATCAGGCTCTCAGATAATCTTACCTTGCTGAAAGACCCACAGCTGACCAATCCTCATCATTCAATACCAAGCATTTTTTGTATCATCATTTTATACTTCATGCACTAGCATACACTTGTACTTACACTTCATATGTAAGGACTAAATTCAAACATGTGAGTAGGAAGATAAATGCTAATTTGCAACTACATAATTCAATTTTCAATTCATTCTTTACAAACTGCACTGATTTTCTACACATCCATTCTGTCTGATTACATGGTACTAAATCAAACGTTTCATTAAAGGATGTCTATATCCTATCGAAACAGCTATTTTTACCAAGGACATAAAAAACCAAGATGAAGACTGCTTATCACCTTTTACACACTGCATGGTTGACCTATAAATGTTTTCTATTTTTTCTTTTTCTTTTTTAAAGCCTATGTGATTGCAGTTCCGTTTTACACTTGGAAGTGACAGAACCAAATCTATGAATTCACATATAGTCACTTAATATGCAACCATTCACCATGTGGTTACAACAGTAACTGTGAAAGCCTCATACAGAATGGTAAGGCCATACAGCGTTAGTACAAAAAAAATTAAGCAACTCGGCATATTCCACTGCCTGCCAAAAAGTTGATTTAAATAAAATCAGCAGCAATTTCTTTTCTCTTAAAAATTTCCATTGTTATTCCCCCAGGTGCCAAAGCACTGAAAACTCATTTGTTAAATGCATAATCTAATGGACTCTGGAGGAAATTTTTCAAATGCACCAACCTGCTGAACCAAGTAAAATTGTAACAACAACTTTTCCAGTGGTTATTATCATGTTGCCAATAAACTCCCTCAGTTTGGATGCTATGGAGGCGATTCTACGCAGCAGTTTCAATTTCATGGTTTCCTCAAATTCTGCTTCGCCACAGTCTTCGTCATCCAGATCTTCTTCATACATCAAAGCATCATCGGGCTCTAACTTTTCTCTTACAGCCTAAAGGAGGAGGGGGGAAATAAAAAAAGAATGCAAAAGAGAGAGAGAGAGGAAGGAATTTGTAATTAAAAACCACATATGTATTATTCAACAATGAAGTCTTATCATCTTTGACGATGTGCAAGTAATAAAACAGTTCAGGAAGATGTACTAGAGTGGCACACTGATGGCTCCCACTTCACATCTGTCTCCAGAAACAAAGGATGTTACGCGTTGTCTCTGAGAAAGACTGTGGTCCCCCTACGTGTGCACAACAGGCTGCTTGTACATTTTTATATAAATTGGGTTTGATTTGCTCAGCATTCTTTCCATCTTGTGAATTATTATCTGTTAAACTCCCCTGGGTCAACAGCTTCAGGTATAAGCTCCAGTCACCAAGCAGAAGTGCCTTGCTGGTTGATGTACAAACCTCACTTTTCAAGCCTTTCCCCAGGAAGTCCTCTCAGACTAAATGCAAAACCTAGAATAGCGTGAGTATGAGCGATCCAAGACAGGGAAATAAGGGCTGAAATAAATGGACAGATATTCAGTCACATTGGTGACTGAAGGGTAGTTTGGAAGAGAAAAAATACTCTAAGCAGAGTCTCAAGGAGAGAATGAAACGTGGTGAGGTTGGCCGATGCCAAAAGAACAAGAGAAAAAATGAGAGAGAAGTAGCAAAATCTTGAGTGGTCTGCAGCAATTTAGCAGGGAAAATGAGGCCAGTGACTTACAACTACACAATGGAAAAATGAAAAGAAGGAAACATGTAAAGGTCCCTCATACTTGAGCAGTTTGTTCGGATTTGGCAGTGGCCTTCACCATCAAGTCTCCATCGTATCTTGGAGACCAGAAGATATACACAGCTCTTGAGTGTTGCAGACCAAATCATCAACCCACGGTGAGAAACTGCAGGATTAGCAGGAGGCCCACCCAGAGACACAATTTATGGAAACATTAGTCATTCACAGACATGTAGGGGCATATTGAAAAAAGGAAAAAAAGTAATAGTTCTGAGCCAGGTTCTCACTTGGTGTAATACAGCATAGCTTCTCTGGCACTAGTCTGAGCATGTATTAGCTCACGTTAGTTCTGGCCAAGCAGCATCTCTGTGTGTGAAAGTGAGAAACAGAGACTATCAATATTTTTCATCAGAAGAGTAGTTTCATATTTACTGGTGACTTTTAGCAGCAAAAAATTCTACATTGACAGATAAGATTGCAGTAGGAGCAGCTGAACTCTCAGCCTACTTAACCAAATTCTTCAGTACCATTTCGTTATGTGGATTCCCAAAGGGAAAAAAATTCCCCATGGGCTCCTTCATTTCACCTCTAAGCTTGGTGCCAATTTTCTCCTCTTACTTTGGAGCACTAACAATGTTGTGATTGCCCAGAAAAAGCCTGCTTATTCTCAAGAGTATCTATTTTACAGACAAGGAAATACATATTAAATGCAGTGGGGCTGGTCTGGGAAATTGACCTTTCTCTTGGACATTTCTGGCTATTTCACTAGCTATACCCCTTATAAATGGAGTATACTAGCATTTCAATTGCTTTGCTATTGTCACCATTCATTTATACAGCTATCACCACATGAATTATTAGGTCCTTATGCAAAATAATGAAGTGGAGATGGCAGCCCAAATATGCAGTCATCACATTTTGAGCATGTTCTAGGTGATCTGCTTTATCCGTGGGGGTGGTCTAGGTGATCTCTAGAGGTCTTTTCCAGCCCTGATTGTTCTGTGATTCTGTGTGACATTTAAAGGTCATGAAATGATGTGGCTGCTTCACATGGGTCTGTGAAGGAGACCCTTGTTTCTTCAGTTAGTGCTTTTAAATCTGCTGAAGACAATATACATTAGAATGTGGAAATACTTAAAAAAAATGTATAGGAATAATTTCAAAATAAAGAAGTTATCCTACGGGAGACTGTCAGGACTCATATCTCTATCAGCATCACAAATCTATGTTGAACACAAAGACAGGATTCATACATTCACTACAGCTTAAGCTGAATGGGAGTTCTGCCTAAATTGCTGAGATAGCACTTAATTATATACATATATGCGGGAATAGGAAATTAAAGTCTGAAAAGACACAAAAGTCATAATAAAATGTTTTCTATGCAGAGGCAGAAAAAGTTCTTGAGGGGAAAAATCAACAAAAGAAAAATATTTTAAAGTATATATTGGAAGAAAATAAACAATGCCTTCAAACAAAACAAAGCAGAGGTCACAGAAGAAAGAAAATCACATAAAAACAGACCAATGAAAGGTGGGACTTGATATCCTTTTCTGTCTTTTCTGTCTCTTTCTGTCTAACTGCCTCCCTCTCCTCAGATGCCTATCACCTTGAGCTCTTCAAAATGGGTGTTTGGATTTTCCTATCATGACAACTAGGACCATAGGTTTCCTACCTGGCCAGGCTAAATCGCTTTTGCTTCATTGATCTGAAGGACCTTTAGGCTACATCCTGTCTTAAAGAGTTCAGTATTGATAATCTTGTACTGACATAGATGACACAGCATGACCAGGGAGAAGCACTAGGGAAGAGGCTAGTCCTGGACCATCTTCTCCTCACTGGTCCAAAATTTCCATGGACTGATGCTTACATGCTTTAAGCATAAATAAAAGATTGCAAGTCACTGAGTTACCAAAGTTAACCTTCCTTGTATTACAACTTCCATTTAGATGTGAAAATATGAATTCCAAGTTCTACAAAAAAGTTAGGACCTCACATACACTTCCAGGAAATGCAGAACAACCTACTGGTTTCTGAGATCACCAGGTGTTGCAAAGAAAACTTCAGGATTCTGAACCTCAGTGACTACTGAACTGATTTCCCAAGATTTCCTTCTAAAACTACAAACCTCATTTTGAAGTTGGGGTTCTTCAACCGCTCTCCTCAGTTTAAAACAAACTAGAAAATGGGAAACCCTGATCATCATCAACAACCATAATCTGCAGTCCTGGAAGCTTTTCCAGAACAGATACATACTGATTTGCAACTTTTCAGCACAGCCTGAATTATCAGTGACATGGCTGTGCAAGGGTTGCTTGGTGTCAGAGAGCAGGGCTTTTTGCACCACCATGCTGCTTGGGAGAAGTGGGTTAGCTTTCACATCTCTTTCTCTTCCCTATTTAGAAGTGCTTTTAAGGATGATACCTTAGCCCTTTCTCTTATTCTGTCTACTTCCCAGTGGTGTCATACATGACAGTGAAAAGGCTGAGAACTGAACAAACTCATCTTGTATACAAACATATCTGCTTGCAGTTCAGTATTCAAGGTGAAGTAGCTGAAAGGCCACATTCCAGTGTGTGTCAAAAAACACAAACTTTGGATTCCTTCACTCTCACTTCACTGCCCAGCAACTGGATTACCTGGGATGGCTTTCCACTTTCTCACATAGAGCACTTCAAATTGTGAACAAACAGTGAACAGTTTCGACATCCAACATGGCGATAATGTGCCTGTTGTTTTAACGCTTTCTGCTGATTAAACAGCCATGCAAGTACATGCTCATCACTCCAGTCAGACTGTTTTGCAAAGCTCTTTTTACTACGTGTATTAGTCTAAAGCTACAAGCCCATGCTACATAGGCTACAGTTAGAAAAATACTTTTACTTCCATAATAAATTACTTATTATGCAATTACAGGATCCCTGTGGATGCTGATTAAATCAAATAAACTTCTCCATTCAAGGAGTATAGAGCATTTGTGAAGCTATAAACATGTGTTTCCATGACCTTTGCTCTGCAGAGCAGGGCCCCAGGACTTTTTATAAACAAACTAAATGCAGTTTAAGTTTTTCAGCAATCGTGTGGAAGTCCCAGGAGTATTTATTGTACAACACTTTTTTAAACTGCCAAATTGAGATAGAGAACAGGCAAGGAAACAGTACAACCTCTGTGGCAGCTATGGCAGCTACTATTGTGGCCAGGGCCAGAATGTCCATTAGCTACTTTGGGGGCTGCTTTATTAACATTCAACTTTTAAATGTTTCATCTGGTACAATATAAACACTACTGCACAAAGATATCCTCTAGTCTCAGAGATGTATTTACTAACAGGAAGCCTTAACTCCAACACAAACCCCATCCCCGCCTGAGAACACTCCTTGCTTTGTACCTACATTTAATGGTATTGTGTCTGTAAACACAAATTTGCTCATTTATTGACTTTCTGATTCTAGAGAATGAATGAAACTCTTCAAAAATCCAAGTAACGAGAACATTTCACTAACCAGAATCGTTACAACTAAGGATATACAAGTCTCAGAATGGACACATATCATCCCTGCAAGTGAACTGCATTAATTATTGGGACCATTCAAAGTGTACACTGCTCAGCTCACCAGAGCTCAGGTGCTTCCTCCTTCCAGTTGGCTTGTAAAAGCTGTACAAACAGCCTCTTGCAGTATTTTGACATTTCCTCCCGGACAGAACCAGGAAACAAACAGACAGAAGCGAGAAAATGAAAAATAAGCCTGATCAAAATGTACAGTTATGCAGAGTTCGCCAGCTGTTTTTAACACGTTGCTTCTAGAGATGTTACCAAAGGTTCACTGGATCCCACTGTGTCAGCTCAATCTGCCACTTTATCTACGTCTTACGTGGGTGATAAAAAAAGTGAGAGAGATGCAGTTGATGAGCCTCATTATTGACCTTAATGTCAAGACGATACTTTCTGCTTTCCAGGGGTCTGACTTGCAGGTGGCAGGAACGCGGCCTGCAGTTAGACTGTGTGGCAGCCCTGCCACGCCGCTCTGCTCCCCTGCTTCTTGTGCACCTGTGCTCTCTGCAAAGTACCTCTGTGAAGGGGAGCCTGAAACAACCTCCCAAGGAGCAGCGTTCACGTTCGCTGATGTAAACACTGATTTCTTGCTGCCTCAGGATTGCCAGTGGAGCTTGCAGGGGTCACCCAGCACCCAGCTGCTCCTCAGGGCCTGATCATTCCTGGGATCCCTCTGCAGCAGCCTTACCCAAAGAGCTACAGGCATGCAGGTTCTGGACGGGAGGCAGAGCTGTACATTGCGGCAGGCTCTGCTGTTTATTGCTGGTGATACCAGAGAAGTGCTTTCAATCTCTAGGGTAGCTTGAAGGTGCCTGGTTTGGTTTGCAGGAAAAGATAGGTTCACCCACTTGGTCAGGAGACAAGAGCCAGCAAGCTACACTGCAGACCGCGTAGTCTCACGGCCTTCTGGCAATTTTAATCAAGCTCTTCAGGAATCGCTCTAGCATCCCAGAGCTCAGTGGAGACTCCCTTGTTCCCGACAGCCACACCAGTTCATTTAAAGAGTGCTGGCTTGTCTTCACACTGCCCTGAAGTTTGCATGTCCTGAAGCACACACTCATGGCCTCTTCCTGACATTGTTTCTGTAAAACTATGATTCTCTTTTTGGCAGAGAAAGAAGAAATCACTTCCCTAGAACTATGTATTTACCTTTAATTAGAGATGATATTTTTATTCTGTACCTGTGATAGTGTAGCACAGATGCAATTTATTAGACATCTTTAATAAATCTGTTCAAGCTGTTACTATGCCCAAATTTCTGGACTTTCTTTTCATTTTAAAACCCTTAAAGCTTACATTGAACAGATGGGTTTAAGGAATCATCTGAGACAAGCTATTTGATTCAACCGTATCAGTGCCAGCAGAACTATAGAAATAAACTCTCTCTCTGCTGTCACATAGTTTTATTTCAATTTCCTCCACAGTGCCTAAGCTGGTGCATTCAATCTAGATGGAATATATCATAACCTGACCAAGCTCCTATTTTCAAGCTTGCTCAAATAGCCTTTTCTTCCCCTCCACCAAAAAGTTCTTTAACCTTTAGCTCTAGCAATGAAAGTTACAGGAGTAGGAAGCATTAATTACCTACCTGCCTTTAGAAGCAGGACATAGCATAAAAATTCATATAGAAAAATTAACCAAAATGACACAATATTCTTTAGACAGACCCAGCTGTGAGTACAAATGCTGAAAAAGAAATTTAACTGCTGCTTGTTTTACCATCAAAGGAACTGCAGGCCCTTAATGGGATATAAATGATCATAATTTTAACCTGCATCAATACTAAATCTTGTTAAGGTAATCCTTTATTGAATTTCCTATTTTGAAAGAAAGTTAAGAATTCCATAGTTCTTCTGAAAGCGGGGAGTGAATTTACCTGCTAATTCTGACATAGAATAGATACAAAAATTTCCACACCAACAGTTCCCACACATCATTGTACTTAAGCTCTGCCAAAATGGGACTGCCTAGCAAAATTATCTTCTCTAAGATCTTAGAAATTAATGAGACAGAGGCATTCTGGAATTTAAACAGTATCCTAAAATGTATAGTACCCAACTGAACCACTGAAAAGAAAACTCATAAATTAAAGTCGCATAGATCTTGAAGAAAAATGTTATCACTGATAGATCTAAAGTGTGCTAAAGCTTGGATTAAATGCCTACCTGGTATCAGATCAGGCATGTACCTTCAGAAATAACGTTCAATGTGTTTTCACTGTTTGTTAGTAATGAATGACATATACTTCCACTGTAAAATCTCCCGTGGGGTAGAATCATTCATTAGAAAAATGACCAGCTGTTTACTGGAAGCACATAGGGACAGAGGCATTCAGAGATTTCAGAGGAAATGAAAAAATAAAAACTTGAATAGAGACAAGCACAGTTCAGAAGCACGATAACAGGAAGACAACTCGTTAAATCCTGTATACAATAGCTATTGTACTGAGAGGGCCAAAGATTATTTCACTTCCCAATGTACCTACCACACCTGAGCAAACACCAAGCGATTTCAGCACAAGACTCACTTGGCTAATATGGAAATACAGTTTCACATCTTGACTTCAAAAAGCTGTCAGGCACAGAAGCCAAGAGCAAAAGAGAGGGGAACTCAGAGGCAGAGTTCAGTGGTTTGGCCTGGGATGATTGAACACATTTTTTTGGTGAAAAGGAAATAGGAAGAGTTGGGTTATGACTACAAGGCACAATTCAGTGCAAACTCCAAATGAGCTAGCGCAGGTATGTGAAGCAGCACAGCACAGGAGTAATTCCCGGACTAAGAAATGTATTCATTGTACCATTATCTATCTTGCTAGGAAGGACAATATCTAGCCCAACCACAGTGCTGTGGTTATTTGCACTATTGCCTCAGCTCATACAGCAGTCAGTGGTTTGGGTACTTCTCCAGTACCACCCTGAAGAGCCACAAACTACTGGGATGAACAGGAGGAGCATGGGACATCTAATCTGCAAGAAGATCCAAAATTACTTCACTTCTTTCATCTTGTAGAACAAACTTTAAAAATTGTAGGTTTTTCTCCCAAAATATCAGAGAAACAAATTCTACAGAAGGAAACAGTATGCTGAAGACAAAATGAAGAAGAACTAAAAGGCTTAAAATACAGTTATGAATGCAAGTACAATCTAAATGAGACATTTTCTAACCACTAGAAAAGCAAATTTACAGAAAAGAGTCCTGTCAAGAGCCATGGGATGAAGAATTGTGCTGTTTTCAGAATGGTGCTTCCTACCTTCCAGAGGGAATTGTACGATACAGCTGCCTGCGGTAGCAGCAGGCTGAATTCTGTGGCTCAAGAGATTCCCTCTTGCACTGTGCTTTTCATCACCTTGGCTGTCCGAAGGCAACAGTATTCCAGGATTTTTAGCTCCTGTTCAAACAGCTCCATACCTCAAAATTTGGAACTGAGGACTGTTAGAAGAGCAAACCAGCAATCCCAGTGAACAGATAGTACAAGAAGAATTTCATCGTGTCGTGTTTCTAACCAAAACAGGACAGGTGCATGCTGAAGTTTCATGCCCAGCCTAACGGCATTTGGTAATACATAATGTATTGCAAAATGTAACATAATGTAGCTGAGGCACTGCTGTAGTGTAATTACGTATTTGTGTTAAGACTTATCCAAAGACATGTGCATCAAACCAAGAAGCTAATGTAACTTGTAAACTTTTGACCCTTGTTAAGATGAGATGCATTAGAATTGTTACCGAGGGAGGCAGCTGGGTAGGGTCTGGCAAACTTCACCACTACAAACATTGCAAGGGAAGTGATAAGGGAGCCTCACCTCTCTTTTTAAACCATAGAAATAAGATATTAAATCCTACTCACACCATGTTCAAAGGACACTAAGACCAACTGCATCTAGACCAGTTCTCCAGAGATCAAAACCAAAGAAATATTTACAACCAATTAGGAAAGGTAAGCCAACACTATGCTAAACAAGAATAACAATGAGAAGAAAAAATATAAAATAAGAAGAATAAAGGATGTGTCACTGGGAAACTAAAAGAAGCCAAGAAGTTCCAACCCTGTCTAAGAAATTCTTCTTTAATTTTTATCACCCATAGTATTTTCCACTGTTTTCCAGAATAGCTATCATTTGTTTTCTCTGAAGGGAAGCAAATATTGAAGGAACAGAAGTTGTATATGGGAAAAAGTTATCTAGAGAAATCAGGGCCAAAGGGTCCCATGTCAGTAAGAGATAATCAAGTCAGGTGAATGTTTGGTGCCGATAAAACAAAATTAAATTAAGATAAACACAAAACAATGAATGACTTTCAGAAAAATATACCCATCACAAGCTTTAAGTCGTGGCCATCTAGGCAAGGTCATGGGCACCACTGTAAGCAGCTCAAAGATCCCTGAAGGCAAGAAAAATGGCAAGGTGATAGCAACTACCAAGACTGGCACATCAGATTTTTCTCAGAGCTGGGCTCCAAGCTGAACTAATTCTGCATATTATACAGGACATACAGGTAGGTGTGCAGCTAGTAGAACTGTCCAACCCAACACTCTCTGAATCTTAATAATGAATAGCATAATATCGTCATTTAATTCAACAATAGGACATCACCTAAAATGCATTGATACTCTCTGTAGCTCAAGAGAATATTGCAGAGAGAAAAAAATAATGAAAACTACAAAAGAAAATAAAAAAGAACAGATATTGCTTATATTTAAAAGGACAAATGTGCAAGATAACAAATAAACTTGTTTTCTCTCATACCATCTCACTCGCTCTGTTTTACAACATGTAATACAAGGACCCTCCATAAAATTAAAGGGTGTTAAATTTAAAATAAAATCAGAGAGCACTTATTAAATTGTGGAAGTCCTTGCCTCATGACGCCACCAAAGCCAAGAAATTAATGAGGTTTTAAAAGGATCTGGATAATTATATGTTTAACAAGATTATCCAGAGTAGCTATAATTAACAACAACATTTTTTGGAAGGGATTTGAAACCACATGTTTCAGGATTAAAGCCAGTCTCTCACTTGGAGAGATCAGGATAAATTGTAATGCTGGAGATGGGGAAAAACAGTATACTGGTCTAAATGGGCAATATCCAGACTATGAAGTCCTCGGACAAGACGTGGGGCTCTCAAAAGCTGTGTAGCTCTCAAAGCCTGTTTATTCTGTCCCGTATGTACTGCAGTCACACTTGAAGAATTGGACCAAAGAGAGCTCTTGATGTACTGTGTCGAGTATAGGCATAGGACAAATAGCCCTGTCACTGTTTAGAAGAACGAAGCTAAGAAACTGAGTGGAATTACTTTTTGTAGTTGTGAAAGGACACAGAAGCTGAGAGACATGAAATAACAGGCTCAAGGACACAAATAGGTTTCTGGCTGAAATGAGAACCGTGGTGGTCCTCCTGACTCCAGTTCTGTATCTCGACTCAAAGCTGAGATCTCCTCACATTCTTCCCAAACTTTAGTTTATTTTAAAACAATTTCATCTTTTTCTTTTTTGTCCCTCTTTTGAGGTCCCAAAAAAATCTCTTCCTTTTGCTGCAGAAAAAAAGTAGGGGTGAAAGGTCTGAGATCAAGCTTGTCTCAGATTATTGGACAAAGTACAGACCCAGTGGTGCCCATTTGCCTTCTAGAAGAGCGTGGATGAGAAACAAGCTTGAATGGGCAAGGCAGCAAGTGCCATGGGAGGAAGCTGCACTGAAGACTACAGTTGTATATTTCAATTAAGATCAATAACTCTTCTAAAGTTCAAGCTATGTAATATCAGATGGATTTTCTTCCCTCCTCCCCATCACTTACAGTATTAGCTGATTCATACAGTCTCAAGAAAAAACTACCTCCTTTCTAACACCTATCAGACTGTGTATGCTGTATCTGCATTTTGGGATATAAAGCACCATCTGCACCAAATCAAAAATGTCATACTCTGAGCTGCAGCTGGGAGTTAACTGTTCTTTCTTATTTTCTTCCACCTTTTACACCTTGTGACTGGCATTGTGCTTTTCGGCATTTGCAATCTGGGCCTGTCTCCAGCTGAATTCACCTGCTTTAAATTTTCTGAGCCCTAATAAAAAAGGCCTGCAGACACGTTTGCTCCAAGTGTGCAACCATTTAGGGGTGGTAATGAGTTGGACTGCAGCCTGGTATCTGGCAGACCTTCGTACTTCATGACTCACTGTTAATTAAAACCACACTCTTTGCTTATTCCTGGGATAGCGTTACTTACAAATAATTGAGAGTCTCTCACTGCTTTACAGCCTCCTCCCCCCAGTTCTGTTCTGTAGAAGACACTTTTCTGATAGAGATCTGTTTCCCTTAAAGTTGGATGCACTGTAATGAAGAAGGACATCCATTGGTCAATGAATTCTTGTTGTCCTTAATTTGGATTCTGATACTTTTCCTTATTTTTAATTGCATCTCAATCCATGAGCAATCTGATCCATTGTAGTCTACTTTCTGGAGGTTATGCCATGACAAAGTACAGTGCAAAACTGAGTATCACAAATTGCTACTCAACTCCAGGCGCTGTTTCAGCATGCTCGTAGAACAACTGAAATGTGATGGATTCACACAGAGCTTTGAAAGGTCACTATTAAAAGTATTAAAACAATTATTTAACAGCTTTTCCTATACATAATTTTTGGAAGGAGTACATAATCTTTTTCATTTCTTTCCTCAAGCCTATTTCCATAGTGCTTCTCTCTCTTACAAAGCAAAGAGGTCTGAGCAAATGTAAATTATGTGAAAAAGGCAAAGCTGCAAGGCAAACTCTCCTCTTTTGCCTGGAAGTCACAGTGCTAATTTCTTGATTTACGGAGCCATCTGTGGCTAGGCATCCAGCAATCTGAAAAGTCACCTTTGTTATGGCTCTGTTGAGCCTGTTCAAATCAGCTGATGAATTCTTAACAAAATCTTGCACCACAAATCTCTGCTGACTCGTGGCAGGGACTCTTGAAGAGCAGCAAAAGCTCTTCAACTATGGAATTGGCTCCAGGGCTGGTCTAACAAACCCAGGACTATTTCCCTTGGAGGCACCGTACCAAGCTCAACAGTTCTCCTGCAGTGTTTGTTTGTAGGGCAGTTTATTGCTGCAACTCATTTCACATTTTCTAATTCAATGGAGTTACAGCATCAGTAGAGAACCTCACCAACACAGAGCCATGGGTACCAGTCAGCTCACACAGAATTCAAAGAACTAATCATTTAATTAGTTTTCCCTTTTCCACTGGACTCTACCAAGGAAGAATTGAAAATTATCATGTGAAACCCATAGAGTTTGGACCAATTTAACATCATGCCAATATTCTCCCAAATTCAGACACTCAGCTGCATGCTCTGCATATGCATTAGTTCCTTACAGTCAGTCCTGCCAAATACGTATTCCTAGCAGATTCAGCTGCTTCTGCAGCCTCCTCCTAACTAGCAGAAATGATTCCAGGATGTTATGTGCAGACACCTAGAAAGAGAAAGCTGAAGTTTGGAAAAATGTGTTTAATAGGTATCCAATTTTCCACTCTCTATTTCACTCCTCCTCTAAAAAACAAGCAGGTTATTCTGATGCAGATTTATCATTTCAGCTGTGAATATCAGAATCCCTTGGAGCACTGGGAATCACCTCATACAACAGTGACTATTACACATTGTTTAAACCCCCCCCGTCATAGAGTTTTGTGCGTCACTAAATCTAAACTCAGCTGCTGTGCTCACTAAATATTGTACAATACATACAGTTTACAGAACATAAGTACTATTTGCTGGGGTTTGATGTGAAGCAAAACATATTTACCCAGATTTCTGTTTTTACCAGTATCAATATTTCTTTGCAGTTGATTTTCTCCTCACCCACACTCTTCCTTTGTGCAATATTTCATGAATATCTGATCATCATCATCATCATTTAGATTCAGAGAAATATAAGCATGTCCTTCTGGGTTTTTTTCTGAGTTTCTACCATCAGATTACTCCTTGTGTAGGCAAAATGCATTCTTTCTTTCCTTCCAGGAGTTCAAGGGCTTCAGAGAAGTCTGTTAGAGCCCACCTTGGTAAAATGCGACTCGTTTAAGAGAGATTGGCTGAACACAAAATGTCACCCATAATTCTTAATACTTCAGACATCTCCCATTACGGGTATAGCCCCATGTTCTAGCCTGCTGCTACATCCATTTTGCACAGCTCCAATGATAAAGATTTAAAGCTGATAAAAGTCTTCCAGAAGACAGCAAAAAAGTTGTATACCCTCATCAGACCAAGGCTGACATATCCTCCAATGCATAGTTAAAAGTGGTCATCTTCAGGTGTTGCAGTTTTGTGAGGCTGTGCTGCTGAGACAGTTTCTTTAAGCAGCAGTTAGTTTTCTGCCAGCCTAAACTATAAACAATGAGCAATTCAAGGCCAAAGTTACAGCCCAAGAGATAATCAAGTGCCTCTGGGAATCACATATAGGAGAAAACAACATGGAAGCAGCTGCATTTTGCCACTGGAGAAGGGAGCGAGAAGATGTAACAAGCTGTGCAGACACCAAGGCCGGGAAAGGGTGGGGGAGGAGGCACTCCAGGTGCTGGAGAGAAAGATGCCCCTGCAGCCTGTGGAGAAACCCATGGAAAAGGCCGAGACCCCACCTGCAGCCCGTGGAGGGGCTCCACGCTGGATGGAGCAGGTGGAGACATAGAGGAGATGCTGTGACCCTAATGTTGGAACAAGCCCCTGCCAGCAGTTGCAGCCATGAAGAGAATCAGAGACACAGAGACAAGTGAGAGAGAAATTTGCACTGGAACAGGTTTGCTGGGGGAGGCTGGTGACCCCACAGAGGACTGGGACTGAGAGACACTGTGATTTATGACTGCCCACCATAGCAGTGACCCACACCAGAGCAGCTGGTGAATAGATAAAGCCCTGGGGAAAGGATTCACGTTGGAGAAGTTCATGGAGGACTATCTCCTGTGGGTGAGACCCCACGGTGCAGCAGGGGAAGGGTGTGGAGCATAAAGCACAGTCCTGATACCGATCTCACATGTGCCAGAAACTCAATCAGGCAGTATCGTAATCCAGACAACATGGCAACAGGCAGAGGGGCTTTTTTTCCTCTCCAGTGGCACCAAGAAGGGAAGTTGACCCCCCTAAATACTTTAACCACTTCAAAGTGCTATTTCTATTCAAAAGGAGCGAGTTGCAACTCTCTACCCTGAAAATGGAGTTTAGAGAATAAAGAAAAAAACATTCCACCCATAAATGAAACAAGGCTGGCAATGAGACCCAAGGCATGCTAGACAGTCTGATAAAAAACACGTTAAGATTAGTAGTAGGAATTTCTCTGCACCCTGGGCTAAATTCCCACTGTGGCTTTTTATATTATAAAATTGTTTCCCTCCTCCTGTGGATTTTTCTGCATTCAGTATCTGCTATTCTTCTTCCCACTAGCAAAATACACAGCAAACACATCAACACTTTGAGCTACGCCATTCCCAAAAATTATCCACAAGCTCACTCAGTATGACCACAGTTTCAGCTAACTCCTTCCATGAATGTAATATGCAGTCTCTCATCCCCTCTCCTAGGAGTCATTTCTGATAATCACTCAGATGCTGCTGCTATTATTCTTGGGTACCAGGATTGGAAATATGGACGCTATCTAAGAAACCGAGAATGTACGTAACAAAACAACCTTAACTAGCAGTTCTGTTGTAGGAACAACTTGTGATTGACTGTCATGATCATTTCTTAACTCAAAACGATTCAAAAAATTTAGTAGCATATCTATGACTTTTCATATTCTGCTTTGGTTTCTCAATATAACAAGTGCAGGTTTTCCACTTTAAACTCAATTGCTTATTTCCCCAATAGTAGGTTCAGTTCTTAACATACCCCGTGCTCATGAAACCATTTCTGAATACATCTCAGACAGGAATGTCACAGCTCACTCTTAGCTAAAAACCATACAGGTAGAAATGTGTATTTGATACCATTTCCTCATTTTCAAATTGCATGTTGCACTGTGCTGCATCCTCGGTTACTGGCTTCTGAAACATGTTGCGGCAGATGAGCCATATTGTGAGACTAGCAATGAACATCCCAATATCTGGTACAAATAGTCTGATCACGTTGCCAGCATCTGCTCCTTTCACACTGTATGGGATAAAAAAAAAAAAAACAGAACAACAAAGAAACATTTGTTACTTCTAATGACATTTTCAACTGGGACAGAAAGTTAGCTCAAGGCAAATTAAAAAACCCCACCCAAACCCCAGCAATAAGAAAGCTTCAAAATACGGTAAATAAAGGTAAAGCAAAGACAAGCTAACATTCATGTCACCTTTACGTGGTGACACAACAGGGGAGTAGGGGCACGTGGAGGAATAACCAGAAAATCTGTAAAATTTTAATATGTTTTATGCTAACTGTTAATATGTTTTATTCAACCAGAACTCTTAAATACCTTTTTGGGTATTTAAGTACTAATGTTTAAGAACAAATATTTAAATACTAATTAAAGCATTAGGTCCCACCAAGAAAACCTTTCTTCTCCATAAGATTTGTAAGGCTGGATGAGTTCTATGTAGAAAAAAAAAAATTGTGCAGCTGCATTATGCACATTTAATTGTTTAGGCTGGGAAATACGACTTTATGGGTTTGGATGTGGTGTCTGAATTTGGTTCACTATTAAAATGGAGAGCTTAAATTCAGATTTAGTGGCTCAATGACCAGTTTATTAAGCTGCTGCATGGACTTACTGAGCTTTTAACTACTTAGGAGAAGATATTATCTCAATTACTTGAAAGTATACAGAATATGCCTGCCAATCTTGAAGTTAACACGTTTTAAATATGCAGCTCCAATTTGAACAGATTTTATAGGACTTCATGTCCGTAATCAGTTCTGAGGACAGGTAAGAAACATGTGTTGGTCCCTGGGCATAGGTGACTGCATTAGACTGGCTCATCATAGCCTGAACTGGTATAAAACCTTGATGTTTTGCTTTTTTTATAGATGCTAAAGAAGATATCACATCTCACCTTTCTTTATGGTAACACTAGCAGCTTTGAAGCCTAAAGAGAAGCTATTTCTGAATGAGTTATCTGCAACTCCTACGACTAGCTGCAGGTCTAGAGTATTTATAAAGTCTCCAACGTGATTACAATAGACAACCACTGTCAGGAATCCTCCTGCTCATACATCCAGGATCAAATCCTACATTTCCATCGCTGCTGCTGACCCTTCTTTTCCACTGCCATATAACTTGAAAAATAACATATGCTCAAAGCGGGAATAAGGTAAATGACCAGAAAGCTAGTGCTAAGGTTTCTTTCAACAGGTACAAATAAGTGTATCATGGGAAGCAGTGGGCAACTCTGTGGGATGCTGTCCTGTAGCACAATTTTTAAATGGACTCAGAAGTACTACTGAATTGGTTCAAAACAGGAGAGGGAAAATTCAAGCTCTAGTTTTTCTTTTTCTCCTCAGGCATGGAAACCAAATAAACTGATAAAGCTCTGCCTAAGGAATACAAGATTTGAAATTGCAGCTTCCTGTAAAGAAAAAGAAAGAAGCTGCAATCATGCAACCAGAAAACTTCCTCCTCTGATGCTCTCCACTGTTGCAGATTAACCCTGAAGGGTCATGCATTATATGGCAGCTAAGTACCTTGAAAAAGTTTTGTTATTACCTTTGAGTTGTGATGAGAGAAAAAAAAAACCTAAGTTACTGAAAGACTTGTACAAGAGTTAGAGGACACCAAACCCTAGCTGAAATGCTTGCATGCTTCTTGCACCGCTGTTTGAAGCAAAGCCTGCTGTAGGGTCAACTGGCGTGTGACAGAATACCCAATCTATTCAGCATTATGGAAAATACAGGGTTGACATGTGTCAGTTCATGTTGCAGCACCACTGCTCATGCTGTCAGCGGAGATTAGCTGGTCAAGGCACCGAGCCTGCACGCTCTCCCTTGGCAGAAAGCGGTAAAAAGTGTGTGTTTAATGAACCTGATTCCCAACCACATGGTACCCAGGATTACACAGTAAAGAATTAGTTTCACTCCTAACCCTGCACTCAGTTATGCTGAAATCTGCCTGTTAAAGCGGTTTTACTAAATGTGGCAAGAAAAGCTGAATTCTTTATTCTGAAGGTAGCACACAAGGATTTGTTTAGAAAGAGTTAAAAAAGCCAGTATTAATACTTCTGTAAGCAAGCTTTTTCTGTATGCAGGTATGGATTCCTACCCAAAATTAATTTTGCACCGCTTCTGAACACAAGTCCATCAGATTCAACCACTCACACATGGACAAATTAAAAAGGGGATAGCCACCAAATACCAGAGCTTCTTAGTTGCACCAGGTTCTCCTTCCTCACATTGTACTCCTGTGGAGCCACGCTGGGTCTTCCTTCGCCTATCCCACTCCCCAGAAGAAGGGGAGACCCCAACAGCAACACTGCTGCTACTGCAGTTCACGTTTCTTTCCACTAACCCAAACCAAGTGCTTCTGATCTTTCAAAATAAATCATTTAGCATGTTGTTGTGAAAGATGAAATGTACAGTTCAGGCTAGCAAATCCAGAGCCTGAACACTGATACGAAACCACAGAGCGGGGAAACATTCTGCACGTGAATAGTTTATTCACCAAAACCCATCACAAATATATGCTGTCCCCGTCTCCCCATGAAAAAGAAAACAAATTGACCTCAGTGTGATAATTAAAAAGGAAACAAAAGATCACTTGAAAACAGAGAAATGTATATTCTTCTGTAAAGCAGAATAATAAACTGCTTCATTCAACCCCGAGCAATTTGCTCCCCAGTCTTCCACAGCAACAGCTAAAACAAAAATCAGTTATTCCCACTTGTTATCTCTGGCAGTGCAAGAAAGCATGCTAAATACTGCAATCATTCCACAAACATTTCTCACTTTATTTGCGCATTCACACATGGTCATATTTTGCATTTGATAACAGTCTCTGCATTGTGCTCTTTGCTGCAGGCAGCTCTCTAACGATAAAGTTAGAACAGAAGCACAGGAAACCTTTTCAGGAGATCTAGAGAAACAGCCTTCTTTAAGCCCTGCAAGAGTCAGACTGCACAATGAATTGGTCACAGCCCCTGATCTACAAATAGTCTAACATCATTTATTCACCTAAACTAAATAATTTACCTACAGGGCAAGTTTAATTGTAAAAGATACTTCTTGACTGAAGCTTGCAACTCAGCCAGAAACGTGCTGAAATGCAATACAGCTCTTTTTTTTTAATTTTCCCCCTTTTGTTCTTTCATACAGGATGCAGAAGAAAACAGTGCACACCCCCACCACAAAAGTGGTGGTGGTGGTGGGGGGGTGTTGAAATGTGTTTCTATCTTCCCTTGACCAAGTAAATTACATTGCACACAGATTTTAAGAGAAGGAACTACTATGGTTAGGGTTGAAAGAGTTCTTCTGTAAACAAAAAATCATTTTCTGGGACAAAAATGATTTTATGACTTTTGCATCAACATGTCAAACTGGTTTATTCTATCAACAGATCCCTAATACAGCAGTCTCCTCATCAATCACCTGTATTCCCCTTTTGTTTTCAGCTGTGTACTTTCAATTTAGAGAAGATTATCTTCATTTTCTGTGGTGATACAGACTTTCTTTAGCTCTGTGTGACCCTGATCCATTTCTGAATTTCAGTGGTGCTGAAGAAATAACTAGGCAAAATTTCCTAGTTTATCTGCGTTGGGAATAGATTTAGCTCAGCTCTGCACATACAGGTTAAAACTGCTCTCTTACTTCATCCACACTCAGTAGCAATCGAAGAAAACCCAAATGCCTTGAAGAAGTGAAGCCAGCATAATTTAAACCTGACAGTCTCGCTGCTTTAGAAATAACTACTTGAGTTTTCTGAAAATCAAACGTTCTTTTTTTCCTCTCTAGAATAGCTATTTCTCACAAATTAGAATTATCCATCTTCAACTGAATGCACAGAGCTTTGGTGAGTAGTGACACATTAACAGTGCTTTATCTGCTCGGATGTAATTTCTTGACTGGCAGACACGTTACCTTCCTCTTTATTTCAGGTTTACAGAGTAAAACCAGAAAAGCAGAAGAGCTATTAGAATTCAAACTGCGATGCCCACAAATTGAAACCAAATTATGTTACAAAAATAAAATACAAACTTAGTAATATTAATATCCACAGGGCTGTGCACGATCACTCATAATCCTGCACTGCCTTAATGGGACTGTCCTCTCAGTTTATAAAGAACATGTCATGGGTTTTTCCCAAAATACCTGCAGTTGCACTTTGAGAGAATTTTGGTCATGCAAAGTAAAAAAGTGGGAGGAAGAGGGAAGCAAAAATGCATAGAAATCTACTTATAAAAATATTTACCATGCACTGATCTACCCAACATACAAGTTCAAAGGGCTCCTCAAGTATTTGTAAAATCTTAATCGTGGCTTATATACTATGTCTGCATGGATTCAAAACCCAAAAGTACACTTCACTTTCTCAGGAAAGGTACCTTGCACTGAAGAACGCTTTCTGTATTGCAAAAGTGCTTAACCACGTATTAACCAAACATTTGCTTTCCAAACACGGCTATGCAGAGAGAGAGACCAGCTATTTGAAACTAAATGCACATTGCCAAGCTTTTGGTGCCTCATTCCTTGCAGAAAACATTCAATATTAAGAAATTATGGATATGTGCAATATGCAACACGTTGGTTCGTGCCATTTTTTTCTTATTTAAAGCACCCACTGTTCCTTGCTCACCGATGTTCTAATAAAGGGCAAATTCCAGGGTGCCTGGGGCAGCATGCTGAGGACATAAAATTTAGCTGTGATTTTATCACGCAAAGCGCTCAGCTGTGCTACTGCCAGACTCGTGACAGCACAACATCCAGCTCGCTTCGCCCGCGTCCCGCAGCTCCAAATGTGGAGCAGGACTGATGTTGCGGAGCCAAGGGGAAGTGAGCACATTCCCCTCCACACCCATGGTGCTGTGCATGCCAGCCCCACAGCCCCGTGGAAATGACAAGCCCATCCGCAGCGCGCTTTATGTCAGGTCAAAATGGGAATGTGATCCCGGATGGAGGCAGAGCCAAAGCGAGCAGAAGAGACCCGAGGACACCTCAGCTGTAGGTGCATGTTGGTCCATTGTGAGTATACATGGGTCTGGGTTGCTTCTCACTTACGCAGACATCGTGTAAGGATTTGGCTGAAGCACTAATTCAGTATTTGCTGATCACTGCGAAACATTCACAGTTAAGTCTGTCCAGAATGCTCATAAATATTTGGTGACTGACAGCAAAGTGTTTACATAAAGGCATACAGATATCCATATGTTCCCGACTAAAAGGAAGCGCTGAAAAGACTGAAGCAGACTGACATTCAGTGATTATTTCAAAACATATTTGCTCCCTCTCTCCGCAGCTTTCACTAGTTGGAGCATGAACAGATCATCATTTCAAACTACTTTTTTATTTCATTCTATAGCCAGCATATAATATAATCACAGAAAGTGAAAGACACGTTTAAATTTTCCAGTCAGCCACAGATGAGGAGGGGATAATATTTCCCCCAATTACAGCAAACAACATTGTAAATTACTGTCCTTTTACAGAGCCAAATTGCTCTCTGTACAGAGGGGAAAGGCATGCAGCCCCTAGGAAATGCCATGGTTCCAGCTGGAGAGCACCTTGTGCTTCAGCAAGTGTATGGGGGGACCCCTCCACCCTAATTCAAAACTATCCAAGTGCCACATTGGCATGGAGGGGATCATTCACCAAGACCTTCAGTCCTTCCACATGTAGCAGTTTCTAGTGTGCCCAGCCTGCTCTGGACATGCCCACCTTTCTGTAGCATCAAGCAGGACAGGACAGAAGGCAATGTCTAAACGTCCCCACCATCACCTGCCTGAACATCCTAGTGGCTTAGAGGCAAAAGCAGAGGGGGATTGTGGGAAGCAGACTCCAGCCATCAGGGGCATGGGTGCAACATCTCCCCTCACACATCCCCTGGATGATTTCCACTAAAACTGGCCAAAAGAAACATTTTGATTTACTCTTCATGCACTTTGTTCACTTTTACAGCATCAAGAGGAACAAGAAGTGCAATAGAAATCAGTGGCAAACTCAATGTCCCAATGCCCTGAGATGTCATTACTTTTCTGTACATGTGGGAGGGGAGAGGACAAGTTCTAAGCACTGCTTGAGGCTATCTGCTCGATGGCTGGGATGAATGGCCACCAAAGACCTTTCTCAGGTGTAGGAGACTCTTGCCTTTTCTGAGCATTGAAAAGGACAGGATTGCTCAGTTCCAAATGGGGAAAAGGGAGCTGAAGTCCAGTGCTCCCACTTTTACCTGCAAGCTGGGTGCTCTTAGCACAATGCAGGAGCCTGGTTAGACCCTGAGCATGGTATGTTAGTACTTGGCCGGCCACAGGCTTCCTTGTGTTTCATGTGCCAATTGCTATTTGGAGATCTCACATGATTTATTCATGAACAAAAACCAACAAAACTAAAATAAAACACAAAGCCAAACCATTAAGCATGCGTCCTAGAGAGCTTTTGGATACTAATTGTGATGCTGATTGCTCTCCAGATTAAAACAAAGACTGGCTCACATTCTGCTGCTGGTGGGTTTACCACTGTATTGCTCCCAGCTACCACTGCGCTGCTGGAGGCTGGGCTGTGCCAAGAAAAACACTGACAACAGTCTCACAACTCCAGTGCTCAACCAACGCAGGTCATAAAATACCTTCTATCAGATGTTCGTTTCCTTTGAATCCCCAGGTTAAATGGCATGAGAAAAGTTAGCTGAAATTAATTTCACTGAAAATAAAATAAGCACGAGGGGTGGCAGGAAGCAGCCAACCTAAAAAACCTAACACAAACATTTGGATAAATAAGATTCTTCCTGAATGGGAACAACTGCTGAGAGGACATGATGCCATTGCTGAGGCAGCTCAGACCATCAGATCAGCAGGACACAATGACACTTCAGAGGCGCAAGAACTCTACGTGGAAATCATAAAATTGACTGAGTGCAGAGAACATTTCTTCTCACTTGCAGTTAGCAAGGAAAACATATCTGAGGTAAAAAATCTAAAACTTAGTAACTATGAAGACTCAGTTAGAGAGACTGCTCTGTCATCACTTCCTTCGATTTCATGATGCTCCTTTACTTGTCATAGCATCTCTTACCCTACAGGTGACATGAATCAGGTTCTTCATTTTGGAAAGTACCTTGACCACTGTAGCATGTTGTTACAAATGACATAGAGCAATAACCATCCAGATTTCAGCAGAACTAGAGTTTTCTGTTTCAATGTGGTATTATTAACTCATTAAGTTACTAAAAATATCCCTGTTCAACTTTAAGATTCATTCACCATTAATCTCATGGGGCTGATGACTGCACATGTTAGCTGATGTTAGCAGGAAGTAAATGTACCTTTTTGATTTACATCCCTGTATCTCAGTCTCCTATTTGTCTCCCTGGTTTTATCTGGTGCCTACCTGCGAGTGTTATTATGTCTGTTTGATTTTTTTAACTACTGGTGCCAGATAAAAAAAGACTAAGAGCTGCCACTGTGAGATTTGGGAATTCTGTTTGTAAACGCTGAGCCCATATAGCACTCTTGTGGATGTGGAGAGGGCTGGCAAGGAAGTATCAGGATGAAAACTGGGGTACTGTGCACTGCTAACATTTGCTAGATTGGATTAACTTCTTCCACAGCTCCCTCTCATGCAAAATCTTAAGTCTCCAAACAGACTAGACTAGAACAGAACAGTTGGAAGTGACCTACCATGATCACTTAGTACAACTGCCTGACCACTTCAGGGCTTACTAAAAGTTAAACGTTACTAAGGGCATTGTCCAAATGCCTCCTAAACACTGACGGGTTTGGGGCCTCTCTAGAAAACCTGTTACAGTGTTTGATCACCCTCTCTATAAAGCCATGCTTTATAATGTTCAGTCTAATTCTCCCCTGGTGCAGCTTTGAAACATTCCCACGTGTCTTGCCACTGGATCCCAGGGAGAAGAGCTAAGCACCTCCCTCTGCACGTCCCCTCCTCAGGAATGAGAGCAATGAAGTCACCCCTCAGCCTCCTCTTCTCAAACGAGACAAGCCCAAAGTCCCTAGCTGCTCCTCACACAACATGCCTTCCAACCCTTGCACTACCCTTGTTGCCCTCCTCTGGATGCATTCAAGGACCTTCTTGAACTGTGGGCCCCAGCACTGCACACAGCACTCAAGGTGAGGCCGCACCAATGCTGAATACAGCAGGAAATATTAGGTGCAGCACAGTCTCTTACTCTTTTCTGAAAGCATTTGTGTTAATTATTGTCATCTCCCTGCCACAGACTATGACTGCCTTAATAAATACTAAGTAATCCAGTTTTGACCTACTGGATTTCAGACCTCACTGAACATACTAACAAGAGGAGCCACCCTCTTTCTGCCCACTAATTAAAACCGTCCTCACATGGCCGTATATTTCACATTAAACTGAATGCGGCATCAACGTTTTGTAAACTTGCACAAAAGTGAAGCACATTCCATGGAAACTTGAGAAGAGAGAGGAGTGGGAATGGCATAAAAAGCCTCAGTGACTCCTTCTGTTGGAATTGTACTGGTCACTTCTGTAAAAACATCAGCGTCTCCAGACGAAGCCCTAGAGCGGAGACAGGACTGAAGGAGCAGCTAGAGCCAAAGGTCTGATCTATAAGCATGACTTCACAAAGGGCTGTGGTAGTACAAGTGTTATTTCTGCCTCAGGAACAGCTCTCCAGAGGTCCTCTCCAAGCACGTGCACCTGGAATACAGACTTGAAGAAAGCTGATGAACCAGGTAGAAAATCACAGTGACATTGCCTGTGTTTAACAAAGCCATACCCCAGCTCATATGGATGCCAAAAGCACTGTTTCCCAAAAATACCATGGTTTACTATCTGACACCAGGCAGGCAATGGGCGGGTTACCAGAAGGCAGAAACAGAAAACCACGGGAATCCACAGACTTCATTATTCTGCAGTGCACAAGGCAACTCATTCAGTCTTGATCTTAACACTCTCTGTTGAGTATTTAGAGTAAGGGGATCATTATGCAACCTCACTCGATGATGCCAGTCTCTCTGATCATTCCCCATTGCAGGGACTGTCATACAGCCTGAGACAGATGTAAAAAGCGACACAGAACTGCAGTGGGGCTTGAAGGCATTTTGCCTCCCGCCTCTAAAGGCATACCAGAAATAATGAAAAGAGGTTGACTGGGAGAATGTTTCATAGACTTCATTAAAAATTAATAGAGGTCTTTGTCTTTCAAAGTTTTATTGTCTCTTGGACAGTAAAGAGTAGGAGGATAAAATTCTTTGTTCACTCTTTTTTGCCATGGAAAGAGAGAGACAGATGATCAGCTGATACCAATTATAAATTATTGGTCAAGATTACAGAAGGAAATGAAATATGGGGGCAGACTGATCTGATTTCTAGCAGCACTGAACTGGAGCAGATGTGAGCATCAAGTCCTGCATCTCTTCTTTCCTCCCACATGTCTTTTTCTCCTCTGAATGGTAGCCCATGAAGGGAAAGCTTGGCTTCTCACTGAGTTCCCATAATTCATCCAGATTTCACAATAACACTATATATCCCTTTGCATTCTGACAGTGTGCAGAGGCCACATGAGTCCCCAGTGAACCGGGGGTGTTAACCTCTGCTCCATTTTTCTCATCATATGCATATGGAAAAGAATATTTACTGGCTGCTTGGAAGATTCAGCACAGAACATTTACTCATGTCAAAAAAATGGGAAAAACCCTATACTATGGAGCTCTCTTCCAGGGTTAGATTAATTTTTCAACACAAATTTACTTTCTGAAAAAAGAAACCTCACTCCTTTCCTCCATTTTTTTTCTGATTAATTGCTTACTGATTTACATTACTCTTTCACACTAGCTCACCGTTTGCCCAGAGCATTTAATAATCTTCCTTTTTAATACAGACAAAGCCTACTCACTGATATTTTCTATTTTGCATCTAGAAAATGCCTTCATGTACTGGATTTTTTTTCTTAGTTTTCTAGACACTCTGAGCATTGCCAGAGCTCTCAAGAAGAGGAGTATTCGATCACACTTCAAATATATTTTATGACTCGTGCACAGCGAGACTGTTGCAACTAGTGTATCGTGATGAGCAAGCTATAGCTACAGAGCAAAACAGTTTGTTTCTTAAAAGAAAACTTTATTAGCTGGAAGACAATTATTAAATGAAGGTGAAAGAATCCTATTACAGAATCCACAAATGCATTCTTTCACCTTTTAGCTATATCAGGCTTCATTTTCATATCACTTCTCATCCTTGGGTTGTTTTTTTTTACATTCATGTGCTTTATTCTCTTTGCTGGCAAGATTTTAATTTAAAAGTTACAGCTGATTTGACTGTTAGTTCACACTGCATCTGCCATAGCAATGAATCTTTCAGTTGTGCAATCACTTGCCAATGTCATCACATAGCAGGGGGATGCAGCTTGATGGCAAACACACTCACACTTAAGCTAGAGGAAGACAGCAAATAAATAAAAAATAATCAAAGTAGTTTTTCACATGCTGAAGCAGAAGAAAGAAATTGACACCGCAGTGACAGTGGGAGGGGAGGGAAGAATTGATGACAGACACAGAAGACAGACATCCTGCTGTTCAGAGCAATATGGAACAAATATAATAATCGCACTACCATTTCCAGCCTGGCAGTTTGGCTCTCTGCAGGTTACAGAATCAGACATCTAACACTCGATTCATTCTCACAGTGCAGCAACCAGGCTAGCATACTGGAGATAAGGTAGCTTAAAACCATCCCCCCCTTTGTGACTGAGATGTGGTTACACAATCACTGCTGCAAAAGGGTCTTTTCACACCTTAAACATTGTCCTGAGATTTGCCCAAGTTTTACTGAGGATCCTATGCTTTCCTAAGATTTCACCTTCAGGAGGCACATGACTCTGAGAGTCACCAAGTTTTCCTTACAAAGAATACACGTATCCATTTTCAGCCCTTGCAGCTATGAAGAAAAGCTTTGAAATGTGAAGCAACTGCACACTTAAAGGTTAGAAACCAGGCAAAAAAAAATATTAATTTTAAATCATTTGACATTGAAGCTATTCATGATCATTTTTGGCATCCGATTATTTCTGTTTACTACTTTAGCTTCAGCAATAGCAGAAGATGCATCAGGGAGTGTATATTCATCTCCGCAAAAGAAGTAATCAATGTAGCAGAGAAAAGGAACATTATTTTTTGGTTTTTGCTAAACAATATTACATACTGCAACACATATATCTTTGGTATCTTCATCTGAGCTTATGCAGCACCAGATACCTCTTTACAGACAGGAAAAATAAAAGCCTATTGGAAAATATTCACATTATTCAAATAGGCCACAAATAAATGGCCAATTTTTCAGAAATTACAGACACTGACATTCTGTCTGGAAATCCAAATTTTCACTGGCCCCAAAATTATGGATTTATATTCCTATGCTAAAAACCCAACACGTCCCAGCCCTAAACTGACTATTGAATATGAGGTCTGTCCTAAATTTAACATATAGAATTACAAGGTGCTATAATTAGAGATAGTTCTACAGTGCAAAACCTGAGTTTCTGTTTTGATCGAAATTGCTCCAGTAGACCTGCTTTTAAGACTGGAAGCATGGGACAAGACCATATGAAATTCCTACTTTGTCATGGGCTATTAAATTATTCCATTTCAAACAAGCCATCCACACGTTTGGAAGCATTTGAAAGTAACTTTATAGAAGTATTTGGCTTTGCTTCTAAATACACCTTTGCTCTACTAATAGAGAAACATTATGATGTACGTATGCGACCTTCACCCATGCTGATAAATAAGTAAGTTTCAGGGTTTTTTTTAAATACATGCCACTTCTCCAAGTTGGGATTTCTTTAAGAACAATAAAAAAAAGCAGGTACAAAAACTACAACGTGAAGCCATGTAAAAGGTTAGCTCCCCAGGGAGTGGTGTAAGAAAAAACACTATAAAGCTTCTATAACCCTCAACTACAGTACAGCAAGAGAAGTTTTACATGGATTTCTCCCCACTAGCATTTTCTATTTAAAATTTTAGGCAAGCATGAAATAGAATATGCTAAATGAAGGAAAACTGCTATTTTGTTGCAATCATGCATATTAGGAAGCAAGACTATTTTCAGCAAAAGTGGATCAAGGAAAAAGATGAGTGGATTTTTGGCTTTTCAAATACTGCAATAGAAATTGGTTTGGGCACCACTTCCATTTGGAAAATCAGAAGCGTGGTGTCGATTCAGCTAAGTTCCCAGCACTTCCAACAGAAAGATTACAAATAAAATGCTCAAGAGTCAAAAGGATTCTTGAGTTAAAAACTCAGCTCCCAAAGTGACTCAGGCACTTGAAAGATGTTATTTTGCTGCTTTAAAACAGTTCAGAATTTTAAACTGTTTGATTTTTATCTTCCCAGAATCTGAATGTCCCCTTTTTTTAAAGACAAGAGACTCTTCATGATCCTTTTGTTAAACTCAGGAAATTGGCAAAAATATGCCCAGGATCAGGCAGTCTTTATATCACTGCAAGTCTCTGTAAGATATAATCTCTAATGAGGAAAGACGACCACTGGAAATGTACCCTGACATTTCTGGTCCTCTAAGATCTGGAGATAAGTCCAATTTGACCTCTCAAGCTCAACAAGCCAAACTTTAAGAAACCCCCAGAACCAGTAAATAATAATGAGGGGAAGCTGCCTATTTATAAACTTGTAACTAATAACACTCATGTTTCTCCTATACACACAGCTGAACTTGAGGTTTATCTTTGACATATCACACAATTAAGAGGTTCATTATCTGCAAGAGCTCTGCCTCCAGGATGTTTGCACACCAGATATTCTGGTGGGTACACAAGTGGCTGAAAAGGAAGCAGGACCGTCATGCTTCCCATGAGTAAGTGGCTTCTTGAGCTTTAGCATATCCATTCAGAGGATTAAAACTCAGTGATCACACAACTGTACTTTACTTGAATAACAAACAATCGTATTTTCCTCTGGACTACTTGGTGTAATGTCCATCTTGGATTATCAATCTCTAAACTCCCTCCAAATTAGATAATTTAAAATTCCCTAAATTCTAGAGAATTCATTATATTCTCTAAAATCTAGTTTGTTTATTTATGCCACTAACAATCAATTTACACCTTGGTTCCTTAATGTTTCTTCACAGAGGGCATACCCTTGAAGTCTAATGAGTTGCTTATATAATTAAGGACCGTGTATTCAGACACCTAGCAAATTCACATTGCTGTTTTCAGTGTTGTTTAAGAAAAAAAAAAAAAAAAGAAAAAGGTGTCAAAGTAGCTGCAATCAATCCAGAGGAAATACCTTTCTTAGCATATTATAGTGATGTACTCTAGAGAATAGCCATGGTCACTATAATTTTTTTAGGTAGGGATGGTTTATGTTAGCATCAAGATAATTGCTTAAACAGAAAAATGGGGATTAAAGCGTAGAAAATCTCTTAAAACCTGCTCAAAGCAAATGAAGTTATTTTAGTGAATGTTTACGTGTTTCATGAGGGATAGTTTTATCACTTTTTTTTTAATAAAGACAGCTTTGAGAAAATCTAGTACACAATGAAGCAGTTACTAATCTAAGTGGTTTTAGCCATAAGGCGACTATCTCCTGAAAAGATTCTGTAGAAATTGTCACTTGGTGAATCTCCCCTTACCATGTCAGCTGGCAACAAAGACATCACTAGCAATATATTTTAAAAATACTCTATTACATGACTGTAAAGAAGAAGTAGGTTTATTTTGCAAAAGTAGGACAATACCTTGCAAAACTTATGCAAATGACATCTGTCAAGAGTCAGCTTTTCTTCTAACTAGCGTAAGTCCAAAAGTTACCTTAAGTTTAAAAAATACATTAATAAGATGTAAAGGCATTGGTAAAGGAAATAACATAATAGAATCTGTATCTTGAAATAAGTGGAAGGTTGCAGGAGTCTCAGGAGTTAACAGTGAGAGATGCTGTGATTTGTCACCAGAGAGTAGGCTACTTGATCGCCCAACACAGGAAGTTCTGGAACAAACTGCTCTACACCGCTGGGAAAAAAATAAACCAAACACAACAAAATGAGTGGCTTTAGGATAGATGGAACCCCTGGTAAAGGAGACGATCCTTCCATGCTGACCACCAAACCACCACCCTGAAACGGGAACAGCTGCCTGGCTTTATGGATACAGCCCAGGGCTGGAGTTCAAAGCAGAAATTCTTCATAGGCCACAGCTCTTAGGGCACCACGAAACACCAGTGGTAAATGGGATAATAGCCCAAAATGGGGGAATTATTAGTTCTGTACTCATTTTAGATTATGCTCGCTGTAGGGGTGAGGGCAGCTGTCCCAATATTATTTGCTTCTCAGTGGGAGCAGCAGGATTAAGTTACTTCACAGCTACTACAGCACGTCCAATACAGGGTATTGTTTGTTAACAGGCAAACAGAAAGAGCTCTGCTGCCAGTCATTTGTGCCTGAGCACACTGGACTCACTACACACTACTTTTGGAATGAAAGTGGGCATTAGAACAAAATCCACAATGTTAAACCAGTTTAAAACCAGATTTGATGTGTTTCTATTTCAGTATTTAATACTGATTAATCCTTTAATTTAAATAAAAGATTTTAGCTGACACAGTATTTTGGGAAAAACAAAACAACCTTCAGTTTTCTTAAGATCTTTTTAAACAATGCTTTTCTTCTTTGTAAATATAATCCAATTTTTATTTTGGCTTTGTCTGTAACTCAGACTTTCATTTCAAAGTCTCACTTTATGTCAGACCAGCGGAGAAAACTCAATTTAAGATAGAACCTCAGGCATGCAGTATGTATCAAGTGAAACTGAAAACACATTTCTTCCCCATTTCCCACACTATAAACAACACGGATACTTCAGCGCACAAATGCACAAATTCCAGTGCCCTGGCCACCATGAAGTAAGAAAACGATGGAAGCTTTGAAAATCAAATTAACGCAACCTCAGTCCTCCCGTCTTCCCAGCACTCGGGACCCTGTGCTGCCCTTCCACTGCCGACAACTGCACATGTGTGGGAGGCCCCCCTCACTCACCACCCACCATCCCTTGAGAAAAGAAGTGCAGCGTTGTAGCTGGAAGGACATGAATAAGCCCTTCTGGCCCTGTCCTCTGCCCCCAGATCATAGACAGATCACATAGATAGATGTCACCAATGGGTTAGGTAACAGCCAGGCAGAGAAACAACTAAACTGAGCCATCACCTGGAAGAGAACAATTCTGTTACAAGCAACAAAGTGCTCTTTTATTCACAGCCTCACAAGGGATGGTGGGCAGTTGGTTGCATCTCTTCAGGTCCCTAAGTTACATTTAGCTGCTATATCATTCAAGGAACAGGCACAATGGTAATCACTGCAGAATAAAGTGACTTTCTTTAACTCATGCAAACGTATGATGGACAACATATATTAAGACAAAGATGTGCTGAGAATGCTGAGGAAGGCTGTGAAGTGCACCAAATGGGAGTGGGCACCGCAATCATAAGTGTAAATAAGATGTCGATGTGCCTAATTTCTCTGACATGAAGCAATTAAAGGATGGTGTTCTGTAAAAGAGAATCCTACCAAAGTCACGGGGGTGCACCTGGATGCTGAAAACTTAAGCACTGTAGTGCTTCGTGGGACATGAAACCAAAGTGGCCACATAGGCCACTATGGCTGGGGTTTTTTTCCAAAATTATGAAGGAGGTGCCTGGCAGGGCTTTCCCCATGTCGCTCTGATTACATCACTGTATCCATTTTTCCTTGTTTTCTCAGACTCAAATTATTCAATATTTGCAAAACACATTCAGACTGCACTGTTTCTTTTAAAATAACCTCTCAAAGATCAGACCCTGCAGCCTCTTGCAGTCCCTGGCTGAGGCATTGCTCCCAAAATGATGTCAACAATGGCTACAGGATTCATCTGTATGTGAGAAAAGGACTTAAAATTATGGAACATGCCATCAGGGTAAGACTTTATATTTCAAGCATTTTTTCTTTTTTTACTAAATCACTGAAGAGAAGTGGGGGTTGTCACTATAGAAAACCATATGGTACTTGGATTTCCAAGCCAGAATTGTGCATAATAAATATTTATAGAATCCAGCGGTATTCTCTTCTTTATGTTTATTCTTTACATGTCACCCAAAGAAACTCTGGCCAAGCACCAATCAAATATCCCAGCAAGTTACAAGCAATCTAAGCATGGGGGAACAAGAGAAAACAGATCACCAGTAGGCTCATAATTAGCAATCTAGACCTGGAAGGAGGGGCTTGGGAAGTGCCTGGATTCCAGCGCTCACCGCACGTCACGAGTGGTTTTGGAAATTGAGTTCTCAGTCTCTGCAAGGGGTAGGGAAGATATACACAATATTTTTGGCTAGACTGAGCAGGGGCATGTGCGGAGCAGCTGCAAAAGCAGACATCAGTCTGCTCTCAGAGACCAACATTGGAACAAAAACGCATCTCTCAGCGATGACAGCTAACTTGCTCCTGGCGCCTCCCGGAAAAGCTGTGTCTCCCTACCTGTGGCATGTGGGGCTGTTGTGTTTATTCTGCTTCAGACAGAAGACAATGCAGATTGTCGTTCTCATTACCTTGTGATTAGATGAGTACTTGGAGGAACTACTGAAATACACAGAAGTCCTGGAATATATCTTAGTAGGAGCCAATCTCCTTACCTGAGGTCTATCCTTTACATAGGAATCTTTTGGCCTTTTTCCTCTTTCCCTGATGCTCTCATACCTTCCCCTGATCTGACCGTCTTTCCCTTTCCCTTGAGGTCTGGAAGCTACCAACCATTTCATCCTTCAGAAATAGTAAAAGGTTTTAAAGAGAAGCATAACAAGCCCACAAGTCAATACACAGTGCTTTACTAACAGAAGCAGCTTTCACTGATGATCACCCGTCACTTCCCTTTAGCCAAATCTGTGATGCTGCGTGTTGCAATTTCTACATAGATGTTACTGCTCTACAAACAAATGGCGCAGATGTGTCATATTAGGATTATGTAGAGCAGGAGTCACGTATGTCTGCATATATCAACATGTAACTTCAAATTGGAAAGAAATGTTTGTATACAACAAAAATAGTATTTTCTGAATCAGTTTGAAGCTATCAACCAAACAAAAGTTGCATCTTCAATATGGAAAACTCAGGATTTTATACCGATAATTCCATTTTACTAAGAAATTGGTGCTCCAAAGTTCCTTTCTCCGTGTCACCGAAACAGCTATTTATTATGAAAAACACACTTATCGAACGATGCCAAAAGTGTAATAACCACACATCTGTTATTCTTCATATATATATATTTTTATAACAGTTGGTATTTACTTAACATGCAATAACAGTTATTAAATCATTCTTAAGTCTCTTTTGTGGAACCGTAACGTAAAGCACTACACACATGAGCGAAACACCATGGGAACAAACATTAAAAAGGAATAGGTGCACTGCTAGTAGCTGAGTAGTTACTAGACACATTAAAAATTACAACTCAGAGAAGAGTAGTAAGAGGAAGACTGGAAACCCTGCAGGACAATGATTTTTAAGAAGCCCAATGCCATCCATTTAAAGTTTTAAAATGACTAGATCATTTCCAGGTCAATAAATATGTAACAACAGAGACATTGTGTAACCACTGTTGAATCTACTAAGACAAGGATAAGCTCCATCATCTGGTAGCTCAAATGGGAGAATTTTATTTTTTTTTAAAAAAATCCTATTGGTTTTAATTTTCTGCAGTGTGGAAGTGGCAGTTTCCCCAATACTGGTCATGGCTTTTTCTGGGCACTGTGCTGCAAGCCTCACTCTTAGCCACAAGCTGGAAAGACCAGCTCAGTGACCGACCTGATCCTTTCTGCTTTTGGATTTTCACACACGTCTTGCATTAAGCTTTTTTCACTTGTCAGGGTAGCCAGGAAACAAACCCTGTCCCTGTTAAATATTCATAACTTTTTCACCTGCGAGCTCAAGTGAGCTGTTCCCACTGGGTCCTGCATGTGACTGAAAAAATCCTAAGCCAGTGAGATGAACAGAGCCTTCTGAAACACATGTTCAGTCAAACGTGGGACAAAACAGAACAGAGCTGACCGCTTTGCAGACATTGTCCTGAATATGTGGGTGTCACCTAAACACACACCAATCATTAACAATAACACACAGGTTAACAGTGGCAAAAGCAGTCACCCTGTTCATCCATTGATCTACTTGCTTGGGCTTATTAAAGACTATTACAGAAACAGTTTGCTTGACACAAAGGTATTACACATGCTCAGCATTTTAAAACATGTTTGTTGTAGAACGGCATAATATAAGCTAATATTTTTCATAATTCTCCAAATTCCTCCAAAGTGGTCTGCAGAAAATGTAGTCAGGGACTGCAGTCAAGACCATCTTGGAGAAAGGTGATTACTGTAGTATGCTACAATTAGCTTATTTGTAATGTCTAAAAAAACAATCAATAACATAAAGAGCTTCATTTAAATCTATCAAACCCACATATACTCCATTTAATTGAAAAGCTCTTAACTCCAGCCATTTCCTGGATATAAAGCTACTTTACTCAAGCTCCAGCATTTTTAATTTCTCTCACACTGAAAAGCAGCATCCTCAGCTCACAAGTAATGCTTACATAAAAGCCTCAGAGTTAGATCTCTTGGTGCCTCTATGTTTTTCAGGATATGAAGACAACAGCAATGTAAACACTCTACTATTGCAGAATAAACATCATGTAACCACAAAGCAGTGATTACATAACCTGTATATTAACTGGGCTTAATTTTCTGCAATATAAACTGAGCGTCCACATCTCCTGTCCCTCAATCCACATTAAAATAGCCTCTTAAGAAGAACGTTTTATATTAATTTTCCGTTTTTTAAGCAAAGACATATTCCTCCTTAGGACATTACTTTGAATGGCTTTTCTTCTGCCTATCTAAAAATCTTGCTTCCTCCTGAATAAGAATGTCCTGCTCAAACAACACATTTAAATGCTGTTGATATTTCACAGATGACTCAGGTGTGCCTAAGTCAACTGCTTGCAGAGAACATGTTTTTAAATAGCACGTTCTGCTGCTTCTTTTTGTAGTGTTGACAGGCAGAATGCAAGAACAGCTGTATGGGATCAGATCTAACATAGGTGTAGCCCAGTGTCCCATCTCTATTGGTGGCCATAAAAGAATGACTATGGAAGAGATTAAGGCTAGGGAAAGCACATAGCAATACACCCACCCCCCCACCCCCCCCAATAACCTCTCAGGTTTGAGAGGTCTGCAGACCTGGGGTTTCTACTTCTGTGACTGCAAGTCCACTTTCTCCAACAAAGTATTACATACAGCAATCCCTTTGTGTACTCTGGAAACTGTTCCTTAGGGCATAAGAAATACTGATCTTAATCCATTACATACAGTATCACATTAAGCACATATTGCTATAAAGAGTTAACATTAGACCTCAAATATATGTTACTCATGGATCTTTTTGTCAACCAATTTGTAATTGCTGATATAGTCATGTCATAGAAAAGCTTGGTTTTAAAAATACAGGTAAGAAAATTAATATTATTATTTAAAACCCCCAAATCTTAGTTTTCCTACCTGTATAAAGGACTTTGATTGTTTTCTCTTTGCCTGCTCTCTGAAAAGGCTGATATGAGAACATATTTGCTTCTATGCTTATGGCAAGCCAAGTATATTCAAATGTTCACCCCATCTGTGCTAACTGATGTGCTGCTTCAATTAAAATTTTTCCTGGCTGACAATTAACCTCTCAGGATGTAGAAGTGCCACCTGAAAGCCTTTCTTCTTTTCAAGCTAGAATAGCAATAATGGGATCTGCACAGTAATTTCTTCTACATATTTACCTCCCCTCAGGTAGGCTTCTCAGCTGTAATTAAGTTTAGTAAGAATTCTCCGTGTTTCATGTGGTACATACATGTCATGTACAGAGTTATTGTGGGTTCTTCTTGTTGTTCTAAAACATCTCACAAGGTAGAAATTGCTCAGCTTAAATATTGACCATTTTCCTTTGGCAGTTTCAAACCATAGACCTATGGTATCAATTTGTTCTATCACTCCTCAAAAGTACTTTTTTTTCCATATTGATGGAGACAAACAGCACCAGCAGGTGTTAATACATAACCTTAACAGAAGAATGGGGCGATGAAAGAGTCGGTACTTTATTGTAGCGCCCTTCAGACCTATATGATATCATGCTGAATGAAATGCTCATCAAGAAATCAAATTGGATGTAACTTGAGAAAAAAGCACACGTTATTAAAAAGAACCCCTCATGGATATTAAACTTAGCAGCTGAGAGTGTGTCATTTCCACTAAGATCCAACTTTTTTTCAGTGCTGTTAACAATACTTGAAATACAGAACAACCAGTAAATTCTACCATTAATGTATTTCCAGTCTGATTCTAGATTAAGCATTCTGTCTTCTCAAGTTGTAGATGCTTATGAACCACAGCCCCTACCTTGATGCTGTAACAAAATGGAATCACAATTTCTTTCAATTAATTCCTACTGTGCCTTATGCTATCTACATGCAGGTTTAACAAAAACTAGAGTTTAAGCAGCACATTTCATTTTATGTTTGTTAAAATAATTTTTAGAAACATGTACATATTGAAAACTTGAGACAGAAACATTTTAAAATTTATTTTGATCAGAAAGTCATCCAGGATTACTAAATATTTGCACTATGAAAGACTGCAATTTTCTACTCAAGTTCCTTATACTACTGGGGCATTCTTAAGCTTATGGAGCAGTAGAAGAGAGGTATTTTTACTTAGAGATCTGATTGAAATTAGATAATTTATTTCTGACTGATGGGAAGCTGTGAAATGAAAATTCCCTGTTCCCTCAGGTCATTTCTGCACAGCTACAAAACGGAAAGTATTCCGTATCAGTCTAGATTTTCAAGTTGTGATAATATATGGAAACAAAATGGCTATTTTGCTTATTTTTTCTGTTTAAAAGTATTCAGCCTAAGTTTTTACAAAAATGACTCTATTGGTATCAAGAGATTTACAATAAGAATTAATGTCCTCTCTATATTTTTTGGTGGAGGAAAAGTGGGTTTATATTTTGGTAACATTTTACTTTTAAACTAACCTGAGCCTCTAAAGCAATAAAGATAAATCTGTACCGGTGAAAAGCTAAATTTCACCAAGACAGCTCTTTGTCACATTCAAAAGTGATTTGCTTTTCTATATTTCTTTTGAAGAACCAAAAAAAAAACAAACCCCAAAAAACCAACTCAACATTTACAGTAACAATTATGTCTGTGATAACAGCAATAAAACAAAATCATTCTATGCACTTCTGTGTCTGCTATGTTTAAAAGAGTACTGTCCTTCAATTCTTCCCAATGTAATGTCTAACATGGATATGAATACATTTGCCTGAACAAGTGAACCAGGCTGACCCTGTGTATACTTGCTCAGGATCATAGAATAGATGATTTTTAAATGTCTTCTAATTGCCCAGGCAGTTGGTTGAGTCACCTTCCCTGGATGTGTTCAAAAAAAGGGTTGATGAGGTACTTAGGGATATGGTTTAGCATAGGATGGGAATGGTTGGACTTGATCTTCAAAGGTCTCTTCTAACCTTGTGATTCTGTGATTCTAAAGGCAGAGAATTACTATTTATTGGGACACTAACATCTCCTTAGACACTTTGAACAGATGTTCTTATGGAGAGATGGATCACCAAATTTCAGAGCCCATGAGTCTGTGGTACAACCCCTGCAGACATGAAAGGTATTTAGACATAGACTTAATTCTTCCTGCCAGGCGCCATATTTCTAGGTGGAGATCAGAGAAAATCATGTATTTAGAAATTCATTTCTTGAAGTGGGGTCAGTTAAGAAGACCCCTTCTATAAAAGGATGATATAGAAAAAAAACCTTCCAAGATCTGTGAATCTTAATTACAGGTAGGAGTTAGGGAAATTAAACTTAAGCATAGGTCTTATTGCAACAAAAAACTTTATGCAATTAAAAGTAAGAAGAGAAATGCAGCTTGCTTTTGTGTTTGTGACAAAGGAAGCAAGTGTTTAATTTTATGTTTTATATGATTAATATGGCTATTTATTGACTTCAGAGAGGCCTGACAGTCTGTAGGGTTTGCTGAGATGTATAGTATAGACTCATGCAACATGAAGAAGAGAAATCCCTTCTTGCCCAGCCAGCAGCAATCCAAGCACTCTGGTGTACAACCACAAACTCCTCTATTAAGAGAAAACTTTATTCAAGTGGAGAGCTGATTCTTCTGCTTACCATTCGTAGAAGAATAAATACGAGATTGAGCATTGAACCTCAACACCAGATCACTCTTTAATGGGCTCGGCCTAGTGTCTATTTCCAAGAGAGACATATGTTTCTGGCATGATGACCTTGTGGTTAAGTTTGGCTGCAAGAAGTTCTTGCACTTGTGGAATGCTGAATTCTGAATTTTCCTCTGATGCTAAATAGCTCTCTGCCAGCTTTGGTCCTCTTTCAACTTCATTTACTTTTGTCAACTAATATGTCACAGGTTAGAAGTTTCATGGAAAAATAATATAAGTGAGAGCAATATTTTCATTCATAAGTAAGACTTCTGCCCAAATAGTGTGTCACCTTTTTTAATATTAGCATGCTATATAGTCGCCAGCAAAAAACATTGTGAGCCAAGTTCATACGGTAAATGAGTTGCTTCAGACTGACTGGGGAAGGAGAAGAGGACATAAAAGGAAAAGCTGAACATATATGTGCATGACACTGCATAACTTCATCTCTAAATTTGAGGTCATGGGTATGTTTGATCAGCTAAAATAAATAATTCTGCAAGCTTGCCCATGCAGTTTTTCTTCCTTTTCTTTTTGCACTGGTAAGGAAACAAATTTATGGCTTACCTTTCAAAACCAATCTGCCGTAATGTTTTCTCCCACGTTGAACCTATACAAAGAGGAGAAAAAACAAACACCCTCAGTAAAGAAGCGTTATTGTATGAACACTCTTACTCTTCTGCTTTCATTGTGCAGCTCGCATCTGTACAGTAAGGTGATTTTTCCACCCCTACAGAAGTACTTGTCAGTAACATCTGTTTTCCCCAGAGTGAAGAACTGTGAAGAGAGGCTACAACTGGGTGACAGAACTGGGGGGGTGGTATCAGCCTCTATAGCGCTCTTTTACATTGCAAAGCAGCCAGTCACTGTTATAGTTCACTGCAATTCCAAGGGTGGTCTTCTCTCCGAGAGCAACGTGATCTGTACATGGCTCCTGAAAGCGCTGAGCTGGCATCTCACATCATGCACTCTTCACATTGCAGCTTTTCATTTTACTGTAGTGTTCGCCTGATTCTTGCTGAAAGCTTTACAGCTCCTTCTGAAATCCAGCCCTTTTATTTTTAAGCAGAAACATGAAGATGTATTTCTGCTTTATTGTTTAACCCTTTATACTCACACAGACAGCTGCACCGGACTTCTCATAACGATCAAGGGCTCAGACCCACAAAATACTCAAATGAACAGACCCACAAAAAGAAATTTCCTTAGTATTTCTGATGCACTTACCACATCTTTTACATAAATTTTCTCAAATATACCTCCCCACACACACACACTGCAAACATTAGGTGGTCAGTGCTCAGCTCCTGGTAGTCTTTAGCTTATTGCCAGTCTGATTTTTGCTACAATTATGCCTACTATGTACCTACTAAAAGCCTAAATATCTCAAGTCATGCAGGTCTACAAAGCGAGTAAGTAGGAGGACATGAAGCCAGGTCACAGTTTGCTCTCTTTTTACACTCCTACAGGAAACATGACAGGACTACAGACAATGTAAACATTGTACTTAAACTAAAATCAGAGGAGTGACAATAACTCCTATTCCTGACAGGGTCAGGCACCTAAAGGGGAATCCAAATTAGGAACAAAGCAATTCCTTGCGAGTGACAATCAGTAGCACCAGAGAAACTCAAAGATAAGCAGAGTGTTGCTGAGTAGTACTAAGAGAGGAAAGACGTGAAGGAAAGCAACTTTGATTTTGTCATCTGAACATCTATCTGTGCAATATGTGCTAGGCATCTGCTTTGGCAGGGGCATTGGACTCGATGACTTCTCGAGGTCCCTTCCAACCCCTATGATTCTATGATTCTCTATGATTTAAATCTGGAGAATTTCAGGATTAAGTGCATACTGTGCAGCAAGTGCCCACACAATGAATAAAACAAAATCATGGACTAATCCTCTCCACAGACAACCCAAGTCCTACCTGCAAAATTAGTATGGGAAAAGTGGTGGCATAACGTTATCAGTCAGAAAACCTCCATAGATGTTATTGCTTTCCATCATCACTTTTCCATTTTGTTAAAGGTATCAGCTTAGAAATCAATGACCTGCCCTGTTTCCAGTACCTATCTTTAATCTGCAACATGTTAAATACTTGAATAAGACCTAGTAGATGCTTTTCATCTTTGAATTTGTAACGCTTACTGTGGATCTAGATAAGAATCTAAAGACTCAACTTTTGTGAAGTTTGGACTCTGGGGTTTGTGTTTTGTTTTGTTATTTAATCCTAGCAAAGATTTTTTTCTATTCAATTGACTAAACTTCTCAGTTTAGCCCATGGAGAATGTGGTAAATTTCTGAAGTAATCATACAATTTTTCCCTATAAATTTATCTAGTATCTGTTTGGTTTGCAACTCACAGACTGAGCATATAAAAAGTGAAATTAATAATTTTAAAAAAAGCTGGTTTTCTTATAGGCCTGTGTTGTGCAGAACTCTCTTCACAGTTTCTAATCGGTCAGCCAATGAATGAAGTTAACATAAGTCACTGGAAAATAAATTAATCTCTGTTTTTCAGAAAGATGAAAAGAAACTGCATTGAAGGGTGTGCCCCTAAAATCAACCAAAGTCCAACATTTTACTCCATACAGGAAGGATTTGTGTCTGATAAGGGGTAGGTTCACAGTCAGTTCCAAACTTGGTCAGCGAGAATCTTCATTGTACTTTTCTGGAACCCCTTCCTCATTGATCTTGTCATGGCCGGTCACTCCAGATTTCAGTCACACACATAATTTCAGGGAAAGGCTCTGAAAACCTTTTCTAATGATATCTTAGGGCAACAGACACAAAGCTTTCCACTAAGTACAAAGCAGGCAGGGATTTGAGGCCCAATATGCAGCAGAGTACACAGCAAGAAGAGGCTTCTCAACTGATATGAAGAAAGCTCCATCTTCACATTATGGAAAAAAATGGGTAAAGTTCTGCTCAGGAATAACTGAACAATGCACATTCTTTGATCAGTATACAGGGAACTGTGGCATCTGTATTTGCCTGAGGAGACACAAAACTTCTGCCTGCCCAGCTACCTACATACAATAGCTTTCATCAACACTGAATTCGTAGTTTATAAAAAGAAGTCCTCTAAAGACATTTTTGAAGCAGGACAACAAACATCCTAACACACACTTATTTTAAATAAACATGAAACCCAAAAACCATGTGTAACACAATAAAACTGTAACATTTCATTGAGATAAATGAGGACCCACCCTATTAACATCTATTATGAGTTATGCTGCAAACCCACTGTCTTCTGCACACCCTGGAGTATATGTATCTGTTTTCATGGAGCACTGATTAATTAAGTCACCGCTAAAAAAGATGACTGTGCCACTCCACAGGTAAGTGCAGGGCAGATGCAAGCAATTCTCCAAAGAGTTTATGCAATCCTGCTGGCTCTGAAAGAGCAGTCAACAGTTTCTGAAGTCTGAAGATTTGAAGTGTGTTGAAGAAAAGAAATCTCAACAGCACTTCTTCAAGCACAGACTAGTACTGGCATCTGTAGCCAGTGTTACTATGCTTTCCACTGTTGTGTATACTTGTTGTACACATTTTTCACCCCATGATTGGCTACACTTCAGTTGCATGATATATAGAGAGTCCTACAGGAGAGAGAGAGAGAGGAAAAAATCAAAAGACGAAAGGGAATCGAGTCTCCACCGGTTTGAAATCGTCTTCTGGCTGCAGCTGGCTAGCAGAACACTCATTGAAACACATGTGACTCCTCTGAAGCAAAGCTTGCCAAGAGTACAACTAAGATTTCAAATTAAAAAATATACATCTTTTTTATGGAGTCTTATTTTTAAATGTTTATGATCTAAACATTCTGTTTTAAGATTTGCCAAGCCCATTCTCAATAGTATCAACTTCTACACTGCACTAACAGCCAAAAGTAAATACCCTGAGGTAACAGCAGCACTAAGAAGAATAATGCTATTAAAAGTCTAGAAAACTTGCTATTTGATTTAAACCTTACCCAGTGCTTCCAAAACACTAAACAAGATTTAAGTCACGTAACTCTCATTAAACTCAAACCAGGAGATTTTCACGAATTAAAGACTCCATCTCACTCCCAAAGAAATCAATCGTAATTTGACTATTTAGTCTTTTTCTCTGCTGGGACTGTGGAAAACACTCACCTGTTGGCTTTCAGGTCAATCCACTGCTAACCTGGCTTCTCTGCTTTCTGGGTTTTTTTACCACCACGTCAAAAATACCAAAACTGTTTATAAGAATGCCTTAATTTGGTATCCATGTAATTAAGTTTTTGTTCCAAATATTTGCTCTAGAGTGCCTGACCATTCCCATCTGTTCCAAAGGCTCTGTTTCACATTAACAGCACTAGCCTTAAAATTCTTCAAAAAGATGAAGCATAATATACTTCCAGAATTACTGCTCACATTTAATAGGAACAATGGTAAAATGCACATCATGATCACATATGCACTCAATGAAATCCTACCATAAGAATGAGAGTATAAGAATACGAGATTTCAAAAGATAAAATAAAAAAAAAATATTCTGAAATAAAAAGCTCAAACGTTGGGTTTTCATCTGTATGGCAGTTTCCCTGTTTTAGTTACAACTCTCTGCTTACTATAAAGTTATTCTGAATTAGAGGAGTCGTAATCCACTGCCAGGCTGCTCACCTTTACACACCACGAGGATGCCTAGCTGCTGAAGTGCAATGGTAAGCTTTAGGAAAACACAGAATAACATACTGGATAAGTGATTTTCAGCCATTCGTGGAGGTCGCACAGCTATTCCCACTGAGCCGTACCTGCCAGTACAGCAGAGGTCTGTAGCTTGGCATGTGCTGTAAACTCACAGCAAAAACACATGCCTCCTATACCATCCCCATGCAGATGTGCATGAAGGTCCTTGTGCATCCTATGACTGTGTGCAGTGATTCATCACAGCCCCACTACCAAAATATCTCAAATACTGATGAAAATAAAGAGTTGGAGATTTTTTGGAGCTTACTCTACCCACCAGACTTTCAATCTCACACAGATCATGCAATCTCAATGTCACCCCTGTGAAGAACTGTCTTCTTAAAATCTTCACTGAGGACAGTGTCAATTATTACAGGTGAGTTACTCTATTGCTGAATGTATGTTTTGTGCCATATGAAATGAGAAAACGCAGTGATGCAGTGCATGAAGACCAAACCTTGACTTGGAATAAGTTGCCCACCCTCCCTTATCAAACAAGCAAATTTCGTGTTCAAGTTACTTCAGAAAATGTTTGTGAGGACCTGAGTCTATGAATACACACCTGAAAACTCTCAACAAACTAGATCAACACACTGGCTTTTTCTGTTACAGAGACCTTCTCTTTCAGTAAACACACGTGTACCATATAAAGCATGTGGAGTTTTGCATTCTATTTTCAGTGGATTGAGGCAAAATTGCTCTGGTCTATACTCTCCTTCATCAATGTAGCATTTACTAATCGGTTACTAACCAGTACTACTAACTAGCTGAAATGTACACAACTGCAACTGGTAAAAGCTGCAACATTCAGAACATGTTGCTTTCTGCATCTTCATAAATTATTTGCAGCCTTGCCAGTTGCTTGCTTCCAGCAGCAAACTTCTATCTTCTCCCCCCTAAAAAATAAATAAATTATGTTTTCTCAGCAATCTTGTTTCCTTTTTGATCACTACAGAACCACTGGTTTTGTGAAACAGGCTAGTAGTTTTAACTGCAGGAAGGCATGCAGGAACTGCTCTACAGTTCTATAGAGACAGCATTAGCAGTTACTTGGCTATCCAACAGCCAGTTACATACAGCATGCCTCTTACAGAAATGATATTTTCTCTCATGTGAAGTGGCATCAGACAATGTACCTTGACATTTAGCATCTATCTGTCAATTTTGAGAAATAAATCTCTCTTACACTCCCTCTTTAACTCAAACGACCTAGGCTGCATCTTGCACTTAACGCTTTGTAGCGTGATCAGCACAGTATATTGTATATAGACAGTATATAGGATATATACAGTTTAAGGCCAGGTTGAATGAGGCTTTGGGCAACCTGGTCTAGTAGAAGGTGTCCCTGCCCATGGCAGGGGGTTGGAGCTAGATGGTCTTTGAGGTCCCTTCCAACCCAAACCAGTCTATGATTCTATGATTCCGTTGTCTCAGATAATGACATGATATTCTTTTAAAATGAAGTCTCTTAATATGGCATATCTCTATGTCCATGCTCATGTTTAAATTAAGATCAGGAGAGTATTCTTGAGGAAATCTCTTGTCGTGCTTTGGTTTGCACAACAGAGTGATCTCTGAGTGCACAAACTGGATTTCTTTCACATGAAACTAAACCACACCCCAAGGACACAACTGCTGTGTTTCAACCACTAATGGGCATTCAGTCCACATGACTAGACCAGAGCTAATCCACAGCAAACCCCACTCAAAATATGTATCGTGTGGTGGCCAGGCCCTCTGCTTCACTCTATCATGCTATGATGCTTGCTGAGGTGGATGCAGCTCACCCCTCTGGTCCCAGCCCCAGTCCAGGAATGTGCCCACAAAAGCTTTCCAGTTATGGTCACTCGAGGGATGAAGGGGCAGGTCAAGGTGCTCAACTTTAGGATTGTTTTCTGGGTAGTAGCCCATCTGCTACAGTGAGCAGGAGCCTTTCTACTGCCTTGGTGTACAAGCAGGGTTGGACTGGATGCTCAGTGCAGCCAGCCCCTCCAGGGAGCCTGTTCTGTAAGGCTACTTTGAGGTACCGTGGATACTGAAGAGACTAAAACCACCAGTAAAATACAAATGGAGAGTCACTGGTCCAGGCTAGCAAGATGAGGAAAAGGATTACTGAATACATACCAAGAAAGATGTTATATCAAGAGCAAAGACTAGACATGGCAAGTTTTTACTTGTCTTATACGCATACCAGCTTGCAACAGATTTTTGACTGACTAAAGAGTACAAATTTGATCCCTAGACCAAAATGTCATGGGAAAGATTTATTGCATATTTTCTTCTGTGAGGAAAATATTGAATTATTATCATGAGATACAAAAATTGCTTCCCTATTAAAAAAGAAATCTTGACTCATTCCATGTTAACCGGAAAAATAATCATCATCAAAAACACTACTTCTCCTCTAAGGGGATTTTAATGAGTGGGAACTTTTACTAACAAAATAAGCAGACTAGGAATATAGAGTAAAGTGCAATAGAAATGACACTATGCTTGTCTGTGCGCACCAAGATGCATATTGCTTTAAAATGAGTATTAGGAAGACAACAGCTATGGTAAAGCAATTAACAGCTGTATCTGGCAGTCACCTCTTCTAGTCTGCAGCTTCTCTGGGAGCTTGGAGAGCCCAGAAGGGTCAGTAAAGCTCCTATGGATAAACAGGGACCCTAAAAGCAGCTGCTCCACAAGCTTTATCCGTGTTCTTTGTTTAGATCTTTATTAGCCTCAGAATTGTTTTTAAAACTGTTCATTTAACTGAAGGTAGATAACATAATGTGAAATACTCCCTGGTGTAACTGGGATGTAAGTGATCCAGCATCTTGCTGCTCACTGGTCAGACTATGCCAAATGAAGGCAGGGACAAATCCCAGCTCACTTTGTGTGACGGCAGGATGAGCATCTCTGAGCCTGATCCGAAGTCTATAGAAATCTCTGGAAAGATTTTCACTGAGTTAATGGGCTTTGATGGTTTGAAATAGAAACAAACAGCAATGAGGATTCGCAAAAAATAATCTATTTTTCAGTAATGTAAACAAAAGCTATTATTTCTATCCCAGCAATGAACTACTGATCAGACAAGAAAAGGTGTGGTGTTCTGTGGTTAATTCATTTGGGGAGAATGGAAGCAGAGGAAGAAAAATTTTCAGCATTTAAAACATTAAATACATGGGGGAAAGCTTGTTTTTAAATATGAAGTTTATGTATTTTTATATGAGAAGCCCCCTAGTTTATAAGGAAAGATCAATTGCTAGTTAGGCAGCAGGTTGAGAGATGTGTGGGAGAAATAACTTGGATAAAGAAAATCTGGGGAAGTACTTTTGGCATTTGTTCCCAAATGTAAACTCACGCCACTAGAAAACCTTTGGGGAATGTGTTTCAGATGAAATCCAAGATACCTAGTGAAAGGAAAGAGTTGTTTATTGTTGTTTAAACTAATCTATTATGTATCTATTAATTTGCTGTACTTGTTGATAAGTTTTAACACAAATTTCCAAGAATCCTGGAGATCTGAATTCAATCTGGGGGCTTTTTGTTGGGTTGTTTGGGGGGGGTGTTTGTTTGTTTTATAAATAGACCTGCTTCCCTTTCCCCATGACAGTGGACCACTGCAAAAAAAAGTATGTAGATAAGGACTTTGCACGTTGTGCAAAGCAAAATTTTGTAGGCCAGATTGCCACTTCAGAAGTAAAGTAGGAAAGAATCAAGTGGTCCACAGATATAACCAATCTCTTACTATTTTTTTACAGACTGACATGGATGTAAGAGCTCTGAGGAGCAGTCTTGAAAGCAGGCAAGATTTCCTATCATTATCATGAGCGATGTCAACCCCAAGTCAAAGAGGCACTGAGTTTAAGAGTGTCAAAGTTTTGCTCCAGACCTTCTGAAAGGAGGCCAAATAATAACTAAATGGGCCTCTTTTCATATACAGAAGACTGGCTTTGCTTTGCTTTTCAAAGTAAAAGCAAAAGAACGCAAAGAAAACTTGTAGTAAGGGTTTTCTTTTTCATAAACCTGAAGAAAATGAGATTTTTCTCCATTTTTGTTGGCAAAGAAATTTTCTCCTCTCCCACCCCAACCAACACTGCTCTGTCTGCTAAATAGAATCTTAGAGGTAAGGTTTTCACTTCAGAGCATAATTGACGGGCATCCTTCCAATTTCTAGAGCTACCCACTGTTTAGCTTTATTGTAACATAATATACTGTTATGAATAATAATGTTGACCTAGTTTCCTGCAGTGATGAATGTGTGCAGTGTGCCAGTGCAAGGAATTTGCTTTTCATTGTCTCATTTTCTCTTTTTGTCTCATCAGAAGAAGGAGAGGTGGAGAAACATTTCTTCCCAAATTCTGCAGCATAAGCAGAGGGGAATGGGGAGTTAAAAAGGTGTGCCTTCAGTAACACATCCATATACAAGAAATAATGGACAAAAGAAATAAGGATAGGAAAGTGGAAACTCTTGCCCAGAAATAAGAGGAACATGAAGATGATAGAAAACCAGCATTCCAGTGGTCGTATCTTTGAATTCACTAACATTTTGTAAGGTATGCCTTTTGTCTGGAATTGGGTTTTTTTACATAGCTTTTTCTAAAAATAATAAAGAACAATTTAATTTACATTATTTCCCTCACAGATTAAGACAACACTCACATACCATGACAAAGACAACAATCTCTTGTTGGTAGGCATGAGATAGGCTCATATTCAAATTTTTCAGAAAAAAAACCCCAAAATTGTTTCAGTGGCTAAAGTGACACTACATACAAAGACCTGAAGTGACATGTCAAGGATGATATCCAGAATAAACTTCAGAAAACCAGCTTGAGGTGTGTACAACCATAGCACATCACCTTCCATGGAAGCAGAAAACACTTTTAAACTCACCTGTTTGCATGTCATGAAGTGAAGGTAACAGTGACTGCACCAGGCAGTAAGACATGAAAGCTGACCCCCTCCCAGAAATCTCTTCAGATAAGAAATGTGGAAGCAGAAGATTGTGCTCCTCTGGGCAGCGGTGTGAAGAAGGCACACTGACTCAACAGATCAGGGAGGGAAATGTTTCCGACAGATGCTGTTTTTCCTCCCTAGCAGGTATAAAGATGCCGTACGTAGCTCAGCTGACAAGTACAAACACATATGCACTGAACAAAGGGTTTCCTTGTTTTCATTTTCTTTGTCTTTACAGAGCTTATGATCCTGTGATTTCAATCAAACTCTCCCAAAACTCTACCCTGTGAGAACTGCCAAGGCAAAGCTCTTCCATCTTCCAGCTCCCACTCCTCTCAACCAAGAGCCAGCTGCCTGTGTAGCTATGGGGCTGCTTGGGTAAAACTTAAGTTGGTGGGGGGCCAGCTGTAGACTCGACCCAAACCTCCTCTTCCAGATATGGATGTTTCTAAACACTGCTGCTACTCCTTGGGTTAGGAGCCCAGTCAGACAAGGAGAAGGCAAGGAGGGGTTTGGGTCACTAAAAATGGTGAGATGCACCAACAGCAGAGAGACTTCCTATTCACCCTCACCTCTCCATCCCAACTCACAAGGACGCAAACTTCAACATCCGCTGCAAAGCCAGGAGAGATCAGAGTCATGGGCTTTGCGTCCTACAACTTGCTACCTTGCACACCTGGAACATCTGGATTTCACTGCCCCAGGAAGGGATCAAGAGGCACAGGTTAGTTACTCATCCGTGTTCCATTCATGACCTGTGAAACAGCCATGGTCGAGGCACTAGAAGTGCCCAGGAAGATTTCACAGGGATATGATTGCACTGAGTTTCATCTGTAATAGACTGGCTGATTGCATCCAGTGCACTAGCAGATCATTTCACAACGCTTAATTAGTTTTCATTACGATGCCACAAATAGCATTAGCACTATCAACAAATTAAAGAAATCAATGGGTTGCTGTCATGGCTTAACCCCAGCCAGCAACTAAGCACCACACAGCCATTTGCTCAGTGTCCTTCAGTGGGATGGGGTAGAGAACTGGAAGAATAAAACTGAGAAAACTCGTGGGTTGAGATGCAGACAGTTTAATAGGTAAAGCAAAAGCCGTGCACACAAACAAAGCAAAGCCAGGAATTCATTCCATGGGCAGGCAGGTGTTCAGCCATTCCCAGGGAAGCAGGGATCCATCATGTGTTAACTGACTTGAGAAGTCAAATGCCACCACTCCGAACATCATTGCCCTCTCTCCCATTTGAATCTGAGCATGATATTGTATGGTATGGGATATCTTGGACATCCAAAATGGAAGGGGACACAGCCAGAACAGCGGACCCAAACTGGCCAAGGGGATATTCCATACCATATGACATCATATATAACTGGGGGATTGGCCAAGAGGTGGGGTGACTTGGGAACTAAATAAGCATCAGCTCCAGGTGGTGAGCAATTATGTTGTGCATAACTTGTTTTGTATATTTGGTGGGGATGATGTTCCTTTTCTGCCTTATTAAACTGTCTTCACCTCCACCCACAAGTTTTTACCTTCTTCTTTCTGATTCTCTACTCCATCCCACCTGGGGGAACGAGGGGGGAGTCAGTGAACAGCTTTGTGGTTGTTTTAGCTGCCTGCCAGGTTAAACCAAAACAGTTGCCTAATCATTCCCATTTTCAAAAGCACTCTGTGCTTTTTTGTCTTGCATGCTTCAAATAGTTTACAAATAGCTTGCTCCTTCTACAGTTACACACTTAATTAGGAGTATTAAGAATAATTTCTCCCTATTTAGTTTGCGTGGCTAAATCTAAGCCAAAAATCAGTAAAAGCACTGAAACTTTTGCCATTCTCACAAGTTATTAGATGACAAGAGTATTCTCACACTTACTTAAAGTGTGCTTATTTTGTCCTCACTGGAATGTGTTTTATTTAAGTGCTTCACTGGGGTATTAGCAGAGTCTTACCATTTGGGTAAACACTGAAGAGGACGATGAGCAGTAATAATTTTCTACTCAGCAGGGCTTTTCATGTTACAGAAATCATGGGCAATTTAGATGTGTGACTCTCAAATGTGTTCTTTAATCAGGTATTTATTTACTCGGATGCTGCTCCGTTGTCTTTAAATGTGATCTTACGTCAGCCCTAATAGAAAAGGGATGAACAGCACACTGTATTGTTTGCATTCTTTCAAAGATACATGACCAACAACAGCAACACTTCAAAACTAGTGCCAGTGAGTAAGTTTTCCCAGTCCAAGCAGATCTGAAGAACTGGAAGGTCCCAGAGTGGGATCAGTCTGTCAGGTGATGGAACACAGGTGCAATGCCCTTAGAGAATAAGCAGTTGATAAAGCATCATCGTGGATGGATGATGGAACATGTTGAAATTGGTCTCGTGCTCAAAGTAAGACACACCAAGAAGGCTACAGTTCAAGATAACTTGCACGAAGGATACTGGATTTCTAAAACCATTTATCTCATCCCAAACTTTTCTCAGCATCAATTTTAGAATGCTACTTATACTGGATACACAAATCAGGGCATCTTGGCAACATTTTCTTCAAGGCAAAAAGCCTGTCAAAATTTCATCTCTTTGCCAGCTGGAATGCATGGAGAGTATGTTATGTTGTGGCAAATGTGAGCTATTCACAGCAGTGAGGGACACTGTTACCCACTACAGGCTGAAAGAGAAGCAAAGAAGTGGAGGAGAAAAAACCCCCCAAAACCTTCAATAGGAAAATGTGCTGAAAGGTATAAAAGGGATGGATTTCTAACAAATTCATACAGTAAATCATAGATTTATATTTGGAAATACATATGTAAATTCCAAATTCTGCACTTTCTCATTAATCTAAATTTAATCACCTTTTACCTGGACTGACTTTTTTGAAGACAATTTCTATGAGAAAAACATTTTAACTCAGTCTAAAACCTGCAGATCACCCTTTCTAAATGTTATTCTGGAAAGGAGGTTTAGCGGCAGAAATAATAAAAACTTTTTCTCTCACTGTTCCATGCATGTATTTCATATCAACACTTCGGTACATTTCTTTTTTCAAGTCAGTGATTGTGATGTAGTAAGACTTCACTAGGGCTCTCAATAATACTCATTCCACTTTAGAAATTATATTTTCTAGGGTAGATTTCCTGGAGATTTTAGAGATTTCACATCATCACCATATCTGTACGAGACAGTAGGACAAAATGATGCTTAACTGGATCTGCTTCAAGGGGAAGAGGGCTCTAGAAAAAAGAAGAGCAGAGAGCTCTGTATACTAATAACTAAGCACATGGAGATGCAAGAAGGACATGCTTCAAAAGGATGCTGCAATTGTTTGTGCTCACAAATGTTTCTGCTACAACATCTGGCCTTCCTGCAAAGCAGATGAGACTGAATAGGAGTCAGGATCTTACCCCTCATTTCAGCTCAGAGAAAGCCAAGCTGTAATGCTGGCCACATCTACATGCAGCCAGGCATGCACCCACTGGCACATCAGTGAAGGTTTGCTAACGAGCAGATCCAGATCGCAAACACTTCTCATTCCCCCTACATAGCGGTCTGGCAGGAGGATAAGTGATTTATGGAGACTGCTCCCTGCTGCTGATGCAGCTGCCCGCAGTCGGAACTGGGCAGCTATGATGGAAAGCCCAGTTTTCCCCCAGCAGGTACAGAATCTCTCCCCACCACAAAATAAAAGGCGTCTGCTAAGTGTAGTCCAAAATGCCAAAACTCATAGATAAAAATTGAGTAGACCTACTCGTTATTCAACTCCCTGGGTTTTTCTGTGCACATCTCATAACACACATTTCCATGACTCTTGTTTAAAGGTTTATTGTAGATATGCAAATCTGAAAAAAGCTTACTTTGTTTCTCAGAGGCTGAGAACTGACGAGATTTGCAGTGCTACATGAGAAGTCTTGGGCTGGCAACAGTCAGCCAGCACACATCTGAGCAGCAGCTTTTATAAACAGCCCAGTGTGTTGCCTACAGTCATGGTGTAATTCACATGCAAAAACTACTCCCACAGACATGGTTAACTTGAGTGTCCTTACTGACGACAGAAAATTGTATCACCAGGCCAAGCACAGGGAAAACTGAAACCACAGGAACTACATGGAGCAAACTAGATGTGGATATGAGATCCCTGCAGATGATTCCAAACCATAATTTCACATGGACCAACCTTCCAAAATCTGCAGGGTTTTTTTTTTTGTTTTTTAATTGTAAAGGGTCAAATTTATATTAAAATTGCTCATCCTTGACAAACAGTAACATACAATAAAGGCACTAGTGGATGGCTTAACAAATACTCAATATAGCAAAGCTTGCAAGCTGCTGCTCAGAATAGAAGAGTTGTGACCAAAAGCAAATACTACTTGACAGATATTTGGAGGCCTCTCTGAAACACTTCCTGCCTGCTGGTGCTTTTTTTTTAAATGTCAGTTTTACTACCCAGTGTGTACATCAGAAAAGGCATCCAATGCCACTGCCCAAATGAATGGCACCTAATTCTATGAGCCGAACATTTGGCCCATTATAAAAGGGATAAACCTGTTGCTCTAAATTTTAGTCAAATCCACTTTACATCTTCTACAATCTGAGTTAATCACATCACTAACAAAAGGCATGTCCTTGCTGCTACTGTTACTTGTCCTTTTCAGAAAAATAATGAAACGTTAGTGGCCATTTCTCCAACTCACAGAAGAGCAAAGCGTGCTTCTCCTCCTCTTCCTTCTCCTCCTCCTCCTCCTCCAGTGGTGCTTAACTCACTCTAATACTCCTCCCCACAATGGGAGGGAAAACTTTGGTTCTTCATAACCCTGTCTTGAAACACTCTTTATGGCAAAAAACTCCAAAGAGCCAGAAGTCTTGAAGCAAGCAAAGCCAGCCTTTCAGAGGATAAAAGATAGAGGAACCCCAGGAATAGTGCACAAACGTTGAAGGAAATCCCTTGCACCATTAAGGCTGCATGTAGAAAGACACAGGAGATGTTGGTTTTCTATATCCCTGTTCTCCACCTCCTTCCAACCTCAAAGATGATGACTGGGTCATCATGACTCCTGCAGTAGGTCAGCCCCACACCCAGTATTCGTAACAGTTGTCAAAGAGGAGCTATATTCAAATTGCTCAAGATTTAGCTTCTTTCTCAGAATGTAAAAACTGGCCGCTCCATCTCAAAAGAAAAAAACAAACAAAAAAAACCCCTCTCCCAAACTACTCATATACAAGGAAAAGACACAGCCCTGCAAGTTATTTGTTACTAATCCAACTTATTTTCTCATATGGCATCAGTTACATGTTACTTGAGATTTTAAAGCAATTTCCAGCTTTAAGTAAATATCTGCTCAAGTCAAAATTATGTATAGAATTAAGGATTAATTCACAAGAGGGATTTTAGACTTCAAGTACGTTTTTTCCTATTAGTGCCTCATAACGAAGTAATTGTGGAATTAGTAATACATTTGTCAATCTCAGTAAGCAATTACAGTTAATACATATAAAAAATTACTGCTCTCTTTTCGAACGTGAACAGCAAAAGTTTGGCATGAGGTTCTAATTACCTACCGAACGTGAGTCATGCCAGCGGGACAAACCGTATCCCAACTCCTAACGCTAATGTGACCCTGCTCAATATGGCTTCCCTGCATCATGGCACCAATCCTGAGAGCAGAATGCCCAGTGGGATTTGTACAGGTGCAACAGCTGGCCCACGGTCATGAAAAGTTAAAGGGTGAGGGTGTGAACTGCAAAACAAGAACAAAGGCAACAAGCCAGCCCAAGCAATTCAAACCCAGGGAAACTGAAATAACCAACAGCTTCTTCTCTACACCACAGAGAACAAACACGCACACTAAGTCAAAACTAATACCTTATACTCCATACCTATCTGAAGAGAGAAAATGATGGATGTAAATGAGCAGCTTTTGGTTGACAGATTTTCACACGTGAATGATGGACCCTGAAAGATGCTAGACACCCCTACCTCCGACTTAACTCACAGTTGGTAGTGAAAAAGAGATGAGCTGACACTGGAGATTTTAATTTTTTTTAAAACCTGTTAAATAATTCAGGGCTTTCTCTCTTGTGCAGCTGTTCTTCAGCAGTTAACAGAGTGATGTAGGTGCTGCGGGCAGAATTAGCTCTTAGCTTTCAGAGGTGAACATTACTTTCTATTACATTGTATGCTGAGAAGTATGCATTAAATCTGACCAAAACCCCCTGAATTTCACAGGAATTAAAAATCTAAAAAGGAAAATAAGGAGTCATTTTAATGTGTTTCCAGCACACACATCAAAGGGAAACCAAGAAACAAATTCTGTACTTTAAGTAATGCACAAGATCATCAGGGATCTAAATGACTTTTCTTAAGGTATCCTTCATTTTGTGCATCCCTGTGCCAGAAACTCAGTTCTCTAAACTCACTTTCTAAATTCAAGGACAATATATTTTCTGGTGAGTGCCAGAAAGTCAACACTGTCTAAGGGCCAGGAAACACTGGGTTCCATGTGGGCTGGGGTCTGTAAAAACACACACATGTACAGACAGCACTTGCCTTGAAAGCTCTGCCACCCAGACAAGCCAAAAAGCTGAGGGGATTCTTAGGATCCAGTAAATTAGGAAAGGCTAAGAGAAAAGGAGGCTCGAGGCTGTATTGATCTGAGGTGCAATACCAAATCACGATGTTCAGTAACATGCTTCTGCAGCTTCTCATCTTCCCTCAAGATGGCTGGACATTTCGCTTCAGGTCACACAGACTGTCCCTCTCCTTTTGCATCAGGCCCAACGAACCTATATATTTCCCCACTCCAACACTCTTCCTTGCTCTTTCCTCTTTGAAACTAGCTGATCAGAATGGCTGTCCCCTAGAAGATCTCCTCTTCTTGCATGGAAATCCCACATGAAGTAAGAAAGTTAAATTACTGTTTCTTGATTTAGTGTACGTCACCTCTCTCTCTGTCTCCATTCTAGTTTCACCATCAGTACTGGAGAAGCTGTTTCACCGCTGTTCCCCAGAGCCTCAGACCCTGACAGCTGGAACCCCTGTGTACACCTAAAATGTACCAGAGGTCCTGGCTGTTAGAGATGTAGCGAGAGCTGATGAAGTGAGCTGCTGGCACACATGCCCGAAAAAGTGGATTTGCCAAGAAATGATATCAGGATTATAAAACACAAAATACTGTCATAACAGCTTTTTATTTTTTTATTTAGAAGAGATTCTTTCAGGGTCATCAGAAAGGTGACAGGCAAATTACTCAGGTCAAATGCTTACGTGACAAACAGGTTAGCATTTGCACTTCTGCAAGAAGTGTTAATGTTTGGGACACCTCCTGCTGATCTCAGGAAGCAGGAAGCAGAAACCAGGAAACATGCTTAGAGATGTAAGCAAAAGTTCGGCACAACTGAAAAATAAGGTGTCCTATTATTGTAACAAGCCAGATGTCTGCAGTCTAAGGACTAGGCAGGGTCTACATAGGATATATATGGTACTCAAGACAAAATGCACCACAGAAGGAATCTAAATATAGCATGTAAAGATATGCTGGGCTAAGTGAACATAGATGCAGCTAATGAGTGACACTTCCATGGAGGTTGACTTATGCTTGGTATGTGGATAAAGCAATTAGCCAATTAAGAAAATTACATTAGATGGCAAGACATAATAATTGTACAGTTTACTCAAAAGGAACAGATTTTACAGATACAAAAGAAAACCAGAGCCTGGTTTCTGGTGATTCAGAAAAGAAAGCCAGTGCGAGCTCCCCACTGATGTTCTCCAACATAAGGCTCTCACTGGATGCCCTGGGGCACTAGAAAGATGAAGTTTCTGTTTAGGAATCATCAGCACCTATGTCAGCAGCGTATTGGATCCATGGCTGAGCACCTCTGCAGTTACATACACATTTCAGGCAAAATTCTATAATGCTTATTCTGCACACTAGATGTTCACATTATTGGTACCTTACTGATTGATTTCTTTAAGTATCACACTAAGCCTTTCATAGGGAAAAATCCTATCTGTTTTTGCATTATTAAGAAACAACGGTGAGCAAGAGGGAGAACCAGAACATGATAAATTGAAGTCCGTAGGAAGATCCCTGAGATAGCTGTATGAAATCTGCTCCTGCAGGTACCAGCAGAAGCGCCAGGGTAAACAGATTAGAAAGTGGATCACTGGGGCTCTTTAATTCTGATAGAGTAAGAAATAAATACTTACTGATAAAATCCCCCCCAATGGCTGACAGGCAAGGTATACTCAAGGCCAGATGGTTGGTAGAGCACAACATGAAAATGCTGTCTGTGAAGGGAAACTTAAAAAATCTTCATCTCCCAGCAACTGGTCAATCTCTTTAGCAGCAAGGACTATTAACATTCCATGGTCAAAGCACAACAATCCTGAATTAAATGTGTTCTTCTGTCACTTGGAGATAATCTGCACAGCCATGATTATATTTGCTGACAAAATCCAGTCTAATTTATCCAGCTAATTATCCAGCTGGGGTAATGACATAAGACTACGGACTGCACCTGATCTTGGTCCCTGTATAAGGGGATCTCAGACATTTGGTTTTGATACAGGTTGAACACAATCTTAATTGGGACTCACTCTGTTCAAAGACACCTTCTAATAATAGCTTCAAAAATTTATCTGATATTTCATCTTCATTTTTCCACAGAGGATGCAGTGTTTGAGGATGTCCATACAGTTCCTGGAGATATCAATGAAGACTTGATAGCAAGGAAGTTGAATTGTTGCAAACTCCAAGAACAAATGGGTATATCTTGACTGAATGCCAAATTTTAAACAGGAAAGCGAGATCCCATTCCCAAGACAGAGCAACAGCAGAGACAGACCAGTCACAGAGGTCTCCCAGAATAGCACAGGGTACAGAGCCACACAAATGCTTTTAATGTAATATATTTTTAGTGTGAAACAAATGTAACGACATTTAAACCAGAAGCATCAAGTGAGATACAGTCACACCAATTAAAACAAATGTCCAGATAAAACGGATGGGGAGATTTAAAACCACACAAAATATATGTACATGTATGAAAATGTATATGAACACTGTTAATTTCAAAGCCTCTATTATTAGCATCTACCCTACATAAAGATGCACAAGATTCCCAGTAACAGAGCTCATCATTCAAAGCTTAGCTAAACATAGGGAAATATCCAGAGAGATTATGACCTAACTATCCACATCCTGAACTAAGAATTTCAAAACAAAAAAAGCCACTCACATTTTTATTTATGCTGAAATATTACCCAACTTTTCTACCATTTCTGAATTCCAAAATATACTAATCATCTTCACAGGAATACATCATTTTTTTCCTTTTAACAGCTTTCATATACAACCTCCAACTGAGAAAGGCATAGCGAACAAAAACATGTTAGAATGAAGTATCTAAAGAGCAGTGTGCTCCTGATGGGTTTGATTTACATCTGAATGGATTTAGCGTCAGCATTGCAAAAGTCTGTATTCCCCTCTCCAAACTCAATTTTTTCAGCTCATAAACCTTTTTGGGCCTTTTAACAGCTTGCTTTATAATAGCTTTCTTTGTGGTGTCTTCTGTATCCCATATGTTAGGGGGATGGGTTTTAACATTAATAAAAAAACTACAGAGGCCAAACTTTGTGAGCACTGACCCAAATATAGAAGATACTCGCTCGGAATAAAATAGATCCAAAAAAAGGTACAACTCCAAGGTGAAAGTAGCCAACAGTAACACAAACAAAACCCTCTGTAAATATGGGATCAGTTCGGCAGTGGTCCTAACTCAAAGACGACATGACAGCGAAGATTTCAGAGGCGAATTCAGTCACTGTGTGGCATGTTGAAGGCAGCCAGGGAAGGCAAGCAGAGCAAGCAAGAAACGTTTTCCCCATTTTACATAAACTGGTGGGTTTTTTTTCTCACATTAAAAATATCAATAAACTATCAAATCTTAAGAGACGTAGTATAGCATCATCTCAGTCTGCTGATTTAGCCATTATTAATTTCCAGAATTACATATCGTAGCTTTTTGAACAGAGAACAGAAAGCAAGGGTCTGTGGCTGCTTTTGCTAAATTCTCCTTGCACAATGTGGGCAGATAAACCTTGCATTTTACTGCCATGAAACAGCCTAACAACGCATCTTCTACCTGCTCACAGAAAAGCCAACTGCTGCTACATCCATCAAAGCTTTTAGGAAGCAAAAAAGATATCTAGTGCATTTAGGAAACAGTGAGCTACCAGCTATAGGCAGCTCACCGTCTTTAACCCAGCACCCGCAGTGTGCGCAATGGCTCCGCTGCAGCACCAGCAACCATACATGCAGGATTGCTTTTATGACTCTCAGGTCCTGTCAATCACTGCTAATGAGACACCCACTTAAAAGTCAATATCCTCTCTGTAAATTACTATCCTAATAAAGCATAAACGCTTCATAGTGTTTACAGTAACTGTTACTGTACAACAAAATGCAACTCTTGTAAAAAGGAATAACTGAATCACATGGAGCTTTTGATGCTCAGTATTTCCAAGATAACAAAACCAATACTTCAACCAACGTTTGAGAAGTCTTTGAAATAGAGAGCTGCCACTACCTAAAAACGTTCAATTTTTTGCTTGTCGCTAAGAAAATTATACAGCAAAATACAAATGTCCATTTCTACCTTTGACCAAATATATCACCCAGCAGTTCAATACAGTGTGTTGGAGAACATTTCACGCTTTGCTATAGCTTAAAGAAAAAAGGTGACAGGAACAACTGTGAGCTCTGAAGAGGAAATGTGATATCATTTACTTATTATCCAGGATGACATAGGGTAGACGTGGAAACCCATCTTTGACTTTTTCCAGATGTCGTGGAACCACATCAGCATTCCAGCTTTGTTTTATGTGGATGTGTACTCTGGGAACTTCCTTGCTCAGGATTATATTGTTTTATCATATATGAGAGAATTCTGACAATGTTTCAGTGAGGACATGAGAAGTCATAAAACTAATTTTTAAATTCACGATTATTGGTTTTCTGTAATCTAACTCATGGAAAGGCTGTTGGGAGAATGTGATGGCAATGAACAGGTGGTATTTCATTCTCAAAGCAGTGCAGTTTCATGAGCTGAAATTTGCTTTTCTTAAAAGTCCTCATAAAAATATGATACAATGAGAGTACAGTAGCAGAACATAGGCCTAGCCCCACGTGGCTGTAGAACTATGATACTGGGCAGAACCACAGCTCACATCTATATGCTGAGAAGACAAATCTGACCTGTCAATCCCCAAAAGCTTTCATTTACAAACTGCATAAAATTCTTGATGACGCTTAGAATCGGCACTGGAAAGTGATGGGTTTGTTTGAATCAACACTGTGAATAAAAAAAAAATATTCATATATGTCAATTCCTTCCCCCAAATCTCATTGAGGCAACAGCTGCATGAATAGTAACCTCAAGGACTGTAGGAAAGCCAGTCCAGCATGGACTCTGAGCTGCGTAACCAGACACTGATGAACAACCTGCACATGTATCTGTTGACTTTAGCACTGGTTTCACACACCCCTCCTCCTGCACATTTCGTGGCTATTGTGCATCTGGCCAAGGAGCACATGTTCAACAAATCACTGCTGCTCAGTATCTCCATTCTACAACAAACAGCTATTTACCATGTGACAAATTTATGCATTGCAGACAATGCTAAAATTATTTCCATTTTGGTAATAAAATCACATAATTTTTTTCTCTTGGATCTCAAAGTATTTCGTCCCTTGTAACCTTGCTTGTTTTATATCTCTCCGCATATTTTTGGAAGGTGCCATACTTGGAGTCAAAGTTGAACTTCTCCTCTATTGTCCATACAAAGCACCTTCCTTCCTCACTGGTACTTACAGGGTTTTTTAACTTTGGAGAATTTCATAAAATAAAATTTTATTACTGGAATAAAAATGCTGAAATGTCTTCTTCCCCCAGTTTAGTTAGGTTGCCTAATGGGGTAATCCAATCAGCCTGATTCCTGAAATTGCACAGGTTGCTGTGTAGTTCTAAAACTTAATAATCACAGAAAACTCCTGATGTAAAGAATGAGGCCTCTGAAGATGAAAATGTGTTTTCTTCCTCATGGAAAGAAATTAGGCACAATCTAACAGCAGTTTAAAAGGCATCCCTTACTCCCTTCACAGAGCACTGGATGTTTGTGCTTCAGTCTTGAATTTTATTCTTATGCAAATAAAACATCAGATAGCTGAAAATCGGGTAAAGGATAACTATGAAAAATGAGAACTGGGAGACTAAGAAGTGTTTCAAAGTTGGAACTGTTGCCAGCGCAACACCAGCTCCAATTGTTTCTTACTTTCCTGGTATTTGGGATATCAGTTGCAGTCTGGGAGAGTCCCTCCCTCACATCTGCATGTATACAGAAAAAGTTAGCCGCATAAAACATTTTTTTTTAATCTCCTTTCTATTCAAACGGAGAGGGGGGGAAAAACCCAGTCCAGACTTATAAATAAGACTTTCACCAGTATGTCTCATAATTCCACAAGTTTTATACTGCATCTGTGTTTAATTAACACTAGACCACCACACCCTGCAGGTGGATGTAAGATTTTTAGGACCATTAAAATCCAGCTCGGCACCTAAACGAAGGGCTGTATTTGTAAGAATGATGGTATGCTGCTAGACTCTACAATGGAGCCTGTTCTGAGTGTAATTGGAGTCCTTCAACATTTCTACAGTGGAGGTGAGAACATGGATTCTCTCATGAAACATTGCATTATTCACAGACAAACCTGTGAGGTCTAGAAAAAGCAGCAATTTCCTGGAACCTGCTATGTAGTCATCTGTGGCATGGCCAACAAACCACAGGGACACAATCCACGACCAGGTCAAAACTCTGCTGGCTCAAAAGGATGAGTTAAAAATCCTCTTTTTGCACTTCAATGTTCTAAACTTGTGTGCCAAAAAGGCCCTGAAAAACAATTTGCTATGTGACATTTCTTGACCTTTGTAGGTAAGGTGATGCATGAATTAAAAAACAGAAAATGCATAAAATGTTACCAGTTCTCATGGCTGCGTGCCTTTTATTTGGGGCTGGCTGTCATCTTCTGAAATGTATGATTATATGTAACATAAATATACTAGTAGGAGCTTTTACTAATGAGTGCACTCCAAATTACGTCATTCCCCATTCCTTTCAGGAACTACATTCTATATACTCTTCAACACCCCAAAAAAGCTTGAGAAAACTCTTACCAGCCACCAGCTGGAGTGCATCATAAATGTTTGTAAGTGCTTCATGCTATTTCAGTGTGAAAAGAGTATTCAAATTGTTTTCAGTTTCAAAATAGGCATTTGGTAGCACTGCTATCTGAAAATCAAGTTAATTCTCCAGTCACTGGATTTGAAAGACAGTGCTGTACTCTCCCTTATTTCTAGACACGTAAAAAATTAGTTTGCAGTTTTGTGAAATATTTATCATTTACTACAAAATTCATGGATGCTGTTGAACAACTTCCTGGTTTTGGTCTATATGATGGTTGTAACACCTCTGAAATTCAGCTTCTTGATTCCTTTAAACAAATCCCTAAAGGAATATGGTATGATAAAATTCAGCAGTAAACGTAGTATGTACAGATAGAAATGGCAGAATACTCAAAAATCAGAGATCAGGTAAATGTTATAGTTGTAATGAAACAAAAGAGAGATGTTGAAAACTTTGGAAATCAAGGTTACACATCAGATAAGTTCTCTTCCTTCCAAAGATGTAAAGGACATGTTTTCTTCCTGAATGTTAAGGAATTATTCTTACTTATTTTGTTAAACATGGCAGATGTGCTGCACAATGTTTACACAAAAGGTGTAGAGCCTCTCACACCCTGTGTGGTTACTGTGTGACTTGTGTATCTGGCAGAAATTGAAGAGAATTTTAAGACAGATTTTCCAAAGTGTGCAAGGTCACCTTGTATTTGACCCAGGTTTAGGATTACATTCTAACACACTGACGCAGGAGAGCCCACCAAGGCATTTCAAGTTCAAGTCCGTGAAGAAAACATTTTCTTCCTCGGATGGCTCCAAGCCATATTTATGTGAGCGACGCCTTTTGCTTTGTTTCACAGGGTGATTTGTTTTACGTCACAGATTCCACAGAACAGCTCAGTAAACCCAGTTCTTTCAACTCAAGGTAACCTCGAGTCAAGACCTAGTTTTCAGCCTGAGCTTCGTCCAGCCTGCGTTGCCCAGGGGAGCCCATCCACCAGGGGTTCTGCCACCCCAAGGCACACCACCTCAACCATGCCTCCAGCTCAGATGTCCATCTCATGTCAGAATGGTTCTACTGAGCAGCTGTCATCATGTCACCTCAGACTTGCTGTTTGCTTCCCAACTCAGACCTAGGTCATGCTGCCGATGTAAAGCATGAAGAGACACAGCAGGCTTAAGCCCAAAGGCTCAGACGCAGGGACCAAACCCCCTCAAACTTCCAACATGGGCATGGGCATATGCCAAGACTCACACTAACAAATCAGGCTTTCTAGAAATACTCTGGTTACGTCATGAAAAGCAATACATAAAGATGTAAACAGCCAAACAGAAGAGACAGATCCTCAGAAATAAAGTGAAATATTTATTCTCAGTGGAAAGCATTTGTCTAAACATTGTCCAACACAAAAATATATAGTTTCCTATTCCTGAACAGTAATTCTACAGTAAAACTCCCCAGTAAAATATTTATGTTAGAGTGGTCTGAACAACCAGCCAGGGAACATTTCAACATGGTGCTCTGTAACAGCCCAGAGATGCCGGTTGCTAAAGTACCATGATGTTGGCCCTTACACACCCCATACTACTCTACCAAAACATTGCCAGTGAGCCAAGATAACCACTGTAACAGCAGGGCTGGTATGAGTGTGAAGGTCTCACCCTGTAGACAAGGTTTGTCACTTCATCTGTTTGTGTGAGCAGCCTGTTTCTGACTTTGCTGGTCATCTTCAAAAGCTTTTCACAATATGGAAAACAGACTCTCTAATAACTTGGGACATGAAAGCAGTTGCATCACATACTGTCCAACAAGGTTTCCACAGGAAGTATATAACTAGGGGACAGTTGAGGGAGTAGCTACTTACAAAAATGTAGGAGGCTCCCTTTTGCATGTGTGCTGCTCAATTTACTAAGAGCACTAACCAAAAATACAAATGAACTTAACAGTTGCGCTCTTTTGTTTTCACCTCCTCCACACATTTTTCTCCTCTCTGCTATTTAATAACATGCCTTCTCCTGCACAGGCAGACTTCATGTCTTCCTTACATTTGCTACTTCAGCTCCTACCCTTAAGAGGGCAGAGGGAGACAGACAACAGCTACTTGATCCCTCCTACCAAAAGACCCCAAATCAAAGTGATGGTTACCCTTCTTTTCTACTACATCATAGTCAGGTGTACTCACCCTAACTACAACTGGGACACAGAAAACTGTTCAAGTCTGTATCACAGCATCTACAGGCATGCTGCTGGGTGTTTCCTCAGGTGCAAGGTAAGAATCCCTCTGGAAGACCTCCAGCTTCAGAAACAAGCCCATGTATACCCCACGGGCCACCCAGCAGTTTCCCAGTTCTTATCTCCAATGCAAATCTGACTGTCAAAAAACCAAACTGTGAGTGGCAGTGAGAAGGATCACCTCCTGTGTCAGGACCTCTTAGATAGAGGAACACAAATGAGTATGCCAACGTGTTCATGGAGTAACTATATACATTATACAGAAGGTGTTATATATCAGGGCTGAAAATGAGTATTTAGAATATTGCTCAATTTTCACATGGCAGCACGCTGAGTCCAGAAATAAAGACTCCATAAATACAATGAACACCAACTTTCCGAGCTGCTAGGCAGTAACACCCAGCAGGAAATTAAGCAGGACTTATCATACATGCCTAAGAAGCAATTACAGAAGCTTCTGTTTCCCCAGCCATAAATTTCCTGGCTGCATAAAGTTACACTAAAAGTGTTGAAGAAATGCTGACATTCAATGTGTACCGAATTAAATGAAAATTAACTTTTATGTGCATAATAAACTATTGTTGCAAATTTCTGGTGAGGCCAAAAAAAGAGGCATGCTGACACCCTTGATTAAATGTTTACAGCTACACATTTCTGATTCATGAAACACTGAAATGACAGTCAGAAATGGTGATGAGTAATAATGTACAGCAACACAACTTTCTAGGACCTTGTCTAATGACTGTATTTGTGCTACCACAACCGGATCTCACAGTATTTTGTTATGGCTAAGCATTCTTTTTAGTCCCAAGTATTCCTTGTCTTCACAGAGAAATTTCCTTTTATGTATTTCATGGCTCAGATGCTGCATGCAGGACTGTTTGTAAGGCCATGTAATGATAGGATGAGGGACAATGGTTTTAAGTTAGAGCAGGGTAGGTTTAGATTAGACATTAGGATGTTGTTCTTCATTATGAGGGTGGTGAGACACTGGAACAGGTTGCCCAGAGAGGTGGACGAGGCCCCATCCCTGGAGTCATTCAGGCTCAGGCTTGATGAAGCTCTGAGCAATCTGCTCTAGTTAAAGGTATCTCTGCTTACTGCAGTGGGGTCGGACTAGATGATCTTTAAAGGTCCCTTCCAACCTAACGCATTCTATGATTCTCTATCACCTATGCAACAAACAGCACAGTATGAAACCAGAGATGATAGGAACTACATTAACCCTTTATTTCCCCTAACGGCATGTCTCCTGCCTTTCCATCATTTGTTGTGTTTTCAGAGGTTGTTGCCATGTGAACTAGAACGACAGGAACTTCAGGTAGGAATGCTCTACTGCAATCTATGTACGCACTCCCTGTGATTATCTCTGCAGAATATTCTCTCTCTCAGTGGAGATTTGGATAAATGGTTCTCATGCTGCAGAGACAGTTGCTGGTAAGAGGGAAGCTCTGATGAAATCATATTCTCATTATTCTGTAAGCTGTGGTATCTCCACAAGCTTCATCCACACAGCCAGCTACTGCTGCAGGTCATACAGTGCAAACCACAGAACAGGAAAAGTCCCTTCTCAAAGGAGTCTACATGCTCAGTCAAGGCAGGGGTTTTAAAATCCACATGTCACCAGTCAGATAGAAGGACCACAAAGAGACAGTCTTACTGCTTGGGATAAAGAAGGATAAAAATCCATGTATTGACATTGAACAAACACAGTATTTTCACAGTTCCATTTCATTCGTAAAAAGTTGTATCAACCTGCATTCTGGAAACATCTTCAGCCTCTCATATGCTCAGCCTTTAGTATCTTACTAAGATACTTAAGCAACAAAGCTTCAGATAGCTTGGTGAGGACATACCACAAAGGCAAAACACATGAAGTATCTGACCTTTCATGAAAACTGAGCAAAAAGTCTCCCCAGGTAACTAGCTGTCTATACCAATTTAATAATCAATAAAGACTGTAGCTCAAAGCTCAAAAAATATGTAGGCGTCTGAATTCCATTAAAATTAGACTTCTTTGTTCCAGGATTTAGTACTGTCAGTCTTGCATAGGTGCCAGAGATTATTGAGAATCTGTCTAATATCTCCTATGAAAATACTGGTGTGTAACTTTTTCCCCACTGAAACACCACTCACCACTCTGGAACTGGTTTAGTTAAGCTTCTAACGCTGTAAGTTTGTACTGTATTTGCCAACTCTTCTGCAATACTACAGCAGGCGATTTCATTCTACAAAAACTTTGCTTATATGGATACTTCACAGTCCTTCTTGAAACATGAATTAATTACTGAACCTTATCCTCAAAAAGCACAATGACAACTCTCCAAAAAAGCACAATCTGACAACTTCTGTAATAATAGAGAGAACTGTTTCTAAATCATTTAAAGGCAACTTTTTACTCAGGCTTTGGCCAATATTATAATCTCTGGGATGGCACACAAAAATATGATTACAATGCAGATAATGCCCATTCTTAATGGAATAAAGATTTGCTTTTAAACACACATTTTCAGACTGAGATAAGCTACAGATGACATCTATTTTAGTTTCAACTACAACAGCCTAAGGCAATCGCTAAACAGACTAAATACTTCAGTCTCTACACATCTCAGAATAAAGAAATGCAAGAAAATGCAAGTATGAGGTCAAAAGAAGGGATCAGGTAAACCCTAGAATGTTGAAATGAAGATTTCAGTAAACAAAAAGGAAGAGTAAGTTACACATATGTTGGAGGCAACTACAGATCTCAACTTTGCAGTTAAACCAGTTGTTTGGAAGGCTTCTTGAGCATCTGCCTGGTCAGTGAGGAATGGATGTATTTGTTAAAGAAAGATGAGCTGGTTTGTCTGGGATGCAAGTGTCTGAGCCCTGTTTAATGTGGGTAATTTACCTTTGATTTTGGTAAGCAAAACCATTCCAGAGGACACTGACTTTTTCCTCTATTAAAATTAAATGTTCACTTTGTTATGACATCTTCTAGTTTTCTTAGTGCCATTTGGTTTCATTTCATTTCATATGAAGTAACATCATTGACATTAAAATTGCCAAAATTATCAAGACAATTCAGGATCAGGGAATGAACAGAATTATTTGTTTCATGAAATAGCATTTAAAAACTTGCAGTATTTTCAAAATATTTGTTTTCAAGGCAGCACCTCATGAAATGGTATGTCCAAAGAGCTGATGAGCCCATGAGATATGCTCAGACTGGGCAGGCTTTGGGCCAGTAAGGTATGGAATTTGAAGACCTACTTACATCTGTCACTCACCTTTGAAACAGAAATACATAGTTCTTTATGAAATCTCTTAATCTTTTGCCCCTTTATAAGCAAAAGCAACATCTTTATTTCCAATGGGTTAATAACTCCAACTAGAAATCCTGTTGTCTTTACAGATGCAGTAAACCAGCACAACCCTAAAAGGATGCTCAGGAGGGTGCAAGAAACATGAAATCTCACCAGCTATACCGGAGAAAGTAATTATTCATTCCTACAAAAGGTCAGTTGCAGTTCTGAGTCTGAGCTTTCAATAAATGGTGAAACCTCATTTATTTGTACTGGGTATTGCTGCTTCCTAATATAACCCAAAACCTCAGGGACACACTGGTAGTAATGCAAACACAGGATGGTCTTTTAGCCAAGAAATCATTTCAAAATTTATCTAAAGCAGAAAGTTATTATGATTCCTCAATGGTGGCATGCATTTGTTTGACATTCACCACGATACACTGGGGAGAGAATAGTATCTGAATTTAGTTCCCATGATCTAACAGAGAAGCTATCTAGGCAATTTCTGGCTTCAAGCCTATTCTCCCTTTTTCTTCACATAAGCATTTGTAAATAAATCACCCAAACTATACAAATGCAGAAATTCACCGGAAGCCTTTCAAAGTATTTCCAGGTATGTATTTCAGCTCCAGCAGTTCCATTATTTGACATATAAGAAAAGCAGCCAGATATACCTTAAATGTTCCTTTTTCTAGTCTAACAAACAAAATACACACTTAATTAGTGAATAGTTGAACTATTCTCAGTTGCATTCCTCATGGACTGAAATCCAGTTCTGAAAGAGTAAAGTGTTTCAGTAGATCCATCTGCAGAATTCAAAACCAAATGGTGGTACAGTCAGCCCAAAATAATAAAAAAAAAGGATGTATACACTGAAGGGAAAAAGGACCTGAGGCATTTTTACAGACCAAACACAAGAAGAGGATGCACTTAGAGGAGTAGTATGATGAGGAATAAATGCATTAATTTATTGGAAATAAAGTTTTAAATGAGCATCAAGGGCAACATTCCTGCTGGTGGAAATGCCACTTTTAAAGATGTTTAAAACTAGTCCTAGGAAAGAACTATAGCTTGCATACTGAAGAAGACGACTATGTATAACCTTGTGATCTAATTTTCCATTTCCCATCTCATCTCACAGATTCTATATGCAAAAGACATTACCTAATCTAATAATCAGAATTTTATCCCATCAGAAGCACAAATCTAATAATGAAATTATGTTACTGCATGAATACTACTACATCTCAAAATCACACTCTCATTTATAAGGCAATATCATCTGTGAAACAAGACTGGTTATCTGGCTCTTGATAGCTTAAGGCAATTAGCCCAGCTCACCTTTTCTGTATTTATTCTCTTAATTCCCTATATGAACTCTGATTTTAAAAAGAAATATCTGGGAGGTATTCAATGTCAGTTCCCTACAATGCAGCTGTGGCTAACCAGAAACCTTTCATTAAGCTAAATAAGGAGTTCTAATAACAATTTTTTATTAGTGCTAGGCAATACTCAAGGCTCTGAAGAAGTAAGAACCCCGCATTGGCTCAACATTTTTAAACACCTCTATTGACCTGCCAACACACTTCTCCTGTATAACTTAGAAAACGCTGTAGCATTTTCTAGCAATCCTGAAAGAGAAGGTATATGAGCTCTAAAAGAGAAATGGGTGAAGCTAAACATAAACATTCCAGGATTTACATATCCTAAATAGTATCTATCAGGTGATTTTTCAGTAACATAAATCCAGGATAAGAGCATAATAATTTAAAACGAGCCTGAAATTCTGCATGTCTGCTTTGGTCTTGCAGATGGCCCAAATTAAATTGCTTCTAGATGTGAAAAGATAAAGGTTAGTTGTTCTTCATTTCCAAAACGAAACTATAACTGTAGAAGGTTTAAGAGGTGATAGTCTGTATCACACCTCTAATTTAAACATTTTTAAGTGTTTCTATTACCAAAATGAAAATATTTTCAGAGGCTTTAATACAGCAGTGTGAAAAGAAAAACTAAAACCAGAAAATGATCTTTTGATTCAGAAGCTGGCATTTGACCATACTGTGACAAACTAACCTATAGAATTGGAAAACAAAGGTATAGCCCACTCTCACCCATTTCTTGAACTATTAGGAGTTAGATTAATAGCGACCAGAAGCCAATAAATTAGAAAAATACAGATAATTAAGTTGAAACATGTATTTATTCATTTCTGAGATGCAAATTATCGAGCTACAGAATCAGCTTTAAATTTCCTGCAGGATGAAAGAGAGGGAACAAACACTGTAGGAAGACATGAAAATTTTACATGCTTTATCATAGCAAAAACAAGCAATTAAATGTAAACCAAAATATTGCAAGGATTTTCTCCTTTCTGCTAGCAGACTTTTTTCTCTTCCTCCTCTTTTTACTTACCGTAGAAAGCAGTGCACCAAAAGTGCACATTTACAATACTTACTCTCACCTCATTTACATGAGAGCAAGAATAAAATAAAGAACAGGAATATTTCAGTTGGATGTAGCCTACAATAATCACCTGGTCCAACTTCCTAGCCACTTCAGGGCTGACCAAAAGTTAAAACATGTTACTGAGGGCATTTTCCAAACACCTCCTAAACACTGAGATGCTTTGGACATCAACTACCTCTCTAGGAAGCCTCTCTATAAAGAAATACCTCATAATGTCCAGTCTAATCCTCCCCTGACACAGCTTTGAACCATTTTCATGTATCCTGCTGCTGGATCCCAGGGAGAAGATCATCTATAATGCAAGTATCCCACCGCATTCTTCACTAGCTTCACCTGAAGCTCACCAAATATAACTGTAAATTAAATGGTGCCACCTTACTACGCAAATGTATTCAGGTGCTGAAATTCAACAGCTGGATTTTTCATATTACTAATCAGTTAAAAGAATCTCAAAACAACTTTGGACAGCCAACTTCTCTTCCAAAAAACTCAAGCACAATTTGGGAGTTCCTGTGAGATAAATACTGTTCCTAACAGGAAACTTCAACCCATGCTCTGCACCCTAAAAGAGACCTGCAAAGAGAACTTAATGGTGAGGATGTGGGTAATCTCATGCCAATCAGCCTCGGTGTCTGAGAGCAATCTGAGGTGCATTTAATGTACTATTACAGTCATACACATTGTCCCATGAGGCTCGGAGTAAGGAAATCATTATTAATGGCAAGCAGAATAGAAGCTGTTGCACTCAGCTGTTAATAAACAGGCAGCAATGGTACGTTTGTTTTTTCAGGAGTGGACTCTTCAGGGTGAAGTAGTTCTTTCAATCAGATCCCATGGTAGGCCCTGGTTCCCACCACAGGAAGAAAAAAAACCCAGTGGTTGTAGCTCTGTCTTGGCCAGTTAGGAAATCTCTACTCATACAAAGAATGTCTAGCTGATACAATTACTCTAATCTAAGTAAATATGATGTTTTCTTAGTCATAAGAATCTTAAACAGTTATAGGAAAGCAACTAATGCAGTTTTCTCAATCAATAATACACATTTTGGAAAAAAAAATAAAATTAAGACTATGAAAGTCTGATTTGAACCAACAAAGCCCAAGACTTTCAAGTTAAAAATGATATTTCCTAAACACAATTATGCCTTTTACTTTACGAAATGGTTTGAGTTCAAGGTGAAATGGTAATGTTCTCTCCAAGTTTCCTTCGGATTTTTTTTTTACTTTAAGTCAAATGCTTTACTTCATATACGGGTTTTTTTGTGTTGAATTGTAGTACAGCTGTTTACTCAAGTGGCAGCAGCACACACTGTGATGAATTAAATGGGCATTTATCAACGGTGAGTTGACAGGTTTAAATGTTAAACATAAGCACCATAAGACAAGTACAAATAGTTTCTACCTGGAGGTTACATATTCAAATCACCAGACAGATATTTTAATTAACTTCTCCACAATAAAGAACGTTCGCTTCTGAATTATTGAAGAACATTTCCTGAGACAGGAAGATACAAAATGTCATGCAATATATTTTCAAGTAGCGTTTACTTATAAATAAAAACTGAAAATCCTTCTTCACATACAAGACAGGCAAGAAAGAGACAAATACTGTTTAGAAACATAAATCTCGAGGTCATGATTTGAAGTTAAATCAAATGAATAACTCTCTAGAGGTCTATCAGACAGAAGCATAATGCATGGGTAGAGGGGTGTTCATTACTATATCTCATTTTATTCTTAACACACTGAATTATGATCTATAATTACAATCTACCTCAGATTCTGAGGAAATTTTGAGAAAGTCTAAGTGTCAGTGTTAAACCCAAAGAAAATGCATTTCTGGGGGAACAAAATAGTACATTTCTCTCAGTTCTTTACTCACAGTAATTCTTAAGGAAACAATCTGAGGAACTGAAGCGAGCTGCGAACCCACAGGAGCACAATGTTAAGTGTCTTCTCATCAATGTTTTACCTTTGAAACCACTTAAAATGCTAATAAAAACTAAAAGGTTTTACTCACAGTTAAAACCAGGTTGGATAGTTTTTCCAGCTTCAAGACTGTTTATTGTTATCTGAAAGATGATGTGCAGCAGTAGGAATGATAGACTGGTGAAACACAGAGATTTTAATAACCGTCCTGTATGCCCTAAAAGACAAAATGTACATACATATAGTTGTTACATTTCTAAACACTGCTTAAAGGTTTTCCGTATAAGACCACTAAAGATATCCTGACCAAGGATATTTCTACAAGTCAGTTTCACATTACTCATGATTGCCCTTTCAGGGTCAACATCACAGAAAAAAACATAGTCAATTTATACTGTAATCTGAGTACTCTTTAATCACAAATCCCAATTATTGTTATTACTGGTATTTCCTTTTACTTTTTGGATTTAAAAAAAGTTTCTCAAGTCTCCAGATAGCAATTTTACATCATTAACTATATCATGATGCTTATCACCAGGTTGCCTGGTACAAAAACGAAATATGGATGATGCTTCCAATCTTGAGAAATTAAAAAACTGTAATCTAATTACGCTTCCTGAAACAAATTACATGGGAGGGGGATAACAACACAAAAATCTCCGTTTGGCTCAGGACTACAGACATACTCTTTTAAGTGAATGCTTTGCTTTGTGCAGGCTGCCCTCTTTATCTTCCTTTAGAAGTTGTTGAAAAACATTTATCCTGTGCCAGATAAACTCGGTCATGGTTTCTCTATGATTTATTGGACGCCTATAGTCAGGAACCCATAGAAAATGTTTGACAAAGACTTAGAAATAAATATATCCTCTAGGAAACACTCATCTTAATCAGAGGCAGCCAAACTTGCAAGGTATGAATAAATTAAGTAAACCATTACTATTGCAGAAAATATGCATCTTTGAGACAAAGTTCTATCGCTGATAAAAGACAACATTAAATATTACCCTACCTGACCTATCTGAAGTAAACTTTCTATTTCCAAAGTATTTTGCTTTTGAGGGTCATTCTTTTATTTACAGACTAAAAACTGGGTTACAAATGAAGCCAAGGCTATGGAGGACAGAACTAGTATACCTCAGAAATGTTGACTCTACATGCAGCCTGTTTCTTTTATACCTACTGTGCATGGGTCACTTATAAGCAAATGCTAGAAAGACAACAATGGTTCATATTCTGTATTTAGCCACTATATCACCTTTTTGCTTTATATTTGTTCTAGTTCAAGCATGCCATTGATGACCAAAGGTCGCTTATAAAGCAAAGGAACAGATAAACGTGATTCAGTTATATTTAGTAAAGGTTTTGGATTATGTCACTCCCTAAGATTTAAAACTTTTTTTTTTTTTAAATAAAGAGATGAAACATTTAAAATTAAAAAATGGCAAGAGCAGGTTTAGGTATTAATTTCTGTGATCTGAAAAGGAATATACAGTCACTAGATAGGTGCTTTGTATGACCTATTCACTAGCCTTTATTGGTAAAACACAACAGTCCACACAGAAAACAGATAAACTGGGCTGCAGAGTATTAAAAAAAACCCCACCAAACCCAAAACCCCCCAAACTAGATTTTAAATTCTTTGGATAAGACGTCATTCTTCAGTCCTCTTCTATAGAAGCTGGCCTAGTGTCCTGGCTTAGGACAACAGCTTCTAAGCACTATAAAAGCATAAATTAAAAAAAAAACCTATTTTCAAATTCATTAGAAGAATGAATATATGAAATGCTACATATGATTAAATTATTTGTTAAATATGATGTCATATGTAATGCAATCTATGGACTGCTAGCTTGTACAATTTTTTTTGGCAAGTTTCAGTATTTGGTGGTTTGCATTACCAGCTCCCATACACATGGTCTTACAAGAGCTGCATGGTCAGAATTTACTAAAATATTACGTATTTTAAAGCTGGAGACAAACAGCTTGACAACACAAACTCCAGGAGCTTATCAGCTGTGTTAAAATATACAGATTTTAAAGACAGAGTGGTGATTTCTGAAGTTCTCAGCCAACAAACTCTCCTCCATGCTCAGGAGTTAACAATTCAATAGATATCATACCATCAGATATTTCATATAGAAGTGGATTTGGAAGCTTTCTGACAGAACTGTTTCTGTCAGCCTCCAAAGAAAAAGAAGAAAAAAAGCTATATACAGTTAGGCAATACACATTCATTTCCTAAACAGTTTCCACATAAAGAAACAAAACTACTAAAAGACTTGGGTCCATCTTTTGATATTTCAATTGCCATATCTCTTCAAAATATTTCTTAATTTTAGATTTCATTTTTTAAAGCTCGAAAACAAACCCATTTGAATTGCAGATTAAACCAAGCCTCTCTCTAACAAAGCCATAACTTCTGCAATTATCTTCCTTTTAGAAGCTGTAGAAAATGCTGCAAATACTTTTCTTGAAATGCTGAAACGTTGAAAAAAGATCTTCAGCACAATGCTGGGGAAAATGTTGAAGGACTAATACCCAGGATGATAATTAGTATCTCAGTGTACTGGTTAATGCAGCGGGGGAAATGCACAGCAGGAAGGCAACTAGACATGTTCAGAGCAGGTTATAGAATTCCTCAAGGGCTGCTGCTCTCTTCACAGCCATTAATGGGACAGGACCACCGTCAGATCCTACTGAGCAGGAGCCCTTTGACTGCGTCGCATTCAGCTGTGCCAGCAGAAACTACACAAAAGTAGCATTTGGAGAAGAGTAAGAAATACTATGCCCCTGATTTCAAAAGTTTTGGAGAGGCATCAACAACTTGGGAGAAATGGGAGTGCTAAAAATCAGTGAATTACTGGATACATAATTTATGCCAAGGACGAAGTGACAGATTTGGATAAGGGACGAGTTTCAATTTATAGTGGGGTTTGGATAAACCCATTTGACTGTATTTTTACTTACTTTTTTATTTCTACTGGAAACTTAGTTCTAAATTACACAAAGAAAAAATTAACTGTATGTGTACAGCACTGAAATGGTAAGAAAAGGGGCAGCTGAAATTAAACTCCTGAAATACAACAGAGGAATTTATGATGAGGAAAAAAGATTTTTGTCATCCTTTTTTTTAATTTATTGTAATTCACTCTCAGTTACACTTTTTTTGCCAAAACATACCTTAACTCTTCAGTTGCCCTAATGTGAAAGTCCTTGGGAACGTGAACTGAAGCTGACTGTTCTGGAGAAGGAAATACCTACTTTTCAGAAAGCTGCATGGACAAACAAGAGAACATCACCCCAGCCCACACCAGAAATAACAACACTGACTCCTCCATTTTTGTCTTCAATTAATAGACTCATTTCTGTCCATCAAGACTAAAATAAGAAAAACCTTCTGCAAAACACCTGGGCTCATAGCTTGAGAGAGCTGGGTTCTGATTTTATTTACATCAGTGTGGTGCCACCACCTGTGGCAAACTGATGGATGCAGAGAGCAGAACTGGCCTGAAAGACTAAAAGTGAGTTTGCTTACATGCAGTGTGCCATTTCTAATGGCACCCAGTGAGACCAAAACCTGGCATATGATTTTAGAATGTACCTCAGTGTATCAACACCTATGCTCCAGCCCCCTTGTCCCTCAGGAAGGCTCCTGGGGAAAGGGTTTTCTCCCTCCAACCAGGCCCTCTGGGAACTGGTCAGGATGCAAAAGTTTCATTACCCTCTTTCTCTCCAGCCCAGCTGCAACACTACACTGGACTCAAGAGGGCCAAAAAGCTTTTCACACACAGCAGAGGAATCCATTTCTTATTTTTCAAGATAATCCAGCCAAGAGCTGGATTAGTGATGGCATGTCCCCTCCAGCCACAGGCATGTAACCTCAGTACAACTAATGATTTGAATGTGTCCGACTAGGACTGCTGCCTTCAACAAACATATGCTCTTCTTGACTCTCTACATCGTGATTGTATGCAAAGGTGGAGTCTGATGCTCACATCCTTTGCAACTTACTAAAACAGTACATTCATGTTTAGACGGGCAGTCCCATGATCTTTTCTGCCACCTCCTTCCCTAAAACCACAAAGTGTGACAGAACTCAATTTTTTTATGTGTCTGGAACTTCATAAGAGCTTCTTCCAAAACCACGTGCTCAGAGATCATGAATGGCCAATGGTCACTGAGACCTGCTTTAAAATGACATAAATTAGTTTTTATAATATAATCTGACCAAGAACCTTAGCCTAATTTGAGGAACATTTCACATCATATTTGTATTTCCAGTCGCTTGCAAGGTGCATTTGCATTCCACACGGGTTTTTTCCTTTCTGATCTTTGGATGGGGCACAGCAAAAAACTGTTGTGTCTCTAACAAAGTTTAGAATGCTGCTAACAAATGATCTACTAAGCATCTAAATGCAGAACTTGATCAGTTCAAAAGGTCAGTATGCAGTTGGCATGTCATAATGATATCAGGAATGGGAAAAGAGGAGAAAAAATAGAGTAAATTAATTCAAAACTTGTTACTATTCCAACAGGGCAATTCCTACACCATGATCGTATGTGCTCCATGGTTTCACCTAAAGAGTAGATTTAAGAGTTAATTCCAACCTCTCTTTATGCCATACATTGTACGCCAAACTGCTGCAACACCTTCAATTCTACTTCAACAGTTTGGGGGGGGGGGAGTTTCCTTACACAACACTTTTTATTCAGATCACAGCAGATGAAATACCAAAGCAGAAGTCATTCTTCACATAATCTTTGATAGCATACAGCGAGTGATAAATGTTAATATGCATTTATCTACTGAACTACTGACACTTCAGTTAATAAAGATACTCTATTACAGCCATTCAGGATTTATTTTTTAATAAACCTCTTCATCAGTAAGTGACAAACATAACATTAGAGCACTCTGGGGATGAGGCTTGGTTCAGTAAACTTCAGCAGCACAGACAGGGTCAGTCCCACAGAATTTATTTCAGCTAGAAATCTTCAGATCTTAACTTGCTTTTCCATTAGGAAACCCAGCATCACCTTAGAGCCTAGCTGGAACCAGAGTGCCAAGACTTTAATCTCCTGCACTGTGGTTCCAAATAGGAGTCTGTCAACATCATCTGTACCGTAGATTGGGACAGCTGGAGTGAGAAGTTAAGACAACATTTAATTTAAAACATCTGTCGTTTAGAAAAATCTGGAAGTTTGAGGGATATATGATTGGCAAGGAAAAAAAAAGTAAATCAAAGCACTGTAAATTCACAAATAAAGTACCACCTTTGGTCAGCTCTGTTTTGAGGCTCAGCTATCAGAACTAACTTGCTGAGATAAAAGCAAGAAGGAGTTGAAGCCGGTTTCTGACAAACCTTCAGAGGTGATAAAAGACAGAGTTGGTTCCAGTGAATCATCAGAAAACTGTTATCACTGATTCCAGCATGAACATCTGCCACTTTGGCCACAAGCATCAAACATAGATTCACACATTTAAACATACACACAGGTGAAAGTTTATAAGCATGAAATAAGCACTGATATATGCACCTTCCATTTGACAGGAAAAATCTTCCCCTCACACCCCATATGGACATCAGCAACACAGAAGCTTATGTGCTCACTCCCCTTTCCTGATTTCATCAGTACTAGAGTACAACTGTACACTAAGTGTACACTAACTGACACTAATAGGCACAGCAGTTCAGCTGAGACTTTCAGTGGTCTCTTGCAAGGCACAAAGTGATGTAGCCCTGTCTAAGAAAGCACTTAAGCACATGCATATCTTTGTGCACATGAACAGGGACTGAAGGGCTCTCACTGTTGCATAAGTTGTTCATAAAATAAGACTGATCATTTCACTGTCACGGTATCGATACTCGATGTAACCCAGCCATAAAGCACACAGCTTGCAAATCACTGGAAGCCAAACCCTTTTAGATACCCCTACACCATTCACAGTTCAAATTGGTGCTCTGCAGAGGCTAATATTCTCTATTGCCCTTTTATAGCTGCAATGTGGACTTGTGTCCAAGGGTTAGGGTAGGCATAACCTTGGCATTCCCAACTCTTCCCTGAGCACTTTTGGGAGATGCAGCGAGACAGTGCCCTCCAGTTTCAGGTTCTGGAAGAATGATGCTAAATGTTTGCTCTCACCATTTTTATCTATTATCAAATCCTTCCTAGATTTGTATTTCTACAAGCACAGTACTACTATACTGAAGAGGTTTGGCATCTTGAGTTCTGAAACACAATGGGACAAAACTATGAACACAAGGGACAGAAGGCAATAGTTTGGAAGGGCTATACTGAGAATAAAATTGGATAATGACGTGCCTTGCAGGCTGCATATTGTGCAATGGGAACCCATTGATCCATCAAGTAAAGTAACTGCCCAGCAGCTCCAATTCACTAAGTCTTATACATACTTCCTAAGCAGACTCAAAAAAAGATAATGCTTAAACATGCTGAAGCTCCCAGGAATTATTTTAATGGTTAAAAAAGTGCTATCATTTTCTACCCACAATAAAAAACAAAACTCACTTCCTCCTTTCTTGAAAGCGCTACTGTCCTTCAACTGCAGAGTAAGCATAGTTATCAGTACATCTATATTTAGCTTAACAGAAAATGCATTCATTTCCTCCCCCCAAGCATCTTATATTTCATCATCTTCTACCCAAAGGATCTGAGCTTACTAGAGCCTTAAACTATGGGCAGACATCACTGCAAAAATATCAAGCCTCTTGGCTCACTTGATGGATTTCCAGCAGCAAAACAAACATAAAGAACAATTAACTAATGTGCAGCCTATTTTGTACCTGCCCATGTCCAGGCCTTGTAATACATATCCACAAACAGCTCAAGATTTCATGCTATCATTTTTAGCTCTGTTTCAAGCTATGTGCTCAAGCAGCCACAGCAAATCCAGACCAGAGAAGTACAAAATTTCATATTCAGAACTTCTATCAAAATTTTCCTAATGTTTGAACAGCTTTGCCCATGATGTCCTGAACATGCTGATTATTCCCATATGTAGCCAAATGTCACAATCTACAACTGTACCCAATAGGAAAAAAATTTAATGAATTTTAAAAAACATGATTCCTTAATTTCAAGCAAGTTTTTGTACTGTAATTTATTCCTCTGCATTTCAAATTATATTACTTCTCAGGTCATGAAATCACAAGAATTTTCACAAAATATGTAGTTGTCTAAAAATTTTACATTACTTTTTACAAGAAAATAATTTGAGGCTGAGTATCTGCATACAAAATGCAGGTTCCTTTACATTGTTTCATATAATGCATTTCCTTTCATTTCTCTGTTTCTCTTTTTAAAATACTACATATATCTATGAAGGGAAACAAGTCAGTTTAGAGATAGACAGTTACATTGCAAGAATGCCAACCAGACTGGGGTAAACACAGTCAAAAATGTTATGTGTGATTAAAAAAATAAAGATTTAGAAATGAAAACATACTGCACAGAATAATAAATGCCAACTTACTCCAGCTTCTTGCAGGATTTCCTGTTTTTCCTAGAAGTTTTCATGCCCAGACTACTACTAGAACTGACCTGTATCCTCTGCATCAATAGACAATATCATCGTTCAAGCTAGTCATAATCTCTGGCTTGCAAGTTTACATAGGCAGTTTACCCATTTCGTTAACAAAATATTTTGTCAGACAAGACTCAGAACTTAACCATTCATTCATTTTTTTTTCCAGATGATACTCATAAGCTTTCAAAGCAAACAACAGCTACTTGACGTCTGCTTCTTAATTTGACAGGTGAACGTACCAAACTAAATACAGGAAATAAATATCTAAGATATTAGTGCATACGAACACTGAGAAATTTTAAGCCAGAGCTGTTCTTTCACGACAGCATCTGAGGTTTTTAATGCAGAGTTCCAGTTACTTCCCTTGAGGAACCAGAGTCTCCATGTTTGCAACTAACAGATAAAATTTATTTTGAATTTAAATTAACTCAGCCATTATTGTCTGTTAGAAGCAGTGCCTGCAACTTACTTTCCTCATTCTTCTGTCACAGTCTTAAAGACCAGGTAACTCTACCCAGTACCAGCTTCCTTCAATAACAGAGTTCAAACAACTCCTACCTCATGGGAGATGACAGCAGGTCACGCGCTACAGAGTTGAAACACATTCTTAAGAAATCTGTACTTAGTAGGAGGCAAATAACTTTCTCCATTGAATACCTACCCACGTATGTTCACAAGCAGCAAACAAATTAGATGCAAGGCAGTGAGAAGGGAAGGCTAGAAGGCTATGTAAATAAGGCTATGGCAAACCGAACCCTACACCATGATGTTTTCACAAGGGAGTTAAGTGTCCATAAGTATGTGTACTGAACTCACAGCGGAAGCTGTGCTGTGAATTTCTACCTTTAGCAGAACCTTCCCAAGAAGCAATAAAGGCTTTTCACACTAGTGGAAAGTAAGCAAGTGGCTGGGTGGTGCTTAGCTGCTGGCTGGGGTTAAACCGCAACAGTAGGTTATAAATATACATGAAATCGGGACATCCAGGAACTCATCTATACTTGCAGAAACACTTGATTTCTTCAGGAGAAGAAATCACAACATTTCTCAACATTGCAGAGCAGGTTTATGCTACAGAAGAGTGGAGCTCAGTGAAATGCTGAGATCCTGAGCACACTACTCATTTTCTTGCAAATGGTATCCAAAAGCCATTCATGGGAACATCCTGAAAACCCAGTAGAATACAACAACTAGATCAGTATTATCAAAGTGTAATGGGGCTGACTGAGATGGAGGTAAGTTCCCCCACAGCAGCCCTCACAGCACTGTGCTGTGCACTGGTAGCCAGCAAGGTGTTGGTAACACACCAGGGTTTGGTTACTGCTGAGCAGCACTGGCACAGCACCAAGGCTCCAACATCCCCCCCTCAGCAGCAGGCTGGGAGTGGGCAAGATCCTGTGATGGGACAAAGCCAGGACAGCTGACCCAGACTGACCAAAGGGATAGTCCATATGATAGGACATCTGCTCAGCAATAAAAGCTGAGACAAAGTAGGAGGAATAGGTGACGTTTGTTATTTATGATGTTTTTCTTCCAGAGCAACAGCTACACATGCTTCCTGGGAAGTGGCTGGACACTGGCTGCTGATGGGCAGCAGAGAATAAATCTTTCATTTCCCCTTTGCACCTGTCCGTGGCCATTTGCTTTTGATTTCTTCAACCCCCTTTACCTTGACCCACAAGTTCTTTTTTTGTCTTATTGTCTCCGCTCTCCGCTCTGCTGGGCAGCAATAAGAGTGGCTCGTTGGGCAACTGGTGCCCAGCCGAGGTGAACATATCACACATTATTATATCAATTCCATGTGTGTATACACAACAGCTACCCCCTCTTAATCTCTCTGTATGTAAAAACAGTTGCAATAGTGTCTATCATGTTCTGGGTAGATCAGACAAAGGAATTTTGCAGAAATAATCCATTACTTACAACTTCAAAATGCTTACTATGCAGTTTCCTTTATAAGCCTACACATCAAGACCATAAACAAGCCATCACATTTCCATATGAAGATACCCATTATATTTTTTGAACAGTAACTGCAGAGAGCAGCACAGAGTTAATTTTCACTCCGTTATATGTATCCTGTGCTTTGCACGGTGGCAAAAGGCAGCTTTTATAGTAAGCTGAATCCATGCTAGTAAGGTGTCTTTCAGACAAGTATAGATCTGAGTAATGAATGAAGAGGATCTTTTCTAGGATGGTTGCTACCACACACCAGGCATTTGGTGGCAGCACTCCAAATAGTTACAGGCTACAAGATAGAATCCACATCAAGCATAGACTCTCTGAAATCTTAAATTGCTTCTGTGAACAAAAAGAATGGTTGCTGTTACGAAGAAAGATAAGGAAAGGTCAAGAGTTGCAAGTTAGTATAGAAATTTAGGAGGGATAAATTTACTGTCTATTTCTTAATTACCCTCTTAATATAAAGTTTACGAACAGAGATCCAGATTTCACAAGTCATAGACTAGTAGGGGGGAAATTTCCTTCTGAATTTTCAGAATTATTTTTTAAGAACCTGGAGGAAGCTCCATTTCTGACGACAGGAAAACTTGTGAAAAAAAACAAAAAGAGTGAGATGTCAAAAAAAAAACCCCAAAACAACTAATGGAACTGACTAGCATCTGGAATCTCCATCATCCTACAGTCCAATGGTAAAATATCAGAAACTGAACATAACAGAAGTTAAGAATGCTTGTATCTATACTGGTACAAACCAAAAGTTCATTCTCACCACAAATCAGTAGTTGATTAGCAGACATCTAAGGAAGCATACAAGAGGATTAGCACTCCTCCAAGTCTCTAACCCTTTTCAGATTGCTTGAGCTAGATCCGGTTGGTAAATTTCTCCTCCATGACCTTTCCCTGCCTCACTCACAGGCGTAAGAATTTTTAGCATACTCAACAGCCTGCAATAGGAATTGCCACACATTAACTGCTCACTGTATGAACAGCATCCCTTTGCTTGCCCCCAGCTCTCTCATTATGAGAAAGAGAAGAATTGGTCACTATTTATCCTTTCCCCATCACTCATGATTTTGTACCACTTTCACTAGAGCCCTAGCACGCTTACCTGTTCCTCAGACAGTGCTGCACATACATTTGTCATCCTCATCAACTGTCTCTGAAATCTTTTCCAGTTTTACTACATTCCCTTTGGGGTAGGGTGCCACTACCACTACAGAATACAGGCATATCATTGCTTTATACAGCAGTACAGTGTTCTGTTTCCTTCTGGTTTATTCCTTCACATTCCCACTTCTTTCAACCTCTGCTGAGGCTCTAAACTAATGCTTCTGTGACTGTATGTATCAAGTCCTGGATTCCATTCCTAAGGGATGATGTCAGCTCAGTGACCACTATTTTTTGTCTGATTTTTTTTTTTTTTTAATTCTTAAACTTCTCCACAAGTGGGGCAAAAGGAAACAAGTGCATTCACCAACTGAAGTGATGATCTTTTTTCCTCAGAGATGCAGCTGAACGTATAAAGGTTGCCAGGTGCATGCCCCTTTAGATATGTGACATTTATTTGGAAATTCTACACTATGGGAAATACATTTCAAAATGCTCTTGTCACATCAGACACTTTCAAAGAACATAAGTTTTATCTTCTTGCTTTGGAATAAATCAATTGTCTCAAAACAAAATTTATCTATTCTAGTGCCTGGAACCTATCACGGAGAAGATTGCCTAACACTGAATCAAGTTTTCAGAGAGCAAATTATTTTATCCACATATCCAAAACTACATGAAGGAAAGTATGTGCAAATACCTGAGCTCTTCTCTGCACCCCTGTAGGATTTTATGAAGCTTTTTCACAATAGTTATATTTCTCCATTAAGAATAGCCAATTACCAAGCAATCACTACAAGACATTGGCTGAGTAATGCTTGTGTCCAACTAGATCTGATATATCTGGCATTTTTTCCTCTGGGGTAGACATAAAAGGATCAGTAGTTTCATTCTTTCACGTATGGCAAAAATTATGGGGATCCTGAAGCCAAATGTAGTAAAACTGCTTCAACACTGAAGCTGAATTTGGCATCTACGCCCTGCACACATGTAGTCCAATCGTTGTCCAAGCAGTGTTTCAGGATCCAAGAGGCCTCTGGAATGGTATATGAGCCATCGCTGCAGTTCAGCTGGGATTTCTCACAACATCTGCCTTTCTGGTAGAAGGATTTGGACTCATCCCCTGGACAACAGTAGGGGCAGTGGGAGAACCTCAGACAACTTTTGCAAGAAGCTCTAGGGACTGGAATCGAGGACTGCACTATTTACACCTCTTCCTGGGGATGCTTGTTAGAAAGCATTGCTGCTAGAGCACTTTTAAATACTTATCCCTGTGGAAGGAAATCTAGGTGTGGAACAAGCCCATATATAGAGAGAGTAACAATATGGAAACGGTACGTAAAATGAAGGATTGGAATATACGTACTACCATGTTTCACAGGGCATGATTTTAGCATTCTGCAAAGCAAGGGAATGCAACAGAATAGCTCTCTGCTTTCATGGCCTGGATTTTTAAATGATTACCAATGTTGCCTTTGCAGACAAAAAAGTAGCAACGAAGGGAATGTTGAGACACATAAAGTGCAGAGATTATGGAGGATTGGAGGGATGAAGATGTTTGTGTGCCCTTTAGAACTATGAAAAGTAGGTTTTTGCCATGGAGTGGGAGCTAAAGGTCTCAATCTGCAGAAAGAACCAGAAAACTTATCTCTATGGTTCTGAGAGACTATGCAGGAAGAGGAGCAAAGTATACCTCTAAAGACTACTTAGGTGTTTTTAATCACTCAGAAGGTTATATAACAGTCAAAGAGAGTTTGATGCTAGAAAATATCAGCTCAAAGCTGCCAAAGTGCCCAAGAGAGCCCTGTGATCCTGCACTTGGCACCTTTTGTTTAATGTTGAAGGGCACTAGAGGTTTCAGTCATAGTCTTCATAAGTCCTTGAGAGCCTGAACTTGGATGCAGAGAATACATATTTCTCTTACAATTCTAAAAAGACAAGCAATCAAAGAATTAATTTCTATCTGTCATACCCGGAGATTCAAGTGAGGAAGACAAGAAGAAAATTGCTCTTTGGCTATACGACCTCTGAACGTCCTCTATGTCACTGATATCACTGAAGTAGCATAGTGCCTAATCTGCAGTTACCTTCACCTCATTATTATAATTATTGTTAGGACTATGCTGGAAAAACTCAATAAAAATTTGCCTGAAAGATACTAATACAAGCTTTTTATGATTAGGGGAGAACGAGTAGATTTCTAATACGTAATTGAAACACAACATTTTCAATTCCATATAGATTGGTCTTTACTTGTTGGTAACCACAAAAATATCATTATGAAATATGAAACTAAGTTTGCTTTTGGAATTATTGACATATTTCAATTTAGCAATATGTGTATATATGCACGTGTTCAGTACATACAGGAGTACATAACACATACTGGGAAACAAAATATATGCTAAGTAGATACTAATTTTTCAGCTCACAGCACAGTCAATAGCCCCGACTGTACACTGAGAGGCAACAGTATGCAAAATATATTTGTATCTAGATTCAGCCTTGAAAGAAAACACTTGTGCTTCAATAGTTCCAGCATATGGTAGACACTGGGAAAGGAGAAGTTTTGTTCTGTACAGTATTATCTCTATACCAAACCAGAACCAATTGTAAATGCAATCTAGTTATGCTTCATGTTAATATACATAACAAGAATACTTTAAAATTTACCAAAGCAGAACTGTGTAATTTAAAAAGAAGCAATTCAGATTCCAGCATGGTGCATTACTGAGGGTATAGCAGAGCAAAGTGTCAAAAAAAAAAATCAGATTTCTGTGATTTTTTTAAGATTATTACAAATCAAATGGTATGTAACTACGAAGTGCAATAATTAAGCGAAAAACGTGCATTTGATGCTATGGTCCAGCATAAAACACTGGAGTCCAGCATTAAAACAGAAAATGGCCATATGTCTGACAAATTTATACTCCTGGTATGACACACATCTGTATTCAGTACAGTCAGTAGCCTAAGCTGTTTTCCAGTCAGACAAATTCAGACCTTTTCTTAGTCTCCAACATACTAAAAATATTTAATGTGATGTTCACAAAGCTCACAAAAATGGAAGTCTGATTCTATTTTTGATTGCCAACATTTAATAATTCAGGCTGAAATTCAAGTTGCTAAAGGAACTTTTACTACACTTGGCAAGATGGATGAAATGCCACTGTTCAGCTCAAGAAATCAAAAATACAATTATTTAGTTTGAACTTACCAAAGCTTAGGTATTTTCTTTGTATTTTTTTCAACATGGCAAAGTAAAGAAATTCCACTTTGGCAAATATCAACGTTTCCTCACCAAAAAAATAAAAGCAAGCACCTTATTTTATTGCAGCATTTATTCCTCCTTTAAAATGACATCCAAATTAATAACAGTTCACTAGAAAATTTTCATAGAAAGTTATGAAATCACAGGAAGAGAAAGGATGTTAGAGGAAGCACAGCAACAACACATGGCTTTAGCAAGCATCCTCTGAAGTGTTAGTGACAATTTAAAGCAGCACTAAATTGCCTGTTTTCATATAAGCACGGGGTTGCTGTATTAGATGACAAGTGTTGCTAGAGAGCTTTCAGGGCCACTTGCTGGGGATAACCTCTGGAGAACGTTCAGGGCTTTCTGCCACATGTAAGCGAGGCAGCCGTGAAAACCCATGCTAATTTAACCATGTTTGTGTTTATACACCACCACGGCAACTTTTGATCTCCCCAACAGATCTCTCTCCATAATGTATGGCTGAGGACACTCGTGCATTAGCATCACTTGAAGTTCACGCTATCCCACACCTAAAAGCTGGGGCATTAAAACTAAATAAAACCCCATTGCAAAAACACTGCATCAAGCACCCTGGCAGGGAAATATGCGACCCCTGCCTGCATCGCTCAGCACTGGGGGAACTGGACCAGACCAACCTGAACTGCCTCAGCATCCCAGGAGGAGCATGCACGTCCTCCCTTGACAGCTGGGCTCTGCTCCATTGACGCCCAACACAAATTTTGGGGGCGTGACAGCCTGCCATGACAGTAGTTGAACAGCTCTCCAGGTTTCTCCTCTCCTTGGATGCAGGGAGAAGCAGTATTCTCCTTTATTATTATACCACGTTTCCTTGTGTATGTCAACTGTTCCTTAGTTACAGAGAACTGTACTCTTTCCAGACAAGTGAAATGAATCTTCAGAAAAGGAGTAAATTTTATTTATTTTTTTAAAGCATTTTAAAGCAACTCCCAGAAGGAATTAACATTTTTATTTACAGCCTTGTCTGCTCAGATGTGAATGCATTTCTATGTAGCCACCTCATGGTAGCATATCCTAGCCATCTTGCAATGAAATTATTGCTAACGTATCAGCAAGACATCATCCCACATATTTAAGCCATTACATCCAACTTTGGCATGGATTAAAGTACATTAGTTACTTTAATTACAGCTGAGTCAATCTCCATTAGGTATGATTAATATTTGGCCTAACTTTTCTGTCTTGAAGCAAAAGGATCCTCCTTTAAAGTTCAAGATGAGACTCACATTTTTGAGGTTTATGTAATTATTATAACTTCGGCTCAACCTTTACGCTACTGTTACCTTTTCCTAAGGTAAAGTAAAAACATATCGAAACCAAGACAGAAATCAAGATATTACCTAATTACCAATGCAGGAAGGATAACAGAAGGATAACAGAATAAGTAACATGCTAAAAAAATCCCATTTGCAGTATTCTGAAGATGACATTTTTAGACACACAGAATTGGCTACAGACACTTTTCCAGAGAATACTAACAAGATACTTTCCTAGACAATACTGAGTTTTTGGAAGATGTCACAGCCATGACATATCTTCACCAGCAATCCTCTAACAAAACACTGCACGCTCTATAGGACCTTTGAGAAAGCTCAGGTGGAGACCAGAAAAATGAACTGGGATAACTGGACTGACAATACCAATCTCATTTAGTTCAGTCCTCCAAAATATTCTAATGAGTGTTTCAGTGAGCACATTCACTTGCCAAGATGCTATCAAACAATTTTAAGGCTTCTTCCACTGCTGCTGATAGTAAGGCAGCATTGTCAAACCAGATCACATGCAAAAAGCAGGCACATTACTTTGGGGACAAGCAAGCTCACAGGGTGCCTGACATCCCACCCACTGCCAGTGCTCAGGAACATCCTCTGGTGGCATCGTATGCTTGTTGAATGGCAATTCAGCCTCCCCTTGCTTAAGGGGATTTGGACCCCACTACCCAGCATGCCATCACCAGAGGCTGCTGGCTAAGCCTGCCCAGACCTCGGGACCGGCTCAGCTTCTATAGGCATTACACAGTGGACAGGTGATCTGCACAGCCCTTGATCCCAGATCTCCTCACTTTTTCATTCCACAAATGCTAACCCAAGTACCACATCCGGAGATTGTCTTTGAACCTACTAGCTTTTGTCCTTGGGCCGCACAGGCTTGGGGACTAAGAGACATCAATCTGTGCCTTTCAATGGCTACGACACTGACACGTGACAACTCTTGGCCTTGACAAGACAAATTAGGGAATGTTGCTGGAGATAGCTGACATATAAATTTGAGATACTTGAGGTTAGCTGGCAGCTTGTCAAAGATTTTGAGGAGCCAGTTGTTTTATTTGAACACGTAAAACAGATCTTAGCCAGCACTGCAATGCTACCTTCTCACCCAGAACTCCTTCAGAAATGCGCTGACCCAAGAGTAAAATTCAACACAGCTCCTTTCACAGCTACACTTATCTATAGGTATAGCTTCAATGCACAAACTCCCCTGTGAATCAATGAGTCCTTTGGTAGCTTAGACGTTTCTAGAGCTGATATCTGGACAAAGGGGGAGGGGCAGGGGGGTAAGGAGTAAGTTGTTCCATATTTTGAAAAATATTCAGTAGTATTATCTACCACCTGTCTCTCAATCACTCCCAGTCCCCCGAATGTTTCTTATTACGACCAGTCAGGGAACATAGGCAGCCCCATGTGTTTAGCATAATCATTCAAAACAGCCTAATGAGTGACAAGCCAAATTCTGAATTCTGAAAATGATCAGCAGCTTTCAGGGACATTTACTGATGCTATCATTGCTCCTCTTCCAAATAAAAACATGTTTAGGAAGACACACGTCTAGGTCTTCACAAGCATCTAGAATAAATATGCACAAGACTCCAGTAATCAGGAAAGGTCCCAGGTGATTACTCTCTGCAGCATTTAGATTCTGCATTACTGAAAGCTTAAAAAAACATCCTTCTTTTAATAACCTCTGTACCTCTTGAATGAACATTCCTACTGTGTCACAGTCAGCATAGCAACTGTTGTGCTACCTAACTGCAGAATTTCATGAATTCAGAAGGGATCCAAAGCCTGACAGCCTACAGAAGAGACTTAGCAAAGACTCTGGTTGGTGCAAATATATCACCAGAAATGTAAGAGGGTATATAAGTACCCTGACATAACACTGTTAAAAGTTACCAATGTTAACAGTTTAAAGAGTGTCAGTAGAGAAGCAGGATGTGAAAAGATTCAAGGAATGCAGCAGTTCATTGTAGGAGTGTATTTGCAAAGAGAAGTGTGTTTACTTCCTCCACCCCCCAAAGGCCAGTAGAATTATTACAGAAGGAATAGTCAAATTACCAGCAACAGCAGGTAAGGACTCTAAATCTTTTCATAATAGGTGAATAAACAAGTTCTGAATAAAAACACAGTATTTAAAGAAAAAAATAAAGAAGGTAAAAACAGATTTGTGCCATGCAGAAGAAATGACATGGTAAGTTAAAAAGACCTTTTTTTACACCTGGAAATTACAGGCTACTGAATGAAGGAGAAAGGAAACACTCAGGAATTTGAAATATGCTTAAAAGACCTAAAAACCAGAACAGGTGCTGTCTGCCATCCAAAATTACTTTGAAGAGATGACAGACAATTAAGGGAAACTCTGAGTCATCATCCAGCGTTGCTTGCTTTACCACACAAAAAGACCAAGACATAAAACTATTTTCTACAAGTCACATGCCTTTTCTGTTACGGCAATCTATGATTTTCTGAAAGAGAAAACTTCCACGCTCTGTAAAAACTGAATAGTGTAAATGAAACATAAGGCACTGACTGGGTTAGGACACCAGCCAGTCAAGACTACGCTGAAGCACCTGAATATATTAATCTCAGACACGGCTCTTCCAAGAAAGAATTGCTAGCTAAATGTGAGGGGTGAACGCTTGAGCTGGTGTGAATCAACATTCCTTCACTGAAGTCAACTGAGCTGCACTGTTCAAAGAGGCTGAGGATCAGTGATCTGTTTAACATAAACAAGTATTCGGCAAACATTCCCCATTTTCTGCTGAAGTTTTACATGCCAGTCAGATTGCATTTCTTACCTGCAATTCAACAGTGTAAATGAAATGGCTTTGTGTAACTTTCTGTTGGTAATGTTTGGCAGAAGGAAGCCTTCTGCAAACATCCAGCGTGGGTTTAGAAATACTGTTGCTTTTCTACCGACAAAATTGATTTATCTTTAGCTACCAGATGGACTCAGGAAAGATGGATGAATTCTGTAATGGAGATGGAATGTCCTATTTTATGTCTGTCTACTGCAACTCTGTATGCTCCTTTTGCTCTGAATTCAACATACTCTGTATGCTCCTCTGCTCTGAAATCAATTGGATTTCAAAAAAAAAAAGGGGAAACTTTCTCAAAAAAATTGTTTTTAAGAGTTTGTTTGGTTTTGTTTGCAGAGAATTGTTTCAGTCAGCCTGTCTTCAAACTCCACAGCATTCAGATAAGCAAGAAGCTAACTAGGAAAACAGTTATAAAAGCAAATACCAGATTTGTAACTTCAACAACCTTGTTCCTTTCAGACTCCAAACAGCCTTATGATGAGCCTAAAGGAGGTTCATGTTCCCACTGGTTAGAAGAACAGCAAAGCACCTGCTCCCAACATGAGCAGCTTGGAAACCAGGAATGATCCCCATTGTCTGTGATCAAAACATCACCTGAAGGTCATGTTTTGAACTGCACGGGTCCAGTCTTGGCAAAATAACTAACGTGTGCAGAAGCACAAGTGATCTAGCTTGTACCAGCAAACATACTAATGTAAAAACATCTAAAATCTATAATTATTTTACTTTCGTGCAGCGACTACCTCATGCCATTAAACAAAATACACAAAGTCCTGCAAAGCAGCAGGAGAGCAGTGCAGGAAGCTAGGTTCTGAATCCACATCATGATGCCAGCACCCCGGATCAACCTAATCCCAGGACAGGGCAGGAGGAGAGGAGAAAGCATAACACAAGTGTGTGCTGCTGGTGAGAGCTGGCAGTTGATCTCAACTAACCTCTTCTTTCCAAGAGCTCAGTCATGGCACCTCTGAAGATCTGCCCTTTGTGACTAGCTGAAAGTGAGGACAAAACAAATGTGAGGATGACCACAGTGGGTACACAATTTTCAAGCAGCATTGTTCTCAGATATTTAGTAACCCTCTTTCTTTTTCATTAGATGTGCCTTTATCCTTGGCTGCCTGTGTGTGTTTACAAGTTTCCTTTCACATTCCCATAATGTTCATCACAGTAAAATTACTACCAGGTTCTTTCTTATTTGTTGTCTCCCTTGTAAGCCAAAACAGATTTAACCACTTCCTTAGATGGAGACCGACTTAGACTTGACATTGCTGAGAGTCACCTAGGTACAGCGCACACATCTAAGCAGGTCACTGATTTTAGATAGGGCGTTTGTCCTTCTGCTTCCTTTCCCACTCTTTATACCTCCTATTTGAAAAGAAGCAGGTCAGAACTCTGAATACACCTTTGTGTGTGTAGGCTCCCCACCTCAGGAAGCAGCATCAGTTTCAGCTGAGGTTTCAAGGCACTTTAATGCAAATAACAGTACGGTGAAAAAGCCCTGTGCTGCTCTACCATTAGAAGCACTTTTATCCTCAGGCACAAAAAAAAAAAAATATCCCTCCAAACTGGGTGGCAGAATATAACACTGTGAAAGCAAGGCAGGCTTTGGCCTTAAGTTAAGTTAAAGGTGTTGCTGCACAGTCAGCATTCGAACCTAGGATGTCTTGATGTCACAACAGATACAGAAATGTGGTACTGAATTGTCTTCAGAAAGGGCAGTCATCCTGAACACTTATAGTGCTGTTTTGATTTTGCTCTATTTTTCCTTAGAGAGGAAAATAAAATGGGATGGGGAGAGGGGAAAGGTGATATGCACTAAATTTTTGCAAATTTTTCAAGGAAAACTGATGAAATTAGTTGAGGTATTGTTTGCAAAAGGGCTGACCTAACTGCCCAGGTTATAGGAACCTGCATGGCCTGTCAGGTTTGCACTAGAACTGACTTCAGCTGGTTTGGTCTCTACCCTCCAAAACCGCATTTATGTATCTCTTAAAGCACCGTCTCATAGGATTTACTGTGAGGATTTTCCTCAGTTTAAAATCCATGAAATACTTTTTCAGACACTACTGTTATTTCCCGTACTACTAAAACACACCAGTATCTTAAAGCACTTAAAAGTAGATTAATTTCTCAGGCCTGTTTAATTTATGAATAATAATCATGGGTTTGGTCTCTGGACAAGAGACTCATTTTCATTTTTGTCATCTGTTGGACATCATTTGTTTGAGTTGGCTATAGTGTGGTAGAAGTGTGACTCATACCCAAGAGCCAGAGTCTCCATAGAGTTAAGTATCCTCATTCTCTCTCCGTTTCTGAAAAAGAATTATTGCATTGTGACAGTGTTTCTCACTGCCTTGTTCAGTATGGTTTTTTAGGGGCTTGGGGTTTTTGTTTTATTGTTAGCAGTATCTTGGTAAGGATTATAGATTGTAAGGAAAGATACAGACCTCAGTAGCAAAGTCCCTGCTCACATTAATACAGGCACAACCTAGAAGAGTTTTTAATCTAAACAGGCAAAAGAAGGACAGTGGAAGAGTGACACAAAAAGTTTGCTGGCAACGTGGTTCTAAACTATTAAAGTCATTGTTAAAGGAATGATGGATTCATCTTCATCTGAGTGCATGTGCTCTTGATGGAGTTTCCCCTTCACACACACACAAATTTCCTTTATCCTGTATTGCTATCACATACTGCCACGTTGCCATCATACTTTATTAGGTGCTTCTTGAACAACAGTTCAACACCAGGTGATCACCACAAAGAGAAATTCACTTGCTATGGTCGTACAGGCAGTGAATGGGGAGATGGCTTACTAAGGTAAAAACGTGTGTCATCACAAAATAACTTCTTGAGGAGTGGGGATTTAGTACTTCTTTGTACGACTTGGTTTTGCTCTTCAGTGCCTGACAAGGCCCACGCTGGCTCCAGTTCTCCCAGCAGTTTGGCATTCATAATGCTGAGCACCATTCAAGAAATGGATTGGCACAGTTCTGCTGTAGACAGTAAATAATTGATTTCAAACTTTGCATGGCTTGAACTTAAGACATCAGGAACATAGTTAGAACTATGGAGTCTACCTGTACTGGAATAACAGACAGTATTATCTTTAAGGTAAAATTCTTACTGGAAGAATATTAAGGTTATTTAAATACTTATTTTGGGGAACAGGTTGTGGTTGGGTTGGGGGTTTTTATATTTGCTTGGGTTTTCTAAGTGTATTCACTTGGAGAAGATAGGTAACATCCAAAAAACATTCCTGGTTCGCACTCTTCCTGTAAACTTGAGCAAACACGGCAATTTTCAGGCCGGGCCAATTTTTTTAGTCAATTATGTTTGGCTTAAAGTAGAATTTATAATGAAACCTGGCAATCCGTTAACTAAAGAGAGACTATCTCTCATGTGTAAGACAGACTGTTTTAAATGTGAGTCATCTGAAAATCACCATCCTTGAAATGGGCTAACATTTCAAAATGAACTTAATGACATTTTAAGGAACCCAATCTGTGGTTTAAAGCAAGCCCAAGATATTTTAAAAATTCAATTGTTACTGAAGTCTCAGATAAAATGTAATTTTATTGTATACCACTATCCAAAATTTGTGGTTGCTTTTACATGATATTGCATTTAATTTTCCTCAACACTTATTTTTTTGCATATGTACACCATTAGTATGTGCAGTATGTAACAGTTTTATTATGCTTCCAGACAAGAGTGTGACAGAAAGCAAGTGACTGTGCTATTATTTTAGAATTTTTCAATAGCTTTTGCCTCCTTTTTATTTTCAGTTCTGTTTCAAATTTTGCAGCTTAAAGTCAAAGACAAGTCTACAATGAAAAACAGCCTATAGCTGTACTCAGATGAAGTTTTACCACTTCATTTTCCAGATCTGACAAGTCCTAACTCTAGGTATTATCTGAGCTTACTAAGGACCAGATTCTTAATTTTCTCCCTGGGTAGATCTGCCATTTAACTGGCACTGAGAGGAGCTGAAAATGTTTTCCATAAACTTTCCATCTTCTGGTCTCCTCATTCCCTCCGTAAGCTCAAAAAAAAAAAAAAGAGGAGTGAAATAAGGGGACGTACCAAAAGAATGGCATTATTTCATCAGTATTTCATTGAATCATAGAATGTGTTAGGTTGGAAGGGACCTTTAAAGGTCATCTAGTCCAATCCATCTGCAGTAAGCAGGGAGACCTTCACTAGGTCAGGTTGCTCAGAGCCCCATCAAGCCTGACCTTGAATGCCCCCGGGGATATTTATCTTGAAATAGTCTATCTAAACTAAGTTAATTTAGAATACTGATAACTTATTAGCAGCATAGGAGAGATGATACAAGATAATTCCAGGAGAACTGGAAGAACAAGAGAAATAAACAATACACAGATTCCCCCTCTTTAAAATATGGGAGTAAACATGAAATCTGCCTCTTTCACGAGTACCAAGGGCTCAGGATGAGACTAAGCCAGCATGGTTTGATGCAAGAGAGATGAAGCATTCAAAAAGTGATTATATGAGAGAGAACCTCAAAACATGCCTTGGGCACCAACTCGTATCTAATGCAAAAACCAGAGCACCTCATGATCTTCAGTGCCCCGTTAATACCAGTCTCACAGTCAACAGTTTCACAGATGTCACTTTGCCACAGGCTTGGAAAGCCTGGAGATCCACTGCAAGCATGCTGTCAGCAGACATCTCCCACAGCAGCAAAGGGAAATTTCAGAAAAGATTTTTATCATTATGAAACAAGCGACTGCATCCCCTTCTGCCACATGCTAGTTGACAGACGCATTTTCATACTCAACATATACAGTCAGTGAATATCTATAGTGGTGATAACATTACTTAGGAATAAAGTGTTCCCGAGCACATGCAAAACATGTACCATTATGTGCATTTTCCAAAATTCCCAGTGCTGTTAATATCCAATTTGGCTTCTTTAAGCAGGCTCTTATATTGATCTTCTGGATAGGCCGTGTATGCATGGGGAAAAATAGTTTTCAAAACTACCATCTATTTCAGAAAGCAAAAGGTGGTTGTAAAAATTTCAAATCATCATAAGAGTTAAGAATTTTAATACCACCACATCTTAGGGAAAACAAAAGCCATGTAAATACATCCATCCTAAATAAACAAGTAACATGGGGAAAAAAAACCCATGCATTTTCCTAATCCTCACACAGTATTACTTCCATCAGAGCATTCACAAAGGACTTTATCTAGCATCATAATGAGTTTTATTGTCAAATCTCAATTATCATTATCCTTCAAACATCAAGTTATTTAATTTAAGTGAGAGCCAAATACCTAGAAGCAACTAGACAAATACACAGCCTAAATCCATTCTGCAGCTTCCGAATCTAATACCCCCCCTGAAGATATATCATAATGAAAAGCAAGTTGTTTTGCTGTGTAGATGAGGAACTCAGGAAAATTTTAAACATCATTACTTTATAAGACTGCGAGGGACTTTTACATCATTTTACTAATATAACGTGGCCTAATGTTTTTAGCTATACAAATAATTGCTGAAGTGCTTTTCAAGCAGTCTGGCATGCTTGAAAATGGTTTTAGTGGAAATCTGAACTGTGGGAATTGAACGACAAATGAGAGTTTGCCCGTGATAAGTTCTGAACCTGCACCATCTCTGGGTTTCCCTGATTTCTATCATAATGGCACCTAGTTTCCAGAATTATCTTATTTATGTTATTAACTTCTTTCTCTAGATATACAACAGCATGAGCAAGTGCTCACCTCGCCACATGAATATTTTCACAAGAGTGACATTAAGGCAAGTTTGTATGCAACCTTATGTAAAAAAAATAAATCAATACTGTATTAAAACGCCTTTCTGATTTTAAGCCACATTCCAGTACCTGACTCCTTCCCACATGCCCATGAAAAAATCCCCAAAGGTCACTAAAGAGTGCAAATCCTGGAACTGACTGCCAAACCTCGCCCAAGTCCTTCTTTCATAATCATGACATTGTCTCCAGGCATGTATCGGTCATTTCTGGTTTGCAGATTTGAAAAAGGTTAAACCACCAAATAAAGAAGCTGAGGTTAAAAGTGGATTTCTCTGAACAGTCATATTTTTGTGCTGAAATGAAACTAAAGGCTCACAGAAGAAAACTTCAAGTTTAGGACACAATAGATCACATTAATAGCACATAAAGCATATTTGTACTGCCTACATGGTATTTCTCTTGTATATAAACTTAGTCTTTCAGGAAAAGCAAAGAAAGTAGCAAAACCTCAAACCAGCTTTTGTGCGTAACAAATCTCCATATCTCTTGTTGATTTAAGCACACAGTACCATAAATTACCCCACACGGCCTTCAACGTGCTTATGATGCTGATGAGTACCAGTGGTAGTTCTAAAAAAAATGAAGACTATTCTTTCCAGTCATTTTTTTCCTGTAAGAGGTAAGCATGTGGCTGTATAGAGTAAAAAGTGACTTAAGGCTACAAAGATAATTAAAGGTCTGGAGGATTTCACCTATGAGGAAAGGCTGAAAGAACTGGGGCTATTCCGCCTGGAAAAAAGAAGACTGAGAGGGGATCTGATCAATGTTTATAAATATCTCAAGTGTGGGACACAGGGGGAAATGGCCAGCCTATTTTCTATGGTCTGTGGGGACAGGACAAGGGGCAATGGCTCCAAGTTGGAGCACAGGAAGTTCTGCACCAATATGTGGAAGAACTTTTTCACAGTGAGGGTGACAGAGCCCTGGGACAGGCTGCCCAGGGGGGTTGTGGAGTCTCCTTCTCTGGAGATATTTAAGCCCCATCTGGACACCAACATGTGCAACCTGTCCTAGGGAGCTGCTTTGGCAGGGCGGTTAGACCGATGATCTCTGGAGGTCCCTACCAACCCCTACAATTCTGTTATTCCCTGGTGTCCACTGATACTTATGTATTTGGCTCAAGGTTTAGGCTAATCATTAGAGTCATTCAGTTGTAAAAGAAAGGTTGCACATTTGCTAATGTTAACAACTGTCTTTGGAGCTCCCAAAGAAAGCAAGCAATTTCAAACACGTTGCACACCACTTGGTTTTAGATCCAGACCATTGCTGTTTCTGAGTATCAGTGGAGGCCAATTACAGTTTGGCTGACCTACTACAGGAAAACGTCTAGCCAAAACTGATCCCAACCTTGCAAAACAGAGATGTTGCTTTTAGGAATATATCATACTCTAAATTCTCTTGGTTATGTATCTGAATGCAGAGATAGCTTTCTTATGAACAGTCAAGTATTTTGCAAGCAGTACAATAAAAGATCTTATTGCATAAGACCTTCTAATGCTCTCAATAAAAGGAAATGGAACATCCTTGACCTCTGGCTTCTATGTGAATGTGTAAGGAGAGATTGCTGTCAACCTCCTATCCATGAACTGCCCAAAATACTTAACTGCTGCCCAGATCAGATGTCATATAACCACAGAGATGTTTAGGAAACAGAGGAGTGAAGAAATTGATGAAAACACTCACCAAATTAGTAATGGTAGCAAGATATTTCTGAAAAAACATGCAAGTATTTTAGTTGTGAGTGACCATGGTTTATGCCACTGCCACGTAAGAATGAGAACTACCTGTCCACTGCTCTGTATCAGTAATTCTAAATTTCCTATCTAATTAAACTTTATTTCAGCAGCCAAGAAAAACTGAATATCACCAACCTCCACCCCTCAAAAAAAAAAAAAAACAGAAAAGAAAAAGGGAAAGGGATACAGTTTTAGGAATGATAAAACAGCATTTTAAAGTCTCACTGATGCTTTCAGCTATTTACTGTCTGGCTTGTTTTATTAATGTGAGGTTTCCACCAGGAATTACTCGTTTTCAGAAGATTATTATTGCATTAACGTCAGGATCTGGCAAGTGAAAAAAAAACACAAAAGCCAAAGACAGTAATAAATCAGTCAGTCTTTGGCTTGCCCTATATCCCAATCAGTCTTTTATAATATTAGATATATTTTAAATGTGGATTTCAATACTTTGCCTTGACCCTGTAACTGCTCTACAGTTAATGGTTTAAAACATAGACTGCCATTATCAGGTTACAGTTCCTTTGCTGATGCAACAGTCTTCCCAAAACTACTTCCAGTAATAACATCTCTATTTGGCTTACCCTGATCTAGCCCTTTAGCATAATTACTTCTTATCACCAAGTCAATCAAGCACTCAAAATTAGCAGCTGATTTGCACATTTTAAAGACAAATCAGACAAACAGAAGTCCTGATTTTGGAGGAGTATACTCTTCCTGCTGCAGAGGTGGAGGCAGAGGGTGGCCAGGGGACAGCACAAAGGAATGCAAAGTTGTCCATATTGGCCAATAATCTGTAAGAAAACTCTTGAAACTGCCAGAACTACAAGCTTTCACTGCTTTCATCCGCCTTTAAACATCAGTTAGAATAAAGACTATGCAAAAATCACACATTTTTACATTTTAAGCAGTGTCTTCTGACCTTTTAACAGATTCATACGTGTATTTTCAATGCCTGTCAATTTAAATAGAAAATAAATATTCTGCCCCTGAATGTTTTACTTGCTCCACAAAGCATTCACTGCCTTCCTCTCTTCCTCAAAGATGAGCAAATACTCCTCAGAGGTCTGCCTACTGAGAAAAGCTGGGGAGGTTGGGGTTGCGGGGAAAAAACCCAAAGACTATAATCGAAAGATTTATAGCACCTATAACTTCTGTATGGGCATGGGGGCATGGTTAACTAATTTGAAAACGTCTTGTTGCAGTTTAGCAGAAAAGAGTTCCCAATCTGTTCAGAGCAATGCAAAATAAACCTCTCAGATATGAAATCAGAGTGTTCACATGGGGATTTAAAGATTTAAATCACAAAACAAGATCTCTGTTTTGGAGTTGCTTTGGAGTCAAATTAAGGTTTGAGGGTTGAAGTAGGGATTGAAGTCAGTGACTTCATAGTTGAAAGTCTAAGGAGTGCACTCTCGTGAGTTTTTTCTAAAACTAAGTATCATAAACTAAACTAATGCATTATTAAAGGCAATCAGGAGAAAGGTCTTCTTAATGTACGTGAAGCCATCTTATTAATACAAATCCCAGGCTGTGCATGTTAGCTTGCTCAGTATCTCAAACTTTTATGAAGATCTTACAAAGCCTCCTGATGCCAAGCTAAGTTTCCCCCAGATGAAATGCAATTGCCTCCAGGCCAGAATATAACCATTATCTTGCAAACCAAAGCAACACCATATTTGTGTCAGAGTTAGAGAATGCCAGACAACTGAACCTCACTGAGGAAACTCTACAGCTAATAAAGCAAATATATCTAGAGTGCTCTAAAATTTTAAGAACATGTAAATCTTCCATTAATTGATAAGTTGCCAGTAGGTAACATTCAAAACCAAGTGCTATGCACCATCAGATTGCTCAGATCTTTTGGTTTTGAGTCTTGGTGGTTTCATTTTTGTAGTTCTTTGCAAGATCTTGATTGTAATTATCAGACTTGAAACCCGACCAACAAATTTAGTTAGGGAAAAAGGCTAATGGCCATACTTACAAGAGAATTGTCAACAGATATTTAACAATATTCAGGAACCTGGGGTAACATTGTTCTTCTAAATTCACTTCCTTACTAAGGTGGTATTTGAGTACCAAGGAAGACATCTGATAGACCCAAATTTTGCCTTTAAGACTAACTGGCCTCTAACTTTCTCTCCGCTCTTCTTTTCTCAACCCCACCCCCCCTAAAAAAAAAAAAAATCAACCAAAAGCCTTTAGATAACACCAAAAGATGCAGTAGCTGAAGCACAATATCTCTGACCTATCCACCCCTCAGCTTTTCCACCCCTTTGATCTCCAGGTCCAGACCACTGCTTCCAAGCAAAGTCTGCTGTGAAAACAACTGCACTCCTTCAGTAAGGAACTGACACGTAAGATCCATATCTCTTCTATATGGCAATTAAGTTTTCTTTTTAAAATTAATTTAAACATTTATTGGTCTAAGCTGCCAGTTTAATTCAACATTTTTTGTTACAACTCCAAGAGCCGAAATTCTGGGGCTTGAGAATACCTATGCCAAAATCCATTCAGCCAAAGCACATTTTTTTGTTCATTGCCAGCTGAGTATATAGAAATTGGCTCTGAAAAATAGGCCAGGACCTGTAACACTGCACCACATGCATACAAAATCCCTGAAGGTGCCAGCAATATGTACTGCACACAGCTTGACTTTACAAAATGCATATGTTCAAATCACCAGGTCAAGACTTTGGAGTAAACTCCCCAAAATCAAGGCAGAAAGCCATTCCTTTCTGTTGTGGTTACTGTATCTGTTTCTGCCCTAGCAACATAAGGGTGCATTGAACGTTCTCATAACTGCAGTCGTGGTTGATGCCTGTTTCTACGTATGCAAATAAGCGCTCATTCTTACCAGCCCACCCCACACACAGTGAAATCAGACACATTTCATCGGTCTGCTTTTCATACTAGATTGCAACAAGCAGCTCAACCTTCAAACTGGCTGTCACAGATAAATGGGAAGGAATCATGGACATGGTAACCCCCGTTGCTAAAGAAGGTGAATATCACTAAAAAAAAATAGAGGATTTTATTGATTCATTAGGGTCTGTCTCCATGCCAGTGCTTGCAGATGATAAATGCAGATGCACGCGTGCAACACAGTCTATTAAAACACCTGATAAATGCAAAATCAACAGTGAGGTTAACTGCATTTTCTACTGAGAATCATAGAATGGTTTAGGTTGGAAAGAACCTTAAAAATCATCTAGTTCATGTAGTTCCAACCCTACTGCCATGGGTAAGGAGGCTCTCCACTAGATCATCACTGCCAGTATTCAAATTCTGAAAAAAGGAGGGTGAGACAAATGGGAACCTTTTATGTATTTCTGAAATTTCATCATCCCATGGTATCAGGTGAAAAAAGATATACATATATAATAATATGAGAAGAAACTATAATATTGGAAAGAGGTTTTAAAAAAAGCAGACCTGACTTGTTTAAATCTATGTAGGTAGTCATTGACATGATCGAAATACAAGGGTAGAGAGCTGCCCACCATGTGCACCGGGCACCATAGTCTCAGTTAAAATATTTAAGTCATTTTAAGTAACATCTCTTTTCTTCAAACAAGACACATTGGATTAATTGCACAGAATAATAATAAAGACAACTCAATTTCAGGTTTACAAATTTCACTTTCCAGTGCTAACACACACACACGCTTAACAACAGAAGGTAAATTAACCTTAATTATTGGATTACAGTCATTTCACTCACCAGACTAAGCGTTCCCCAGAGGTGTATTTATGCTGTACACACTGTCCATCCTTAACCCACCACTCACCAGCTGGCCCAAGGGGTCAGACTCCAGCTCCAGCAGGCTAGCTACATCTGTGCAAGGGGCACATTTGCAATTGCATTCCCACATTAGGTACTTTGTGCCTTATCCCTTTGGGATCCTGAGCGGAGGACAAAGTGGATTTCCTTCTACTCTTTCTCCATTTATGCAATTCTGTCCATAATAAACTGCTCTGTTGAGACAGACTGAGCTTCCTAACAGCCCTTTTCCCCTCTTACACTTCCACATCTACAGTGCAAGGCAGGTGGCATTCTTGTCACACTCCATGGATTTCCTCTGCAGAAAAACCCACAGCATGTGAGACTAAGAGAGGAGGAAAGAGGTGCGATGGGCTCTAACAGATTTCCAGGATAGATGACTGGGGGTGAGGGTGGAGGGGTACATCACTGAGCCAGGCTCTTCTCAGTGATGGCCAGCAATAGGACAAGGGTGCAAGCTGGAACATAGGAAGCTCTGTGTGAAGATAAGGAGGAACTTTTTCACTGGGAGGGTGATGGAGCACTGGAACAGACTGCCCAGAGAGGTTGCAGGGTCTCCTTCTCTGGAGATATTCAAACTCCTCCTGGATGCTGTCCTGTGTGATTTGGTCTAGGTGATCCTGCTCTGGCATGGGGGTTGGACTAGATCATCTTTTTAGGCCCCTTCCAACTCCTAATGTTCTGTGATCATGAAATCCATTTTCCCCACAGTGCAAATGCGATCAGTGTCCAGCTTGATGGAGGACAGACTTCAGCTCTTCTAGATCTTGATCCTCATCAAGCACACATGCTTACACTGCTTTTCTCATAAATTACATCAGCTTTTGTTTCACCTGTGAGACAGAAAGTAAGCTTTCTTCCGGCAAACACGTGGACAGGAACTAAAAATACATAGAAAAAAATATATTATGTATAGATTGTGGAGTACAAGGCCAACATTGATCCATTTATGCAGAGCTCTGCTAGATTAGTAGTGCGGCCTAAAATATTTCTGCCTGTGACTGTTCTCCAATAAAACTTTCATATGGAGATAAAACCTTTCATGGAAGGTGTCTGCTTTCTTCAAGACATTTTTCACCGGAAAGACAAAATCCCGCTGTTTTCACCCTGAGTGTCAAATCCTTAGTTTTTGGCCAAAAACATTAAAGCCTTACTAAAGATTTTGGTAACAGAAACCTGACAAGTTTTCAACGTATTGCTTTTTATCACAAAAAGACAAATGTTCTACGACGACTACACTGATCAGGGTAATATTAGGAACACTCCATAAAAGATGTCTGCATGCCTGTAAATAATTATTTAGCAGATGTTGAGGCATTAGATTTGTTCACCAGTTTTGTCAGTTCACTAAGATTTGTTCAGCCCTGTGAGTGGTCCCCTAAAAGCAGTACTTTAAATGCCACATTCAACCAGTGCAGAAGCATTTGATAGACATCAGGACTAACAATTTTTAAATAAGCAACTAGAGCATCATCTAGATGCTCTTCTTCACTCATTTTATCAAGGATAATCCAGTGCTGTATAGCAAAAAGTAGTGTTTGCACACCAGGCTCACTTTTACTACATAGTGCCTAATCCCAAAGCACTTTCCTGAGTTGGAACACCTGGCATATTGTCTGAGGAAAAACATATATCACAGAATAAAAACCTGGAACATCAAACTGCCTCATTTGACAGATTTTTCCATAGAGACAATATGCAAAAACAATCTAGACCTAGTATGAGAAAGATTCACGTTAATTAACAGCCCTTGACAGAGGGACTTCATTTTTCACATCCAGAATGTAAAAGAGCAATTATCTCTTATTCTGGCTGCAACTCCAAGCACACACTCAGCCTATGGCAAGGAGAAAACAAAACAAAAAAATCAAAACCACACTCTCCCATAATGCCAAAGTCTGCAAGCTCTCTGGTAAACTAATTTTTTTAACCTCTGTTTGTTATTTTTTATGAGGAAATAATTTTAGACAGACCATCTGTTTACACCCAGTTGACTACACTTTCCTGCTCTGAACCTGACTTCAGGACCACATTCGCATACAGATGAAACCCAGACAGTCGTTAGTGGTATGACACCAGTCTCTAAACTTAGGCACCTAAATTAGCAGGTCTGAGTGTGAAAATTAAGTTTTTCATTTATCAAGTAGATAAGAATTACAAGCTGACAGACGAAAAAGAGGGACATAGAACACAGACGCCTTTCCCACAAGCACAGTATAGGCCAAGACTAAGGGAAACTTCCAGCCCCACACCCAAAATTCATTCTTTACTCACCCATCAACACACCAGAAAGAAAATTATCAGAGTTCCAAGTTATTTAGGGTAGCAGAATGTTTCAATTAACAGGGATAAATTTGGCTTATGTCAAACAGTCAAGCATGTGCCAAACAGCTATAAAATGTATACTATGAATTTCATTAAAAATTGCTAACTTCCACTTAAATATTTTCATTTGATTTCACTATAATGAAATTCAGCACTGAAATACCTTCAGAACAAAAAAAAACCCACCAAACAAAACATTCACATCAGTGGTGAGATAAGAACTCACTTGAAAAATAAGTTATCTCAATATAAGAGACAAAAATCAATCAATATACAAAACAAGTAGATAATAAAATGAGGTAATTAGTGGTGGAATTCAAACTGCTCACAAGCATAATTAGTAAGGAAGACAGAATGAACCCAGTGGCCTCTCAAAGTTGTGTAGCACCCTTTCTGTGCTCAAGGATTAATTTGATAAGGTTAATACAATTTTCTCAGGGGGTTTTGGTATAAAAATCTACTCAGTTTGAAGGTTATCAGATACCTAACGATGTGCTTAAAACTACCCCTAAAGGTTTTATTTAAGACATGTCAATAAGTAAGGCCCAGAATATTCAAGCCAAGAAACTGAATAAGGATGTGAACAAGCCACTGAGCAAAAGTTATCAGCAAACCAGTTTATCTGGTATGAGTATCCTGGCTGAAAACCACAGAACTCCAAAAATCAGGAACTCTGATGAAGACAGAATATAAACACTGCATTTTGGAGTCTTTCAAAGTTCCTTCCTCAGTTTGCCAACAGCACCACTCTGTTTTTAGCAGCCCCTCTATAATCCACAAGTAAAGGTGAATTTCCAGTAAGGGAACAAAGATAACAGCTGATCCTTGCCTCCACATTATCTGACACTGATAAGAATGTGGAAAGTAAGGGAGAAAACAGGGAACGGGATTGCTCCAAACACCAAACACCCAGCTTACTCCTCCACATGCATGTGTGCACATGAAACAGGTCTAACCACAATATCTAATTCCAGGCTATTAAAGAAACACATAAAATCATGACTTGGCACTAAAAACCTTAGATGCCTTTTTAAAAATCACCTGCTTTACTGAACTGGGGACTATGTCATTATGAAGACAAACGTAATAGTGACTTTATTCAGGAGCAAGCACAATTTTGAGGTCCTCGTTTCTGGTTTTAGAAAGGCTTTGCCACACCACCTGCCACTGACTCACAGTCAAAATAAATACGGCCTTCATGATGGCTGCAGACTGGCCAAGCCTACTCCTTTCCCCAGGAACTGCAAGTTTCTGTCCCTCTCTGAGTCTGGAGAGAAATTATAGCAGCCTCTCTGTTTTCTTGATGCAGACCCAAGCCAGAGTACAGAGAAGTTCTTATGAAATGAAACGACAAATAAATATCACTGAAGAGTTCCACAGACAAACAAAGTGAAGAACCTAGGAGATGGTACAGTGTGATACAGTCAGAGGCTCTACAAACATAAATCAAGAAAGCTGTTTGGACCATGATGCCTCACCAAAAATCCTGTTTTGTTATCGTAAAGTGTTTTTTTTTTTTCAAACAGTTCTATCTCAACTTGATATTTATCAAGTGCCTGATTCTGTGCTAACTGACGGCTATGGCAATGCTTCCACTGAACTTGAAAAAACATACTTGAGCTTCTTAGCACTTCTTGGGAATATTTTCAATTTCTTCCTAATTGTTCTTTGAGGTCAGGAAAAGACAGCTAATAAAACAGATTTATAGATTTAAAAATAAATCAATTTAAAACCCCCTGAAGTTCCAGAAGAGAACTTTAAAATGTCAAGACCGTTTCTTCTATGGAAACCCACTCTTGGGTCTTCTAAAGCAGTCTGTCTTCCCTACTTTTATACTTCAGGGCAATGAGAGTGATTAAATCCAAGGTGATACCAACAGGTTAACTTTCATCCTCATCACGTTACAATTTAACATCATTGAAGAGCACATGAAATTACAGATAGTTTCCAAGTATAGGGTGGGGGAGACTATTTACCCACTCCCCACTAGCAGGGATATAGTAAAGAATTCACATAAATAAGAAAATTTCCAATGCTTCCTGATGAATTACCTACAAATACAAGAGTGTTTTGGTAAACTCCCAGGGTCACGTTTATGTTCATGAATGTGGGCAGGTATAGATCACTATGTTTATCTTTGAGACAAATTGTTACCCTGCCACAGTTTTTGACAAGGCTGCACTACTGCACTTGCTTGTTAGGAGCAGTCCACAACAAATATCTGACTCACAGAGGCCAACTGAGATGTTTATATTACTTTATTTGTATCAACCCAAATGTCAAAATAAGTATAATTTACTGAAACCCGATTCAGTCGCAAATTATACACCACAGAAGATGCAGACACCAAATACCCATAATGAAATACTTTCACACTGCTTTTATAGCCTCAGGCAATTTTTGCAATTGAAAAATTAAAAAAAAAAAAAAAAATTAGGTGTTCGCATAAAAATCTCTTCAAACCAGGTATTTTGGTTGTGGTAATTACTAAACCAGAAAAGGAAGAAAGCTGTGATACCACTGCCTTTTGCTACAGGCCACCAGCCTCCATGGAAGGTTTCTGTTACCTGATGATCTGCCCCACAGCACCCAAGAGGCTGTGGAGCTGGGCGAGACCAATTACTGTTAAATGACTGTGCAATTATTACCGCAGCGATAGTTACTGCAGCACCAGAGGCACCAAAGGCTGAGGCAAAACTGCAGAAGCTGTGCCCACCTAAAGGTCAGTGGTCTCTAGCAGTGAGCAACAGGGGAACAAGATGTCCTAAGACCATTTTCTTACCACCTTGCTAACCTTTCTCCCATTGCAGCCCCACAGCCCCTGCAGAGACGTCATCTCCGATCACACGCTGCGGGGACAGTTGACCACAGAGCAGAAGGGATGACCTGTTCTCCCCTACCTAGATGCACTGCTCTTTCTGTGCAGAAGCCCTTCCAAAAAGTACCCAGGCTTCATAACCCCAAAGCACTCTGCTCGAAGTTACTTGCCCAACCCACGTCACAAGAAATAGTTTAGTAATGAATGTCGCTGTGAAAGAGGCTCTGAGGGTATTTGTTGTTTTATTCAGCACTTCCTTTCAGTTTACCTTGCAAACAGAGGCAGATTGTGTTGGTTGTGGTTTGTTTTCTTTTTTTTTTTTCTAAGCAGAGAAGCTGTTAATATTAAAACCAAATCTGAATCTCCTACTGAGACTAGTTTTTGTTTTCCTTCTTTTTTTTCCCCCTTTTTCAAACGGGAGCATCTTGTGAACCAAGACAAACATGTGAGGCTTGGTTCATGACCAGCAAAAACACATATTCTAAATATCAGTGGACTGCAAGCAACCCTAACTTTTGCTACTGGTCTCAAAGTATTTACACAGGACTTCAGCTTGAATCTATTACATTTTTTAACCTAGAATAAGAGACTGAAATTGACCAACACAAACCTCCCAATTAGAAGATACACTGTAAAAAAACCTGCAAAGCCAGACAGCCCCAGGAACGGAGCCAGTCCCCAGCCAGACAAATTAAACACACTTTCACTATTCTCTTCTCATACATGTGGCTCCAAATTTGTGATTTTAAGAACATTTCAGAATGGGGTGACTCTAGGGAAGATCCATGTGTCTTGAAGGATTTGGAAAGAAAAAGAATGTGAATTTTTCTTAGGAATTAGTTCATAAGGAAAAAAACTCCACACAAACACATGAGTGAAGTTGTCCTGGTAGGAGAACCTCAAGCCTATGCAACCCTCCTTCTAGACAAAGATTGATAGATTATTCAGTAAAGCATCTGCACACAATGAAATACTGCCTTAGTTTCACTTCATAAGGACCATCTGAAATCAGATTTGATTTCTGAGCCATGCTAAATTTGCTCATCTGCAGTCCCACTGCACAGTGAGGACAAATACAATCTTTGCCAGATAGCAAGCAGCATTCTCCAAGTATGCAGCAAATCTTCCTCATGTGGATCTTAATTGTTGGGGAGCTGTTCATGTTTTCCTAAAGTAACGGAGCAACCAGTTTCTTCAAACTATATTTACACAGATACCATATGTAGTAATATGCCTATTGTCTTCTATGTTTATAACAGGACATGGAAACTGAAGTTAGAGGAAAATGTCTACATATCCATGTATGTGGCAAGCCCTTCTGGGCACTTCTGATGCCCTGCACCCACTCAGGTGTGAGATGCCTTGTGCTCTTCTTGTGGGGGCCCTTGATGGAAACAACCTAAAAGCCCAAATGCACATTGTCTATAGATATCCAGTTGGACTCATCTAAGCAACAAAAAGCATCCTTTCCAAGTGATGAATTTTATCTCCTCATCAATTTCAAGTTAGCAAACCATCTGTGGCAGTAAGCATATGGGCCTATGAGACTCCACAGCATCTTACACATTTTTATAACAACTCTATTATAAATAATAATGAACTATAATAGCTTAGATTTTTTTCTGGTCTAAAACATGCCTGGCAAACATGTGGAAGCCCCATCCCTGGAACTGTTCAAGGCCAGGTTGAATAAGGTTTTGGGCAACTTGATCTAGTGAAGGGTGTCCCTGCCCATGTCAGGGAGGGTGGAACTACATGGACTTTAAGATCCCTTCCAACTCAAACCATTCTATGACTCTATGAAACTCAAAGAAAAACAAAGGGCTTGGTGCAAGTATAATTGTCACATGGTGGTGATGAATGGGTGCACTACGCTCTCTAGAATGGCCTAATATATACACACAACTGGGTAAGAGCATGCAAAACAGTCACAGAAAAACAAAACACTATTAAGGCCTGTTCAAGATGAGGAGCTGAAGATGGTGTCTTGAGGAGAACAGTTCTACAAGTACAAAGCAATTGTGTATAGTGAGTAATCAGGGGATTCACAGCTAAAACAAGAGATAAGGAGATCGATCCTCTGCCCTTCCAGCTTTGCAGTGTGTGGCTTTTCCCTTGGCTCCCACACAACCTGAATGGTAATCCCCTCCACCTTGGAGAGGGTCTGCACTGCAGAGAACAACATATCGTAAGGGCAGTTAGGCTACATTTCAGAGAAGACCAGTAAAGTTGCAGCAGCAGCATAGCAGAGTGACCTGCAGTTCATTCTGCTCAAGTCAGACTGGCTTCAGGAGATAAGATGACCCTTTAACTGGTAACACACCTTTACACCTCACTGCAGCTCAGTCCATACTAATTCTATGCTCTGATAGCATAATACCAGAGCTTGCAAGACTTAAACTTATAAAAGACAATAACCAAGATCTGTGAAAACTGAACAAGAGGGCAATTTTCTGCTCATCAGAATCTGCATCTGAAAAAAATAAAAAAGTTTTAAAACTCTAGTTCCCACTTAAAAGCAAATATTTCTATTATGGACTAAGCTTCTTACTGAAAGCTTCTGTTTATCACTTTCTCTCTGATTATACTGGAGCAGACTGTTAGCTGTAAACAGAAAGCAAAAAAATCTAAACTAAATGCAAAGTCACATAACTTTCTTGTGGCTAATGTGAAAAATAACACTTAGCACATCTATTCCAAACCAAAGCACTTCTAAAGAAGATTTTGTTCTGTGTTATAAACTTACATAATGGGAGGCGTTAAGTGGTGTGTGATCAGCACTATATTTACATAACTCTCTGTCATCACAGCCCAGCATGTTTGTAAACTGGACTTGCTCTACTAACAGTAATGGGCAGATTCAGTCAGAACACGCTGGGTTTTACAGGACTGCCCACAGACTGAGGATTCTCCAATTTGATTGTAAAAATGTTTAATCCATATATTGTTAATTTATATATAAGTTATATTGTTTATACATACTTTGTAAATCTAGTGTATTTTGTAACTGAACCTTCAAATCCAAGTGTTGAGATTTCTCCCCCCCACCATCACCACCCCCAAAGTGTTCGCTATCACTTCTCTCTGCTATTTCTTCACTTTTAGAAGTGTTTCATACTTTAAACCTTTCCAGCCCAATTTCTCTGTTGAAAGACATACACTTAACAGAGCAAGGTAACCACCTTAGAGAACTTACAGATGTATACCACTTACATTATCAAACCCTCAAAGATGCTGTATCACAGTATTGTTATCCTATAAGTCAAAGTATTACACAGATCTGTCCAGGGTGAGTCCTCTTTCCCTGGCTTGAATTGCCCTCACTGTGTGCCAGAGCAAAGTGATCCCAAAGGAGCACTGCCTTCTGTTCCCTGTCCTTTGTCCTCATGGAGAGAAGGAACAGGGGACCACCCTGAACCCTTGCAACTACACACAGCTCAGAGCAGCTGCTATGGAGGAGAAGACACAACAGTGCCACCTTGCAGAAGAAATTCCTTTACGAAGCTTCTGATCTTCCCAGAGAGATGCTGCTGAAGGAAAAAGCTGTATCAACCCTCAACCAATAAAACCCCAAACAAATAAAACTTCAGTAGCAGATGACTTTTAAAAGAAAGGTTGATTTTCCCCGCTCATCCCAACACTTCAATATGCATTAGGAACTGTCAGATGAAGCCCCACTCAAACAAACCTGGTTTGGCATTAACAGTATCCAACAGACTTTGCAACTTTGCACAACATTCTTCTACAACATAAACTTGAGCCATTTGCCAGCAATAACCTATATATTGACGTGGTATTACCAGAAACTTGGAGGCTTCAGTTGGGAGACAAACTGTCAACCAACCACTAATTGGTTTTTATGACGTGACTCATAGGTTAGTAATTTCCCAGAATTTAATCACCGGGCACCCAGAAAGATCAATTAAAGAACAGGCTCAGAATTTGTTAGAGACCTGTGTGAGACAGGGGAAGGCAATGACCTCAGCAGCTTTGCCACAGAATTTTATGAATGAACAAAGAAAGGATTTAAAAGGTAAGTTAAACTAATCTTGTGTTTCCTTGCAGACCCTTTCATTGTTTTTCCAAAGGAGTGAGTTTTTGTAATGGAGTTAGAATTGAAGGATTGTGTGTTGTAGCTACTATTTATATTACAACTTCATTTATACGTGACCATTCTGTGTGCAAGTTGAATTGCTCCGTTATTTTTGGCTAGATCTTCTTTTATATCTTTCTCAATAAAAAGAGGGGGGAAGTAGGAGTGAACTCCTTTGGATTCTTGTATAAGCATCATACATCATATTATCAGAATGAATAATAAGTACAGAATCCCCCCTTTTCTTAAGAAAAAATCATTACTAAATGGTCTTAACTTCTAGTACAAAGTGAAATAAAAATGCTATTTTGGCTGTAAAACCTTTTAATTTCCCTTGTCTCCAGTAATTTTCAAGCTTTTTTTTAACACCAGCTTTACACAACTAAATCTGGAAGTGTTATCCCCCCTCCAGCTTTCCACCTTGGAGGGTTTTTTTAAAAGAAATGAATGAAAAAATCACAATAAAACACTGAAAACTTTTTTCTCAACTCTGAGAAGCCTTTATACAAGCTTCTAATCTGTTCAGTTTTACTCAGCAACTCAGTTGCTGTTCTGTGCAAACCTACAGAACATAATCCAGACAAGTCCTGCACAACTGTGATGAAAACAGAGTTCCCTGCTTTTCTGGTTTTTGTTCTGCAAAAAGCTCTTATTCAGTGAGAGCTTTCAGAAGAGGAGATTTAGCTTATTTTCCTGGCCAAGTTAAGTGAAACAAGACTGTACTGAAATGGTCTGAAAAGTGAGAATTTCTGAAGATCAACTAAGCCCTGTTTTGATTATTTCAAATATTATTTAAATAAGAAAACCACTAAATATATAATTTTGGTTTTCCTTACAATAACAATCAGCACCAAACTGAGTCATGCATGTTATGTGCTAAAACAAAGGGGAAAAAAGAGAAAGCAGCAGCTTTGTGGGCACACATGCTTTCTAAAGAAAGCATAAAAATGGTGGTGTATTGCACCAAAGTGAAAATGTTTCTTCATTTCTTTAAGGAAAAAGTTATCTATTAAACTGGCATGTATGCAGATTTATTGTCTTTGCACTGACCTGGATGATGATGAACACTTCACGAGGATGGAAAGCTGGGGTATGGGTGAGTGGATTGGCATCTCTGAAACTGCTGCTTCTATTTCACATGATTCTCAAGCCTTTTACAAGAGACTGTCATAACACAAGAAAGCCTTCAGCATACTGAAATCCTCATACTCAGACGACTGCAGCAATTACTCAGATGCTAAGAGGGCATCGGGTACTGGAGCAGCATCACTTTGCAAGAATAATACACTATTTAGAGAAAGGGAATTGGAGAAGAGGGATGGCAGAGAGGCACTGCTATCTGAGCGTGCTCGGGATACGGGAGAACCAGATTCAGGTCTCTGCTCTGAATTAGAGCAGGATGTTAACAAATCTGCTTGCGGGGGGACTGCATTTTGAAGTTCCCCGCTTCATCCGGAGCCAGAACAGAAACATCTGAGTAATGAGAAACTGCACACCTAGCTCTGCATCTGCACCAACAGCTTCATTTTCAAGAGTTCACAGCTCCCCCTAAATCACATTAAGACCAGAGCTTAACCGTTAATTATGGAGCATGTGCATATTAATTTTCTGCTTCCTTCTCTCCATAAGTAATGGGAATGCTTTTAAATGCCTTTTGTTTGGTTTCTTAGGGGCTTACTTGGTTTCTTAATATATTACAGGGCACTTCCTGCACTGCTTACAGAAGCAAATTTCCCACTGCTAGTGGGAGTTTTCCCTGAGTAAGGTCAGCAGATTTGGTCCCAGGGGAGTGAACTGATCTTTGGGCTTAGCTACCCTGAAGATCAAGCAGAAAGCAAAACAGATATCATTCTTGTTTAAAATTTGCTACTATATCGTATCCTTTGCAGCCACATCATCCAACATAAACAACTAGGAAACGTTTTGCTGCAATAATCCTTTCAATTAAGACTCCCATTACAGTGAAACAGCTGCTCACTACAATACATCTTTGTCATGGAACTATTTATTTCCCAGAAAACATTTCTTTAGTTTTTAAGACAGATGCAATAAACCAGATCCACGGAAGTAGCAGGAATCAAAGCAGCAAGCAAAACCTGACCAGCTAAACATCCTTGCACTGAAAAAGGGGTGCTTTCTATGACAGCATAGTTTATTCTTCTGTGATGACAAAAAAAGCCCGCTCGATCTAAAACACATCTGGTGTCTCACTCGCAACGTAACATCACTGAGCTACAACTGAAATAGCAGCATAAACCCTCACACATACATCATGAAAAAGAAACAAGGAAACTCTCCTGGAACTTCTGAGCTGCTGCTGATCAGCGGTGCTCTCACAGACCCTTAAAAGCATTTTGGAATGCTCACATGATAAATATTTGATAGACAGCCTCCCACTTAATGACAGAGTCAGGTGCTGCTGTTGGCATGTAAAGACAAAAATGAATCAGCACCTCAGCCTTACCTCCCATTCCACGCATACATGCTCACATCCCCCAGCCCTGAGCAGTCTGCTGAATGCTATTTATTTGCCTAACAAGTCCAACTCACGTTAACTGTCACTGGAATATAAACAGTGGTGACAAAAAGCATTATCATGCATAATTTAATCCAAGCTTTGTGAGTGCCTTAAAATGAGCGGTGTTCTTGCTGTAAACTCCATCCCTGTGATTTCAACTCCAGGCAGCTTGCCTGCATTTAAGACTATAGTGATAGCAGGAGGAGGGGACATTCCTCTTCCACCTACACGTTCCCGATGATTGGAAAACCTTTCATGTCAACTGTGCCTCTGATAGCAACTGGCAGTTAGTGCTGTAGAAAACAAATACATTAAGAGAAGCAACTTCAGGTCACAACTTGGACACATGAGGTGCTCGGAGGAGCAAGACACTGAGAACCAAGACCAGCACTGTACTCGTGTTTCCTGGCATGACGTCCATCCAAATCCAGCACTGACTCTTTGCCCATAAGGGCCAAATGGGTCCTCAGGCTGAGTGGGATACCAGATCTATACAACCTACAGAGATGCCAGGGCCTCTATCACCACTGTACAAAATTATTTCTTGCAACAATCAGAAGTACAAGTGGTAAACAGTCAAGAATGTTAATTAGTTCTCCTTTTACTCTGAAAAGCTTTGTGAAAACACCCAACAGTTCATAAACACTAACTACATGTTGCACCTTCCTGGCCTTGTTCATCCACTTAGCACCAAGAGATAATTTAAGGGTAGTTCTGTGCTCATGAAAGGAACAAAGCAGTGGGAGCACAAATGGCTGGACTAAGTGATCAAGAAGTAAACATCAAAACACACAACTAATAGGGAGAAAGGAAGACAGACCACTTCATGAGAACAAAAAGACAAGGCCACAGTACACTTACAGTGGAGATTGCCTTTGAGGATTACTATGACATGAAAGTACAAGTGTTGATCTACAAAGAAGTAACACCAAGCTCTATCTCCACCAAAAGCTTTTCAGTTTCCTGGGGACTCAGACACGGAATTGAAATCCACAGCAGACACTGGATCATTCACATGAAGTCAAGTTCAGCTCTGAAGTCTGATAAAAGAGGTCTTGACATTTATCAATTACCATGATCTAGAACCAGTATTATTTTCTGTCATAATACTCTCCTCTCAAAATACATATACACTCTTCCATGTGTGAGGAAGAGAGTAAAAGACAAATTATCCATGTTCAGCCTTTCTGGCTGACCAGAACATATTTAAAATAAAATGAGGTAGGATGAGAAAGGAAAATACAGAAGAAAAATAAATAACATATGCAATTTAAATTCTGTTTACCACAGTGGACAAATTTCTGGTACTACCAGAGAGTAATTCATAGCAAAAAGTGGCCCCGCCAAGGCACTGCAACAAGTGATGTTATGCCATCAGCTGCCCTCCTGGCTGAGTCTAGGGCTCACTTCTTAAAGCTTCTTCAGGCATTATCTAGGTAACTGAAGCACTGCCCGGTAGGTTCAGGTCATGCCTTACTGTAATGTCACATTACCTTCAAGCAATGTGAGAGTAAACAGAAACTGCTGAGCTGCCTTTAAAAAAGCTGCACAGCGCTTTCATTGGAATTCCTCTTACCTGCAGGTTGGCTGTAATAATAAAAATGCATACTGAGTAGTTTACTGGCTTTATCTCATCTTCTTCTATGACAGCATAAAGAAACAGGATTGTTTAAAATACAGCAGTAGAAGTGAGAACAGGGAGGCCCAAAATCTTTTGTGTTCTTCCTACTTTTAGTTTCCAAATCTAAACATAACCCTCCAAGACAACCTCTCCTCTAGCATAAATGAATTTATAGTTGTTTGGAACATTTGAACACAGTCCTAATGACCACAGTAATGCTCCCAAGTCTTCCAACATCGTCCATCACATTAGCCAAATCAACAGAAAGTTTTAAGCCTGCAACTAGTAATTGGGCCTAACGAAACATAACCCACTAAGTCTCCACATGGACAGGAAATGGCTGCAAACCATCTGACTGTTACTGTTTATACACAGGTTTGTGGAGACACTGGGCAAATGATTTGGTTAACAGGTTCAGAGGCATCAGCTGGGTCAACAATTCTACTTCCCATCATCACAGGTGGCCAAAGGATTTATTCTGGTTCATAAAAGGATCATGTCCCACTCTTTATGCTTACTGTTTTAATTAGAAGCTGACACCTAAGGAACTCCTAATCTACAATCTACCATGAATACATAGCTTCTAGATGGTATGCCAGTATCCTTATTTAACCCAAAAAGCCTTTCTCCTTTTCAAATATCCCCCAATCCAAAACAACAACTTCCCCTTGCAAACTGAAAAAGCAGAAATGTTATTTTAAGATAAATGAGATGTCCTATTTCTTTCTCACTCCTGTACGTGAGCATCTCGTACATTAACACCTTTTTTTCCCTCATTTGGCACAGTCCTTCCTGGCACTTAGTCTGAGTTCACCTTACCAAAATATTATCTCACTTGTCTAGTACAACCCAGTTTTTGAAAAGCTATTTTCATTTCACCTCTTTTTTTATAGTTGCTTCAAGATATTGATTCTTCTCTTCCCAAATTTTGGAATACATTTTGAAAGAGAAGTTCATAAGCAAGATCATTTTTTCAGCATTTAAACTAATGCTTTCATTCTTCAATCTAGGGTATCACACATTTTCAGGAGGGAGATTATTCAGCTTTTAAAATTTAATCATTTAAAGTCTTTGGGTCTTCTCTTTCCTTTACATACAGTAGTTTTCCTTTTTCCAACCTCATTCCTAGCAGGCACTTTGCCTTTGTCTGTATTTAACAGCACTGCCTTTATTCATTCAAGATTGAAGCACACTCTTTTTTAAAGTTCTGGCCGCACCCAGATGACATTTATTTCCTACTTCATCCCTATTGTATTACCAACCACACTTATTAATTTTATATTCATATGGCTAAACATTTTTAATTCCTTGTTTCAGTTTCCTTTGTGGAGTTTAACTCAGCTTGACTTCTGGCAAATTCTATTTCATCTGAACACTTCTTGACCTCTGAGATGGCTTCTTTACAGATTATTCCCCTTTTACTCATTCTTTGCAAACTCTATTTACTCTTAAGCGTTTTTTGTGGGAGTGGATGGTCAGCACGTTAGGTTTGGAGTTCACCCCTAAAAGCCACCAGTGCTTAAGATAGGAGTTACAGAAAGGTTGCTGTGTTTTTAACAAGAAAATGTCACCACATTCAAATGCTTGAGCTCTTGAGTCACTATCTAGTTTCTCTAAACTTATTTTGCACTTAAGGTTAAGAAAACCTTAAAGTCTGTTTTTTGTTAATTTTGGATCATAAGAATAGTGATGACCAACTCTCTCTGACGTCCTTAGTGCCTCCAAAACCAATTTTAAAATAACACTGGTTCTTCACAAGTCAATAATTGTTTGAGAAGTTGTTTGCATTAGAGAAAGATTTGGCTGCACGGTTATTAGGATCATTCATTCTTTAATTTATGGTCTCTCATAAAATTTCCATGTTTATTTTCTCCTCTAGTATTATCTGAATCCAGCCAGATCTTATCAACCCCCTACCTTCCTCCTGCAATGTAATTTCAACTTCTAAATGATTCTATTGGGGATGCAGATGCAATAATATTCCTCCTATTTCTCTACTGTCCACTTACTGATTTGCACAGCTAAAAGAACTAAACCACTAATAATTTTTGTTTCCATTTTATCTCTGTATCATACAGCCTTTGATATCAATCAAGGTATCTCAGCAGAACTGGCTCAGTGAACCTTTGCTACCCCAAGGATTGGTTGACTCATGTTATGGGGAGGATGATGCATGAGAAAGGGGTATCACTGGGATGGAGGCTGATGCTTACTGCCACACTGAGCAGCAGCAGGGAGGTGAGTACTGCATCTCACACTACCATAGTCCTAAGTAGCCAACCTGGCTCTCCAAAGCACTGCCACAGCTACAGCAGAACGGCAGAAGGGTGCTCAAGGAAACTGCCTCCTTTGTCGATGCCTAAAACCTGAGACTGCTTCCAATACATTCACTGGAAAAAATAAGCTGTAACATTTACAATCAACAATCAACTTCCATTACAACCTTTTGCCACCGAGACTCCACTGCATTCAGAGCTGCATTTCAAACATGTGGATCCTAGCTGAGATGTATGCAAATAATGCCCATAAATTTTACACCAGTGAAAAAAGTATACGCCCCTACCAGTCAAAAATCAACCCAGATAGAACTGTGAAACTTTTCAATCATTTTCATATGCAGTATGCTTTAAAAAAAAGAGATCAATTTTATAGAGAAATTAATTCTTCAGGACAAAACAGAAGAAACTGTTGAAGTCTGGCTTTTCTGGCACAATTCGCACTGCCCTCTTTCCATCAGATCTGTGGTCTGACTGATCAGAATTAGAATTGCATGACACATTCAATGATGTTCTACAGCCTATGATGTTATTTTTACAATTTTGTAAGATTAATTTTCATAATTTCATTATTTAATCCAATTTAAAAGCACATCACAGGCTCATTCCAAGTTTAAAATCCGTTCACATCTACACTAAACCTATATCAGATCCCAAATTTACAAAGAGTGCACATTCAGAACAGCACTCTTGACAGTGCTCAACTTCACAGCTGAATCGAAAGCATACATGATGCCCTTGCCTCGCTCTAACTCACAGCAGAAATTTCTCCTGAGGCTTTGGTAGTGTTAGCTGGGAGGACAGGGGTCTCAGTTTACCATATTTTTCTAGATTAGATTCCCATTTTTGCCCTTTCAACTTCCAAATACAACAGATTTTATTTTGCACATACTTCCTCAAAAGGAAGAAAATTGACTTCTTATCAATTACTAACAAAGAACACCACAGACTGAAAACATAACCTACATAGGCTGTGTAAAGTAAAATTGATATTATTTAAGTGTTAAATGTAGTTTAATGAACTGGGGGGAAAAAAGAACATTTTCAAAGTTATTGCAAAAATTTTCTGAGAGATTTATCTGTGCCTCTGAATTACTTCTCCATTAAATAAATTTGCAGTCATCTATACCTTGGGGTGAAAAGAAAGCTTTAGTTTGGCTCTAGGTCTTTATTCACTGCTAGAGTTAAAATAAACAGTATTAATTAAATAATGGCATATTCAGGCTGAAGTTGACTATCACCAGGGTAGTGGGATCAACTTGAAACATTAAAATCAAGAAACCACTTCCACATCAACCTAAACCATTGTTATTTCCCCTAAAAGAAAAAGTATTCAGTATCTAAGGACAAATACCACTTTAAAATAAATAAAAACTAATACAGCTACAAATGAACTCAGTTTTACAAGGAAAACAGCTTATGAATTTAAACTTTTGATAGTGTCAGCCTCCTCTAAAATAGCTCCTTTTCAATTTAATTTAGTGTTTCTACCACCACCCCCCACCAAAAAAAACCCAAACAAAACAACAATCACACCAGTCTGCAAGCACCTTATTTCAAACACCCCTGAAGAGTTCTTGCCCCTCTTCAGTACCCCTCTCATTTGAATCTTTACAAAGACCTGCAGTCATTGATAACCACACAAAAAAAGCCCATATCAATTATTCAATTGAAAGTTAAAGTACTTATCTACTTCTCCTGGCTTCTGCATCCATTACCCCAACTCTTGCTTTGTTTAAAAGGCTTAAACCTACAGGCTGCTGAGTGTCTGTCATACTGACATCCAAAAATATTGCCAGCACTCGTGTAAGTGGTGATACAGAAAAATGAGTGATACATCATCTAATCAACCCCTCAGTGGGAGCCTCTGCTTATGATTATATTATGTGAAAGCCAAGAAGTCAAACAGCAGGAATTGGAGCCTACCTTCTCAGAGTGGAATACCTCAACTGGGAACAGCATTACAAGGCAACGAGAAAGGCACCAGGTATTATTTATCATACAAAGAAATGTAAGAAGAGATTTCTGTACCCAACACTGTCAGTGCAAAGCTTCTTGTGACTTCACTTTCACTTAGTCGGAGAGATTTCATTCATTCCTTAAGAAAATGTTTTGATAATAGTGAGAAAGCACACAGCATCATTAACAGAAAGGTTTTCTGTCTCATAACACGCAAGAGGATTTCTGAGGTTGGTTAATGTAAAGGTATTGTTTCATCTTCACTCATCCATTGCTAAAACTTCCATGAATAAGTACTTCAGGATTTGGACCACTGCTTATAAGTAACACACTCCATTGTTCACTCCCAAGAGAATATTTATAGTGTTGGAAGTGGAGAAACCTAGCCGAGATGCAGTACTTTGAGCCAAAGGATGTTTATGTATCAGCCTGGCATGACTCCATAGGAAAACACATGGCCAATCCAGTACAAATCTCATTTTTAGTTGCTGAAAAGCATTTTCTGAGTTTTATTTATAACTTCATACTAATGCTTTGGGCTTGTGCAAAGAAACTTAGTAGTTCCAAAGACATCTTAAAGAGTTCTCCAACCCCCTTTAATCAGCATCTCTATTACAGCCCAGAGTACTTTCTATTGAGCACTTAAGGATAACAGGTAATAAATCATTTTTAAAAAAGGAACAAGTTGTCTTTGTGGTTACACCAGTAACACGTGGATGAAACCAATCTCAAAAGCACATGAACATACAGTAAATTTGGAGAGAAAAAGGTCAGACTCAAGTTGTACCAACCAAAACTATGAAGACTTTTCATTGAGATACATTTTATGCTTTAATCATGTATTAAAACATATACACACTTTTTAGTTTACAACAAGATTAGAGCATGACTAGGTCCGTGACCTGTCAAGGTCCACTCCGGCAGACATGACAGAAAACTGTTTAAACCAACAGAAGTTCAGTGGGCAGCTTCCTCAGTACTATTGAAAAATCCAGCAAACAGGTACAGCTTTTACTCTTTCCAGAGGTAGGTGGCATTTCAATCATACACCTCCAATGCAAAATTGGTACATCTATTTCAGCTGCACTTTTACATGGTAAATCTAGGTGGGTGTGGTTAGTAGGTCAAGAAATATCCTTCTCCCCCTCTGCTCTGCACTGCTGAAACTGCATCCAGTTCTGGGCCCCTCAGTTCAAGAAGGACATAGAACTCCTTGAAAGAGTCCAGCACAGGGCCATCAAGACGATTAAGGGAGTGGAACATCTTCCTTATGAGGAAAGGCTGAGGGAGCTGGGCCTCTTTTTCCTGGAGATGAGGAGACTGAGGGGAACCTTATTGAGGTTTATAAAGAGCAGAAGTCAGGACGATGGAGCCAGTCTCTGAGTGATGGCCAGCAATCAGTCAAGGGGAAATGGGTACAAGTTGGAGCACAGGTAGCTCCTTATAAATATAAGGAGGAACTTTTTCAGTGTGAGGGTGACAGAGCACTGGAACAGGCTGCCCAGAGAGGGTGTGGAGTCTCCTTCTCTGAACACATTCAAAACCTGTCTGGATGCGTTCCTGTGTGATTTAGTCTATGTGATCCTGCTCTGGCAGGGGGGTTGGACTAGATCTTTCAAGGTCCCTTCCAACTCCTAATGTTCAGTGATCCCCTATCTGGAGGCTCCCCACCCCTCTCAAATATAATAATAGTAGGCAATATAATTATGTTATGACCTCAAACTAAAACCCATCACAAACTCCAGTCTAAAGAGATGGTTTTAGTTCAAGCAGTTGAAGTGGTAACAGACACACATTCGATTGAATTTCTGTTCAAAGCAGGCAACAGAAACCATGCAAGTTGTTTCCAAGTCAGTCTGTATTTTCAACTTAAAAAAAATCATTTTTATATATAATCTAAAAAACCAGAATGTTTTATTATCCAAATTAGCTACAAGATTTGTATTTTCCATCAAATCTATTAATAATGCTGCTGTGAAAGTGACTAGAACTAGCTTAGAAGGAAAAGAAAGTGTTAAGAATCTTTTTCTATTTTCTTTATGCAGCAGAAAACATGTAAATTATAAACATCACCATTTCACAGTAGCAGACAAAAATACTCCCAATGAATCTATTAATGAATATGTTAGGTGGTTATACGCTTCAGAGGTTTCATTCTTTGTGGATGGTCTTGTATTAGAATTTTAACTTGATACTTGTCAATAGTGGGACATGGTTAAGAGGACTGCTGAAAGACAAATTTTGTTAAAGCTTTTTTAAAAACATAGCTAGAGCTCAGTGGTTTGGTTTTGTTTGGGGTTTATGTTATTTTTCAAGTGATTTCTGCATATATACTTTGGGCAGCAGTTCACTTACAAGAAATGCTCAGAAAAATCTTGAAAAGCTAAAAGATGAAGACATTTCAGAGCAGAACATCCACTACAACAGAAAGTGCTTTTTGCAAACTACTCAAACGTGAAGATTTCAGTGCAAGAACTTACAGTTGAGATGAACAATCTGTTTTCTGTTTCATGAGTATCATATGAAAACATTCACTTAAGCACCTTATTTTGTTCAGAAGTCTTCATAGCCATGCTTTGTGGATAAGGGACAAAATTAAGAACTGAATTCACAGCTTTTGGACTCACAGCAGGCTCAGATGGCTAATTCAGAGCACTGTCATGAGAAGCCTATTTCTAGTCACTGAATGTTTAAGTTATTATTTGGATCAATTTTGGGTTCAATACTTAGTCAGGTGTCTAAATTAGTGTGAAACTCCAGAAAACTAGCACAGTTGAGTGTGGAAAGTCTACCACTAATACAGAACTGATGAATACACATAGGGCTTCTGTTCACATAGGGAAACCAAAATATCTTTATAACAGTCTTGCCATATTTATGTGGATCAATACTCCCTCAAAACATCTTCAGCTATATTTGGTGATCCAAATTTGCCACTGCAACGCCTTGGCATCTTGCGATTCTGTGCATATTATTCCAATCACAAGCCTTTTCATATCTGCAAAACAAACTCTACTACTATTTCTTTACCATGGATTTGGATTCAGCAATACTCAAATTTGTATTTAATAAAATTGTGATTTGGATATTGTTCATCAACTTATCTACAGATTTTTAAAACAATTTTTACTGATCTGACTGCTATACCAATTTTTTTCAATGCACAAGACACTTAAGGTTTTTTCATGCTGAGCAGTGTCTTAATTCAGAAGCACTCCAATCTTCTTTTCATTAACATAAGCAGAGTCAGCAAAAAAAGTCCATACATGAAATTAACAGATTTCCATCCCACTTTTTTATTTACATGGCAAGTGGCTACAGTCTTTTTAACTAGCAACTACAAAATGCAATAAAGGAAAGTTAACAAAACTAAAGTAAATGCAAGCTCACATCTGTTACAGATAAAAAGTCACCTAAAACAGTTTAGTACTCCCAAATGAGCTACTGGCCCAAGGCATGATGAATGCACATAGTCATACTTTATTATTTTTATCACAACAGCATGAACAAACCTTTGTTAAGGATAAGGACACCACTACAGTAGACTATAGAAACAAAGAAAAAATATCACTAATATAAAGACACAAAGTTAGGCACTAGGCTATAGTCAGTAAACTGTGCTGTCATCTCCAGAGAACTAGGCAACCAGTCAGTTCCTTGTTTTAGACAGAATTCATACAGGAAAAAATCATAGCTGAGACCACAGGGCTTTACAACATATGCACAGAGGTACCTGCCACAAAAGCAGTTCCCACCAGCAACCCTTGAAAAATTGGTCAAGTGAAGCTTTTAGTTCTGTAGACCAGAAGTGGTATTTACAGTGGAAGTTTTTTCCCTAGTTGTTTCATGCAGAGTATTACATCGTGCTGTTTAATCAGCTTCACAATCACTGATTTCAAGGATTATAAATAGCAATGGAAGAAGAGAGTTAACCAAATACATCTACAGCTGCACATAAACAGTCCTGAATATATTTTTCCTTATTCAACCAGCTTCATGGACAGTATGTCCACAAACAATATATTCAGCTAAATCTTAAAGTTTAACTCAGCATTTTGGCTCTGAAGGAGATCTCTCCTGTACTTTAGAAGAGGTATTTTTACTGGGCAGGTAGTATCTTAAAACAAGTAGACAACATATGCAGAGACTGCATAAGGCTGGGCCTTATTTCCATGATTATGGATTAATATTACTTTATCCTAGTAACTGCGTTTTTAAAGAACAATAAATATTTATGGGTGAAATAAATGAAAAACCTTTAGTCATTAAGCTTTAAACACCCATTGAATTATTCCAGCAAGTTTATTTTTTTTACAAGCATTTCTATCTTCTTATGCATCTGTCAAAATTAATATAGACTGACATCATTCATTCCAGACTTTCTGATTCTATAGGCTGGAAGACATCTTAACTTGGACAGAGGTCACATTATTTTTATGTCTGGAAAGTGCAAGGTGATAAAGGTGACATGGAAGCACAAAACATAGAAATATTAGTCAGAGACTGTTACTGGGGAGTTGAGTGAGCCAGGAGATGACACAGAAGGCAAAGCTTAGTGGAAGGACACCATAAAGTTCAAAAGAATAAGAAGACTTAAAGGAAGCAAAGACTCCAGAAGAAAATGTCTGCTTGAACAAAACAAAAATAGGAAAGACAACACAAAAACATTGAGTGTCAGAAACAAAAAGAAAAAAAAAATATAGCCATGAAATGGCTCTCTTGGCATCTAGCAAATGGCTCTGTTTATCCTGTCAATCACTTCTCCTGGCACAGAAGGGTCAGCAAAACACATAAACGTAGTAATTGCATATTATCTGTGAAGCTGCATCCAAATTTCCCAACAAATGCTTCCCGCTCAACTGCCACCTTCTGCACTTTTAAGAGAAACTTTGGAACATCAGTAAATGCCAAGATGTGAGTCACTCAACTGTCCTGGTAATCTGTAAGTGACTGACAGCCTTACCCAGAGTGGCATTTCCCACCTTTCATGCCTGCTTTATTTTTCAGCCCTGATTTTATGAAATAAGACAAGAAATCAGGTGAGAATTAGGGTGCTTTTGAGATCAGGCCTGTTAACTATAGATTTCAAATATCTCACCCCTTGGTGAACAAGCCCTCTTCACAAAGTTTTACAGTACAAAGTTCTAGTGTCAACCTGTTGCTCAGTCAAGTCACAGTAAGAAAGAGCATCAGTTTCTGTTGACCAGTGTTTAGAAGACAGACATTTGATTGAAGAACCTGCATTATATATAAACACTAAGGAAATGGGAAAATAGGTGTATTGAGGGGTAAATTCAAACTTTTAAGAAACTACCCTGGCAGAACAAAGTCAAGCATAAGGTTGCCCAGGAAACCACAAAAAGGTGCCAAAATCTTCAGGTAACAACTTCAGAGGCCATGTAAGATCACATGTCACTATATTCAAGACTAGGTTTTCATTTTATTTTTTCCTTTAGGGAACTATGTTGGTTAAAGTGTTTTGAACTTGGAACAGTCAAGACAACAGGTTTGCAAGTACACGCATTATGCCCAGGTCAGTAGCACATAAGGCAGGATAACTTCAGAATCTCTTTAAAAGCCTCCTTTTTGTCAGCAGTGTCGTGGAACCAGCTTATATTCTAAAGGATACTCTTCACATTGTTTCCATCAGAAAAGATGACAGGTGAGTCCACTTGAGTATTGCATGATACTATTTTTTATACTGGTCTGAAGGAGTACACAAATGACTCGAGCAACACTGATGCTTTGAAGCACAGTCAATCTCACCCAGCAGAGGCTACTAGGTGACAAAGCACACCAGTAGATAAAAACCTGCAATTGCATCCTCACCACACATTCCACCAACAGATCACAAACCCTTAAGAAGTTTTGATATTATTATACAGCCATTTCTGTTGGCTTTCAAGAAGCCACTCCTTTAAAGACAACAGGCCCCCTTCATAAGTCAACACTGGGTACTTCTGAAGTGGCTTCTGTCTTTGTAGGTCTGCACAATTGTTTTCATATTTTGAATTGCAAAAGTTTGATTGGTATGTTGATGCATAGATGCTTGAATGCCTGATAGAGTTATTTGTCATCTCTACCAGTAAGCCTGTTTATTTTTACTGAGGTAGTTTTATAAAAAGCCAGGATGACAGCAATCTTTAAGCAAGTGCCTAAAATACAGTTGGACAAAAAAAAATAAACTGAGACCACATGAGTCTCAAAAGTAACTACAAATTCAGACCTGGGGCATAGTCTATGACAGGATGGCTTTGGGGAGGGGCTGTTCATTTTTCACCCAGACCAGGTCAGTATTCCAGTTGAAATAATGCCATAAAAAGGATCCCCCCAGTACCACTACCACATATCCCTGCTGCCCCTTGGTGTTGGAAGCTCCAAAGACAGCATGTAGTGAAACTACAGTGCCAGGGAACTTACAGTATGTATCACAAGTTAGTTCACTCAAGGAGGGCAAAGTGCTTAGGACTTCACCTTCTACAACATGAAGGCTTTTGCATGTGCAGTATCCACAACTCATTCTGAAGAATAAAGCAATGAGCACCTTACCTTGCATCGTGGTCTTTGTGGGTTCTGCAAACAGAGGAATGAGTAGGAGGTAGATGAGGTAGACAAAGGAGAGCCCATTGTAACGGAAAGCACAAGCTGCAATGAGAGAACAGAAAGAGCATGTTGCTTAATCAGGTGGGGATAATCAAATTCAATAGTCAAAAATATTTGCCACCTGAGTTTATACTTAAGCTTAACTTTTCACCACTTCTTTAAACCATTTCCACATAAATATTGAAATTCATGCTTAAAATATATTTAAATATACTTCTGAAGTATTTTTACAGCAATATATATTGTAAGTTTAGTACATAAGAGGCATAAAAGGTACAATGAATTTGTCCATGATGGAGAAGGTAGTTTAGCTAAACATCTTTCCTCATACAGAAACTCATTAAGCCATTCCCCACAAACACATATAAGATGCATAAATCAATATTTATGGGCTATCTTTAATAAGCTACATACAAGTTCATTATATCACAATTAAGGATTATCAGTAAATAAGGGAGAAAAATGGAGTATATTCAGATATTCAGTATATTCAGATTCTAAATTACAGCTTGTACTTGTTACCCTTAAAATAGCAACAACATCTTTAAATTGTTACAGAGGTCTTGAAATTTTACTATCACCTGTTTATTTGCTCTTTCAAAGTTAAAAGAACTACAAATGAAAGAGGACTTTACAGCATCTTGCTACTGGTGTTATATAAATTTTTCTAAAGAATGAAAATGTTCTGCTAAATCTGTCAAATATTTCCTTTTCTACTTTAGAAATTGAGTGTATTTTCTTTGAAAGTATCCAGGTCAGGAGGCCATTACAACAAGCAGCAGGATTGCTACAACCAAGACACATCTTTTCAAGACACATCATGCATTCTCCAAGCTGAAAGGAGTATATGGACTTCCATACAGAAAGGATAAGAACAACAAAAATGAAAAAGTAATCTGTAATTCCACTGTGTAGCAGGCATTGAAACACTGTGAGACCTACCACATACAACCATTCCCATGAGATAAAACAACTGCAGAGGAGTTAAGAGATGAATTAACCTATTTATTTATTCAAGGAATGTAACTAATATCAATTCAGTCTTCTTAGCTATATCTAAAACAAGTTTCAGAGGACAGATACAGCCTTTTTCCTGCCAGAAACATCTATTCCTAAAGAAAAAAGCTTCTCCAGTCACCACTTCATAAAATTTCACAGATACTATGCTGAAAATAAGTTAACTGAAGCATTAATTAGTTCTCATCACATCTGTCCATTCTAGTTATAAAATAAAACTGAAGTCTCTCCATCAATAAACCCATGCAATAGCTAAAAATTGTTTTCCAAACTAACCAGTGTTTCAAACAACCAACTCGATGTCCTTAAATCCAGAGTCTTTATCTGCTATGTGCCACACCTGCAGCTTAGCCAAGAAATGTGTGAACATTATGTCTAAGTCTGGCAAGAAGGACAGACAAGAAGCATCCATACTTTGCTTCTGAACTGACATGAGCCTGCAAAAAATAATCTCTCAAGGACCACAAAATCCAGCAAAGCTTCATAGAGGATTTTTCAGACTGAAATACAGAATGCTTAAGCACAGCTTCTCATTTGCCTGCAAGAATTTAAACTCAGATTGCTCCTGTCACTACTTACAGCCATAGCCTTTGAAGGCCACCCAAAGACTTACACCTACGCTTGCAAATAAGAAAAACTGCAAGATCAAGTAAATGGGACCTATCCCACTGGGAAATCTGCAGACAGTTATCAGACCTTTAAAGTGAATGTACTTGAGAAGTCAGCCCTGCTATTATATGCCTCTTCTCAGGCTGCTCTGCAGAGGAGGCACAGGATGTCCTATGGCCATTCTTGGAATGAATGGCAAAGGGCACACTCTTGAGATCAGGACAAATCCATAAATCAACTTTTTTTGCAAGTTTGATTTGGGGTGGAAAGAAGTTTTAGCATTCACCGAAAAAGATACAATAGTGGTTCAAGGCTGATCTAAAGCCTGAAAGTATTCAACGGGAAGGATCAATATTCACAGTCATTATGGTAGCAGAAAAACAGCATTATCAAATAACTGGATAATAATTTTATTACAGGGACTGTGTCAATCAGTTTCTAATCATGTTAAACGGCTTGATTTAAGTGCAGTATTATATTGAGTTTCCTTTTTTCAGAATTGAGCTTGCTACAATTCTCTTGTAGAGCACCTAGCACTCTGTTTTCTTAGCACAAAGATAAAAACCAGCAACTGTGTGCTTTAGATATCCTCCTTTATTAGCCAAATGTCACTGAATGCCTTGCTAACGAGTCCACCTCAAGTATTTAGAGCCTCTATTTGTATTGAAGCATCCTTCAGAAAACCTTGGATAGACATTTCCTGGGAAACACAGATTTATTTAAGCAACTACAAGAACAACAGCAACAGATTCCTCAGAATTAAATAAAAACTACAAAACTCAGGTGCAACATTTTTCAGTTCGATCTATTCACTATTTCTATATTGTATTTCTTTACCACCATTCTTCCAGTACATTGGACTGAAGAGATTAGTGCCTTAGCATGATAATGCATCAGAGCAAAGAGCCATGATTGAATATATTTTTAGCAAGGTAAAAGATTGAAAACAGCAGCTGCACTGCAACATTATTTGTCAAATACATGCATTTCCAAGTTCTGATACTCAAAACTATCTAGAAAAAGTTTCTGGGCACAAAAATCAGCTTCAGCAGTTTGCCACTGGTACAAAAAGAACGGATGATCAAAGAAAGCAAATTAACCCATGCTCTGCACTCTGTAAAGGTCCCTTTTGCAAAGACAGCTGCACACAGATGTCCATCATAGTGGAAAGTCCCATTTGAGGTCAGTGGAATTCCATCAACAGAAAAAGCACCCAAATTAATTTCTTGGCAAACCAGGTGGTATAGAAATTTCTGGATATTTGGGTTACCTTGGTCAGTTTGCACTATCCGTACTGTATCAAAATTCACATCATTTTCGCATTTTAGGCTTGTTAGCTCTTCTTAAAATTGTCTAATCGATAAGCAAAATTAATTTCAGAGGAAATTTTCTTGAACTATATTTAAGTCAAAATTTACTGCTTTCTATTTCTAGATCAAAGGAGACTATGTTCTCAAAAGCTTTTTCTCCACCACTACATAAACTAGACTATTAAGAGAATGTGTGCCATGAATGGTCAACTCTTCCAGGAGGATAGACAGTTAACATTCTTATTGATAAGGTTTTATCCTAATGACATGTTATTAGGCCTTTCTGCTTGTGCTGACATGGTGGTATTGGACAGATAGTTGGACTTGATAAACTTAGTGGTTGTTTCTAGACTTAAAGATTCTATGATTCTATAACCTGCAGTATGACATCAGCCAGTTCACACATTCTTTAGAATATTCAAATCTGGGGGATTTTATTTATATTTTTCTATCCCTAATCATCTAACTGGAATCAACAACTGCCAAACAAAGGCAAGTAAATGTACTTCCTTAGATGCAGAAGTGCCAATCTTACTAAGACTCAAGGGATTTCCCGCTCTTACCTGACCAAATGCAGTAAACGAATTAGTATAAATTGCTAATTTTTTTATCTTCCAACACTTCTTCACATTTCAAATTTATTTCAGAAATGTTTCCTCCTGGATTCTTTACAAAGAAATACTTGCCATTTGTTGCAAAATAAGATGCTGTAAATAACCTATTTAAGAATAAAATTCTAAAAGTGATTAAAAATGTCCTTCAAGAAATATACCTTCTAACAATTAAGAGTTTCTGATAGGAATAGTGCCCAGCAAACCTTAGCTACCCACAAACTATTTCTTATTGACATTCAGAAGGGGTTAACACCTTTGTTTTCCCTCACTTCTGAATAATTCCACTTAAAATAATGCTCATGATAGATGAGATTTGAATTACAGACTGCTGTGCAAGACAGTTAAGTGAAATGCATTGAATCTTAGCATCCTTTTAGAGCAAAATTAATGGTTATAGACTACAAAGTGCAGCACAGAATTACACAGAACTGTGTTAGGTCAGGACAAGATACTTCCTGCATCAACCAACACTTCTTTCTCCCACATTAAACAGTTCTGCTGATAGCACTGTGCTAATTAATATACACCACTCCCCACCACACCTCTTCAACAGCACATGCAGCATCATGTAGGCTAGCATGTGCTACACCCAGACAGAAAACCTTCCTTATTTTGAAAAAGCACAAATGCCTTGTGAGACAGATAAATACTTTACATTTAGTTCGTGTGAGCACTTGTACAAAGACATTTTATCACTGCTCATAGCTCATCAGGAGAGGATTGCTGTACAGTGATGACTTTTCAAAAGTGGTTTAGGGTGGGTATTTCACTTTGACTTTTTTCCCTTTCCTCTTTCCTAGAGGAAGCTTCTTTGAGCTTTCACTCCATCAGAAACAGACTTTAACTTTGAGGCAAACTTTAGGAATTGAGTTCAGATAGAGAAGACAGAACACCTTGTCCACCTTTCAGCTCTTAGGTATAGGAGGTATGGTCCTCAACTGTCTTTCACATGGGAAAACAAAGACCTCCTGTTGTAAGCATACCACAATCATCACCTTAATCCAAATAATGTATTTTAAAAGAGAGTTTACTGTCACAAGCAAATCCGATGTCGACTGACACACCGAAATTTAAGAAAGCAGGTAAAAAGCAAAAGGGACACCATCAAGAGTAAGTTTTCCCATTAAAAAGTTCTGTGTAGCATTGTAATTTGTTTCAAGCTCAGCAGCAGACTGGAACTACAACAGACTTTTTACTGTCTCTTACATCACCTTAAGGTTTTGACATTAATACATTGTGTTGGTAATCCCTTAGCTAATCACTTGGAGACAAGGCTGTGGGGTTTTTTGTTGGGAAGGTTGATTTATGAAGTTTTGACACTTCTCACAGTTCCAGTCTCTTCTCTCAGTGATTAAAATTAATTTTAGGGAACACATTTCCCCTTCCCGCACCCACTTCATACAACTCACTCATGCCAAAGTAAGCTCTACTCCAAAAACAGTGGTCCTAATGTATGTCCAAACAACAACAAAATGCCGTTTGCAGTGAGTCTCCTTATTTTACATGACAAAAATAGACAGCAAATCTGGGACTTGTGTTCCCCTCAGCCTTTATGATCAGGACAGCATACCGGCCACCAAAATAGAGAGCACTCAACTTCTGAGCTGGTTTCACTGAAGACACAGCACTTTGCACTTTGGCCTAGGAAGAGGAAGAACACATCACTGTATTCCTCTGCCAAGGCAGCTGCCTGTGCAAGAGAGACTGTCCACATTCTCACCCCCCACCCCACCCCCAGAATCAGCTCAGGAATTTTATCCTCTGCCTTTTATAATGTAAAAAATCACGAGCTTATCTCCCATCTCAAAGCTTACTATCATCTCTCTAGGAAAGTACATAGGAGCTAAAGAAATCACTCTGCTCCTCATTCATTTTCACAGGATGAGAAAAGCGTGTTCCTTGCCCCCGGACATCGGGAGAGCACCGGCCGGTTTGTGCTGTTACAGTTGCGTAACGCTGTCACAACTCAAACTAAAAATAACAGCAAACATAGAACACAGATGACTACCAAATGTCACACAACACTGCTGCTAAAAAAACAGCAACCAGGCACAGATGTGGAGACATTTCTATGACAGAGATCTTCACAAGCAGAAAGGGACCATTTACAGCCGCTAAGAAGCTAGGAGACTCAGGAAACACCTACTCAGCCAAATTCTTCCAGCAATCAGAAGTGAAAAGGTTGGCATGTGTTATCACCATCCCCCTCATCTTATAAAGCACAGAAGTCACCACAAATCAATTGACATAAGATGCAGCAAGAACCAGGTGGGGTTTTTTTGCCAGTTGTTGCTTGTGCTGAAAACACATCTTAAAAACCCAAGTCAGATGAAGGACAGAGGAAAAAAAACTAACCCCAAACGCCTCTGTGGAATATAAACATGACTAAACATCAGAGAGGTGTTAACACTAAGAAATATGAGCATCATTAGCAAAGTTACAAATATGAATGCAGTGTTTAAAACTCTGCCATTATTTATTCCAGCAGAGGAAAGGATAGATAAACTTCCTTTCTTGGTCCATCACTGAGAAAAGGGCTCAGAGGGTTGCAACTGCAAGCTATAAATCTGTGTGATGAAGGAGCAGTTCAGACAGTGCTACAAAGCCACAGTGTTTACCAAAGGAAACAGAATTTTAAAAATAGTTATCTCCAGGATATCTGTCAATTGCGTAAAGCAGATGCAAACCTCTCGTTCTTGCAGTGTCACTACTCTAAACTGATGTCTCTTGTACAAAATAATAAATCACTTTGAAAAATTGTGCATCTCTCTCTGCTTAAAATATAGTAATTAATTTTCTCTTTTTGTGAAAAAGTTTTGATCTACTCTAGGAATCTACTCAGTAACACCATTAATAGCCTGGAGAACACAAAGAGTCACAGAACCCAGGGACGTGTTGGGAGACTTTATAACTACAGAAGTGGTTTGATCGGTAGGACTACTTATTCTGGGCAAGTAGTATTTAAATTTGACTCTCAATGAAATTTCTCAAGCACACAACCACAATCTGAAAGAGTCCTCCTGCAACAGATGCATTTTACTACGCATTTTGAATTCAACACTTACCTAGCATTGAGTGAAAAACATCTACGAGGAGTCCTACCACTGAAACATGACCATGGCCTTGTACAGTTTTCAAACAGAAAGAGAGTGCATGTAGTCATTTTAATAAACAAGGAAACATCCTCATTGTGCATTTATTCAGATTAGAAACATTCCCCAGAAAAAGCAAGGCACCTGTGTTAACACTGCATCTGGTTCTATGGACATCCTTCAAGATGCTGTCTCTGTTCTCAAAGTATTGCAATCCATGGTACTCAGCTCAGGTTGCCAAATCTCAGGAACTTGTGGTAGGCCTTCTTTCAAGTATTGATTTTCTATTCCATGGCATGTGTAGCAATGTTTTCTTCCCCTGGGATGTGATTTGCAGGAAGTCCCCCAGACCCTTGATAAGATCCCAGTCAAATTTTAAGAGCAAGACTGGAAATTTGAAATGATTTAATACCTCTCTTGTGTTTATATAACAAACCATTGTGTCCTTGTCCAAGAATATTTGGATGTGGGAAGTTAAAAAGGAGTTTAACTTGAAGAGAACTTCCCACGCAGTAAGTAATTCTAATCTGTTTATATCTAGACTCAATATAAAGTCTGACTACGTATTTCTCTGGAGTCAAGCCACTGTCCTGAAGATACCCAATGATATTATGCAGTATCCCATCTGAATAAAAAATAGAGAAGTCACACCCCACCAAGGAAATTGGGGTTCTGAGTTCACCACCACAAAATGTCTAGTGCTCTCAAAAAAAAAAAGGAAAGCATTTTTTTATAGCAGGGGAAGGAGGATATAATTAGAACATACTCAGTGATGGAGTTTCAACACATGAAGACTGGTACAGGTAAAGTCAAGGGTCACAATGCAAATCTTCATTCTCAAAATGCAGTAGTGTACTTTTCTCATGTAAAAAAACCTCAACAAAAAAGGAAACAAAATCCAACCAAAAACCCAGCATCTCTTTAATTGGGCAAAAACTCAGATATGAAGAAATTAGTCCACTGAGAATCTCAGAAGATCCATGTCTTGAGAAAGAGCCAAAGTATACATCCTGAAGGATTAAAACTAAATGAAGGGCGCATTAAAATTGCTTTAAACATATCCTGAAAGTTTAAGAAAGATACAAACACCAAGCTATCTTTCAAGTTAAAAGAACAGTGGTTTTCATCACAATCTCTGTAGGGAAGTCAATGATCCCTAAGTGATAAAGGTTCTGTATGCTGTGAAGATGACAGCAGTAAAGACTTAAATAATATTTGTAACTTTATGAGTATTTCCATTAGTATAAATTTTCCTGGTCAAGAAAGTAATTTTTGTCAGTAAACTGACAAGATTTATACCAGTTGAGAACATAAACCATGGATTTCAAAGTGGTCTTTATGAGTAAGCTGACCAGAATTATTCTTGGATTAAGTTTGTAGCTCCAGAAGTGTGCCAGAATAAGTAAAATGTTGGGTTTAGTTCGAACACAGAGGATTCCCTTCATTAACAGCTAGATCAATGTACAACAGCTAGTCAGTTTGTGAAGAGTATTCTTAATTGTCACTCTAGAAAGATAACTTCGTGCTTTATACACTGCATGAAGCAAGAAGATGAAGCTACAGCAAGAAAAACAGCAGCCACTTACAAGCTTGTTGTTCTACTAAGATATTATTGGGTCAAAAGAGGAAAGATTATTTACTGCCAAGGCAAGAGAAGGTTCTTCCAATAAGTAGTAGTAATTATTATAAGCATTCATTCAAACAAAACTAGTTGCTGGGTTTTTTAATAAACCAAGAAAAGTGAAAACTATTTTTCAGCCTGAGAAATGGAAAAGAATGCCTGAAATATTTATGGTGTGGAAGCAACAGTTGTGGAACTTCTTCCTGCTTTATCCATTCACAATGAGATTCCCCCTCACCACAATTAACCGTCCACTTATAAAGCACTTAAAAGGGGCATTATGGTTAATTCTGAATATTCAGTGTTCCAACGTAATTTTCTCAGGTTTTGCCACAGAACAATTTTTATAATTAAAGTGCTTTGGATCTAAAGCTTGAGTAATTTCATTGTAGCTACAAGAAAATACACCCATAAAGAAAGGAGTACAACTGCAGGCTCAGCTCTGTGAGAAGAGCATACCAGCAGGAACATTCACATAAGTCACCATCATACCAGCTGCTAGCATAAAAATGGAGTAGGACACTACTACTAAGATACATGGTTTAATGTAGTTTGACAGGTTAGGTTGATGGTTGGACTTGACCTGAAAGGTCTCTTCCAACCAAGGCAATTCTCTGATTCTATACATTAATGAAAGCTGGAGTTACTGTGACTGCGTAACAAGCAAGAGATTGTCAGCATGACCATCACCATTTGTCCTTTGTTCAGGGCACAACAATCTACTTGTAAACGGCATTACTGCCCCTCCCCCCAAGTTCTACCAGTTCAGAAGATGCTCAGGATTCCAATTTTGGAGCAGTTCTAGGAAAATCCTATCTGACTTCATTCCTCAGTAAATGCTCCGTGGTAAGGATTTTAAGATGCCTACTAAAAACCAACCAGAAAACCTGCTCACTCATTTTCAGCCAGTATTTTTGTACCTGTAGAAAAACAGGAAAATATTTTTAATGTATGTCTACATGTTATCTATCATACCAAGAAAACACACAATGTGGTTTGTACTAGAAGACAAGGAGGCATGAGGATATTTTTACTTCAACATATAAGCTGAAATAAAATTACTATCTTATATACCTGAGGAAACATATCTTCCCAATGCCCCCAAAACTCCAACGTCTAGATACTGACAAGCACACTCAAAGTGAATTTCAGGGATAGCACACACAGAGACCATTCAAGATGAGAAAAAGGGAGTAATTGACAACATGCTAGAAGTCACCAAGTCAATAAAGGATAAAATTTGTCTGCCATTCAGTGAGTGTGATAGTTAAGTTTGGTACCCAGTCTCAAATGCTTCTTCCCTTTACATTCCAGTTTATCCATGACTGAGGGTTTATTAGGACAGTACAGTGCCTAGCAACAGACCACTGGAAAATGCTTAAGTTTCCATTTAGTCTCCAACTGGAGTCAAAGAGAAGCAGAGCATCAGCAGTGTGTCCTGGTGGCTGAGGGAGCCAATGGGATCCTGGGGTGTATCAGGAGGAGTGTGGCCAGCAGGTCACAGGAGGTGATCCTCCCCCTCTACTCTGCCCTGGTCAGGCCCCACCTGGAGTATTGTGCCCAGTTCTGGGCTCCCTGGTATAAAAAAGACAGGGATCTCCTGGAGAGAGTCCAGAGAAGGGCTATAAAGATGATTAAGGGCCTGGAGCATCTCCCCTATGAGGAAAGGCTGAGTGAGCTGGGACTGTTCAGCCCATGTTTATAAATATCATAAGTATGGGATGCCGGGGGAAATGGCCAGCCCCTTTTCAGTGGTCTGTGGAGACAGGACAAGGGGCAATGGCTGCAAGTTGGAGCACAGGAAGTTCCGCACCAACATGCAGAAGAACTTTTTCCCAGTGAGGGTGACAGAGCCCTGGCACAGGCTGCCCAGGGAGGTGGTGGAGTCTTCTTCTCTGGAGATACTCAAGACTTGTCTGGATGCCTATTTGTGCAATACGAGCTAGGGAGCTGCTTTGGCAGGGGGGTTGGACCTGATGACCTCTCGAGGTCCCTTCCAACCCCTACAATTCTGTGATTCTGTGACTTACAGCCACCATCTTGATGTTGTACAATTGAAGGGTGAATACCCATCCCTCAGCTACACAGGCATGCTTTGCCATCAACAGCACAAGATAAATTTGTACCCCACTTGGACTTGACTTGTGGATTCATCACCCCACCTTGGGGCCTGCTGAACTTTACCAGCTATTAAAACAGCCAAGAGATCTTTGCCAAGGCATCAGCTCCCAGACACCACTGCCTCCACACTGAGCAAATCCCTAGTAGCACAGTACATCAGGCTCCTTGCACCAATTTTTTTTCCTCCTCAGTGACTGCCACAAGATTGTTTAACAGCTAAGACAGTTCTGCTGGCATGGATACAGCAGCACTGTTTTCTGAAGGCAAAATACTCAATGCACAAACAAAGACACAGAGCACGTTAGCCTATGCCCTCATATTTAGTGCCATGTGTTTCCCTTGGCAGCAAAGCTTAAAGAATTCTTTTGCCAAGTGTCCCCTGTGACTCCAGAGCCATTGCCACAGTCATGCCAGCATAGCTGCTTGTGGCACTTGGCACTGGCATGCCTAAAGTAGGGAGCACCCTGGGGAAAGGGAGGGGAGAAGGAGTGGCCAGTAACTTGAGAAACTCTACTGGAGACAGTGGTACAACTTTGTGCTTAAAGCATAGAAATGAACTGTTTGCAGCTTTTAAAAGTCACTGTGTCTGACACTAGGAGTACACAATGGTGTATCACTGCTGAGAAGGTGGAAGGAGGGAAACTTTCACAAGTTGTCAATTCATTGGGAATGTAACATAACTGCCAGGTTTTCAGGAAAAGCATCAATGTCAACTTTACTCATCATAAAAATCAAAGTGACATTTTACATTTAGTTTTATATCTTGCTTTTAATGTGCTGCTTCCTCCTCACCTTCACACAGATTTCTTAGAAGGAGGAACTTTAGAGATGAAAAGCAAGAGGGTAGAATATGGAAAATCCAAATGCTTCCCTGGAGTATTCTAAAGAAAAGTATTTCATTGTAATTATCAACCAGGCACATGCAGAATTACCTTTCTCAAAGCCCAGATACAAAAAGTATATGGAAATCTTTCCAGTAAAAAAGTTTCAACTGAGACTATTACCTCCTTGTGGTACTCAAGCATATTAAAGAACAAACAATTTCAGTAGATAAGACTGCAGTAGTGGAAAAGGGGTATACACTTTCCTGGTTTATGCAAAGAAGAAACTAAAACACACACAAAAAAATGACTTCATCACATTTACAAGAGAACCTCGTAATAAAATGACCCTAAGTTCCTAAACCTGCAGCTCCAAGTGCACAAGCTCTCCATAAAAAGATATTCTTGCTTCTCTTCCAAAGGCAGATATACATACAAACAAGACTGTACTCTAAAATCAATCATTTCTTGAATCACACAAAACAGGGAATCCAATTATTTCCCCTTACTATTTGCATAATTGTCTACTTAACATCATGGACTAAGTCACTAGTCCTCACTACGTTTACCTTTTTATATGCCAACCAGTGCAGCATCTGAGCACCTTACAGGAAAAGATGCACATGTGGCAAATGCAGCTATGCCCTTTGAGATAACAGAAGTGGTAAAGGAACAGCCAACAGTCCAGGGATGCAGTCCAGCACAAGAGGGCAATTAGTATTTCCTCCCCTCCATGGTGACACCTGCCTCCAAATGCACTCATTAGCAGTTTTACACAGGACCTTACAAGGAGATGGCCTTGTAGCCACAGATACATTCATTCAACTGGAGAAATGTTTGTGAGAACACGTTTGTTAATAGTAGAGAGCATTACAGAAAGCTATAAATCTAATATTAATGCCTACAAATCCTCCATCATATCTTGTCTAAAAGATATGTTGATTTCTGCATTTATAATTGAACTCACCAAGTTTTGGCAATCAAATGCGCAAGCAGATACATCCATTGAAGAAAAGAATGTGTTTGCTTTCTTGGTTGTCTTATTTTTCAAGCCATCAGGTTGTCTTAGAAGTGTTGCTAACACTAAACTACTACATCACCTTTAAGGGAAGATTAGGTTTTACAGAGATAGAAGAAAATTCATACTTTATCCCAAACCATTGGGTGTTTTTCTCCTTCCTGTAAATTAACAAAGTTGTTGAAGTCTCTTTCCCTCTTCATCTTTCTTCCCTCAAATTCATAGCAGCTCCAGAAAAATCACAGTTCAAATTTAAAGGAGAAAAAGTATTTAAACATTATAGAATGATCCAAAACAAGTTAATCACTGCCTTAACTAGTTAATCATGAAAAAATTGATGCATGGCATACCGGAACTACAAGGATACAGCAGGAACCCCAAGAAGCCTTTCCAAATGAGCACAGTAATACCCTGACCTTGCACTCCTTAATTATTTCTGTCCTCTTTCCCAGGACTATTCCTGTAAGGGCAGATATATTCATAAACTTAAACAGTATCCACAATCTAGTAGCTAAATTTGCTCGTGCATTAGGCAAAATACACTACTTGTTCACAAATCCCTGTAACCTGATCAACCACAGTGACTCAAAATCCTTTGTACAGAACTTTCTCAGAACTGGAACAACTGATAGGAAACCTGCTCTTCAGAAATATTTTTCCACTATACTAATTGACCCTGAACCCTCAATATTAGATCCAGTGCAACCACCTAAAAACATCTGGGGATACTGTTTTGTTTATGGGTGTACATCTTACAAAGCAACATGATTTTTAGTTCAGCTTTTATTGTCATGGCAAGACAATGGTATGCATGCCATGCTCTCACACTCTCAGTCAACAGACAATCAACTGGTAAATTTCTTTCTTTTAGCCAAAAATGCATGGAATAAAAAAAAAATTCCAAAAAGAGGCAAATGGTTTTATCACAAAATGGGATGGTGTGGTAGTTCAGCCCCAAGCAGTGGCTGAGCACCACATGTCACTCTCATTCTCACAGGAGAAACAGAGCCTCCATGGGTTGGGATAAGGACAGTTTACTGACAAAATCACCATGAAAGGAGAATAGTAACAGTCCAGAGCAAATTTCCCTTACACCCTGTTATAACACAGAGTACCTTACCAACCTGACAGAGTACTGCACCAACAGGAGAACCAAACAGAAGCTCTGGCAGGACCCAGGAGCACCCCTTCCCAACCAGCCCCTTTTATTGGGAGTGATGTCAGATGGTGTGGAAATAGCTCAGGCTGACTCAGCTCACCTGTGCTGGCTGCTTCAGGAGGTTAACTCCAGCCTGGCCAGAGCCAGAAGGGTAGCCCAACATATCCTAAAGAAAAGAATGCTATTTTTGTGTCTGGAAGACAATTTGTAGCAGGCTTGGTAAGATTACTTCTCATCTCCAAAATGGTATGTGAACTGCACTCTGCATCACACAGCCTTACAGGGCTGCCATTGTTGATGCTGATACAGAACTGATGTGCTTACCCATACAGAGTTCCAGTTTTAGCTCTGGCTTTAGAAAAGTACACAAGATATTTATGATTACGCACGAGACAAGCTCCTAATTCAATTTATACATTTTCACTAATTTAGCTTCTCCAACCTGCCAAAGATGCAATCATTTTCCTGAAGATGAGGGTCAACCCAGTAAGCCAAAAGCTGTTTATCAGCTTTTAGCTAAGAATTGTTTGAAGTGCTTAGAAAAGGCAAAGCATTAAAAGGCAAATTGGAACAAGTATGAATGGTTTGATTATTAGAGTCCTGGGTTGGGGAGAGGGGAGCACATCCTGTTTTGCGGTTAGGAAAAACTGGCAATCTAAATCTGACCCCCACCCTTTTTGTGTGCAATCTCTCCATAATAAATCTGACATTTTGGAAGAAAGCTTCCATTCTCCTCCAACAGCCCTGTGCAGAGGAAAGAAAAGCGGGTCTTCCACTCCATTTTTTTTTCTCTCAGTGGTCCACAGGATTTCCAAAAATAATACCCTGCCCAGATGTTGAATCAGACTTTCAGTTTATTTGCAGGCAGTAGAATCAGTAGATTGCAAATTAGCTTCAGCTGCTGTGAGTGAGGAAACATCACTTTCCTCCAAATTCAACATCTGAAAGGTTTTTTGCATTTTTATGCTTATTTAAAAAAAAATTATAGGCCAAGAATTAATGGTCAAGCTCTAAATCAATGCTTCTTTCAAGATCAAAACTTCCAGACTCAAAGAAGCCTTAATCTTGGTAAAACTTGGGCACTACTAGTACCCAAACATTTTACCTCAACCACCTGCACTTCTTATTTCCCGGAAAAAAACCTACCACAACCAGGGCTGCAGAAGCTACACACACTAGTAAAGAGGACAGATAATCTCAGACACAATAATGAAAAAATATTTGTATTTTTAACTCAGTTTTCCCTTAGTTCAGCATCAGAAGTGTTATTCCTGACCCTTTCCAATCCTACATTTTTATTTAAATAAGTTTTGCTTCAGAATACTACAAAAAGACATGCCTTGTATCTCAAGTGTTTTATCATTATACTCAGACTTAGATGAGGTGGGAGGGGAATGCAAAAATACCCCTTAAAAGCATAAAAAAAACCCTGTCCACCAGGTAGACATACCATGCTACTGTGCCATGGGAAAGAAAGGTTTGCCTCAGGAAAAGTACACTTCGTGGTTCAAACATCTGCTACTTCTTTTCAGTCACAGCACATCCGGAGCATGCAAAAATACAATTGCAGCATATTCTCAAATATCTGGATGCTTCTATTAGAACAGTTTATGTCTGGGAAATGAGGATTTAAAATAAACATTGAGCAAAATCCTAAAGCCCTTAACCTGGGCAAGCTTCCACTCACCAAAGTACAACAAAAAGTCAAATTCTTCTCTTTTTGTTAGGTTTATGCAGATGTAAACAGATTCAACCACATTTCTTGAACTGAGATCTGTCCATCTGAAAGTTAAGACCATCTGCTGGGGAAAATATAGAAAGAGTAAAACTCTAGCCCAGAATTATCTGAATAGCATCAGGGTTAGTAAGAGTATAGCATCAAAACAAGAAAACCAAGGCATTCAATTAACACTACAACCCTGATGTAATTTCAGTGAACTCGCCTGCTTGTCCTTATTATTAATCCACTTAAAAACAAAAGGACAAAGATTATTCCTTGGAACACTAACAGAGACGAGACATTTTACAATATGCTTTACTATTCTTGATATGTTTCCATTCAATCCATTTCTCTATTGTTTTGGGTTTGCATGGCAAGGTTCATGTCCTCCCTGTGGGCCTACAGATAAAACCACAGATAAAATTCCTCATGGTGTGTGCTATCTATAAGCTGCCTCTGGAACAGAGAGGCACTTACTTCTAATAGCTGAAATAGTGGTCTGTATAGGCAGGGAATAGGACATATCCATTTTGAGTTCCCAGAACTCTCAGGATCGTTTCTCTACAACTAAGTCAAGAAAGGAACAGAGACTTTCTTGCTATTGCCATAGTCAGGCAGACACCTCATCCACCACCAGTGCTTCTTCACTTTTCCAGTCTATTTTTCCAATCACCTTGTCAATGCCTCCTTCCCTAGGCAGGGATCCCAGCTGCTTGACCTCCCTGCCTTCTAATTCCAGGCTACTGGTCCCAGTATTCCAGCACTGGTGCAGCCAGGTAAGGATGTGCTCACCCAAAAGGTGGCTGAAGTATTTTCTCACATCTCTCAGCTCACTCAGGGACAAGGATTGGCTGATGACCCTCTGGTTCCACCTCTTCTTTGTGCTCTCATGATGGCCCCAGGTCATTGTCCTACACTAAACAAACTGATTTTTTTTGTGTGTTTCTTCTTCTGTACAGGAGCAGCCAATATAGGTACTGGTTGGCTTCCCAGCTCAGCTACAGTGTTGGTCTCTGGGGTTTGAGTAGCCAAAGTGCCTATTGTGGGGGTTGGAGGAGCTGCAGTGCCTGTGGGTCTGTTCTCCCTCTCTTCCCCCTGATGACACTGCTTACTATCGACCAGGGTTTAGCAGGTGGTGGCCAGGGCCCAGCACAGTGAGTTGTGCTTCCTTGGAATAGCCACAGCATTTACCTTTTAAGTGTTCTGTCTCTTTTTCAGAGTCCTGTCACTGTTCAGGAGCAAAGCTCCAGACCATTTGGGGTGAGAAAGTCTCTAGATAGCTGCCTATTCTTTCCTACACACCTTGACACCCCTGACTATTCAGTCCCAGGGAAGTCCTGTAGGTGATATTCTTAAGTCAATTTTTATAACCCTAAATAAGACTTGAAACACACTCAGGAATATACTAGCCTGGATACCCCAGGGTAGTATTAGACAAAGTTTTCAAAGGCTGTTGTAACAAGTTTAAAGGGGAAAGGAAAGAAGAAAGCACCCCCTTCCCCCACTTTCCCCATTAAACAGGTGCAATTAATGCTAAGCTATGGGCAGTAATGCCACACATAAACACCAACTTAGGCTCTGACTACTGGTGCTATCTTAAGTTGATATCAAATATTAAATATCACCCCCCTCCAGTGGGAAATAACAGGGCAGGGATTACAGAAAACTGCTATGAGTTTATAGACCAGAGCCAGGATGACCAAACAGAACATCACTGTTACCTGCACCTGCTTCAACAACATGATAAACATTTATCATAACTTCTAAACCCCATGGGATCAGACTTACCATCACTCCAACCCTTTGAGCCTCAGATTGGGGACCAAAACAGACTGCAGTGGTTCAGCCCCAGGCAGCAGCTGAGCACCACACACCCCTCCCCCCGGGAGGGCAAACAAACAGACCCCAGGGTGGGGGTAAGGACTATTACAGACACAGCACTGCAAGAGCTGTGGGATACAACACACCCACCTGGTTATACTAAGCACTAATCAACCCAGCCATCCTAGAACTTCCCCAGAGCTGCACTGAGCCACTCCTTCCGAACCAGCCCCTTTTATGGGGGCATGATGTCAGGTGGTGTGGAAACAGCCTGGACTGACTCAGCTCACCTGTGCTGGCCGCTTGAGGAAGGTAACTCTACCCTGGTTGGAACCAGGGCATCTGTAAACACCCAAAGTCACCCATGTTAAGATCCCGGTCAGCAGAACACATCAACTTCTCTGCTTGTATCTTTACTCTTTTGCATAGAGGTGAGAGGTGCACCCTTCTCCCCACCACACACAAGACAGACCGTGTCCTCAGGTATGGGGGCTTGAAACACCTCAAATACCATAATCAGCTAGGTGCAAGTATGCACTGATAAGAGTGGGCAGCTATACAATATGCATCCATACGGCTGAAGGAAGATTGAGGGAGCTGAGTTTGTACTGCTGATGTCTCTCAGGGGACTGTGGAGAAGCACATGACTACTTTATGAAGAAAGTAAACCAAAAACATAGGGTGCTTTTTGGAGGAGGGGAGTGATGTTCAGATGCAGAGCATCAAGGTTATAATAAGAAGAAATCAATTCTGCATGCTGCACTTAAGCTATTCCTGGAACCCGTTTGTTCCCATTCTTTAAAAACAACCAGCAGCACCACCAAAGAAACAAAACCCAAAGAATATCCCCCTAACAAAAAATAAAAATAATATACTGATGCACAGAACTGTAGGGTTTGGAAGGGACCTCAAGAGATCATCGGGTCCAACCCCCCTGCCAAAGCAGCTCCCTAGCTCATATTGCACAGATAGGCATCCAGATGGGTCTTGAATATCTCAGAGAAGGAGACTCCACAACCCCCCTGGGCAGCCTGTCCCAGGGCTCTGTCACCCTCACTGTGAAAAGTTCTTCTGCACATTGGTGCAGAACTCCTGTGCTCCAACTTCCAGCCATTGCTGGTTGCACACACCCCAAGCTAAACCAGCCACACCCTTGCATCAATGTATTTTAAGTAGTCAGACAGTATGCCCGGATGTCTCGTGTAAACAGCAATCACACTGAATCAAAACATAAGAGTGGTTGTTTCATGCATATCTTATCTCTGTGGTCAACGTTTGCTATCTCAATATGTGGAGATAAAAAGTTGCCATTTAGCATGTTAAGAGTAAAGGCTGGCTTTATGTTTCCAACTCTGTCTTGTGATGATAATCATGTTGGTTTCCTCTCCCCACTTTGCAAAGGTTCTAATCGCTGTAACACAATTACACATTAATGCTACACATTTTGGGCAGCAAACAGATTACCTGCACTGCTAGTCATCTTGTTGTGCCTTATTCTTACACAAGCTACTATAGTTCCAAGGCAATCACAGTTATTATCTCTGTCAGTTTGCTCTCTAGAAAAATAGCAACCTCAAACCACTCAGTTTTCTCTTCACAGAAATACCAAGCAAGTGTCATGATCTCACAGTGCAAGAACATAAACCTTTATAAGCATTCCAAAACTCCCATCCATCCCCCCCCCAAAAGAAGAAAACGCACAAGAATTATTTTAAGCTATTTATACTGTTTATACATCAGTACTACACAATACAAACTTGTGACATCGTCTGTGTAATCTTTTCCCATCCTATTATTTACATTTAAATCATGCTTTATGTAAGTTGGCATACAGTTAAAGAGACTCCAATAACTTTGTGTGTATCTCTCTTGTGCCATTTAGTCTGGATATAACCGTGTAGTTTTGGACTGCTAAAATACTAACAAAACACTGGAGGTATTCCACAGAGTATGTTACTGGGGAGTGAAGTGTTGTGGTTCAGCCCCAGCCAGCAGCTGAGCACCATGCACCCCTTCGCTCATTGTTCCCCCCCCTTCCAGTGGGATGGGGAGGACAATGGCAAGAAAAAAAGTAAAACTTATGGGTTGGCATAAGGATGGTTTAATGGGACAGCAAAGGAAGAGAAAAATAACAACAATACTTTGAATATTCAGAGTGGGTGGTACACAATGCAATTCGCTCACCGCTTAGAGCCCAATGCCCAGGGCATACCCGAGCAGTGACCTGACAAGGAGTGAGAAACTAAAGCTGAGTAAAGAATCCAAGGGTCTTTTACCCAGAGTAGGCTGCAAAAACCAGTTGCTCAACTCACACATTAGTGATATACCAGTAATCTAACTGAAAATTTAGTTCCCTGAACTTCAGTAGAAGCTCACAGAAATGAATGTCACTTGGTGGCAGTAGTATCTGTTTTCACTAATTGGCAGCTCCCAACAAAGGAGAAACCTGGTTTTAGAAAGTTTCCTAACTAGCTCAGCCAAGGAGAAAAACCTTGTATTTTCTAGGGTCACCAAACAGAGGTCCTCCATCTCTGGCTTTCTGGATCTGTGATTAAAAGCAAAGATATAGCAAGTTACATTAATTCATAGTGGGGAATGTAAGATGTCACATAATGACTAATTGGTTCAGGGCATGAAATCTGAATGGCAAAATACCAAATAGCATGCAGTCATGCCTGTTATGCAATCACCTCCTATTTCTTCATGTTTGGTCTCAAAAGAAGGGAAGGGAAGGGAAGGGAAGGGAAGGGAAGGGAAGGGAAGGGAAGGGAAGGGAAGGGAAGGGAAGGGAAGGGAAGGGAAGGGAAGGGAAGGGAAGGGAAGGGAAGGGAAGGGAAGGGAAGGGAAGGGAAGGGAAGGGAAGGGAAGGGAAGGGAAGGGAAGGGAAGGGAAGGGAAGGGAAGGGAAGGGAAGGGAAGGGAAGGGAAGGGAAGGGAAACAAAAAAAAAGAAAAGAAAGAGGCCCACAAAAAAAAACAACTCAATGTAAAACACTTTATTTTATAAACAAGCAATGGCTATTATTGCCTTTAAAATCTGTAGTGATGCTCTTCTAAAGTAAAACACCACCTTCTTGCTCTACCTGGTATGCAAACAACAATCCTGTTTCCTGACAGGCAGAAAATTTCAACTCCCCTTGTGAACACATATTTTCAAAAAAAGAAATATATTTATTTCTTTAGAATTCGAGGTTAGAATTAGAGCTAGTCCTTCAAAGTGAGCAAAAAGACATCAAACGATCTGAAATCCTGGATTTGAGATAAGTCATTAGAAAGATACAACAAATCATGAGTTGCAGTCCCCACATGCCACTGTGCAGAGACACATTTGTCAGCTAAAGTTCCTATGTGGGTTGATTTCTAATTTGTATGATTAGTGCAATAACTATACCCATCAATAGTCACCTGGGATTTGGTTTACTGAACAGAAGTACGCTGCTTAGAGAGAAACACTAATACAGATTTTGACTTTAGATCAATATCTGCATCCATCTGTAGACATTAAAATAAACAAGAATCTGCAGCTGCTTATTAGAATTTAATATCACATTCTTTGGCAGAAGCAGTATTAAAATCTATTGATTAGTATAGTTTCATAGCTTTTTTAATGAAAATATTATCATCACCATTTTACTGTATTTCCTGCATTTTCTACTTCCTCCTATCTCTATAAAGTTTTCCTTCATTACTGGTGTTTAAACCACTAAGTGGCAAGTCTCCAGCCAGTTTCAGCTACAAAAATTACTAGAAATGCCCTGCCTGTGAATTTGACTACTTCTCTTTTCAGCTTTCCCTTTTAATTTATCAGTTTCACAATATGCTCCACTATCCCAGCTCTAACTCCTTTCTCTGTGCCCTGGTTCCAGCCAGGACAGAGTTACCTTCCTCAAGCAGCCAGCCCAGGTGAGCTGAGTCAGCACAGGTGAAGATGAGTTAGCTGAACTGTTTCCACACCATGTGATGTCCCTCCCCCATGAAAGGGGCTGGCTGAGGAGGGATGCTCCTGGGTATCTCCAGTGTAGCCTGAGTGTGGCTGGATGTTGGGTTGGCCTTCTGGTAGGTAAGTGCTTAGTGTTACCCCTGTGTGCATTCTGTCATGAGTCCTCCTGTTGTTGGTCTCTTTTTGTGGTGCTGTGTGAGTAACTGTCATCCCAGCCTATGGTGGCTCTGTTTGTTTGTCCCCCTGGGGGAGGGGGTGTTAAATCAAGCTCACAGAAGATATGAGTAGGAAATGAAAATTTTGCCTGAGGCTTCAGAACAAACAAGGAAACTTCCCTAAAATTTACTTCACACAATCATGATGTTGGCTGCCTTATGAACATCTACTGTTCTTCTCTTTCTTATAACCTTCTCTGCTACCCCTGTGGTTTCATTAGCTTCTGTGTCTCCTGAGTAACTCAAAGGCTGGAGTTATAGGACACAACTGACAGGAAGAAATGACAAATGTGTAGCGCCTTGGGATGCAGGCAGGGTGCCACTGGCACCAGAGAGCCACTGGCACCTTCCAGGAGCATGCTAGTCCCACCAGGCCCTTTCCCATTAACTGTGCAAGAAACAGGCTGCATTGGCTTTCAGCTAAATGCAAACTCTAGTAGCAAGCCACGTGTCATCTGGCTAACAAGTAAGCAATGAATTTACAAATGTTGTACAGGGAGAACATGGATTCACTCTTTAGAAAAAAGGAAGAGTTTTAAAAGGTATTTTTAACAGAAAAGCACAAGGGAATTTTGTCTGTGTCTTTGGAAGCTGGCGACCATTTAACTCCTCAAATAAAATACATCAGTTCTCTGTCAGTCTAATACTCAAAGCAAATAGATATGAGGTATCAATAAGATATCACCAATTTCTTTAATTTGTGAAAATTATGGTCACTTTTATCCAACCCAACCTCAGATTCATTCTAGACTGCATACTCATTTACAGTGAAACTATTAAATCATCCATTGTCTTCACATGGTTGAAAAAAGTAAAGATTCATTCCTAACAGCTTTATAGATATCTTATTTCTTCATTAACTGATTTTCAGGGTGTTCTGAAATATAAAAGTTCTTTAGGAATAACAGGGGAAAAAAGAGTGGTAATCTTTCCTCTGTTCATCCAGAGTTTAACATGGCTGAAAGAAACACTTGAACAGACTGACTTGCTACAAATTTTATTCCAGAATAGTATTGTGGAATATTAACCAGGAAAAAAATGCCTCATTAGGCTATTATGAAAATCAAATACTACCTATTATGTAGTTATTTACAAGACTTGCAGTTTGTTTCACAAAGCATCTTAAAAGGCTGATCATAAGCAAGACAGGAAATACCATGAATGTTGACCATTGTCCCCAAGCAAGATAATGTGAAACAGAATTTGCAAGAATACAGAAAGCAGCACAAATTAATTTAACTGAATCCTGTAGCACCAAAATTTAGCCATATTTGGAACTGAGAGGTAAGGTAAGACCCTGAGAGACTATAAAGACCTCTAGACCTCTTTACTTATTGTGGCCATCTTGACAGAAAAATTCCCAGGGCTATCCTGTCTCAAAGAAGACATTATCACATTTGACTGGCAGAAGTTAAGAGAATCTTAACACTGACTAATTTACTTGCCTTTCTCTCTGAAATAGGCATGCATGCAAGTTTATTTCACACAATAATAACTACAGCTGAGACAAAGAATTTAGGACTATTTTTGAGTGACAGTTGCAGTGAAACAGGCAATTGTTTCTATTTAATATTGCACAGAGTCATAAGCAAGGTAACAGAAAGATATTTACTACAACCTAATTGACAAATCTAATTCTTCCTATTCCCCAAGAAAAGATCTGTGCTGTGTAAATCAGAAAATGGCAAATGCTAAAAAAAAATTTAAATTCATGTTTAACACAACCTCAATTCATTTTGTGAATTTTGTGAAGACAAACAGAAAATTGGTAGAACATAAATCAAAATTAAATGTCATGAAATAATTGCAAAAAAGAAAGTATTCTCACCTCACAGAGGAAAAACAATCCCCATAATGTCCTAGTTCAACTCCTAAGGAGTTGGCTGTTTACAGTGAGACAAGGTTCCCTAATACTATCAGTGCTACCCAAGAGATACCACTCATATTAGCCAGTGAGATACTGTCCTATGATGCTATGTAGAACAAGACAGTAAGAGACATTTCTGATAGTGAGGCTAGATCCCACACTAGCTATCTCTGGTGGCCTTATCTCCAAGACTAGAGCACTGGGAAAGTGGATGCTTCAATTTCCTCAAGACTTACCTACTTCGCCCTCTGTTTCCTACCATATCACCCAAAGCTCCTTCTCCATTCCCCACCTACAATGCCTTCTGGTCTGCAGGGATTCCCAGAGCTGTTCATCAGTGTGTCACCAATGTTGTTCTCATCCTAAATCCAAACCAAGAGCACTCTACCATTGACTAGAAGGAAAATTGCACCAGCTGAAACCAGAACATGCATTCACTGCCAGGCCAAATTGGTCTGTTTTTCATATTTGCCCAACTACTACTGTATTCCAGCCTATTTGCCTAGGCCAGACCTCACAAATTTCCCTAGCAAGTACTCAGTCTCAAGTTTTTAGATTCTGAAAGGTGACAAAAGGTCTAGCCAACATTTAAACAAAGTATACTAGACAGTTCTTTATTGTCTCTCCTCACTAGTAAGAACAGACCATCCAGAAAATCTCCAGCTAGTTTTGGCACAAGTACCTGCATCCTTTTCAGTCTACACCAGACCTCTTCATGAACCATCAAAGCATGCTTTCACCAGACTCAGGGACAACATTGGGACCTTGCTAAATCGTTAAGTACTAGACAGACATTTTGTTGTCCCTCAATCAGAGGTCAGAAAAAGAAATAGAAGAAAAATGATGTCTCTATCATAGTGCAGGTGGGTGAGATGAGAAGTAGAAAAGACAAGCATCTTTGTGTTCTTCTCTGACAAGTGTAAATTGAGCATAGAATCAAAAAAATGTTCACTGGAAACATTCATCCTTATGCCATATTTATCTGCAAATATTTATGTCATATTTCTTGCGTTTATGTCATTTGGGCCTGCATACACAGGAGGTCTGAAAACAGACCGAAACATAACATGAGCAAAAATAGTTTAGGACTGGGATGTATTTAATTCAAAACCTGAAACATAAAATACTTACCGTGTGAGTTAAGAATAACCTCTGTTAATCTTGATGACCTTATTGCAGTATTTCGCAAACAAAGAACAAAGATAGATTTCTGAGCTATACAAGGCTTCAAACACTGTCTTCTCACTTGGTATGTTTAACATAAAGCCTAAACCAATCCCCCTCTTCAAATACCATTCCCCTCCACCCTTCTGCCTGTTCCCTCCTCCCCAGACAATAGCCTTTTCTACTCCATCTTTGGTGGCATCCATCAGTCTGGAAAGGAAACAGAAGTTGGGAGGCCATGTGCAGGCTATCATTGTGCTAAGAATTAAAGCTGTCATCTGTGGGGAAGTTACCCTTGATCCGTTTCTCCATGTCTCACTGCTAGCCTGGCCCCTTCCATCTCTTTGCCCAGTATGAAAGCAGGTGTAAGTGAAAGGGAAGGGATAAGCAGGAGAACCTTGAAGAAAAGATGGTTCTGATGGCATTATTCCCATAAACACTTCTGAACGTATCTCCAAAAACAGAAGTAATATAAATTGGAGAAGCATTTGTGGCCTTTATGGAGCTAAGAGTTCCCAAACCTTCTGAAAATATTAATTTCCAGTGCATGGGGCAGTTTGAAAAATAACCAGTAAAAAGGCCTTTGTACATTCTTCCTGATTGGTAGTAGTATGAAGGAGATTGTTTCAGTAGAAAAATATTTTTTTCTTTCTCTACAGTACTTTGTACTTGAAGAACAGACATCTATGCCCAAAACCAAACAAATTCATAGCTAGGACTGCTTTAAAATTCCAGCATGCTAGCAAAGACAATGGCAAATGCCCTCAAAAAAAGTCTAACAGAAGCTAGTTTTACATGCATGGAACAGGAGGCTTACAAGCTTCCTGGAAACTCAATTTTGTCTGCATTTTCATGTGGAAAAAGGTGTTTTCTCAGGTACTGGGAACCTACAGCCCACAAACAGGACCCAAAGTCAAAATGGCGATCTGATTAGCTTGAGTTCCTCCTCCTGCCCTTGTTCACCCCATTAGCAGATTGTCTTTGCCTCCTCTAGATGCCATTGCTGCTCACATTGCTCTCACTACTAGCAGGAAAATGGCTAATACTACCCAGCGAGGCAGAAGAAATAGGGCATATCCGTGTGGCCCCTACTGAGTCACAGAAAAACAAAAAAATCTGAACCCCTTAACAGGGTATGTGAGAGGCATTAGCTTAGGTTAAGCTATGGTTAAATACCACAGTGCTCTTGAGTCCAAAATCTAAGCTTCTCAACCAGTATCAGTATTTAAGTGGGTGCACATCCTGCAAATAGCCTGCGTCTTCAATATCTGCACAGTTCGTTTGTGGGTTCCCATATTTCAAACACCACGCTCAGAGTTAGATGCTCAATGCAAAATGTTAGATGCAAAATGTTATTTTGCATTAGCATTTTTTAATGAATATTTAAATGAACTCTGGGAAACCAGATCTGAAAACATAACAGAAAGCTAGAACTTTAATGGACACGAGCCATTATTACTAATAAATTAGACTCTGGATAATGTCAGATGGATGAAAGACAAAAACTTAGACACAGGCATTCATCATATTTTTCTTAATCTGTAACTTGAGTTAAAAATAAAAGGCTCACCGTTATGACTTAAAATCTTCAGCTGCACTAGTATAGCCAAATGTAAAAATGTATATGATGTAAAACAGATTTTAAAAAGGATATTAAAAGAATCAGAATTACAGCCCAAATCTCCATATGATTTCCCATGCTGACACTTCAAAAGGTTTGCAGATGCCAATATGTAAGTCTTTCTCTGTCCAAAACCTACCTTTTTAATATCAGCCATTAACAAAACTCGTTGTGGTGTTTTGCTTTGGTGGGTTTTTTTTAAAAAAAAAAAAACCTGTGATAGTTTTCATGTGAAATAGCATAACAGATATTCACCGTCAGCCACCTCCAGGACAGCTGGTTTTTTAAAAATTAATGTTATTTCAATTAGGAGGCTGCTTTTTAGTGACTCTTGTGTATATAAATATATTCTGATTAATTTTACAGATCTGCACAAAGTGGGAGGATTTGTGAAATCTCTACAATATTATGGTCATGTCTCAAGTGAAGAAAAGTTCTAAATACATATACCACCTAAAGTTTAGTCAGGTTTGATGATCATGACTTCACTAAGTACTGATACACCACACTGATACAGCACAGGAGACTTACCAGTAGGCGATGCAATAAATAAAAAGTAATCCAAGGAAGGATCCTTGATGATGAATTACACATATCAATTCTGACTTACAAAACTCGTTTCTGATTTGAACACTTTTGTAGACATGATGTGGGCAACTTCTGTTCAACAATGCTGGAGATATCGTACCTCAGTTCTATAAATGACTTAGCACAAAGGAATCCTATAATAAGCATCTATTCTGTCTGATATTCAGGACTACAGGAGAAAGCACCTTATTTTCACATGCTCACAATATATGTTATGTTTCTAGTTTAATATTACAGATGGTTTGCATGATACAATATTGTAAGTTCATTGTTGCCAGGTTAAACAGGTGATATTCTACTCTCTTCCTAGAATGATCTTCATGTTTTTATTTGAAAACTATTTTTCATGTTCTTTTGGATAGGTTAACCACGAAATTAAAGTCATTGCATTTCTTAGTCAACATTTTGTAGCCTTACTTAATTCAGTAGAAGCAACAATCTGCCCAAAGACACAGAACAATGAATCACGAGAAAGTAACTGCAATATGAAGAAGTAGGAAAGGCTCCTTTAGAATCAAATATGATCATCTAATTGACTTGCACTGAAAAAAATAACCCTTTTAATGTCAACTGAAAGCTTTACAGAATAATTAATCTGAGGATTCAATGAAGATATAAAACAGAAGGGAGAATGAAGAGGACAATTTTGCTTTGCAAAGTTCACTGCTAAACTCATAGTGGACAGACCATAAAGCCCCTTCTGCCTGCACTCTACTAACACAAGATACCCAGGAATTACTGCAGGCACTGGCCCACAGGCTTTCCCCTCATGCTTCAACACGCTCTTGCTGCCTGCAGAAGGGATGGTGAGCCATTTTGGAAAGAAGGAGCATGTGAACTACAAGATGAAAGAAAGAGGGTCTGTCAGGAGGGGAGGAGCTTTTGCGATCAAATTATCTCTGCCAATTAGGAATGTGTTATTGATATACTGTAAGACTGCTGAAGCCCAGGCTGTTGTCTTGTTCTGTAATGCACCAAACACATAATTTCAGTCACAACAAGTGGAGCCTGCTTGTAATTAAACTAACATCTGTTGATACTTAATCCATTTATTCAACTCAATACATGCAAGCTTTTTGCATTTAATCTCACAGAATCAGAATCACAAGGCTGGAAGAGACCCCTGAAGATCATAGAGTCTAACCACTCCCATCCTATGCTAAACCATATCCCTTAAGTACCTCATCAACCCTTTTTTTGAACACATCCAGGGATGGTGACTCAGCTACCCCCCTGGGCAGCCTGTTCCAGGCCCTGACAACTCCTTCAGTAAAAAACTTTTTTCTAATATCTAATCTAAACCTGCCCTGGCACAGCTTCATGCCATTTCCCCTTGAAATTTCCCCTTCTGTCACCTGGCTGAAGAGACCATTGCCCACCTCTCTACAACCTCTCTTCAGGTAGTTGTAGGTGGTGATAAGGTCTCCCCTCAGCTTCCTCTTCTCCAAACTAAACATCCCCAGCTCCCTCAGCCACTCCTCATAGGATTTGCCCTCCAGCCCCTTCACCAGCCTGGTTGCCCTTCTCTGGACTTGCTGGAGGACTTCAATGTCCTTTTTATGGTGGGGAGATCAGAACTGCACACAGAACTCAAGGTGTGGCCTCACCAATGCCAAGTACAGGGGCACAATTACCTCCCTAGACCTACTGGTCTCACTGTTTTTGATACAAGCCAAGATGCCATTGGCCTTCTTGGCTGCCCGGGCACACTGCTGGCTCATATTCAGCCTGTAGTCAACCAACAGTCCCAGGTCCTTTTCTTCCTGGCAGCTCTCCAGCCAGTCTCCCCCAAACCTGTAGTGTTGCATGGGGTTGTTATGTCCCATGTGCAGCACTCTACACTTGGCCATGTAAAACTTCATCCCATTGATCTCAGCCCATTGGTCCAGTCTGTTCAGATCCCTCTGAAGAGCCTCCCTACCCTCAGGCAGATCAACACTTCCTCCTAGTTTAGTGTCATCTGCAAACTTACTGAGGGAGCATTCAATCCCTTCATCGAGGTCATTGATAAAGATGTTGAACAAGACTGGACCCAGGACTGAGCCCTGGGGGATGCCACTCGTGACCGGCCTCCAGCTGGATTTGGTTCCATTCACCACCACCCTTTGGGCTCGTCCATCCAGCCAGTTTTTAACCCAGCTGAGGGTCCACCTGTCAAGGCCAGTGGCAGCCAGTTTCTGAGTCAGAATGCTGTGAGCAACCATGTCAAAGGCTTTACTGAAGTCCAGGTAGACCATATCCAGAGCCTTCCCCTTGTCCATTAAGCGGGTGACCTTGTCGTAGAAGGTGATCAGGTTAGTTTGACAGGATCTACCTTTTGTAAACCCATGTTGACTAGGCCTGATCCCCTGGCCATCACGCATGTGCTGCATGATAGCTCCCAAGATGACCCTTTCCATGATCTTCCCCAGGACTGAGGTCAGGCTGACAGACCTGTAGTTCCCCGGATCCTCCTTCCGGCCCTTCTTATATATGGGTGTCACATCTGGCAGCCTCCAGTCGAGTGGAACTTCCCCAGTCTGCCAGGATTTCTGGTAGATGATGGAAAGGGGTTTGGCTAGCACATCTGCCAGCTCTCTCAACACCCCTGGGTGAATCCCATCAGGTCCCATTGACTTGTTAGTGTCTAACTGGCCAAGTAGGTCGCTAATCATTTCCTCCTTAACCATGGGAATTTTGCTATTCCTCCCCTCTCTGTCAGCCAGACCCTGAGGATGAGTACTCAGGGAATACCCATCTTTACTATTATAGACTGAGGTAAAGAAGGAATTAAGGACCTCAGCCTTGTCCTTATTCCTTGTCACTAATGTTCCCTCAGTATCCAATAAGGGCTGGAGATTCTCCTTGATCCTCCTCTTACTGTTAATGTACCTATAGAAGGACTTTTTATTATCTTTTACAGAACTGGCCAGTCTGAGTTCCAGTTCAGCTTTAGCCCTTCTGACTTTCTCCCTACATGATCTCACTAAATTCCTATAGTTGGCCCAAGACACCTGCCCCTTCTTCCAAAGGTCATATTTTTCCCTCTTTTCCCGAAGATCTTCCTCGATGTCCCTACTCAGCCAGGCTGGCTTCCTTCCTCACCAACTCCTCTTCCAACAGATTGGGACAGCCTGTTCTTGTGCCCCCAAGATTTCCTTCTTGAGGAGCAACCAACCCTCTTGGGCTCCACTGCCCTCGAGGGCTGCCTCCCATGGAATCTTATTGAGCAGCTTCCTGAACAGACTAAAGTCAGCCCTATGGAAGTCTAAGGTGCTTGTTCTGGTGTTTCCCTTTCTTACTTCTCCCATTACTAAGAATTCTATCAGCTCATGATCACTATGCCCCAGGTGTCCTCCAACCTTCACATCCCCCACTAGGCCCTCTCTGTTTACAAATAACAAGTCCAGCAGGGCACCTTCCCTGGTGGGTTCATTCACCAGCTGGGTCAGGAAGTTGTCTTCCAAACACTCCAGGAACCTGTTAGACTGCTTCCTCCCTGCTGTATTGTACCTCCAGGAGACATCCGGTAAATTGAAGTCCCCAATAAGGACGAGGGCTAGTGATTGTGAGACTTCTCCCAGTTGTTTAAAAAACAACTCATCAGCTTCCTCCTCCTGATCAGGTGGTCTATAGTAGATTCCCATCACTATATCTCCCTGATTTCATTTTCCTCTGATCTTTACCCAGAGGCACTCAACCCTTTCATCATCATACTCCAGCTCCAAGCAGTCAAAACATTCTCTGACATACAGGGCTACCCCACCTCCTCTCCTACCCAGCCTGTCACGCCTGTCTCTTACCCATAGGAACGTTCTTTGACCTGAGTTTTAGCATTAAGCAAGTCAATGTGGACTAATCTTAAGTATAACCCTGGGCCTCCCACCCCCCCATGCTTTGGAAATTAACTTTTGCCCCAGAATTCTTATTTTTCAGTTTATCAAGTGATACAAAGTTAGATGTCCACCTTACTGGTTAATTTTTAGAAACTGTCCTATTTCTAACAGAAATACTGTGCGCTTCCTCTGGGCCTCACAAGTCGCATTTCACGACCTCAGGGGCTCATATAAACCAAATAAACTCATATTGTCAAAACCTTAGGTATTGGTTTTGTACCCTGTTGCACATTAGCACTTTATTACAAAAAAGGTGGGTGGAAGGTGATAAGAAATAATCTGTGTGGATTTTCACAAATTTTGTATTTCTTTCTGGTAACAGAACTTATCTCTTTAACATCTTCCTTCGGTAGAAGTTTGCCAGAGGACGTTTGCAGGTATGTTTAAGGGTCAAATTTCAATTCTATTTTGGATTTGGAGCTCTTTTGGTAAAATGGTTAGGAGCTAGGTAAAATGAAATTGTCACCATAGGGAAAATTTAGGCAATCGGCCTGTGATGCACAAATCCTGTTAAAGAATTGAAGCCACTGTAACAAGAACAGTCAAATAACCAACCCAGGAATAATAAAGATTTTGTAAAACAAGCAAAAGTCTTTTTAAAATCTAGAACACTAACAAAACTCATAGCTCACAGAACATAATCAATACCCTTGCCCTACTCTTAAAATGAAATAAATAGGACATAATAGTCCACTGTAATTGTTTAATACATAGAATCATAGAATGGTCTGGGTTGGAAGGGACCCCAAGGATCATAGAGCTCCAACCCCCCTGCCACAGTCAGGGCCAACAACTTCCAGGCCTGGATCTACACAAGGTTGCCCAGGGCCCCATCCAACCTGGCCTTGAACACTTCCAGGGATGGGGCATCCACCACCTCTCTCTGGGCAGCCTGTTCCAGCACCTCACCACTCTCTCTGTAAAAAAAATTCCCCCTAATATCTAATCTAAACCTTCTTTCCTTTAGTTTGAATCCATTCCCCCTTGTCCTGCCATTATCTACCTTCTAAAAAGTTGATTCCCCTCCTGTTTGTAAGCTCCCTTCAGGTACTGGAAGGCTGCAATGAGGTCCCCCCGCAGCCTTCTCTTCTCCAGGCTGAACAAGCCCAGCTCCTCCAGACTCTCTTTGTAGGGCAGGTGCTCCAGCCCTCTAATCATCTTCATGGCCCTCCTCTGAACCCTCTCCAACAGTTCCACATCCTTCTTGTATTGGGGACCCCAGACCTGGACACAGTACTCCAGATGGGGCCTCATGAGGGCAGAGTAGAGAGGGACAATCACCTCCCTGTCCCTGCTGGCCACCCCTCTTCTGATGGAGCCCAGGATACCATTGGCCTTGCGAGCTGCAAGAGCACACTGCTGGCTCATGTCAAGCTTCTCATCCACCACAATCCCCAATCCTTCTCAGCAGGGCTATCAGAAACCATGAAAAAGGTGTTTTGCAAATGAAAAAAGGCTTAAAAACAGCATGATCCAGTTAATTTGGAAGAGCTTTACCTTGAAAGACACACTCTACTTACTCTTTAAAGAAATGTTAAAAGCTCATTGCTTTTCTCTTTATTTTTTTCTCTTTCTTTTTGAACTGCCTTCATTGCATCATGCAATATAAAGATTATAGTCACAGGCCCTCAGAGAACTATGTAAACAGGTGGGAACATGTTTGGAAAAATTGCTAGATTACCTGCACCTGCAAATTATGTACTGAAAATAAACAGATGGCAATTCATCTTTACATGGCAGCCTCCTCCCCACCCCACAACCCCTCCCCTCCCCCCCCCCCCCCCAAAAAAAAAAATACTGAGGTAATGTCTTTATTGTATGTTCATTCTGGGACTCCAAGCATACAGCTTAAAATAATGGGACATTTTCTCTAAGATTGGAAAATATGTTTAAGGACTGTGCACAAATATCACATTTATATGGTCTTAAAAGAGATATAGAAAAACTGGAACTTTTATTTAGAAAAAATAAAATCACTAGTCTTGATCCAAATTTCCATTGAGCTCCACAACGTGGGTTCTCAAATGCTTGTCAGAATTATGTTGCATAATTTTACAAAATTTTCTGCAAACTTTATAACATTGTTCCAAATGCATCTCCAATCTCTTTATTCTGTTTGTTTTCTTTGGTGAAAGAAATTTATAGAAGCATATTAATGTCATAACAGAGCTACCTCCAGCATAGGTACCCAACCCCAGATAAACAAATACCCTGGACAGAACACTGGAAAAAAAAATAAATCCTTTCTGTTTATTCATATTCTGCCAAAGAAAAAAAAATAGAGAAAATTATCATCAATACTGAAAATTCTCAGGAAATATACTTTAGAATAGTTAACATGATCTGCTAGCATTGTCTTTAATAGCCCCCACCAGAGTACAACAGATGGAGCCTTCCTACCAGCAGTGACCTGGCTCTGCAGTATCTGTATGCACACAGGAGAAATCAGAAGGCTGCTCAACTTTTCAAGTCAAAATCTGTTTTCTGCTTCTGAATGATAACAAACTGAAGACAGGATCAAGCAGAATCAAGTTTGGTGATCAGCTATTACCTCTGGCTCTTGAGGGCTGGAAATGCTGTAAAAAGGCCCCATTGCTTGCCCAAGTAGAATGAGGGGGAGAGCAAGTATTTTCACTTGTTCTCTCTAGCAACCCTGGTGGTATACTTTGAAGCAATCAATTTCCAGAGAGGAATACACAGGATCCCCCCTCAGCCCTTCATTGCAGGATGGAAACCCCACCTGCTCCTCACAAAAGAGAGATTATTAGTCTTGATGATTTTTCTCATCTATTTCTTTAATTCTTAATGTGGCTGGGAAGGTTTCTTTTTCAGGGGTTTTTGCGAGTTAATTCATTCATGCCATCTGTCAGCACCTACTACCACTTGAAAATGGTAGGGCAAGCTGTTAGCACATCAAGGTGCACAGCTGTGGGTGCCACCTTTGTTTTGGTTACCCCTGGAGGAAAGGGGAACGTGCCAACCACACAATGCAGCAGGCTAGCAATGACAGCGAGTAAATAGTCTGCATAATGTAAGAGCCACACATCTGACAGCTCTACTGGTGATGCCTTGTTGTTATTCAGCTGCTCTGCCTCAACATGTTTTATTGGTATTTTTATTGCCAGCATAATAATTTAAGTCTGGTGAAAAGCTCCTCTGGCCAGAAGGAGAAGACAGGGCTGAATTAGGTGAACCCATTGACTAAATAATTTTTTAACACAGTATCACCAGCCAGAAAAAAAACAAGCCACCTCCTGGTGGATATCTCCAAGGGAAATCCTCATTGAGCACAAAAGATAATAAAGATCAGTAAGATCATGTATGTGAGAGGTAAGGGAAATCTAAGGTGTGTAACCAAGAGGTGAAATAACAGCTATCTTTGCTGGAAGAATTAATGAATAAAGCCCATCAACTGGGAGATGTAGCATAAGAAGAGAAGAACAAATGTATCAGGAAAAGGAAAAAAAAGGAGAACATTGTCAGCTTGTTGGGGATTCTATGCAGAATCTTACTAACTGCTCCAAAGGGAAGAAAAACATTGAAAGGTGTAAAATTCAAGTGCAGGTTTACCAAAACTAGACCCACTTAATGTGCTTCTTAACGAGTCTAGACAATCGGAATAAGTCTTCGTTTCTACTTCAGCTTCACTAAAGTGGCTGATAATATATTGCAGGGGAAATGAATTAAAACAAGGATTAAAAGTATAAGCTGGAAGCAGCTACAGAAGTGATCTGAGTAATGTTGGAAGTGCTTTCCAGTTGCAGAAAGGTCATTAGCAGAGTTCCTCAAGGACAGATCTTGGCGCAAGGACCTTACTATTTTTTTAGTTGACTTGGCAATTAAAATATGAGTGTTAATGAAGCTTGCTAATAGCACAGAGCTAGAAGGCACAGTCAATATGAAGAAAAAACAGCCTCCCAGAAGATTTGCATGATCCTGAGGGCTGAAAGAACAGGAATTGGGATTACATTTAGTAACAGCAAAAAAGAATGACACTTAATTCCACCAAAACAATCCAGTGTAAATGTGGCTGGGTGGCTATAAATAAGGCTTGCTCTACTAGCAGATCAGTTAAAACTAGTATGACATAGCTACACTGGCAGAGAGTGTGCAGTAAAAGAAACTTCACTAGTACAGCAAATAGGTATGTAATTGTACCAATCACTGGTAAAAACTCATCAGACAGGCACATACAAATTTTAGTTACCGTTCTTCAATCCAGAGTGAAGCAAAGGACTAGTAAAAGACTTGGGGAACAATACAAGTGTTCAAATTGTTCAGTCAGACAAAAAGCAGAGAAAATACCACGTCTGTAAACATGTAACAGGCAGGAGAGTAAAGCCAAGGGTGAACAGGGAGCAAAAGGTATTCATGCTAAAGAAGTTTGGGAGGGTTTTTTTGCACTGCAATAAAAACCTGCACAGTTTGGCTATAAAGAATTTTTTCTCAGGAGTTAACAAGGTTTTACCCTTTCAAGAGTGATGGAAGGCCTGGAAAAGCATTCTCAAAGAACCTGAGAGAAGGGCAAACAAAACTTTGATTTTTAAAGTGGAGTTTGATATGTTTGTGTGGAGACCATATGTTGCAGAACAAATTCATGAATTAGAAGATCTCTAAAGAAAAAAAATTATGCCTGGTCTGGTTCCAACATACCTAGGAATGCAGAAAGATGGGCTATCGCAAAGCACATCTGAAGTGCAGTGCTGATATGCAAGACAACATAAAACAACAGATGACAGATTTTAGGGAAGACATTTAGATAACTGAAGGAGAGAAAGAGAGGTTTGATTTTTTTCTTTTCCTTTTTTGGCAATGGGATGGGCTGATGTTTTCCACAGAAAGTCTTTCTCTAAATGTACCAGGTTATCATGGCCCTGTTTATAGCATCCTTGTTTGCAGTAGTTCCTGGCACTTCATGCATTTTTCATAGCTGTTTCTTGTTAATATATGCTGTATTCCTTGGAGTGCCAGCAAAAAGGGCACTTAGTTGTTACTAGAATTTTACAACTTTATTTTAACAACAAAACAAGTAGCAAGAACAGCACCTTCTGAAAGCCTTACAGGGCTACAACTTACTATTGGAGAAAGAAATATGACAGGTTAACATCATCCCAAAAGCACAGATGTAACTAAGGGCCTAGTCACTGAGCCATTGATAACCATAAGGGGCTTTAATAGCAGATTTCCTTCCGTTCTCGTGCACATAAACATACAAGCAGTTCGATGCATGTCCAGTAAAACATGTTAACACCACGTTTCTATGGGCAAGCCCAGTTACTTTACACAAGCAAATGCCAATCCTCATGCATGGTTTGGTACCTGGCCTGAGAATTATTATTTTGCATATATCCAAAAGAAAGAAGCAAAAAAATAGGAAAATGATACAGCAGTGAAGGAGGCACCCTGACCCTGCGGACAGTTTATTGAGAGGCACTCTTTTATTAAGAGTCTGAGGATGCATTACTCTGTTTACATAAATCCTTCCCTCTCAAAGCTTTGTTCTTTCTCCCTGCCAAATCAATAAATGGCCTCTGCTCCACTTAGTGACTCCCCCCATGCACTCCCCCCATGTTCTCCCTCTCAACTTCAATATAAATTTACCTTTTCCTCCTCATATGTCTCATCTCTGACTATACACTTCTCATGTCATCAGAGAAGGGTGAAATTCTTCCTTTCACGGGCTGCAGCCTCCTCCACCAGAAAAACAGGATAACAGCAAGTAAATCTACTGTCAGATACCCTTGATACAACATATAAGATACGTGATTTAGTACTTTCTAAAAATTAAGGTGATTCCTTATTCCCTGCTCAAATGTGTTTGGCTTAAATACAAATTCAGCTTGAGGTTTCACGTGTATCAAATCAAAATGTCTACAGAAAACCATTCTAATCAGTCTAAGCCAGTGTTCAAAGCTCTTCTCTTAGAAAGAAAGAAAGAAAGACGGAAGAAACAAAAAGCCAACAATTTCTAGCAGAGACTTAGCTTCCCAGTAGAGACAAGGCTAAGGAGTCCCAAGAGCATTGCAGCCATAGCTGCAATGGTTTATCTCATTTCAGTACTTTGCAATTGTCCAGATAAACATGTTCCGCCTGTCAAAAACAGCAACATGCGAAACTCCCAAAGCAAGTAAGTGTTTAAAAATTCTGCAGGTTTTCTCCCTCCCTGGGATCCCTGAAACAAATCCACCTTCAGGTTTTGCCTTAAAGTGTTAATCTTTTTTAAAAGCTAGACAGGAGAAGGCAAAGTTAGGTTATTTTTTGGAAATATTACTGAAGAATCAATCCCTATAATAATGCAGAGAGTAAGTGAAACCAAAGACCTACTAAACAAGCAACTTTTCTCTCTCTGAAAAAAAAGAGTAAATTAATTTCCAAATTTTAAAAAATTCTGTAAGTATCAAAGTTTCAGGCATGTACGGCATTTTACTAAATTTGAATTGATCCACTGATATAATATGAAACATAGAACGAGCAGTCTTGTATGAATCCTTTTAGTCTGTGTGTGACAGCACCACTTAATTATTTTTACATGTCCTGGAAGAAGAAACTTAAAAGACCTAATTGCTGCACAAGTACAATAAGGTCATAACCTGGTGAGACATGAGATGACTAAAATAATATTCCCAGGAAAAATCAAATTGCCTGAAAAATACAAGACTGTCATTATTTTATAAAAAGTATCTCTATGGGGGTCATAATGTGTATCTTTTTTTTAAAGTTGTTTTAAGACAGATGAAAGAGCTCACTGTGCTTAAAGCAAAAAATAAAACACAGCTCAGGGAGGTAAGACAAAACTGAGCAGACCTGGGCAAGCGAACCACCAAACACCATTACTGGCTGACTGCGGCTGATAAGACTGACCACGATTTTAATGAACCAGAGAGCCGCTGACTCACGGAACGAGAATGTATTCGACACTGGCTGAGTGCCTAATTCAGAGCTCACTGCACCCAGCAACCTTGGGTTGGCTCTGAAATACAGTTAGGACAGAAGAATGGGGCAGGTCACCACTGCCCTACGCGGCAAACCGTGAGAACTCAAACTGCCACCATGCATGAGTGGTGACAGAGGAATGGGGAGGTGGAGGAGACAGGATCTCTCTCCACCAAGGATGTGGCAGGGATTGGCAAGCCTGTGACATCCAGCACACCCCCAGGTTTGGCTAAAGGGCAGCCTCACTGAGCCACACACCAGCAGCCCCAAGAACTCCAGAGCTCAGACTGAAGAGACAGGGGACGCTCTCCATGCCATGACAGCAAGCCCCCATCTCTGCTGAGCTGATGGCCATGTCCATCATCTCCACGAGTGCTCAGCACCTGGCACCAAGACTTTGCACCTTCCAAAGGACCACCATGCTTGCCGGTGACAGGCCACCAGCCACCCCACCACATGCAATGCTGAGACTGTGTCTCAAAGACTTCATCCAGCCCAACACAGGAAGCACAAGGTGGGCTGAGTCAGCAGTTGGGTCATCCCTCTCCTAGGAACTCATACAATGAACAAATTTTGAGAAGCCAGTCCTAGACTGTCATAGCCATTCCTTTTTCCTCTACCATTCACCATGGAGATATGGCATACCAAGGGAGGGTGAAGAGGAAGGACTGCAGCAGGAATGCAGGCCACTGAACATCCCACAGACCTCTCTGGACCACATTGCCCAAAGAAGGAGGCATGATGCAGAGAAGAGCAGGAACAGGAAAAGAGAAGGAAACAATAACTTTCAGGATCAAACAAAAAATACACTAGCACAATAGATACCGTGCTTGCTTCTTTGGAACTTTTAAACTTTTTAATTTTTACATGCAATCCAGAATCAGTTGATTCCCAAAGTGGGTGGGTCTGTACCCCGGTCAAGTTGCAACAGGTAAGAATATTTACTATGGACCCTTCCAAAATTTCAGTCCTCTCAGGGAAAAGCACATGACTGTGAACTGTGCCAGAGGCCAATGTAAGACACAAAACCAGATCATCATCTCTACAGTAACGCCCTTCACCCCCTGAAGTCAAAAACCAAGCCCAAAATAAAAAATTCCAACCTCAACAATTTCCAGATACATACACGTAGCCACTCCCTCCTTTCAGCACCACCTTACATTTTTCCCCTTCTTGGGTGCCTACTTATCTCCTCCAAGGGAGGCTCTCTGAAACACAATCTAACCTTTTGTCACTCTTCTGGATTCCCATTTCTGTTTTTCACCACCTTAGATGCAATTTTTGACTCTCTATTCCTTCATCCCTTATGCTGTATTCAGTCTTTCATGGAAGTCTTGTCAATTCCTCCCCTGTCATTTCTAGAATTCACACGTTCCTGCTGGCCATCATGACTAACACACTGACAGTGTTATTTGCTGGTTTTATTATTGGTCTCCCAGCTGGCATAGTTGGCTGTCTTCTTTATCTTCTTAGCCTGCTACCAAACACCATTCATTTCTTTGAACTCACCTACTCATTTCCTCATTTCTCAATAAAAAAAGAGAGAGCAATTTCTCTGCTCTTTTCTAAAATCACCTCCTACCCATCTCACACTCTACTAACACCTTCCTTATTCTCATACTCTAGCCTTTCATACTGCATTTGCTTTCTGCCCTTATCTGCCCGCCTTCAAATCCTTCATAAAATGGGCTTAAAATACTCTGAAACACACAATCTCATTACAGTCACATTATTATATAATTATCTTCCTCGTTAATGATTCTCTCTTGTGACAACATTCAGCAGGTCAGAAAATTACACTCCATTTGTATTTCTTCAAATGTAACTTGATTTGCTTCCAATGAAGGTGACTGGTTTTTTGGAGTCACGTCAACACAATCACTATAACCCATGGCTTGCTCTTTCAGAAAAACAGCAAGCTCAGAAGCAGACCAGCTCCCACATGAGGCCATGTGATTGCTAAAGAAGAAAAGCAAAACCCCAACAAATTTACAACTTCAGATGAGTATTTATTCTTCTGAAATCTGTCCAAAACAACCGTCATCCACCTTTGTTCCTCTTGGTACTTTGATCCACCTCAGTTCTTCACAACAGTATCATGCAGAAAAAAATATTACACACACATCTCAAATACATAATCTTCAGTCTTCATTAATGGCATTAATAGCAAGGAAAATAACAGATAATACTTATCTAAGTACTGGACAATTTACTGTTTATCAACATTTAGACTAATATCCACCACAGAAAACTGGCTACAAAGCAGTAGGCACTTGTACTGCTCAGTCAATCTCTTCAGGCAAAGCTGAGTAATTATGTTTTCTCATTGTTTCCAAAATGATTACATAAATTTTGTAGCATAAACATAAGGATCAGTCAGTGCACAATAACACTAGAAGGATACAAAATATCTGTATCTCCATGCAACCGAACAAAACAACATTTATCTTCAGCTAAAGAAGTTTAATTTCACCCACCAGGTACTTTAAATATACTTTCAAAAGCACCCTGTGTATGTTCATATACCCTCTGGTGTATGAAAAAATATGATATTTATGTAAAAAAATAAATTAGTTCCCACCATTAGACATGAATACTTAATAATCTGCTCTCCCATTCTTGTTTCAGAGACAGAATTTCCACACCCTTTCTCCCTAATGCCACATGGGAGGATAATGCAGGGTAAAACCCTTCCACCTACTAGTTCTAGTACTGAAGCAAATATTCTGTCATACCTCTACTACATTTACCACAAAGAGAAATGATTGCTTCATGTAGTAAAGCTAGGTGGGTACTGTGTACATCTACACTTCACATTTTTGAAAGATAATTTGCTCCACTGCACATTAAGGAATTCAGCAATGCCATTAAGACAGTATAATCAGCAAGATATTCCACTAATTCCATACAAAAGATGCAACTGGATTTCCCTCTGCAAAGTCTGGTTCTTTCTAAAAGAAACAGTGCAATCATCAACCCAGGCAATAAACCAAGCACTTTATCTGGTGATGATCCCACAACCACTGCAAGAAAAACAAACCAATACCCCTTCTGAAATATTTCAACAGACAAAATCATTCACAAGTTGATAAGGAGATCTTTGGAAAGAAATACACTCTCCTCTCCACATTAATTCTCAAGTGTGTTTTCAGCAGACACTAGAAGAGAGGGCAGACGCTACGCCTGCTGTCACTGAGCATCAGTAAGAGATGAAATATGCATCTGACCAAGTGCATGGCTATTTTCTGCATGTGCTACACTGTCTTTGGCCCTCAACCCAGTGGATGTTTCAACAGTGTTGGTCATGTTCTGAACTATGCAAACTGCTTTCACACCTTTCCAGACTTAACAACGGCAAAGTTACATCTCTCACATCACTGTGAATGTGTTTATTCTCTTGATAACTTTCATTGGCTTGTTTCATCTCATTGTAGCCAGTGAGCTCTTTCACAGGGACTTCGGATTTGTTAACACATCCATGCACAGAGACCCTTTGAACATTGAATCCTTTTTTTTCTACTTCCTAGAATGCCAGCAAAAACTGTGATGTGTAGTACTCAGTCTTACATGTGTCTTACAGGTATCTAATGAAGAGCATATCTTAATTAAATTGCCAGCTTTGTATCATGTTTCATACTTATACCTAATTATCACAACTGACTTTTCTCAGATTATTTTTTTTCTCCTAACCCCAACTTCATATTTTTCAGGGTGCAATAAAAGTGACTACTTGTAAGTTACCAGAACTCCTTCACATACCTAAGAATCATGTTTGGGGCTAAGCCTGACTGTTTCCCCTGCCTCTTCAGTGATGACAAAGGATGGCGATTTCTCTTATAGGACCATCATTTACTTTATGAGGAAGTTTGATATTACCACTTCTGGTAATAATACTGACTCAAAGAAATCAGTCCTATCACATCTTTGCTATAATTATTTTTAAATTGCAAGACAGTTCAGGTAGCACTACCCATTCTATATTTGACTAACATTATTTCCAAAAAAAGAAGGCAGATGGTTACTGTGGGATGCTGACCGCTCAAAACTCACAAGAAATCAATGCAAGATAGAAAGATTCAAATACTACAAGGTCAAGGCCATCATAACACTTTTTATTATGTTACTTCTACCTTATTAGTAATTGATCTTTTAGAAGTGACCTAAATATATAATGAGCTTAATTATACTATAATACGAAACTGATAAGACAGGGAGCAGGGGCAAACTGCAAGGAAAGATGCAATCTTTGCATAGTTACCAACAAAAACACAGAAAGGAAAGTGCAAAGGAGGATATTAAATGATATCATTGCACATTTGCTTGTGCTTTTGTTGAAAACACTCTAAGATCCCTGACCACCCTGAATCTGGACACAGCCAGACTGGAACAGCTAAAAGAAGAAAAAAAGTAGGAAAAAAAGAATAAGGAAAAAAAGAAAAAGAAAAAGAGGCTAGCAGCAAAGGCTACTCTGCCAGCCTAAGGAATCTCTTTTCTGTGTTCTCCAGAAAGAACAAGACATTACAGCCTCTGGTGGTGTTCCTTGAAGGGCAATGTTTTATACCAGGATTTTGATAAAAAATAAACATGAAATTAGCTACTTCACTCTGATGGGCATTGATAGTATCTTCTCCTGTAGTTTTGATTAACCACTTCATGAAGGATGCTTTCCTTCTCTTGTGCCCACGACTGCATTCCTAATGTCTCCTTCTCAGTTGTATGTGCATACCCGTGACATCATTAATTTACCGACATCATTTGTGGTCTTAACGCTGACCACAGACCCCTCCTGCTGACTTTGAGGCTGAATCTCAGATACTTTTAATTTTAAGTGTAAGGAACAATCTAGTTAGATACAAACATACCTCAGGAATAAAGGAAATGACAAGCTGACAATTAGTTATCTCAAGTTACATAACGCAGCAGTAACAGCAGTTTCTTTCTAACTTTGTTTCACATCTTCCTCTGACTGACTCACCTTTGTTAAGATGAGATGGCATGTTATATGTTATCTAATACATGGAATGAGGGCACTGAGTAACCTTCTGGCAGCACATGTTATTGGAGAGTCGCCTGGGGAATTGTTTTTTTAAATAATAACAATAATAAAGAATTTAAAAAAAAGGCATTGGATATTGCATTAAGAAATCTGACAACCTGAAAGGTGGTGTTTTAAAATCAATTAACAACCAATGTGCACTGATCCTGGCTACATGTCGGAGAAAAAAACTATATCAATTCTAGTGTAAAAAAAAACATTGATAACAGAATGAATTGCCACCTCAAGGAAAAAAAAAAAGTGGAATATGTGAAAATAGCATATATTTAGCTTGATGCTGCTCTGCAGCATGCTCCTTCTCCCCACCTATGCAAGATTTGACTCACTTCTTACGCACAGACGTGGGACGCAAACAGGAAACTTGTCAGGTCTGATTTGCAAAAAGGATAGGTATCCCCATGTAGGCACAAATCAGTAAATTACATGGGGTCTGGCAACTCTGACAGTAGGATGCATCTTCTTTAGCTCTTTTTCTACTCCCACACACTAGGAGAGGTACACATACTACTTGCTAGAATATCAGAAATAGCTGATAACACGACATCTTTATGAAAGTCCGAAGCTAAAATTACCAATACTTCTGCATTTAAAATGCACATTATCTTGATAGTTCCCTGCACATACAAACATACCTTTACAATATTTCTATTTTGAAATGAAGGTGGTCTCACAATGAAACACCAGTTTGAGCCATGGATTACACAGGTTGCCAAATGAGACAACCGAACAAAAAGAACAATTGCGTGTGCTGCTGCAGCAGTGATAGCCTCAGATGACATGGTACATACTCTATTTGTAGTATTGCATGGGTGCTGTTGATCTTTCAAAGAAGAGAAGGAGCAACAGATGCAGACAGTGAAAAAAAAAGCAAATGCTAAGCTAGAGGAAAACTTGAGAACATCTCCCAAAATTATGACAGTTAACAGCATCAACAGCGCTCAGAAAACTCTTCTTATCAGCTACAGGTATACTACACCAGTTACTGATTTCCATGACAAAATCATCTGTTATTAACGGGCAGACATGTACAGAACAGGAGGAAAAAAAACAGTAGTTGCATATAACTTCTGATATCAATAACTCCCCTTTTATTAAAGGAAGTGTAAGTACACTACACACAATGAACAGTTCAACTTCTCATAATGCTAAACTGCAACTTCTCCCGTGCTTCCTGTAGAATGAAGAGAATTTCCAATATACAGCGGGCCGACCCTCCCTCTAAAGGCAGCACAGTTAACTAAACACTACAAAGAAATACATAAATCTTGCCATTTTCAGGCAAAAAAAATTTGGAAACGATTCATTCTGCTGGATCTATAAAACCCAGTGCAACAGATTCTGTGAATGACTAGCACCACGTGTTTCATATATCCAAAACACAAGCCAGCTTTTCAAATACTTGTTTCAAAATTGCAACCCAACAGTAAAATAACTACTGCTAAAAGTAATTTGTCAATACTACATGAGACGGAGATCGTCTAGGAGAAAAGAATGCAATACAGAAACATTCAGAACTGATTTTTTTTTTCCCTGTGGTTTTAAAACAAATTAGCTGTCAGTGATTTGCAGCATAACAAGAAATCCTGACTAATTAAAAATATTCAAGTATGTGAGCATGATTGCTAGGAAAGTAATGCCAATAATTCGCTGGCTCCTTAGAGAACGCCAGTGTTGGACAGTTCTTGAAATGGAGAAGAAATGGTGTAGGTCTTGTATTAATTCATCATTCCGTTCATTGTAAGTCAGTGTCAGATGACTGTGCCAACGTTAGAGAATAGGATTCATTAATAATCAGCACTTCCAGCTGGGAAACACAAGTTTGACCTTTTTGAGCAGCTGGATTCATATTGTATGTGTTAAGACACAGCAAATAAGAACATGCCTTACAGATACTGGCCGTGGCCATATGTCTTTTTTTAATTTATTTTTATAACCAAGAATGGAAAACTAGGCTCTGAGATTTGAGGTAACAGTGAGCTTAGAGAAAGGCTGAGGTTTCTTTGCAGCAGGAGTTCCAAGACCCTGCTGCCATACAGTTTAGAATCAAAACCCAAAAGCCATAACCAGGACATCTTGAAGAACATACTTAGGCATCTCCTTTCATGTGAGAGGAGAGGGTATAGGATTTTCTATAAATACTAAATACTTTGGTCCTTAAAGCAAAAATGAGACAAAAAAATTCCTAGCCTGAGTAACAATGCTGACTGTTCAGATATAATATCCAACATCAATTTCTTCTTACTTATCATCCTTTGATCACTGTTTAGAAGTTCTGGGTTGTTTGTTGGTTTTTGCTGTTGGTTGTTTTTTTTCTTTTAAGGAACAGTAAAAATGTCCTGTTTCTCACACTCAGACAAGGTTTTGGTTGGATCTCCCTTGTGGCATTCAATGTAAGCTACGTGGCTGTACTAACAGCAGCATAGCCATGGGAAGTGATTAACCCCCTTTACTCAGCCCTTGTTAAACCAAATCTGGAGTACCACATATAATTTTGCTCCCTCTCAGGACAGGAAATACGTTGATTAAAAAGTCCAGGGTAGGGACCCCTAGGCAGTTGAAGCTGGAACTTAAAGCCCCATGAGGACAGCTGCTGGGCTTGTTCAGCCCTGAGATGAGACAGCTCCAGGAGTGCCTCACAGTAGCCCCTCACAACACCTAAGGGGAGCTTAGAGAAAAGACAGAGCCAGGCTCTTTACATCCTGAGGGACAATGTCACGTACTGAGGGACAATGGCCACAAACTAAATTCAGGAAGATAAGAGGTGGGGAGCACTGGAAGAGGCTGTAGACTTCCACTCTCGGGAGCCTTCAAAACCCAACAGGAAGAAGGCCTGAGCAATTACATTTAAATTCAGTGTTGCATTGAGCAGGAGATTGGAAAAGAGACTTTCTGAGATGCCTTCCAGCCTGGAATACTATGGAGAGGGAAACACAGAGATGGACCAAAGCCCATTCAGTAATCACCCCAGAAACTTTGGAGGGGAGTAGCCAACCTCAAATGCTTCAAATCATATGTGAGAAACCCAAACTGACTAACTGTAGAGCTCCTCACCCTACAAGACAACATTATCTGTCTCCTCAAAACAGGTGCTGGTTTCTCATCCTTTTTGCTTTTCTTAAGCAATTGCTACATTCTTATTTCAGCATATTTCAACAACTAACATGCATTAATTATGCAGGCAGGATACTCTGGCAATGAGACTTTCTTGTCCCTTCCAGTTTGCAATATTGTGTAGCACTGGAATGATCAGGCTACTATTCCATTTCAGAGTCAAGAGGAAAACAGCTTCCTCCTCAGGGAGAAGAAACCAACGGAATTCCCCCAAATACAGTAACAGTTAATACAGGCAGGAAATAACCTAATGTCCTCCTTCTGCAGTTCTAGCAATTCCAACTGCTTCACCCTCCAGGGTGCACAATGACCATCTGGGACCTCCTGCCATTTCCTTACTCCTGCCAGCGCAGCTCAGCTCAGCAGCGAGCAGCCGCGTTGTAGGAAACAAGATTTGTTTTACCTCTTTTCGCTATTTGAATGTGTGTTTCTCTACAGGAAGAGGTAAAATGTTCAATGACAAGGTTAATCCTCATCCCTAGACCCCAAAAATGACACAGGGGTCTTGTCTTACACCCCTCAGTACTTCTGCATGCTACAGTGAAAAATGTAGGCATCGGGAATGGCTTACTGAGGCTGACAGAGGTTGACAGTGCCTTATTCATGTACATTTATTGTATCTAAAAGTAATGATTGTTTAAAATTACAGTGATACACTAATGCAAGGAGCTGCTAAAAACTCACAGGAAAAGAGTTTATTTATCTTTGCTTTCAGTGAATTGACATGAAGTACATTGGCAAATGTCTTTGAGCAACTGTGGCCCTGTATTTGCAGGTGACAATGAAAAGCTGTGAGGAAACAGGTTTTGAAGTTCACTAATGGGGTTTGTTGACTCAGTTCCATAAGAACAAATGGCTGACAGGTTAAACACCTGAAGAAGAGTATTTTAAGATACCCTCTATCAATAAAATCGTACCTATATACACAGTATTTATTTTCTTGTATTTTGACTCAGAGTACACACATAGACATTATGTTTCAATGTCAAATCAGAACATTTGGACTTGGGAGAGGAAAGTTATACTGGTTGAGGAAGTGTAAAGTCATGTCAGTTCTCAAACTCAGACTTCTCTCATGACAAAGGCATCACTTGAAGAAGAGGGGGAAAATAAATGTCACTGAATGTTAATCCTTCTAAATATTGCAGGGCCCACGGTTAAGAGCATCCAGCTGTTAAACAAGAAGATGAAGTCAATTATTAGCTCATTATTATTTCAAAAGGAGATGGGAGTAAATTTAAGGCTTGTGCAGTACAGAGTAGATATGACTTGTGTGGTCAGCTAGGCTTTTCTCCTCCATCCATTGTGTTCTCCCTGCTGTATCTTAGGGAATATGAAGGTGCATCAGAGAGTAAAGCAACAGTGAGCTGTGAGCTGAGCAGTACAATCTGCCACGCTAACAAGCACAGCCATAACAAACTCACATAAGAAAGACTTTTGAACACAACTCCACCCCATGGAAATGACAGGTCCTGCATTTTTATAGTAATATGGACACGTACATTATTGCCCAACAAAGATCAAAGGTCCTGACAAACATACCACATGGTAAAAAGTGCATGAAAGCTTAGGGAAAGAATAAAGTGTCACATCAGGCATCATAGTTATCATAGAAGTAAATCACAGAGTTCTCCTAACCAGCAGATATGAGAAAATGGTTAATAAAGCATCTATAAAGCCATAGAGGGATTTGTTCTACTCTGGTAGAAAATACCTGATCAGGCTTCAGAAGAAAAAAAACCCAGAAAGGTCAGAAAAAATTGCAACATCAAAGTCTATAAGTGGGTTTATAAGAAGACACATATGGAGATTAGCTTCTTTGCAGTTGAAACATTTCAACAGGGAGACAAATAGATACCACACAGAGGGGTTTTTACTCAGTTATTCATGGAAATGATGGAAGAAAGTGCTAAACTTGACCATCTGTACCAGAAGCTTTGTTTTTAAGAACAGAGTAATGGCATTTTGTCCAAAGCTTCTTAAAAAAAAAAATTAAAAAAAAATATTGATTTCCTTTCAGTTTAGAGAAAATAATCTCTGGAAATGGTATTTATTATTTACATCGCACTATACTGCAAATATACATGCCTAGAATTTCACTAACAATAGGAGACACAGGATTTTTGTTCTCCAAATTAAAGACTAATTTGACATATGTTAAATGTCTAGAGAAGAAAGAATAAAAATCAAATGATCATGCAGCATCTCTGGCTGCGTTATCACAACAGAATTTCTTTGACCCACAGCAATAAAACCTTAAGAAAGCAATTTTATAATCTAGCACTTACACAAGGTATAAATATTTCTCTATTAATTTCTACACAGAAACATAAAATTATTGCTATCAAAGAAAGCACTGAAGTTATCAATGGCTCATGCAAAAACACAGAAAGCAATTATAATTCCCTGCTTGCAACTGGAAGTGCACTCCTCCTGAAAAGATGCCCTGCAATACACGTGTCCCAGGAAGTCATGTGGCCTCTGAAAAAGTTTCAGGAGGTTAAAACTCATCGTTTCTTTTCATCTCCTGGAAGTGGGTGTAAGTATGTATCTTTGACCAAAAAGAAATGTGGAGGGCTATGAAGGACTGTAATAGGACAGGTCTTTAAATGTCTAAGTGCCGGGCAAAGGACTGATGAATGGAAACACGTTTTAGCAATCACATTACAGCTATGAATACTGCCTAACAATGCTCTCATAGAAGTAGGCCAACGAAATGACAACACGAGCTAAAATTTATTTATGGCAGCAAAAGTTTTCTACATCATTCAGGATTTGTGGAGACGAATTTCCCTCGCTTGCCTTTGGCTTATGAATTAATCTATTCTCAGTGATCAGGAAACTGCTCTTCCGAAAGGTGCTCTAAATTGACACAGACAGGTGCAGCCACTATGCAAATATTTTACATGTTCCAGGCATTTTCCAATATATGAGGGTGCATTAAAATGAAATTCAGAGTAAACGTCACTGTACTTGCTTGCTACAGGTTAGCAGGTGATTTCCTAGCCAGCAGCATCAACAATACCAGTGATACGTAAAGCTGCGATCGGCATCACGTTTTGCAGTTGGCAAGTTATCAGTTGGAAGAAAGGCTTACTGCCAGAGTGCAATAGGGGGTACACTGACTACCCGCTGATCATTCCTTTCTGAGCCTTTGCAACCTCATTCTGCATTTAACAAAAAACAAACTAAAGATAAAGGCTAAACAAATATTTTCAGCTTGGAATACGTGACTGCTAGCAAGAGGCCTTACAAAATTCCTCAAATTTCCTGGGAACTAATTTCTCTAATAGTTTGTCTTTTACCAAATAAACATCAACATACAGTTTATCAAATGGTTTTAGCATGATTAGGGACAAGACAGCACTTTCTTAACATTTCTTTGCCCATTCAGGGTTTGCGTACCCTTCAACACAGGGAGACTCCAAAACACACACACACACTCCTCCCCATATCTGTTAAGGAAATAATTTTCAGTCTCCCATGCAGCTTCTGAACCAGGGGCAGAATTGACCCTCACTCTAATACCTCTTAAATACTTCACTTTTAAATTATGGTTCTGTCAAACCACATTAACAAATTAGTGTCTTGGAAACAGTAGACAGAGTATGTAATGTCTGCAATCCTGTACTTTATAATATTTTGCCAAAAAGGGAGTGATTAGTGTATCACTCACAAACATACAGACTCACTCCTTTAACTTCTACTTCATTTCCAGAAGAGCTTCCAAACCGAAGACTCCGCAAACAAGCCCAGAGAAGAAGCGTTACCCTGCACTCCCTAACAATTCCACTTGCAAAGGTATAGCATCCTCAAACAAGCACCCTATTTACAAGGGGGAGGCAGATCTAGATAATCCTCATCCCTTTCTCTTCAGAACTGGACAATTGATAGGAAACTTGGAGCTGTTAATTTATACAGTTAATCTTAACGGTTGATTTTATGCCTTGCAAATGTTATTCTAAAGTGTTAGAGTAAATAGAACACTAGACTGTTGTTGATTTAAGTGATTAGACACACTTTTTCCCATCCAAAGGATTATTTACTAAGGCAACAAACTGAAAATGAATTAAAGAGTGCTCCTTTTTATTCACAGCAGAGTTCACCCATGGAATTCATTGCTACAGGATATTATCAAAGCTAACACCACAACTCGGAATTAAAGTTATAAAAGAGATTAAGATACAGAACAGCAACCTTAATGTGACATTCAGGTTTTATAACTGCCTCCTCGAGACGGGAAATGGACAGGTAAGACTCTCAGGAGAAGTGGAGAAGTGCATTAATTCAACCACATCCTGAATGTAATGCATCAAAGGCTAGGCTTCTAACGAACGCACCAAAACAAAGATACTCTATAATTCAACTCACAGACTGGGGGTTTTTTGGTTAATATCCAAAATCTTAAACTGGTTTATCTGACAAAATAACCTCCACTATACTAGTTTGTTTCGGAACAAGAATCAGAGGATGAGGGCTCCATCACTCATATTCCTGCCAGCAGCACATGCACTTATACTGAAAATTTATCTGCTTGCTGCCAGCTTCTGACCTGCTTAGCTTCAGAGGTCTGTCAGGATGACAGCATGAAAACCTGTGATCACTAGAAAAGCAAAGTTACAGAAAACCTTTAGCCTTGAAAGCAATTCTGGGTTGACTGATATTGATAATCTGCTGCAGGGGAAAAAAAAAAAAAAAAAAAAAAAAAAAAAAAAAAAAACCACACCAAAAAAAACCAAACCCAAAGCATTTTACTGGCATAGGAAGTCATACTTACAGTATCTTTACAACTGCCTAAAGACACTGCAAAAGCTTGTACAAACTTCCCCATTACACTGACTTTTTCACTAATTAGCATTTCACTCTTCAAGACAGAAAGCAAACAGCGTCTTTCAAACAGTCTGTTTCTGAGAGTGCTCCAGTCCAAGAGGTGAAAGTAGTTACTGATGTTCTCCAAGTGAAAAGTTATCCTTTAAATGAGATGCTTCAGCTTCACACAGGCTATCATTTCAATGTGAACAGAGAAAGAGACCCAGAGAAGAGAAGCTGGAGTGTAAGCACCCAGCAGCTTTATATGCATGTGAAAGCGATTTTACAGTTATGAAGGAGTGCATCATTTTAAGCCCCTCTCAGATACAACCTCTTTAATGATATGCCCTTCCAAGAGTCTTTTTAGCAGCACCTGCCATTCTGACATTGGTTGGTCTTCTTTTGCCAGCCTTTGCAACTCCACTACTCCAACAAACATGCTGGTAAAGCCACACCACAAAATTATTTTGGTCCTTCAGTGGTTAAAACTGTTGCACTCCATACCTCCAGCTGCTGACTTAAAATTTTTGTCTCCCATATTTTTGGACTGCTAAAAGATTACCTGAAATGGAAGAGCATGGTGGCAATGCACATACAAGTACAACAACAGTACCATTCTCTTCCTTGCTCACCCTCAGATACATCCTCAAAACAACGAGCTATCTGTTCCCAAAATACACACAGTTCTATCATTTGATTCTATGATCTCTCTGATTTAAAAAACCCCCAAACCAGGCTGTGGCTCAGCGTTCTACCTGCCTTATACCTGTGTGAAAGACAGAGAGAGAATTCCACAAGTGACACAATTTGCAACTGATACCCGTGATTTCTGCTGCTACAGGATTCAACTTCACAGTTCTTACAAGTCACCAGGCAAGCTGTCCACTTTCCCCAAGTAGCTCTCTCCAAATCAGTTGCCTCCCACTGATTTCCATTCCCAAATTCAATACCACCTGTAGAACAAGTTACCTACCAGGTAAATTTATAGGTTCTGGTTTTATCACATCTTAACCATTAAGTGGTTTCAAAACATGTAACTGAATAGTTAAGTTAAATAAAAGGTGATAAGAACTTAAGGAGAGGCATTTTATTCCCATTTTTTGTGGGATGCATCTTTAAACAGTTTCCCAGTCTGGGTGCTGGAGGGAATCAGACACGGTCAACCTGAGGTGACTGTTACAGAAGAGAGAGAGTACAGTGCTTGTGTGCACTCCTGCTGCTCGCTCTCCCAAAAACGCTTTTCTCTGGATCTTAACTGACCTAAGGTGGAAGCCACAGAGACTGAAATGACATTTGCCTTTTGTGCACAGGAAAAATCTAACTCCGTGCCTACAAGCGTAGAAAAAGTTGCTCCTGCAAGGCTTTTCTTCACCTTGACACCTTTCACTTGCTCCCACTTAATAAGGCAAATAGCAAATCTACCCCAAGTCAGATACATTTCCAAAACCTTCGAAGAGGGGAAGGAAACCTAAATGACAATTTAGGACCACTTGTGCAAACTGCCATCAAAGCTGTGGGGTGGTTTTTTTCAGTGTGCTACCCATTAAAGGGTTCCTAGACATTTTGTTGCTGACTAACATTTTTATGAGCGTTGTGGGACAACAAAAGGGTTTTAAAATGTAACGGGAAGTCTATGTGAATCTCTCTCATGCTGTTCCCTATCATTCTTCTCAGTGCATCATAATAAGTATTCCCCAGTGTCACCACAATGACAGAAAAAACTCCTCAGCTTGGTTGGTCTTTGCCTCTTTTTATCTTTTTTTTCAGTAACTGGCCAATTTTAAAGCATAACAAGCATAAATATGTAACGTTTACTTACACTTTAAAAATATATAAGCATTTTTCAATATGTATGTATACACACATATTGACAAGTATATAATACGGTCCATATGTCACTACACAAATTACCCCTCAGTCTGCATGGCCCTGCATCTCAAATTGCTTTGTCATCACCATGACTTAACACCACATGTAGAGACTGGCACATAAAAACCATTCAGTCTCCTGAAAACTGCAACCCAACATCACACCGTGCCATCGTTTTTAAACAGACACCTCCAGAGAAATCAATGAAAAGCCCCCCAAAAATAAAGATCCAAGCATGACATGGTTCGCTGCCTCCACAGATGTGCCTTCGCGTCTTACAGAGCCGCCCTTCGCCTCGCAGAACCCTCCAACTTATTCCTATATCTATAGAAAATGTGGATAGTAATAATTCAAAGCATCAAAACATATAGGGAGGTACTGGATTCTGAAATAGTCTGTAAAATGCACATTTTAAACAGTATTTTAGTATCTACTAAAGTAACAATGCAGAGATTTCCCCTGCAAACATCAATACTTGATAATTTGGGGGCAGAAGTCTAAGAGCACCTGAGCGCACTGGACTCTGCCTTTTCCTTCCAAGGCAGAACAAGGACCTCAGCCTTGCTGAGGCACTTTCAACAACTGAATAGAAGTGGGTTTGAAAATACTGTGGATGCTTTAAAAAATATTTTCTGTAATTCACTGTTTATATCCCGAAGAGATGATCATTCTGATTCATTCAATATCATTCTGATGAATCACAGTCACTGAAAAGAGAAATAAAAGCAGTTCCTATTTACCAGGAGTTCAAATATTTGGCTTGAAGAAAACTTCCAACTAATATCTGAACTCTGTCATCTACGAAACCTCTGCAGTATTTTCTTTCTGCTTGCCACCACTTAGCAAACACTGATACCTATGCTCACCCCTCAAAAAAAAACCCACCCAACTTTCTAGAAGCTCGTACAATTCTTACTTCATCTGGGTCAAGATTCAAGAGCTCAGGAAGCAAGTATAACTTCTGGGAAGCACTTGAGCCAGGCAGCTAGCTCATCAAAAGCGATTTGCTGATAACACACAATCCCGAAGCACCAGTGAAAAACCAGAGAAAGCTGTTCAGTCTAAGCGGTTTTTATCCCCAGCACCCCATTTGTTATGAGATTTTACTTAAAAGAAAACTAATGAACTGTGTGTGTGAAGTAAAACAATAGGAAGGAGAATAATTAAAAATTTTTATCAAGTGATGTAAACCACAACTTTGTGGTTCAAGTCTTTATAAACCAAAGAAAGCAATTAGCAAAAGATTGTTCTGATGCCTTGACTTCAGAGAGGCGAATCGAATTTTTGCATGGTTCAAGTTCACATGAGTAGCAAAAGAAAAAGAAGAAGACAGGTTCATGCCAAGGCTCAAGCGTTAAAAACCAAAACACAAAAAGCCCACTTCCCACCACCAGTGCCAAAAGCTCCCTCTCCCCCATTCTATTGTTTGTTTTTTCAGCACGGTACTACCATGATACAGGAAAATATCACATTGCAGTCATCTGGCTAAGAAAAAACAAACAGCAGGTCCGACTCCCTCTGCCTTGTTACAGAACACAGCACTTTATTTGTGAGGAAGTTTCACATTACTCCGAGTTCTCGTTTAAGCTCAAGCTTCGCTTCAGCCTGAACATAAGATTTTATCATGAAAATAACACGAAGGTGGATTAACTTAGAAGTCATAAACCTACAATCCACTTTTCAATCTCCAGTGTCTTTCATTTCGTACATGCTAAATTTCCTGTCTTCAGCAGACACTCAAGGCACGTCACTTTTGAGGTTTAAATGGATACATCTAGGTTTACCTGGACAAGATTATTGTCTTCAATGCTACACTTTTTTTTTTGAAAGGAATTGTGTTTTCTCAGTTACATGGTACTAGTGAATTCTTGGAAAGTATTTCATACCAGCAAAGATAACTAGCATTTGTATTTATTAAAATATTTAAAGTATTAAGGATTTAAAGCATTAACCATTTTAAAGGTATTTTAAAAATCATCTTTCAGCTTAGCAGATGTGCTATTTTTAATGAGTTTATTGCTTCGGCCATTACCCTCCACACACCTCGTCAGGGCTCTCCAACCCAGTTACTTGCTACTCTTCAAAACAGAAAAGCAAATATATATATATATATATATATATATATATATACACACACATAGATATATATAATACCACGACAGGAAACTCCAGTAATCTAGTATTTTAAAATCACACACTCACAGACTCAGAACCAAAAGAACAACTCTGTATTTCCACCCTTTTGGCACAGCCAGACACAGTTACTGCCCAGACAGGGGCAGGAGACACAAGGCATCACTGCGCAGTGAGTCCTCGTGGCAGCTTTTCAGCTGCAGATGTAACCTCACCGTAAGCCATACAAAAAACCATCGCTCTGATTTATGAACTCTAAAAAGCCTTTTTTTCCAGAAGCCAACGGAACACTTCCCTGATGCTTTGGAAAGGAGGATAGCATTAGCTCAGGGATAACTCAGGTGCAGATGCAAGGAAAGTGGGGAAGTAAAGCAGGCTGAACTAGGTTTCACCCTGGTGAGGTGACAACTTGTAAAGGGGAAAAGAATAACACCTACAGACACAGTAAATGAAGGTAAGAGAAAAGCTTTTTGCCCAGTTACTGTTTCCTCTCTCAAATCCAAATGAACAAGACCACTGGGTCCAAAACCAAAAGCTCCACAGTGGGATTTCTTTTTCATACTCAAGATGGGAAGTCCCTCCTTCAGGTTTTATATTTCGACTAATCTTCAGATGAGTAAGATTTATGACCATAACCAAATCATGACAACATCAGTTCTCATCTGTGGAGGTATTACTGCAATGCGAAAGTACCTCTGCATTATAGAGCATGGGGAATCAGGACAGCAAAACGATTTTATCTGAACTTGTTTTGATACAGAAAGAGTTTCACAAGAACGAGTACCTGAAAGAAGAACATCTGCATTATTTTAATCACAGCTATATATTACGTTATTGGGAGTAATATAAACAAATTTCACCAGAATATAATTCATGTTCTGGGATCTTTCCTTCTCCCTACATGTCTCCCAGGCAAATTCATCCTTATCCATAATCCAACCACCTTTCACAACATGAAAGAAAACATAGACAGGGCCCAACAAGTTTCAAGCAGGGGGTGCCCTATGCCCAGTCCCATCAGTGGCAAGACCTGCCTTGTACCACCACCCCTTGGCCTTGAGGACAACCTGTTGCCTACCCGATCCACCACCACCACCCGGGTCCTCTACACAGAGCGTTTCCGCCCACTGCCCACCAAGGCAGTCGTATAGCGAGGGCCTCAAAGCAGGAAGGAGCCCCTCACCCGCTCCCGTGGGCCTGGGGAACTGTGGCCAGCAGTGGCCACCAGGCACAGAGCCGGGCACTTTCAGGGAGGACACGGGCTTGGGAAAGGGCAGAACCTGGGTGCGAGTACTGGTGGTGTGCTGCAGAGTCGCCTCCATCTCAGTCTTCGTACGACCCTGCAAACAGCACCCACCACACGGCCTCAAGCAAAGCGACGGGGAAAAAAGTGCCTTTTCACTCCCTGTCTGTGAAAGCGAGAGGGGCTGCACATCCTGAGGCACCAGGAGCCACAGGGTCCCGCATGGCTCTGGTGGTGCCCCCATCCTCCTTCCCGGAGGAGAAGTCGGAGGCAGTCAGCCGGCAGCTGGAGAGAGGGAGCGGGGCACCTCCCGGGCACGGCGAGACCGAGAGGCGGTGACCGAGCCGCCACGGGGCTCGTCAAGGGCAAAGCCAAAGCCCTGGACAGGCTCCCTGTTTCGGGAAGGGAGCGGGGGTGGAGGAGGGTAGCGGCTGGGCAGCCCTGTCCTGGGCACCCGGGGAGGCCGCTCGGAGAGCTGGACCCCCGGGGGTGGGAAACGTCCCCGCACCTCTCCGCGTGGCCAGGAAGGACCTGGCGGCGGCCGGGACCGGCCTGGGAGCCCCGCGGCCCGGGAGCCCCGCGGCTGCTGCCCGAGGTACGGCCGGCCCCACTCCGCCGCCCGCGGAGGATGCGCGGCGCTGAGCGCCGAGCGGTTTCTTTCCGCGCCGTGCGGGAGGCGGGCTTCATCCCCGGACCCGCGTTCCCTCCTCCCGCCCCGCAGCCCCTCACTGCCCCGGCAGGCAGCAGCCCCAGGCGCGGCCGCCCGGCCGAGCCGCCCTCCGCAACGGCGGCTCCCGAGGGGAACCCGCCGTCCTACCGATCTAACGAGTAATCGTTGCTTGTTCAGAGCTTTATTTTCAAATGGCGCGGAGAGCGTGGATTAATGGCAACATATCCACCCGTGGCTGGGCACCGCAGGTCGCCATCCAAAAACACATCGTTTCTGGGATGGCCGCCTGCTAAGTAACACGGTTTAGTAAACTGAAATTTCTCTCAAAAGAAAAAAAAAAACAAAACAAAATAAAATCAAAACAACAACAACAACAAAAAAAACCCAAACAAAAAAAACACCCAAACGACCAAAACGAAAAAGAAGAAAACTCTCCCTCCTGAATCCCTCCCTAAATTCGAGAGTTGCTCCTTCTGAAGGAAGCCCAGTCCCCACTGTTACAAAGTACCCCCGAAACCCGAACAAGGCGGATGAGCCGGCATGCCTGGAGGACGAGCCCTCTGCCGCGTCTCACGCCTTCCCCGAGGACGCGGGGCGAAGCCGCGCACAGGAGCCCGCGGCATTTTTCCCGAGCGAACTGCCGCGGAGCCCCGCGGAGCCCCGCACGCCGCTCCGCGCCCTGCAGCCGGTGCCGCGGCAGCGAGCAGAGCCTCGCCGCACGTGAGAACAAAATATAACGCCGACAGCAACGAGACAGCAACGAGACAGCAACAGCGAATATACGGGAAATAAGGGAGGGCTGAGCTACCGAGCTTAAAGTTTCTTGGGAAAATAGGGGAATGCGGGAGCAGCCGCGCGAAGGAGAGCCGAGCATCCCCCCAGCAGCCGGCCCGGCGGGCAGCGGGGACGGTCCCGCGGTCCCGGGACGCGCACCCGCCCGGCGACCCACCGACGGACGGAGGGACGTACCGGCAGTCAGGCACACGGGCAGGAGCAGCCGGAAGGTGAGTCCGCACACCACCTCGGTGGCCATCGCGGCGGGACCGGGGTCGCGGCCGGCCGGCCGGCCGGGGAGCCGTCCCTCTCTGCGCGCCACCGCCGCTCCTAGGTCCGCCCGTGCGCGGAGCCGCCGCGGCGGCGGAGCATCGCCCGTCCCCTCCTCGCCTCGCCTCAGCCGCGCCGCCTCACGCCTCCCGCCGCATCCCGGCGGCAGCCCATGCAACCAGCGCCGCGCCGCACCCCCGGCCCGGGGCACGCACACGCCCGCCCCCTCGGGGCTCCCCCCCCCCTACACACACACACACACCCTCCCCGCTCCCGTCCGCCCTCCCTCCACCCCTCCTTCCCTCCGCCGGAGCAGCGGCTCCCCTCCCCCCAAACCCGCCCCGCCCGCCGCCCCGACGGCGCGGGCCCAGCCGGCGGCACCCCGCGGCGCGCCCCGCGCGATCAAACTTCTCCGCTCCCCGCCCCGACGGGGACGGGCCGGTTCGCGCCGCCAGGGGGCCCGGCGCGCGGCAGCGCCCGCGCTGCCACCCCCCTCCCCACCCCCCCCAAGCCCCGCGCACCCCGCACACCCCCATCGCTCGGAGCTCCGCGGGTTTCCCTAGCGCTGCTCCCTGGGGCGGGGATTTTAACGGGACTGTAGTTATTTTCCCGCTTGGCATTTCCCTTGCCGCGCACTTGGTGCTCGATGCTGCTGCTGCTTCGGTTTGGGGCCGGGGGGGGGGGTGTCCCTAGACTCGGGGGGGGAGGGGGACAGGAGGGGGCCGTTTTCTGTGATTTGGGGTTTCAGCAGCGTGTTTAGGTCTGCAAGAAAGTTGTTGCCTGGAAAAAAGAAGGGGGGGAACCCCAAACCACATCTGCGGTTGCCGGAATGCATCTGACTTTTCTGGAAGCTTTTTTACCCCGTCAAACACGGCGCTGGTTGGAAAGGGCTCTGGGTTTAAAGGCAGCGGTTTCCAGGCTCAGCTGGTGCGACCCCCGGCTCGTCCGCTACAACAGACCTCACGGTTTGGGTTGAAATAGTGATGCTGTAAAATAGAAAGTTACTCGTGTCGCTGTTAACACAAGCTGAAGTCCATTTAATCTCCGGCAATGCATCAGGATCCCTCCCACTCAAGCGAGGTGAGTTGAGGCAGGATGTCTTCACGGGGACGGTGCTGGAGGTGACTCCTCGCTCTCGTGTGAGATCCAGAGTAGGGGAAAGCAGGAGCAGGGACCTGTGTTCCGCAATGCAGATTCTCAGAAAGAACCTCATTGAGTCTTACTTCAAATCTAAGAAGATTGTGATCTGCTCTCTAAGACCTGGATTTTTATTATTGAAGCATCCTTTGCTTTCTTCTGGGTTTTTTTGGTGTGTTTTTAAAAATATATTTTCATATCTTTGTTGCAGAGAAAAATGCTCACAAATGCGAGCGTGACTCATGGGAAAATATAAAGGGTCTTGTAAAGAACAAAGTAGAACTTTGTGTTTTGGGGGGTCTAAATGGTAGGTGTCGAGCCATGTGGGTGACTGATTTTTGGTTTGTGAGTAGTGTCAGTTACTCAGATGCTCAGATATTATGTAACAAGCTAACTGATCCTGTTGTTACAATCTTCAGAAAGCAAAGAACTCCAGATTTACATACGCGCAAAGGCTTGGCACAGCTAAGAAAAGCCAGCTACAGGTGTCAAAACTCAACCTGCCCAATGGGCCAACTAAAAGCCAAGCGCCTGTATCGCCAAGAGCCGAAGCCTCCTCCGAAGGGGTAATGTAATGTTAGGTGTGACATCTGCCTGTGCTAACAGAGATGATTATGAAGCCCCATGCCAGCAGAACAGCAGTGACACCTTAGCTCGGTGTAGGACGCACAGCCACAGGGATAACGCTCCCTCCCTTTCCCCCATTCAGGCCCAGCGCAGCTCATCTTGACGCTGAACCCAGACCAGGTATTTGACTGTCAATCTTCTGGTGCAGGTTCCTCTGTGAATATGTCCTGTCTGTAGGTGATAAAACACCGGGAGTGCTCAGTCTGCTAACGAGCTATCTGATCAGCCCACGGGAAAGTCAGCCCCGGGATCGTGTTAAGACCACAGTATAGGATCTGTCTCTAAAACTCCCAAGGTCCCGAGGAAGCTCTCCCTGCCTCAGAGGCTGCAGAGGAAGCACTCAGCAGGAGCGGTCTGTAGGTGGAGGGTACACACGTGGCTGAAGCAGTCTGCGTGCTTGGGCAGTGCGCGTTCAGATGCCGCTGGGGTTGTTTTATCCAGTCGCTCGGGTTCGCTAAGGCAAGGGTAAAGTACTTATTACTTGTGCGGTACAGTTACCAAGCTGTTGGCTTCCTGAAGCACGGGCATTACTCGGAGTTTCGGGAAAGAATTATCCAGCGCTCAACACTCGCCGCTCGCAAGGTAGGAGACTAGCGGAGTCGAACCGCGCGCAGGGAGGGCTCGGTCCCGCCTGCCCGAGGGCTCGGCTGCTGACACATCAACGCAGCCGCAGCGCCACCTCTTGGCTGAAACGCCTTCCCTGCGAGTGACGGCATTTCCTTCCCCGCCGTGCCCCGAGGTAGTTCACAGGGCCACAGGTCACGGAATCACAGACTCACAAGGCTGAAAAAGGCCTTTAAGATCATCGAGTCCAACCGTTCCCATCCTATGCTAAACCATATCCCTAAGTACCTCATCTGCCCTTTTTTTAAACACACCCAGGGAAGGTCACTCAACCCCCTCCCTGGGCAGCCTGTTCCAGGCCCCGACAACTCTTTCAATAAAAAATTTTTTCCTAATATCTAATCTGAACCTGCCCTGGTGCAGCTTTGTGCCATTTCCCCTTCTCCTATCTCCTGTCACTCGGCTGAAGAGACTATCGTCCACCTCTCTACAACCTCCCTTCAGGTAGTGTAGGCCTCCTCTTCTCCAGGATAAACATCCCCAGCTCCCTCAGCCACTCCTTACAGGATTTGCCCTCCAGCCCCTTCAGCAGCCTTATCGCCCTTCTCTAGACTCACTGAAAGACCTCGATATCCTTCTTAGGGTGAGGAGCCCAGAACTGGACACAGCACTTGAGGTGCGACCTCAACAATGCCAAGTACAGGGGCACAATCACCTCCCTAGACCTACTGGCCACAGTTGTTTGCATACATGTAATTTTGAGAGAACAACTGGACGTCCATAGTCCAACGACATCTCTACAGTTTTAAGACATGTAAAAAATACACAGGGGCCTTACCAAGAAACTCATGCACCTTTTATCATTCAGCTGTTGACAAGAACAGCAAGTTGCACTAACCTGAAAATTGGAGGAGGGCTGTTAGCCAGTATGGAAACAATAAAGCACCAGGCTCCGACTAAAATACACGATACAGAAAGAGAAACTGGATGGGAACAAGGTCTGCTGAATTAAGTGTACATAATAGAGAGCATCATCTAGAGGATGGCGAGGAGTTTATTCAATTTATACCAGTTTTGCAAGTGACATAAGAAGTGATTTGGATACAAAGCAGGAGGGCTGCTTCTCCCCTAAAGGCATACAATTTAGTGACAGCACATTTTAGGCCACATGTTTTTTTCTCTTTCCCTCTGTAAACCAGAGGAAACCACCAGATTGTGAGAGCCTTACACATACAACAAACGTTCTCACAGTGGACATGGTAATCTCACCACCTACCAGCATTTATTTCCCTTCTTTTCAACTACCAGGGTCTCAGACCCCATCACCAGGTGTGCAACACCCGCCTTAATGTGACCAGGTTTTGGCAGCAGGGAGGTTGGGGAGGCATGAATGATGAGAGGGAAGAACTTGTCTTTATAAAAGAACAGACTTCTGCCAGGAAGATGTTCGCTCACCTCACCTTGTCACCTTTTGTGTAGCGATAACTATAACTCAGGGAAATTTTGGAAAAAGGTTCATCCAATGTGCAAAATCAGTTGCAGTTAATATACTTCAGAGGCCAAGAGAGCTACTGGGGCAGGGAGGGGAAGTCCAGAGTATATTGTGTCACTGATTCTATCAGGTAGAACATAATCAGAATTGTTGACTGAAATTAACTGTGTTGAGCCGAATGTCCAAAACAGCACTGTTCAGAAACATCTTATAATTGCCTCAGCTATCTTATATGTTTGGCTGTTAGAGTCATGGACTCATGGCATTGTTCTTAAGTCCACAGACTCAGGATAACATAAACAAGGGCTTGTGTACAGATAAATATAAATACACATACATATATATATATGCAAATATATATATATGCATTTATATATATACATGCTCACACAATCCATACAGTTGATGAGCTCCATAAATGAGTGCTACACAAGCTGAAGAAATAACGCTCCCTTGTACAAAGAAGCAGCAAGGCATTAAGTCCCATCAAGAGGCAGAAGAAGCTACTGAAGCCTTTTCAGGGCAATCATTGCTGGTTTGTGTTTGTTATTCTTACTATATGAGAGACCTGCTTTGGGGACCTGTGGGGAAGGAAATGGCTTTAAGATTTAAAGTGATGATTAACTAGAGTGTTATGTCTCACGATCCATGCTCCCTAAGACTACATGAAAACATCCTGCTCCTCTTACCTATTCTGGAAGTCCTCCTCCTGTTCAGCCCTGTCAGCAGCTGGGGGAACAGCCTGCAGTGGCCCACCAGGAGTCAAGTGATTCAGTTTTTCGGCTTAGTTCAGCGTTCACTTTCAGCTCTGACTGAAGCTGCTATTGTTCACTTCCAGCATGAAGTCAGCTAAACTTCAAAATAGCATTTGAGTTCAGTTCTGGTTCAAAAAAAGTTAAAAAAATCCCCCAAAACAGTTCAAACTTGGTTTTGGTTCAGAGTCAGCTTAACTCCCCAGTACTAGCAGTAGTCAGTAACTATTTTATCCCCTTAAATGATGAGCTTGTCTTGCCTTACAATAAGGAAATTCATTCCACTCAAATGTATGCTGAGTAGGCATCCCTTAGAAATGCTCAGCTGCCCCTGCACAGCAAGAAAGTTGCCTAGGAGCCTCCAAATTTCCCCCATGCTTGATTTGTCTTCCATTCATTAATCCATAATTTCACCACTCATTTCTGCTGAGTTAGAACTGTGCTCAGGGTTTGCGGCCAACGTTCTAAAATCAGCTACATTACTGAAGGTCTGATTCTTTCTCTGCTCCTAGCCCTTGTTAACCTCCACCATCCATGTCATGGAGTTTGTCTAGAATTTTTGTCTTGTGCAGTAAAAACCTGTCCATATAAACCTTTATTGGATGCTAGTATTGTTCTGATGGGGTTTAGAATCTGATTAATCAAGAAGCATCAAAATATTATCTTTACCTGAGAATAAGCAAAACACAGTAAGAGAGACCTCTGGCAGTTCTAGTTTAGTGATGTTTTGTAAGACATCAAACCTGGCAGAATCTGAATGGTCTCTCAAGGTGTCATTAGCTCTACCTACAATTAGAAAGAAAATCTGTTCTTGACTACAGAACACTGTAGAACACTACTACAGAACACACATCTGAAATTTGTTGTCTAGTGGTCAGAGCAGAGGACTAACAAAACAGAGCTGCTGACAGAACTGGTGGAAGCATGTACCCAAGATCCTCCCACATGCATCATGCAATTAATCAATACTACAGGAAAGCTCTTCAAGACCCATTAACAAGAGAGGCTAGACAAGTTGAAAGGCAAGTAGGATCTTCTCAGGGACCTGTAACACTCCATACGTGTGAATTTACTCATATCTGGAGCAGATTATAGCAATTATACATGAAGTATGTTTGCTCCTTCCAAATCAAGTAAGTTCCTGTCGATGAGCCACTGTTCTGTTTGCTTGAAAGTTTCTTCTCCTGGTAGAACAAGAAATATAGAATAGTGTCCACAATGAAGGATTGTTAGTCCTATTGAAAATTTCTAATCAGATTATTAGTATTTTAAGATTTCTGGGCTGAATTATGTCAGGGAATTTCAAGCACTGCTTCTCAGTAATAAAAATAAAATTTAAAAAAGTAGGAAAAATAATTCTAATTCAATGTGTATAATGAGCTGCCTGCATGTAACCACCTTTTACAATGAAAGAACTTTGAAAAAGATTGTCCAAAATCTGAAAGGATTGTTCAGCATACAATGGACTATGTATTTTCCCCTGCATGTTTGGAGTCCAAACATGAGCAGACTCTCAAATAGCAAACAGACATGTCACATAATTAAAACTGTCTAGGATAAGAGCATAGCTTGTCAAGATTAATTTCCAATCTGAAAAAAAGCCCACAAGTAATGAACTTCCTATTCATCCCTGAATGAAAGTTAACCATTTAGGGTATTTGTTAAATATATTTACATTTCAAGTGTAGTTGTAAGGAAAACTTTTAACAAGTCTGGAACTACCACATAAAACACAATTGTTCTTGGTTATGCTCTGTAAGTGAGATTATTGGCTTGACTCTGGTTAATTATAAAGCGATCATAAAGCGCGCGATGAAATGAAGCGGTTCCAAGACAGCCCTACGCAGATCGTTGTAAACACACAGCTACGCAACAGGTCTGAGCTAGCTGGAATAAAAACATAAAGCATTGCTCTGGACTCCCTTGGAAAGGGCGGTTAGCTGCGCTCTGCTGCGGTGGTGATATGAGTTACGTTCGGTTTAGTCGCCAGCGGAGGAGAGACAGGCCCTTGCATCACAGAAGCACCGTCGCAATTTACACTTCTGCTGGCGGCATCAGCTCAGAGCAACGAGAAATGAGGCTGAGCAGATCCCAAAGCACACTGGACCAAACCCAGAATTCCCCATGGAGCAGTATAGTAGTAAAATAATGGATTTATTACCCAAGTGAAAGAGCAGACGTCGCTGCACACACCTGCGTTTCAGCCAGAACTCCTTCCTCCAGCTGAGCCTGTGCAATCAAGGAAACCACTAACTCCTCCAGGTCCTTAGTTCAGATCCAGTTAGGCTGACCATGACTGAAATGCATCATCCCTGACAGCTGGACAGTAGGCAGGCATGTCCCGAAAACACTCTTCCTCGCTCACTCGGGACTCGCGGGCAGGGAGCGCTTCCTTTTAATGAGGCAATGAAATGCCTCCAGCCTGACGGTCTGTTTTCAGTTTCCCCACATCTCCTCCACCTCATCTCGCCCTGCCTTTCTTCAGAGCTTACTACCGCAACCACCCGTCTCGAAGGGACTGGAGAAGCACGTCGTCTCCCTTCTCTTCCCTTTAAATGGGCACTGAAAGAGCTCTTATTAACCCTGTCTGTGTTGCTACCCCACCTGAGGCAGCCCCGAGCACCTTGGCAACATGAGGAAGGAGATGGGAGTTTCTGGTTAGAAAGGGAAGTGGCTCCAGCACTGTTCTGCTAGGAAGGACGCTGTCATTCCTCAGTGCTCTGGCATGCCCTGGCCCTGTCACCTGATGGATGAGCAGACATGCAGCCCTTTCCCTCTCCCCTCAGCTTATTTTTCTGTCCCTGTGGGATAAAGCTCCTTGAGAGAAGCCTTTAGCAACTGAAGGAGAAACCGAGCTGGAAGGAAATGGGCAAAATGAGGAGGAGGAGAGGAGGAAACGGTTTTGTGTGTGCACACATGGGTGTACTTCATCCTTGTCTTGAATAGGAAGGAGGGAGCTGAGAAGAAGTAGGAGAGGAAGCCAGCTGATGAATAGCTCCAGGCAAAAGAGAGAATACCTGGCAGGGTTGCTCCACACAGCAGCGTACATTTAAAAATAATTTTTAAAACTAATACATTTGGATAAGGGTATCTGTCCTCAGAGCAACCAACAATGGAAAACCAGGTAACAATAATTTTCCATTCCAACAAGCAGTGCTATAATTAGATAATAATGTTAGAAATTTAGTCCACACTGAGGTGGAATGGGAAAGTCATGCATGCTGCCCGACAGCTAAAGAAATAAAATGACTCTGTTAATTCATTTACAGGGACTATTTCTGCGGTCAGACAGACGTTGCTTTAGTAGTGAAAATTCAGCAGCTCCAAAGAATTACTGCTGAACTAAGGAGAGAGCTTTGAGCTGAGCTCTCAAAAAACCTGTTTTGCCAAAAGGGCTGGACAGCTGGCCCTTGCTCATATCCTTGATGGCCTGAACGATGGGCATGGAGTGCAAACTCTGCTCCAAGCCAGTGAGTTGAAGTTGGCAAAGGGCAAGCACATGGATCAATGTGAGAAATCCTGTCATGCCACTGCTTGTAACACATCTGTTTCGTAGCATGAGAGGGTAAGTTTATCTTTGAAAAACACTGTGTTCATTCATAAGAGGAAGAACGCCACTGGAAAAGGAATAAAAAGCTTACGCAGCACACGATTGGAGTGCACAGGATGGAATCCTAATTAATATTCTTGTTCAAAAAAAGCTCAACTCTAACTCTTCATTCAAACACCATTTTGATTCAGCATTGCATTATAGACCAAAAAATAAAAATGCAAAGAATATAAATACTGTGCTCAGTCTAGGACAAGAGGGAATGGCCTCAAGTTGCACCAGGCAGGTTTAGATCGGATATTAGGGATACTACTTCTTCACCAAAAGGGTTGCCAGTCATTGGAACAGGCTGCCCAGGGAAGTGCTTGAGACACCATCCCTGGAGGTATTTAAAAGCTGTGTAGCTTGGGGACATGGTTTGGTGGTTGGATTTGGCAGTGCTAGGTTAATGGGTGGACTTGATAAGTCTTTTCCAACCTAAACAATTCTTTTTCTTTTTTTTTTATGTGTTCCTTTGGTCTGGGGTACAAACTGAGATTTAGATGTGCAATGAATGCAGGCATGTGACCAGGGAAAATATTTTGGAACACACATAGGCACCTCCAAACTGATTTCATTAAATTAAAAACAAACAACCCCACACAAAAAAAAAACAAACCAAAAAAAAAAAAAAAACCAAAAAACACCCAATCACCACAAAAACAACAAACCAAAACAAACTAACCCCCAAAATTGTAGATGTAACCCTAATTTTAGTGTTTTGGAATGGTAGCTAGTGGAGGTTCCTTTCAGAGCTTTTGAGTCTTTTGGATCATTATCCAGAGATGTAAAAATTTCCATTTGCATTATAGAGAGAGCATAAACAAAAGGTTTGGAATCTGTTCTGGGAATAGATCCTTTATGCCAAGTACTGAGGACTTCTTATTACATTATCCCATTGACCCTGTACTTCTCCAATTATATTTCTGCACTCAAAATTACTCAGACCTTACTGAAAGGAAGATAACATGTTGCTGAAATCTGCCCAGTGGAAGTGGATGTCTTAATATGGCAGGTGGATGCGATCTGTGATTACGGTTCATTATCATTCACATCAGGGTCAAGTCCATCTTCAGAGGAGCTCAAGGGGCTCTACAGTGTCAGATTCTAAAGCTATTGTGCAGCTCTCTGACACTGTGGGATTTTTAAAGTAATTGTTTGTTGTGTTTTCTTCCTTCTGCAGAGAGGTGTGCTGGGATCCAAGCAACACGTGTGACAGATCCGTGAATCATCTGCCTGCAAGTGGCACAAAGAGCAACAGTGAAGACACAAGTCACTGTATCCATCCTACTCTGACAGGATTTGTGTAGGTGGTTCCCAGACCCAAAACATGCAGGTAGTATCAGCAGCGAGGCCAAAGGATGAGCACCACTGCACCTTCCCAGGTGCTGGTGCCTCTGCTCACATGGTGACTTGTTTGATCTTTGAAACTGGCACATGTAAAGATTAGCTCTGTGATAAGTTTTACATATGAACGCCCTACAGATATTTTCATCGCTCGATTTGGGAGCCCAACCTTCCCATAACGGTAACAGAGAGCAGCAAGCACCTCCAGAGGGCAATGTAGAGCATTAGATGGCAGCTGAGCCCCGGTTTTGGGAGTGCGGGATTTTTCTTTGAAGATGCTCATCTCTCCCTCCACCGGCTCCTTAGCGAGACGAGAGGGATGCCAGTGGGTGCCCTACCTGGGTTACAAGCCCTGGTGGGCAGTGGGGCAGCAGGCTGCCAGGACTCCCCAGCCCTCATGCACAGTGGCATCCAGTGCCTGAAGGTTTTGCATCCTTAGCCCAGAGCCCTACATACCTGATGTTAGACTGTGCAGACGTGCTCTTTGCATCCTTGCCTCTCCTTGGTCAACTCAGCTCAGCTGCAAAGAGAAACCAGCACATCTGCCATCCAAAATGCAACAGCGGAGGGCAACAGGTTTTGATCAGCCCAGAGCTACGTACACAGTTTAATGTGGACGTTAAGGGAGTTCCTGAATTTAGAGCAAACAGCCTTATAAGGAAAAATGAAGCTCAGCAGTATAGCATTATCCAAGTGTGTGTTTCACCTGGGCAACCCAGCTGATGACTGTATTAATTTGCAAAACTCTGCATGGACTTTCTGCAAATTACAAATGGTTACCATCCCACTGATGAATCTCATCGTGTAATTTGCATTCACTTCCTCTGCATGTTCAGAAAAATCCTGAACAATTATGAAGAGCACAGTGATATTTCAACTAAAGATCAGCTGTAATATTCTGTCTCTTTCCTACAAGTTTCCTTCAGAAGAAAGGCAAAAGCAAAATAAAGAAAAGTTCTTGCTGTGATATAGTGACTAGAAAGCCAAAACAGAAAAGAGGAATGCCTATAAAAATAAAACTTTGCTACTGTCATAGGGTGGTATTTTTTTATTTCCACAAGGAGGGACATAGTCAAATGTAAGGCTAAACCTTATACTTGATCACTTTATCCAAGTTGATGTTGGCTTTTATAGTTAAGAGATGCAAAAGAGTAACCTAGTGTAAACACTGGTGCCCCCTTGGAAACCAAAGTTGGTAAAACTTTCCAACTGTGGTAACCAAAGTGAATAGGCTGGACATAGGATTTGGCCTAAACCTGGGACTGGTGCCTCCAGAACTACAGTGAGATAATCCGGCTCAACCATTCTGAGCACAGAGTGAGAATAAGTTGCTTCAAATATCACACATATTGGAGGCAGAGCTGAGCTTTATCAGTCCAGGGACAAGGCAGGAATACATACTCCCTGCCTTTCCCTTCATTCCCCCTGTCCCTTGCATTTATGAGTACGCACCAGAAGGGAAAATCCTTTCCCCTTCTTCCAATCTTTTCTATGTATTTGCTAAATACCCACAAATAGCTGTGCAGTGGTTATGGTCCAGGATGTTCTCCTCTCACTGTTGTCCATACTTATATCAAAGTGACTTTGGTTTATTTGCAAATAGAGTACAGAACTAAAACCCACAGAGGAGGATAGGAACTCTGCTTGGAATTAAATTTTTTATCAAGCATATGGTGCATGTCTCTTTGCAGATGAAAACATTCTAGATAAGAAGAATGAACTTCAGTTCTATTCAGAGAAATGTTTTCCTTTATTTTTTCCTGTCTTTGCTTGGTTTTGAAGCTTCCTCCTTGCAAGAAAAGCTTTTACAAAGACAGTAATCAAATGGCTTGTTACAAACCTTGTAACAGCACCAAAAGCTGTGAAATGACTGAAAAGTATATTTTAATAATAATAAACCAGCTATTATCAATGTAAAATTCATGGCTGGTATAGTTATTAAACCACTATTGTAAGGGAAACATCAGTTCTCTTGCTTAAAAAAAAAGTACTTGCAAAGCAGTCTAAAAATAGGAAGCAAATTCCATATGAACCATGTTTGGTTTGTACTTTCCCTGCATACAGGCTAGAATATTTAGTGAAACGCACACTCCAGAGTTACTGCAGAGCTTCTAAGTGCCAGTGTTGACTGTTACCTGACTGTAATGAAATCCTGAGCAGCATACTCAAGGCCTAGGCCCGATTTTTAGAAGTGAACCACTGTCTAACAAGATGCTCAAGCTGTAGTGGCAGAACCAGTTGCAGTCCTTTTGGGTGTCTGTGTGAAATACCAATCACCTCGGAGGCACTGCAGACCTAGGAGGTGTATTTGCCATCCGTCACCTCTGCAGTAATGTGGCTTGTTTGTATGGAGAGGACAGGGTTTACAGCAGGCAAATGTCCCTGCATCTCCCCTTCCTATTTGCCTCATGCACCCCATTACAGACCTGCAGCTAACACCCACCCAAAATGCAGGTCCCAACCATTAAGGCTTTAAGGGTATCACGTTTGAAGGAGCAGCATCTTTAAAACAAGAGCCCAAACCCTAAGCAAACAGGTCAGTGCAGCTGTGCCTCTCTGCAATGAGCTGAGGTAATAACGGCCCGAAAGCTGCTAATCTGACCAGCAGTGAGAGCGCACCGGCCGTGCCCAGACCAGGGCTGCTGGATCCAGTGTTGCAAGAAGAGTTTCAAGTTCTTGCAAAGCTTGTAACTCAGAGACCATCCAGTCAAGATCACAAGGCAGGAATGGTTTAGTCTTGACATCACTGGCAATTCTAAAATTGAAAAGGGTTTGTTGTTTTTCTCCCTCCCTTAGAGAATTATTCCCAATATTTTTAAGGAACTGTCATTTCCTGTAAAATAATGTTTATGGTGGCAGGCTCTCGGTCTTTCTGGTGGGTTTTTTTCACGGTGTTATTTATTATAGCTGTTCTTTGTCCTCTGTTTTTTTTTGCCTTTCAGCAGAACTGCCACATGCCTTTCAAAACTGCAGCAATTTTACAGTAGAGGGGTTCGGCCATTTCAATCTATTTGAGTGGATGGTGAAAATCCCATCAAACTTTGGTGTCCCTTTTAAAGACGGGAAGATGTTTAAAGAGATGGTAAGATGAACATCAAAGGAAGAGGATGTCCACATTATGCCCACTTTCCACACCCTCTTCTTCCCCTCTGAAAGCACTGAACGTTAAAGCAGGTCCATGTCATTGACACGTTTAACTCAACACAGCCTGTGAAATCGTGCTAGCTGCATTTCAGTTTGCTGCTTTTCCTTAGGCCTTCCCTCAGCCACCCCACATCCTGATCACCACTAGGTCCATACAGATGAGTAGTGTTCAAGCCACATGCATTCATGATGGGGAAAAAAAAAAAGAAGATGCTGAGGATATTGGTGTGACATAATAAATTCCTATTACCAGGTAACTTAGTTCCATCTCTACCTCACATCTTCTGGATGAAGCTACAGCCCAGTTGTAAATGTAAGGCAATCACACAATACCAAAACTCAGATCTAGATCTAAACTTCCTTACAGGAGCTTATATCAGCATGCCAGGTTAATCCTGACCAGAATCCAAGAGACTACACAAACATGCTTCTGAGAATAAGGAGCTGCCTTGGCATTTTAAATCGTTCTAGGCTCCAAAAGTGGCAAGAGGAAATTATTTGACCCATTCACACTCCCTGTTAGTAATGCACTTTCCAATGGTTGCCGAAAACTGTGGGCTTTGCTTATGGTGGCAAAACACGTGCAATTTGGTAATGCAGTTTGTGGTCACCAAAAGGAAATCCCATGACAACAATGACTTCAGGGAACAGGTTATGGCTCAAAGAGTTGAAAGGAAGGAATGAAAGACTCAAGCTCTGTGCTTGCCCCAGGAGATAAAACATTCACCAAAAGCATATTGTGACCACCGACCTATTGGGGCCAAGATACCAAGTGCATTGGGTCATGAAAGGTGCTGACAGCATCTCCCCAGAATGTGGAGTTGGGGGCAATATAGGCATAATACTCTGCGAAGTTTTTACTAGGAAACGTGGAGACAGCAGGCAGTGTTCCCCCACATCCCCTCTGCTCTCTCTCACAGACACTTCCTTTGTCTGTACTAGCTGGGTTATTAACAGAATATTGTTTTTCATTCCACTTCTCCTCCCTTTGGGCTTTCTATACTCCTGGCCACATAGAAGAAAGTAAATAAACCTTTTTAATTATATAGTCTGCCAGAATTTTTCCATACTCACCCAATTTATTAGATTTTTTTTTTGTACTCCAAATTTATTTTGAACCCTCTTCCCTTACATTTAGCATTTTTCAGTTTGTGTCTGAGTGTACCAATAGCAAAAAAGAACAACCCTTTCCTCACAGAAACCCCAAAACAATTATTGCAAGACCCAATTTTTCCCTTTGTGTTAAAGAACTGATATTGTTGTAGGCCTGAGAAGTGGTCCAGAAGAGGAAGATATTTATCATTACCTTCCAGCTGTGCAAAATATTGTAGTTTTCACATCAGAGAACCAAATGATTGGGTTCCTTGTAGGATGACTTTCACAGAAGTAGAAAATGTATTTCTTCCTATCCAAGTGGATTTAAAATGTCACTAAGTTTAAACAGTTGATACTCCACAGACCAAACTCTGACTACAGAGGGAAAATAAAATTTGGTAGATTAGCTTCCGGACTAGCATTACTTTAGCTTTGTGAGCTGAGTTGAATTGGTGCTGAAATGTCTGTCAGTATATGACTCCAGGAAAACAGCCATTCCAGCCTTGGGGCATTTTAAACACAGAGTGTGGAGTCAACTGACATGAATAGGAGTACAAAGACATTTTCTGTGCTAAATAAGAAATGAATTACTTATTTGTAAGCATAATGGCTCTGATGCATGGAAGATCAAATAGTGGTTCTTTTCTACATGTATGTGCATGCATACTTTCATGATACCGTCCTGGTTTGCATTACTCCCTCTGTGCTCACTGGTTCCCTGAAACTACCTCTTCTCCTTGGACCCAGTATCCTGCCGGAGACTCATCCCTGGCTCTTCCACCCTGACCCACGGAGACCTGGGATGGTGACTTTCCTCTTCAGGCACATATACAGAAAAACCTGGGCTACTACACTTGTAAATTCACTTTCCTAAGCATTTTTCCATAAAAACAAAGCAAAAAGTGGAGAGAAGTAATCTCTAAATGGAGGTTTGCTGTCATCAGCTCATACAAACAATCTGGCCATCGAGATAACAAAGACATTTTGTATGGAAAATTTGGCTTGGTGGAGTGACCTGAGGGGATCAGGCAGAAGTGGTGGGAAGCCTGAGAGGTCACCTCATGCTTTCCCAGAACCTGTGATAGAGGAGATGTGGAGTCACCTGCAAGGGGGCTTTCTGGAATTGACAGTAGCAGGAGAACAGAAACCAGCATAGCTGTGATAGCAAGGATCAGGGACAGAGCTACCAATAAAACAGGACAAACCTCCAGGTATTGCCTCAGATCTCACATGGGTGATACCAGTGGTCCCAGTTCAGGGACAAGCCTGAAACCACTGACAGCATGACGCAGAAGAAATCTTTCAAGATGAAAACCCCACCCTCCTTCTTTAAATCTCTGTCTTCTCCAAGGGGCCAGGTATCTGCCATAAAACCCACAGGCAGGCAGTGCTGCTGCCACGGAGCACACTATTAACTAGGTTATTGTTGTGCCCATTGGAGCAGGGCATAGAGAATTCACTGAATTTTTGGCTTTAGCCCAGTCTTTTGGTGGAGGAGGAGAATGGCGGTGCACAAAAATGTCTTGGAAACCAAGTGGCTCAATAAGAAGGGCCTTGTAGGAGGCAGAGAGTGGCTCATGCTCAGTGCTTAATTCTCCCCCTCCACTGAATACTTTGACTGCACAGTCCTCACTGCGTGGTCAGGAATGAAATGCCTTCACCGCCAGGCAGCTTGAGGGCCATCCAGCTCGTAGTCTGGCATTCCCAGGTTAAGAAGGCTGCAAGAGTCCTTCTGCTACTTGAGTCCATTTTTAGAACAGAGGCACTGCTCCCCATCAGCATCACTGGGATGTCTTTGGATTGTCAATAGGCAAGGAGATAAAACAGATTAACACCTTGCTGCCTGACACATGAATTTCCACAGTGTGCCAAAGTTTTTAATTTGAGGAATATTGAAAATTAATATATCAATTGCTTTGTGCTGAATCCTCATCTGAAAGCAGATTTTTAAAATAAATTAGTCACACTGGGGACTCAGCTGTCATAAGTTGCTATTACGTAAAAAACATGCATGTAGAACCACTTTTTTTATATCCTCAACTGAACAATAAAACCCAAGTAACAGGCAAACTTTTAGAAAAGAAAAATAAAAAAAGAAAAAAGGAAGCTGGCCTCATGTCTTATTGTATCTGGATCTTTTCAGGGGAAATTCTATAAATTGCACTATATAAGTAAGCTATCGGTGCCCATTGAAAACTGAGTCCTAAAGAGAAGAATGGGTTTGTGTCATGCACTACTTAACTGTGAATGTATAGTATGTCCTTCAGGTTTTTTCTTTGTTCTTATAAAATCCACCCACGTTAAATCCTTAGGCTGTAAGGTGAAAGCCAGAAATGAGAAAGGCAAGAGGAGGAAAAAACTCCTAAAGGACCAGACTGAGTGGGTGTTAGCTGGGCAGTATCCCTGCCTGGTGGCTTCTAAAAAAAAATCCTAGCTCTTGGCAGTGGTGAAAGTTTAGCATGAAAGACGTTCTCACACCATAGAGGAAGAAGCTGGGGAGTCTGCCTGGCCTGTCAAGACTGGTAGCTAGAAAGGAGATAAAACAGAAACAGAAAGAGACAAAGAAAGGATATTCATCTCTCCTCGGGGGTGTTCTGTGCAGTTTTTAAACAGATTGAATAAGTAATTCTCAAAAAGAGGTCTTCTGGGGACTCCAGTGCCCAGTTCTCAGAGGTCCTTCTAGGTAAATATTTGGCAGATGCTTAACTTGAAGAATTTATCATCTTAATGTGAGTGGAGACACCCACGGTACACCTGGGGCATCTATCACAGTCCCGTCACTACAGCATTAGACGAGTCCATGCAAAGAATAGCTAAGTAGGGTAATCTGTCTTCACTAAGTTGGACAGGGGTGTAACAAAATAATACTTAAGGCCTGTACAATGCAGTCACTGTAACAATTCGAGATCATATTTGGCTGTTCTCACTTCTTATCTTAAAAATTAGAAGCTTTCTTTTGTCTGCTCTTAGGATACAGACAGTCTGACATGATTGAGCCTAAGGAGCCACATGCAGGGAAAAATAATCACTCTTTCAACAAGTTGCAACAGCCTCCAGCTGTCCCAGCGATCAGACCAAATCAGTACGAATTAAGCACTGGCATCCCACTTCAGTCAGTGCAGAAGCACACACTAACCACGTCCCTGCAGGATGGCTTTGGTGCTGTTGTTGAAGCACATGTCACAGTACAATCTCCATCCTGAAATTTCCCAACTCCGGCTTCTCTTTTGAACTCACAAGTTGTAGCTGAAACCAACAAAAAACTCTATTAAACATTATCCTTACCTAACTGAATATATTAGTTGTATATAGCAATTACGTTCTCCTTTTTACAGTATAGTAAAGCACTTATGGCATAATAAAATCTACCACACAGTGTTCAACAGCCCAGTGTGTTGAGCAATTCAGTTTTTAGTGCTTCATGTAGGTTAGGAATTGATTTTAATTGCCAGGTGTAAATCACACAGTCCTACTGTAGAGACCCTTATTATTTCACAGGCAGGGGTGGTTTTAATCCTATATATTCATGAGGAATAAGAGGGAAGCAGAATGAAAAGGAAATTGCCTTCTGAAAATTTACGTCTGAGGAAGGGAGATTTGTTCTGAATTCAGTGAAAATTTAACAAATGCTGTGCACATTAGTCAGTATAATTGTCATAAGCACAGTAGTAAAGAAAATTTTGTACATCACCAGCAAACCTCAGGCACTGCAACTGCTTAAAGAAGTAAACCTTGATAGACTATGTGAGACCTACAGCAAAGAGAAGTTGCAGTTAGAAATTTCTTCGGCTTACACATCTGTCCTGCACTCTCAGCCTAGCATAGCCAGGAATAATATCTCCCTGTATTTTGTATGCATGTTTGGATTTACAAAGCATGCAAGGGGAAGCATTGTCTCATGACATTTGGCTCCCATTTGTAGATCTTCTGTGCCAATGCAGTTTAATCATTTGTCTCAATGATAACTTAAATAAAGCAAAAACTAATCCTAATATCAAACCAAAACATCCCGTGTTTGGTTTGCTGGGGTTTTTTAAAAGCATGTATTTGGATTTACTGCCTTAATTATTAAGCTACCTTTAGCAAAGTTTGACCTTCATAAAAATATCCATCATTTTAAAGAGTGAAACTTTCAAGTGGAAATGATCTGCTCATGATTGTGAACCACCATGCAGTTAGTACATCGAGGGTGATACCATTTTTTCTCTATACTGCCAAGTACGTCCTGAGGGAGTGTGAAGATAACAGGGAAGAGATCTGTATCTCGTGTCTTGGAAGACTTAGATCCCAAATTCATGTCCACTCAGTATTGATTTGCCTTTTTGTACAAGTATCAGTCCTGACACTTAATGTCTGCAGGAGCAAACTAAATCTTCTCGGCATTGCAGCACTCTGATGTACCATTACCTTGTGCATGAGGAAGAAGCAGATGAGCACTCAGATACCACAGAAATTAGTTCAATGTGAGGCAAAAGAAACATTTAGGGTGATGAAATAGATATGTTCAACTTAGTTATCAGATTTGATAACTTTAAAGTCATACTTAAAGTGTCAAAGCCATTTTTTAGGTAAACAGAAAAAGAAATCAGTTAAAAACCCAGAAATAATTCACAGAGGAAGCTGGAAAATCATTTACATGTAATTAATCTCATAAATTTACCACTTCTCAAAATGTTTAATTAATGCTTTTAGCATTTTTGAAGACCTTTTATTTTCATTATTGGACCATCAGCTGCACATTTATCAGGTCTGGAAAGGCCGGGTCATCATTTTTAAAACCACATTATATAAGGGAAAGCTAACCACCACATGCAAACTGGCTTTTAAAGTTCACAGTGCTGTTATAAAGGTCATGGTGATACTTAGTGAAAATTGAATCATGCAGAAGTCGATACAAAAAGACATATTGTCTTCCTTCAATAAGGAGCTTTTAATGCTGTGCCAGTTTATTTACCATCAAACTCTGCAAAGTCAGCAAGCTAATAAAGAATTTAGGATTTATGGGCCCTTTAATTCAGCATAGAAATAATAGTTAGAAAGTGGCAGACTAATAGGCCAATTATCTGAGGAATATTTTGTTTATTTGGCAGAAATTACAAGGAGATGCATAATAAAAATACCTTTAGTAACCAATTTATTCCTATATTAAAATAAACTCATTCGCGACTACCGTGCTACAGAAAGCGCCATTAAAATGTTCAAAGTTCTTCCCTGATGCCAAACAAAAACGCTTAACCAGGGCAATATACAATATTAATATTGTTTTATGGTCAATTTATGTCTAGACACAAGCAATAAGAAGTGGAAGGACACTACAGAAATTACAGCTTCTATGCAGGAAACAGGAACAAAGCCCCAGAGGACTGTCTGCATTTGTCTTATTCCAGATTTAGAAATTATTCTTTTTTTTCCCTATTAGGTACAGGTTTAAAATATTAGCTGTTTTCTTTGCATGAATGAACTTTGGAGAGGGAATAGCCTGACAGGGTTTTTATTAAAAAATACTGGAATAATAATATTTTACCTTTTTTTTTTATTTAGCCAACCTAACCTAATTGTGCTGCACTTCATACTGACTAACAAAGGAACTTCATGAAACTAACCACAAGTGTGCATAGATCCCGACCTAGCAACAAAATGTGAAAGACCACAAACATCATACCATTTAGAAGCCTAGGTTCTGCTGAAAATTAAAGAAATGCAAGCCACAAAGTCTCAAAAGCAGTCAAAAAAGCAGTATCGGCATATTTTCTGATTCTACAGGCTTTGGCAAGAGACAAGAAAGAAAGTTTAAGCCCTGTTTTTTTCATTTTGGGATCTTTTTTAGACCATTCATGCATTAATAACCATAGGAAAGCATTATAGCACCAGTATGAAAAAAAATAATCCCAATATATGCTGCACATATAATTAATCCAATACATTTTCTCCTCTGGGCATTGACTTTACTAAAAATAATATAGATAAGGAGGTAGGAACTGCATGATTGCCTTACTAGGTCATGGGAAAAATGTTATTAGAAAACAATACTTTGTTCTCAGGATTTTCTGAAACGACTAGTGACTCTGAATGCCTTCATTTGAGTCATTAATCACTATTTAGGCATAAGGCTTTTCATTGTTTGAAAATGTGATATTCATTTTCTAAACCCAAGATTTTTCAAGATAGTAGAAGCCGGACATTGGGAAATTAAGACACATGCATCACTTTTAAAGTTCTTGGCTGAAATTTTAGTTTGAGTTGGGAAAAGAAAGAAAGAAAGAAAAAAATCATAAACTAATTCCAGTGGCCACTGTGTAACCTTTGGACTTCCTTAGACCTTGCTTGTTTCCATGTACAAACTCCCAGGAAACCAAGATATTTTGTTCTTAGCAGATTACAGTGAATTCATATTGCAAAGTTACTTGTTTTCATCCAAGAACTCCAATTTTGGATCATTTGCTGAGATTCAGTGGCCAATGCTATCCTGTCCAATGTTCTGGCAAGGGGGTTGGACTAGATGATCTTTCGAGGTTCCTTCCAACCCCTACCTAACGTTGTCTGATTCTGTGATTGCGTGTGTGACAGTCTCAAAAATAGTGTTTGCTTAAAGGAAATATAAATCAAAATATACTAGCTTAAATAAACTGTTAATACTAAACTTGTCTGATTTTTACAGTGGAATTTTCCACTTACCAAAGAAAATGCCAGCAGACATGGAACTAGAATGTGTCACAGCCTTGGTGTTTTATTTGTGGCTAACAAGAAGATTAAAAGAGTTATTCTTGTGGTTTAAGCAAACAAATCAAACTATTCTTTTATCAAATTGTAATTGTAATGTATAGAAAACCAGACTGCTAAAGTGATCCCACACATAAACAGTGGTTTGATAGCTTTCTCTCCTGCTTTTATGTGTCTGCAAGTCTTTTTTTTTTTTTTTTATGAGGCAAGAGACACTTTCACTAATCTACAAGATGCTTCGTAGCTGGGACAAATAATTTATGGATCTTTATTTCTCACAGTGGCAAATCTCTCATTGTCCATAGATCACAGAATCATTTAAGTTGGAAGAAATTGGTTGAGACCATCTAGTCTGACCCCCATGACCAGGACCAAGCCTGATACAGAGTTTCAGGCCAGAGGTTAGTGCTAGAACCACTATCCCCTGCATCAGAGCAGAGAGGAAGGCAGGAGGGTTTTTTAAATATAAGGCAATGATTTGACGTTTTCAGACTGAATCTGATGTCCAGTGCTAACACAAGAACAGGTATTATTCATTTGGAGATACAAAGCATAAACCAGAGGTTTCATTATTATGCCATAAAATGTATCCATGCTAAATAATAATAAACTAAATCCTCTGTCTGACCTTCATCTCATTCCTTGTACCTGCAGGTTAATGGTGCTGATTTTAAGCGTGCCTCTGCTATCTGTGACCTGGCTTCTCAGCACACCAGCTCTCCCTCATGCAGTGATGCCATTTATCTCATCTGGCTCACAGTAGTCCATTTCCACTTGCTGGAGCGGTAGAGAGGGTACAGCAAGGATATATATGGGCCAGGACGTAGGCATAGAAATGAAAGCAATTTTCTTGAGAACCCATAGAAATGAAACAGAATGAGATGGAAAAATTCCTCAATTTATGCAGAACCCTCCTGCTGTTACACCAACAGTTGCACATTGTGTCTTTCAGTACAGCTATTGTCTTCCTTCTCCCTCAGCAAAACCTTAGGTTAGGGTATTCCACAAACAACTCTAGGTGATTGGTGAATACAGGTGGAATCAAAAATCTTGGTCTAAAAATTTACATAAGACAAATCTTTTACAGGGCTACTGAGTGATTTTCTAGAATATATAGTCATCAGTGAGGTGGGATGGGAAACGGGGCTGACATACTGAGCTTCAGGACTCCAAAACTTCCAATAAACACACTCTTCTGTAAGCTTCCTCCATGTAGTGCAGGAAGAGCGTAGGTACTTTAAAAATGAATGGCTAAAAAGTGCATTTGTGAAGAAAAGGATCTGGAAGGAGGAAACATAAAGGGATGCCTCTCACCTGTGTGTTTTTATATGACAAGCCTGTGGACAAGTGCTTCTAATATTGAAAAGGAGACAGAAAGAAACTCTGAGTGCAGAAGTGTTCACTGATATTAGTTCATGAATATTACATGAGAGCTTTTTCAGGGGCTTCCATCTGTTTTCACAAAGTAATTCCACAACACTAAAAAGGTGGCAGAAACAAGGACAGGGAAAGAAAAATGCCTTACAGTAACAGCTTTAAAGGATTTAAAGATTTTCTCTCTTGGTTTCAGGCAGGTGGTTGTGCTTTTGCCTGGAGATAGATAGATGAAAGCAAAGCTTGTTTCTGCATGTGCCTGCCCCCAACAAGGGAGCACAGCCCCAACTTCTTGTCACTCTTCAGTATGTCAGAGGCAGGGGAACTGCAGGACCACCGCCAAATGAGAGCAGTCCTTAGCAATGCGACTACTGTCATGGCTAGAAACCAGGCAGTGTCTTGGCAAGTTTCCCCATGTTGCTCCGTCTTAAGTGCCTCATATGAAAGGGGTATTTTTTTACCAGGGAGAGACCAGCTCTGTCCATGTGCCTAATGAGCTCCCAATTCCTTCAAAGAGGCTGTTGACACAGCTGCCAATTAACGCCATTTGTGATGTACACAAATGACTACAGGCCAAACAGCACGTGGACGTTCACTCACTGCTGTCATAGGTTAAATTTAAGCTGGTGACAGGGAACAGATGTGAAAGGTTCTTTCATCTCGAGCTTTTCCATCCAGTGCTGGAAGTATTTCCAGGGATTTTTTTTCATTTCTTTTTGAAGGCTATAGACCCAGTTTGTACTACTGAAAATCTGCTCTAGGTCACCAAAGGTCTCTGTTTTGACAGTGCCTAAGCAAAAGTCACTCCTTCCCGAGCACCTTGGACATAACCTTTCTCCAAATCACTTGAGGTATTATTTTGCCATCCAGAAACTGAAGGAAGACGGTCAGTGTCCATGTCTCTGCACTGACCAGCAACCCAGGATGAGAGGAGGAGACTACCACAGAGACTTCAGGAGCCTTTGTTATTGATGTATTAGTCACGAAGAGTCAAAGGAAAAGTAGACAGATCTTCCATCCCACCAAAATGCATGTGGATGGAAGTAGAATCCAGGATTAACGTCTTCCAGTGTTGCCACCTCAGAAGCCCCAGATGCCTCTAAGATGCCAGTCACCTCCCCAACTGATCCATGAGCACAGAGCACCTATAGCCATGATCTCAGGATGCATTTGCAGTGCTGTGCCTGTGCTTCAGATTCACATTCCCTCCCTCTCTGACTCTGTTTTAACCTTAATACGTGTCTGACTAGAGACGTACAAATTTCCTCTTCGGCCTTTAATTTGTGAATTCTTATATATCCATAAAGATAAAATTAATGTCCACCATATTTTATACTGAGAAAACCAATCCCATGCTGACTAACTGCCCAGTTTCTTAATGTGTGGTATTCAGTAATTGCGTGCAGAGGGAAGTGATAGGCTGTGCTCTAAAAAAAAAGGATGAAGGATTAATGTATCCATGTCACCTTCGTTCCAAGGACTTGGACAACAAATACCAATGTAAAGGAGGAGAGACTTTGACCCACTGACTTCAGACAGAGCCAGGTGTCCACTACACCCTTCCAAAGCTGTTTGCACTTCTGAACTCTGCAGCTGTCAGCGTCTCCCCATGATGATCTCGCCAAGCTGCTTCCATGCACATCTGTGTCTGACAGGCTTAAGTCTCCAGAGTACTTGGACAAACATACAAGATGCAGAGATAGCATTAATAGGTGTTCAGTTGGTGAGGCTGTTTTCTGCCTTGATCAACATTGAGTCTTTGCCTGGGAAAACAACTTTTTCCTGCTGTTAGATTCTACCCACAGAAGCAGAAAAGGGAAGTATGTGAAAACTAGTAAAAACATACAGGAAGGTAGACCGTGCTGTTCTGTGGGTCTCATTTCAGGTTCATCTGCTATATTGTATGTTCTCAAAAAACCTTCTGGAGTAAGACTGTGAAAAAATACCACAGAAAAATCAGATATAATACAGAGAAACAGACCACAATTTATACCTCTTTTGCTCTATTAAAACACATTAGGGCTTTTTCTGCTGTTTCCTGGCTGTTTTGAAGATGAGGCCACTCACATCAATGAATCTCTCCCCGATGCATTGATTTCATTTTACTTTGTTTCTTTTACTGGCAACCAGGTTAAAACACATATTTACGCATTAATTTCTAAGATCTTTGGCTCAAGCAAACTAATCTACATCTATAGAAAAACAAACAGCCAACAAATGGATTATAGAGCCGTTGCCAAGGGTTCAGACTTGTTGCTGAATAATTTTTTCCTTTCAGTTTGGATACCAGCCCACGGCCCTGAAAATTTACATGGCAAATATAAACCATGACCTCCACTTTGTCTATGCTATTGTAAGCATACAGTGAAAACAACAATTTTTCTCAAATCCAGCTTTTCATCTTACTTAAAATCCATACATTAATTTTAACACAATCACAGAAAAGCGCAAGTGGGGAGGGACTTCTGGTCCAACCATCAGCCCAAAGCAAGGTCATCCTCAAATTTAGACCAGGTTTCCCAGAGCTGTTTTCAGTCAAGTTTTTACTTTCTCAAAAATGGAAACTTCAGAGTCTCTGTGCAGCCTGCTCCAGTGTTTGATGGCTCTTGTTATATATATAAAAAAAAAAAATCCTGATATCTAATTGGAATTTCTATTGTTGCAGCTTTCTCCATTGTCTTTTGTCCTTTCACTGTGCGCCTCCAAAATAAGTATGGCTTAATCTTCCTTATAAGCAGTTATTGGGCAGCTGAAGGCAGCAGTAAGACCCTCCCTTGGCCTTCCTTTCCACAGACTGAAAAACCAGCCTCTAGGCATCATTTTCTGCATTGAGTGCTCCAGCCCCCAGCCAACCTGGTGGCTCTCTGCTGAATTCATTCCAGTAAGTTAATGGCCTTTTGCTACCATCTATGCCTATTGCATCACGGTACATTTCATAAATACTTACTGTAATCTAATGTGATGAAAATGGTTTTATGTTTAAATCTGTGGGTGACTGATACTGATAACTGATCACTGGTAGCAGCCAGGTATTTTGCAAATGAAATCTTAGTTCGCTTCCTTCTTACATCTGCCAGTGCACCGTAGCCCATCCAGTGCTGGATGTGTTTTGAGATGGCTAGATACACATCATGTTCTTTGGCAACTAATTATGTGAAGTGTACCAGGTAATGAGAAGTCAACTCTGTAGGTTAAAGGCTAGGTGAGATTATCATCTTATTATTTAATGACGAATTTCGGCAAGCAGCTGGCCCTCATTACATCATATATCACAAATAATACGATATCCTGATGAAAAAAATCCCCAAAACCTAGACCTCTTAGCAAGAGCAAGTAAAAGCTAGAACTGGTGTTGCAGGGAGGAACATAAATGCATTTTGGTCTTGCAGATGCCTACCAGTTCTTGCCAGGTTTGACTATTGTGTAATAGGGAGCTGGGGGTGTTTAGCCTGGGGAAGAAAAGGCTGAGGGGAGACCTTATCACCTCCTACAACTACCTGAAGGGAGGTTGTAGAGAGGTGGGCGATGGTCTCTTTGGCCAAGTGACAGGTGACAGGACAAGGGGAAATGGCACAAAGCTGTGCCAGGGCAGGTTCAGATTAGATATTAGGAAAAAAATTTTTACTGAAAGAGTTGTCGGGGCCTGGAACAGGCTGCCCAGGGAGGGGGTTGAGTCACCTTCCCTGGATGTGTTTAAAAAAAGGGTAGATGAGGTACTTAGGGATATGGTTTAGCATAGGATGGGAACGGTTGGACTTGATGTTCTTAAAGGTCTTTTCCAACCTTGTGATTCTGTGATTCTGTGATCTGTAACATTTGTCAACAAATTAATGACCGCATTAAAGACTCTTTTCAAACTGTGTGTGAGAAACAGTTTCTTCACTGCTTGTGGAACGGCCCATTAATACACCCCCTCTAAATTCTGATTCATATTTCCACAGATAGCACAACATATGTAATCGTGCTAATAAAATGTAGACATAATTTTCTAACACGGTCTGGCAACAATAAAGCGTCAGAGTTTGAACAATGGATCAGTGTTAAGGCGATTGTAACTCTCTGTTGCAGTTCAGTTCTCTTTTGCCAGCTATGGTATAGCAGTGACTAAACAGAAAGCAATTCCTGTATATTAGGCACTTTGAGACCAGCTATTGGAGCCAAATGGTGCAGCTAACCAAGGGATAGCATGCAAAAACAAAGGCATTTTTCATAATCCCATCGCTATGAATCAAATTTTGCCCTGAGGACTACGCTAAATTTTGTTTATTTGCTTTTTGGGTGTGTTTAGTAATATTTTACACTAGTGAATGACTGAAGCCATCTATGCTGGGTTCATTTCTATCCAGCTAAGGAACACATGTTGCCTGCATTAGAAATCCCAGACTCCTAAAGAAGCTGTGTTTTCATCACAGTTCAGGAAAATGCTGAAGATCTGCTTTCTTCTCACTTTTGGAAACATTTTTGTCTTAAAGTCAAGTACTAAATTACTGCTGATGGTTTAATTCATGATTTTAAATCTTTTCAGATGTGTACCTGGTACAACCTACGCAGACATAGTCTCTTTACTAGCCCTTCTGTATAAGCTGTGAGCTTGTGGTTAGAATGTTAGCCGCTGTTACTATGCCCTTGTTATTTTAATGTATGCGATGAACACAGATCATGTCGTACATCTCTGACCTGACATTGCTCCATTACTTTTACAATTTAATCAAGTAGAAAAGGGGGAAAAAAATCCAGCCCGACTCCTTCAAGCTTTTTATCAATGTCAGACTGGGAATTACTTTTAGAGAATGTTGTATTCACTTAATAGATTGTAAATACATTTCATTCTAAATTGCTTAGAAAAGTGAATATTAAAGTAACATTTAAATTACATTTTTCACCAATATTCATTAAGAAATAGCCAGACCTGATGATCCTGCATAAAAAATTATCTGACATTTTTCTTTCTTTTCATTAGTTGATGGGTATTCTGACACACAGAAGTATTGCCTGCAAAAGGAGAAACCCCTCTCTCATTGACTTGCATCATTTTGAAAAAGAATCAATCTATTAAAATATGAGTAAAACATAATTCTGAGGAATATTAAGAGATTTTATGACCACAAGCACACATTTCAAATATCTACCTGCTGTTAAGCAGTGAAAATCCTGAAGGAGGGACTAGAATTTCTTCAAGAGTATTTTGTGAATATTTACTAAGGATGACACTTCTGAAGGATTTGAATCAAGTTTCACAGGTCTCTGACTTGGAAAGAAAATAAATGTCATGTCTTGATTGCATGTTGGCATCTGAAACAGAACAGCAAGGCAGAAAGGTGCTTCATTCTTTTGAAAGTGCCATTCATATCAGAAGAAATATGTAAAAAGAAAAAAAGAAAAATTACAGAGACAAGTTTTTTACTTTTTGCAGCTTTTTTTTTTACAAAGGGATTTTTTTCCCCATTTTCCCCTAAAAGAACAAATATTTACAGCTCTCATCCTCTGAGAGGGAATTCTTCACATTATAGAAAAAAGATCATTTCATTTTTGCTGTTATAGTCTAAGAAGCAAAACAAATGCTGTGTTCATGAACAGTTACATTTTTGTCACATCTCATGAAAATCCACATCTATCCCTGCTTCAATTTTAAACGTTAAAAGAGATCTTGAGCTCAAACTGCAGCTTCTTTGGTTGATCTCTGTTGTAGCACCAATACATTGCTTGCAGTCTATTTGCTCAATTTAACATTGAAAATTATCTATTTATCTGCTATTTATCAGTGGTATTATCTGCTATCATAAACCCTTAAAAAAACCCCAACAAAATATTGTGAAGTATTGTGGTAAATGTCCAGAATGTCAAAACTTCAAATTATAAAACTAGACAGCTAAATTATCTTTAATTATCAGAGCAACAGAGGTTTATGCTACAGTACAAAAAGTTCCTGGTTAAACTAAAAAAATTGTTTGCAATCACATCACAAATCCTCCAGATAAGATAAAAATATATAACCAAAACAGTTAGTCCTACGCTAAGCAAGTATTCATGAACCCATGTGAAGTACTAGGAATTTGACTAACTGCTGATATATGGTAACAATCATAAATTCTTATGGTAATGTCAAAATAACATCAACATGGAAAGGATTTGAAAGACCTCAGTTTTTCGAAATGGAAATTCAGTGCTACTTTTGTTTTACAGCTTTAATTAGACGTTGCTATCAAGCATCTGTGATGCTGTGAAATGGCATTGCACGCCAAGATAATAAGTTTCAAATGGATAACTGTAAACATACCGTACCTTTTACAGGGGCTTTAAGTCAAGAGTTCAAAAAATGTGTGTGGACGGGTATTGACATTAGATCACTACTAGAATTTAAATACAGACTAGATATAGATTCCAATTCAATTAAATCACAAACAACTCTATCTTCTCTATCAAAGTTCAGGGTTTCTTCACAGCTGCTTCATTTCAGAGTATGAGGGAGAGAAGGGCCCATTTTTAACTATGCAGTTAATTCTGAATCCAAAATTTCCACATGTTTGGATCCAACATTTGGGTCCTGGCCCACTTTTGCAACATGTCAGAGCAAAGTCATGAGACATTGAATAAAGGGGGATTCTGGGATTAAAAAAAACCCAAAACATTTTAAAATGTAATTGAAAAATATTATGAATTATCCCCTTTGCATCATACACATTATTTCAGTATGTGTGCCAGGCTTGACCCACTTCCTGATCAAAACATTTTAAAAAGGGGATGGGCTACTGAAGTATCTGTGGGCATTTTAGTGATTCCGTTCCTGTGGCAGTAATGCTGAGCAAATATTTTATTTATAACCCATTTCTAGTATCTCATCTAGCACAAAGGGAACGTTTTGGCAAAATTCTCAAGAATGCATATTGTTTTTTACATTGCAGTGTTTCTGCTAATGGATTGTATTTCAGTAAGTGCTTCTGACTGACTTTTCAGGTAGACAAGTTGATAAAGTGTTTAAAATTTATTTACTTAGGATTCATGACACACAACGTCCCTGCTGGTATATACTAATTGTAGAATGGGATGTTTTATTTAAACCCGTTTTTATGCTAGAGGAATGACCTCTTGCTAAGCTAAAATGAACATGAGATTATACCACTGCTACCACTGTAGCACAGTAGTTCAGTCCAAGCCTAGCCTGTAGGAGGATACAAATGTGATGGCAGGGAAGCTCCAGTGAAAGTCTGTGAAGACTTTCAATATGACATTTAAAAAAAACTCAGAGATGATCCAGGTCAGCTGGTGTTTTAAAAGTTTTTTAGTGTTTGATTTGCACATTGGTGCTTCGTTTAACTACTGCCATTCTACATGCCAAATCTATTTCTCATAATCACATGTAAATAGTCTGCCAGTATGGTGGTACAGCCACGATCAAAGGCACGATGCAGAGTTGTCTTTGGACCTAAGCAATGTTGTCATCCTGGCTTCTAGAACTGAAATGCTGTTGCATTTAAGTATCTGTATGACACATCCTCATGTTTTATATCTTGAGATTCACTAGATGATGAACATTCTTTACTGAATATTCCAGTATTTTCCACTTCTGAAGTGTATGTGAAGGCTTTTCAGAAGAACACTACCTACTTTTCAATTCTTCTCAAAGTAATCTCCTTATGCTTTTGTGCACCTATACAAAAATATGAAGTCTTCTTCCTTGACAATTTATTCCAAGGAAAATACCGAGTTTTCTCCCAGACACTCTTTGAAATGGTGAGAAATCGGTACACTTTAACCAATGATTTGTATTTCTTAAATATTGCATATTTTACTGCAATAAAAGATATTAAATGAAACTGCACTCTGGAGTATAGTTCTTAAAGTACTTTATTGTCTACATCCGTACAGACGAGCTAATATAAAAAATGTGACATAATGGAATTAAAGTGCAGTCAAGCTAGGTAATATTGGAAATTTTTCTGCAAAGTGAAAAACAAATTTGATTAAAATTAGCTCTTAACTGAAAAGTACAGATCAGATCCAAAAAGTGACTAAAAATGAAACTGAATTATGGTACCTCAGCAACTGCTAGCAAATGCACCATGTTATAGCTAAAATTATAGATCCCAGACCTGTCAAAGGAAACAAAAACCCTGCGAGTTCTTGAGTGCATCCCACAGGTGTGCCTGTGTATTTTTTATGAGAAATAAAGATCCATTCCAATGGATTCATCAAAGTGTAACAGATCAGATCAGCAGTTCCAGAGTATGTTGAACTACTATGCTGACAACACAAAACTTTCGTATGACAAGTCTCTCCTCCATACGTAGTTGTCTCTACAGGAACAAGAAGAAACTAAAAGGAACCTCAGACATATTTTTATTAAAAAAGACTTGTTCCAAAGTTTTATTCAAAATACATAACAAAATTCCCTATGTTGAGTGATGTCGTGATGTTTTCTGACTTCTTCAAAACAGGTCAGACTGTTCTCTGAAGTGCACTGTGAGAATCTTTTGCAGATGAAAGCAGCACTGCACCATTCTCATCGAAAGTAATATCTGCCTTACTTTGCCATTTTATGCATGCCCATTACCAGCTAGGAATAAACAAAAACTGTCTCTAATTTGTCTCAAAGCAAGAGATGAATTTTAAGGACTCCTGCTAATTTCTTTGCTCCAGCTTAACACTAATTTAATTTTTTTTTTCCAAAAAAGCTTATTCTTTCTTCAAAACATATTATTTTATCAGGAAAGCTTCCACATACCAATGAAAAAATATATGCCTTTATTTACAATTATTAAAACCTAGCGTTAATTACCATGAAGAAATTTTAGAAGAAAACAAAAAAAAAGTTTTGAGGGCTTTTCCCATTGAGGAAAAGATATTTAGTTTCATTTTACCATCTCAAAGGCCATGTCAGTGTAAATACACAGCCTGGTGTGAAAACAGATGGAAGGGAAAAGCATGTCCTTCCCTCTGAGTAGCTAATTTCAACCTTCTAAGAGTTGGTTCTCTACAACAGCTAGGAAATAAAGCTTATGTTGTGACAGCCAGCTTATATGCCACCACAGCTGTGGACTTTAAAAGTATGCAAATCTATTTTAACTAGATGAAAATTTTGGCAGAACACTTTTTGCATCTTCATTGCAATTGACAACGTCATGTCTCGTAACCTCATACCATTACATTTAGGTGATCCAATGAAGGTGACAATATTTTATCACAAGCTATGTAAGCACCAATGCACAGAACTCTATGTGCCTCAGTTGCAAGCTGTAAGTGCTGTATTTTATTAATATCACCCCATCTTAGTAACAAGATATAGCAATGTCTGATTGAAAGAAACAATGGACATGTTATTGATAATTTTATAACTTTGAGATCTTTGCATAAAACAGGGACAAAAAGAAAGCTGATCAGCACTCTAAAACCAGAAGATCTGTGGTAACATTATTTGATTTTCAAATAGTGTCCTTGATATATTTACATTTTTAATCCATTTTTCATACATGAATTAAAATCCAGAATATTCAGTTCCAGGGTAATGTCTAGTTGATCCAAAGAACCCATTCTTTAAAACAAAGATGATTTCATGCCACTTTCTTTCAGTACAGTGTCATTCTTAGGGAATGACATTTTATGTGTCAAACTATAAAGTAATTTATAATTTAACATAAGAATCTCTGTAGTGGAGCAATCACTCATCTGGTGCTTTTTCAATTTTCAGAACAATCATGCTAAATTCAAACACTTATTAAAAGTATCATTAATTGCATGTTATAATCTTTTGCTTAAGTAGGGGTTACAGACACAGTTAATATTGGAGGAGCTTTAATAGCATAAGGCTACGGTGAATTTTTCTATCTTTAGTAAGTTAGAAACTGAGAACCTCAGAAGAAAGTTTGACATTTACATTTCCCTGAGCTAAAGGGTGAGCGGCCTGGGCAGCTACAGATGTAGGACATGCACAATCTGTTTCCAGGCTTCCCCACTGTATGACTAGACCTTCCTTTAGTTAGGGCAGTCCAGACACTATGGCATACATGTGGGCACATCCAGGGGGTGTTTAAATTCTAAGGCCTTAATCCCAAACTGAATTCTACCCAGCATAGTTTATTGTGGCCTCTGATTTTGTAGCGAGACGATTGAGGACACCAGCTAGACTTACTAAAGTGATTAAATAAATAAAAGAACACTGTTGGCTTCATAACAGTGGTGATAGATTTATCTCAGGATTTTAATCAGACCTCAGGAAGGCAATTTGTAGCTGTGGCTTTGAATGCTGTCCATCTGAAGAGAGTAGCTGAATTCCTCAGTCAAGAGGCCTCTTTGCAAAGAGTTGACACTGCTCTCCAGGGTTTGGCATCCCAAGGAAGTGGCAGTAGCTAATGAGCAGCCCTGAGTCTGATGTCTGACCTCCAGAGACACTTAGGTGACTAGCATCCTTTATGCTCAGCACAAGGCTGCTCTGTATCCTCTTTAAAAGGCATGTAAAACTCTCTCCTTACTTCTTATGCCAGAAAGTTGAGGGAATTAACTCTGCCCCTGTTCCCTGCGCTGGTAAGACCCCCACATGGAGTACTGAATCCACCTCTGGAGTCTTTAGTATAAGAAGGACATGGACCAGTTGGAGCAGATGCAGAGGAGGATCACAAAGACGATGAGAGGGCTGAAGCATCTCTCTTATGAAGACAGGCTGAGAGTTGGGGTTGTTCAGCCTGGAGAAGAGAAGGCTCTGGGGAGACCTTAGTGTGGCCTTTCAATAAAGGGGGCTTAGAAGGAATGTGGGGACAGACCTTTTGGTAGGGTCTGTACCAATAGGAAAAGGGGTTTTGAACTAAAAGAGGGTAGATTCAGACTAGATATAAATAATACATTTTTTCACAGTGAGAGTGGTGAAACACAGGAACAGGTTGCCCAAAGAGGTTGTAGATGCCCCATCCCTGGAAACACTGAAGGTCAGCTTGGATGGGGCTCTGAGCAACCTGATCTAGTTGAAGATGTCCCTGCTCATCACAGCAGGGGTGAACTAGATGACCTTTAAAGGTCCCCTCCAACCCAAGCCACTGTGATTCTGTGATTCCCTGCCTACATTATGCAGGCTGAGCTACCTTGTGTAAGCTAGATACCCATAGCTAGTGTGAGTCCTACTGAGCAAGGATCACATTTGCTTCATGTTGTCTATCTCAAAGAAACTGTGTATGTATGTGGCATTTTCTTACTGTGTGTTAAACATGAATTTCTATAAGTTTGTGACTGAGAAAATGAGACTGCAGAAACTTTTCTGGAATTCAGTTTGGAATATTATGAAAGACAGGGAAAATCCCCTCTGCTTCAGTACCAAGATTATGGGCAATTTTTCCAGCAAAGAGATTTTTATTTTGTTTTGTCTCTGGATAGATGATGTTGAAATAATTCAAAATAACAACAAAATGTCTTACCAAGGAACTAAAATGTTTCAGCTTAGGCCAATTCTGTTTGAAAATACAACAAAGAGAGGAAATATTCAGAATATCATACAAAACATTTATATTTTGTGAAAACTGCATTTTTCAGTAAATATTTGTTGGTTGTGTTTCTTATCTGAATGTTTCCTGCAAGCCCTGCTATGTATGTATAGAATCTTAGGAAAGAAGGTCTCTTGTCCACTTCTGTGTATTGGGATCAAGTATAGACAGGACCAGAATAATAATTCTTTGCAATCATAATGATATAGTCTTTGCTTCAACTTGTTCTCATCCAGTTTTGTGTCATCTGCCACTAAGACAGGTTGTAGCTTATGGAAGATGTCTTGCACAAGACTGATCTCTTATTCCTGGGGATCACCCCCACACTTGCTTTTTCGCTTTCTAGGGGTGGGAAAGGCAATCAGGATGGAAGAAGGAGGGGAGAATGATGAGTTCAAGTGTTCCCTGTTTATAAAGGTTTAAGATAGTGTCCTTGCTATCAAAAATAGACAAGTAAGTGCAAAGATCTTCATCCTCCTCTACACTGTATTGAAGATATTGTTGCAAAAGATTTAACAAACCACCTCCCCTACCACAACTCAGGGGACACACACACACACAAAAAGGCAATATAATGTCACAAAAGAGAAGGAGAACTTCATATTTCTTAAAGCTATATTTCTCCATATGCTACTTCCATATAGTGTTCCCTGGAGACGTGAATTTTTGTCAGTAAAATAGATTGACTTCACTTTTAATTCTCACTAGTTTTCTGTAATTCAGGAAAAGAAAAGAAAACATGTTCTTATTGCAGCATTGTTAGTTTTATCCATCTGGAAAGCATAGGTTTTCCTCTGTGGCATCCCACTGACCATATGAATGGAAACAGAGTGACAAATTTAGGTAGTTTAATAAGCTCCTAAACCCATTTTGATTAATGAAAGCCTACTGAGCTCAGCTTTTAAACATTTGTTAGCACATGAGACAACATTCAAAGAAAAGATCCCTGTGCATGCATCCTGATTCAAGACCTTGAGAACTTGGCACTATGTTCAGTGTACAGAGTTCCACTGACCAGAAGGCTTGCATTCCCTGTCCCTTGTGACATAAAAGAGACAAAATAATATCTCATAATTTAAACCACTTCTGAATAAGTGAGTTAGATAAAAGCACTGAGTGCTTTCAGAGTTTGGCCATAAAGGAGACTAAAAATCCATACCATGTTGGGTAAACATGAGTAATCTAAATCATTGGAAAAATTGTTTACAAACAAAAGTTTTCAAAACAGAAAAGCACTGAGAGTTCACAGAGGGCTGGAGAAATGGATTGTAGTAACTAAAGGACAAGAAAACAAAATTGCCCCGATAAATAAGAACACAAAATGTAGACAGCTGCCCAAGATCCCTTGATCAGTTGTTTATATCACAATTTCTGGGCAGATGGTGCAGTATAGAATTGATTTCATAGATTAGCCATCAGTGGATTCTGCACATACCCAGACTCGCTACATGTGCAACCTGTAAAATCAATCCGTGTGCACTACTACAGTATCAAAGTTTCTCCTCTGAAGGGCAAACCTAGCACTAAGAGCACAATATTTTGATGCTCCATTATCTGTGAGGGTACATTATGTTTCTAAAATTAACATCTGCTCCTCAGTAATCAATGAAGTGTGTGAAATATATTTCTAAGAACTGTCATCTTACAATGACAGAGGCGAAGTTGGCTCAAAATTGAGGAAAATGTGCTTGAGGAAAAGGAAGAAGGATTCTGCTGAAAGACAGAAGTTGAACTTACATTCATCACAGGTAGGGAAGCTAAAGACAATTAAAAATCTACCAGTGCCTGTTAGATTAACTAGACATTTCCCTGCTCAGAATCAAGGCTGGGGATAGCGCCCCAGGATGCAATAGCATGAGTTGCAGCATTCAGACAGCAGATATACAGGGAGCAGAGCAACAAAGCTCTGCCTGGCACTCCCTGCACACAAATATAGCAAGCACTGATTTCCAAAGAGCACCTGGGTTACCTGGCTGAGGACTGTTATGGGAAAGATTTACCTGGTTGCCAGTACAGCTAAGAAAACACTGATGAAGAGGTAAAACCTTTAGCACTGATCACAGGCAACCTGTGCTACTCAGTTTCAGAAGCACAATGGCAATCATCAATCTTCCAGCATTTTTCCATTTTAATGGAGCAAAATAATCAGACATTATCTGAGTGACAAAACTTTCAAGATGAAGAGACATCCATCAGCTGCTTAATCTTTGTTCTCTGGATGTATATACTCACAGTCCTGCTTTGAATCATTGATAACACATAGCCAAAACAGGCTGAAATGTGGAGACATTCATAGGGAGACATTGCTAAGAGCTGTCTGAGCTCAGCTGACACACTTCTGACTGTCAGATCAGAAAGAACTGGAAAAAATTACTGGCACAAAACAAAGTAATTGACAGAGTCAAGAGGAGGAAGCACAAATTTGACATTTCTCCTGCACAAAGCTTCATCCAGAAGCCTGGCAGTGGCATGGAAGCAGGCTAGAGGAGAAACTGCACAGGAAGAAGCTGGATAGCACAACAAGAATGGAACAGAAGGAGGATAAAGATGCTGCACAGCAGTGCACAGGGCAACACCAGAAGCAAAGAGCAGTGTGGAGTTCTGTGATGTGATCTCCAGAAAAAGTGGTGAAGGGAGAACCTGGTACATGAAAAGGCCTTTTAAACCAGCTTGTATAACAACAAGACTCACGCAACACAGCACTACCACACTCTTTCCTGAATCTGCAGGAGGACAGTTGTCCAACTGGCATCACATGGCACCAGTCCCTTAGTCCTGAAAGAACTGGTATGGGTGATGGAGGTCTTATCAAAAGATCACAGAAACAAATAGGAGGCTTTCTGCTGCCTCTCTGTGGGCCTTGGATCAGACCCAGAAAGCACAGTTTAATCATATGGGTGTACATACATATGCATGGGTGATGTCATACTTGTTGGGAGCATTCATGCAACTAACTAAAAATAGGCTGAAAAAAACCTCCGCTCAGTTCAAATTTTCGTTGGATCTCACTTTTCTATAAAAAAACTCATTCCTAATATTTGTGTCAGGGCCTTGCATGCACCAATGGGCATTAAAGGCCCTGGCCCAGCCTAACCTGGGACCCCTACCCGCTTACCTGCTGTCTCTTGGTCCAGGAGCCAGATTTCAGCTCAGCCCTGGGCAGCTGGTCCCTGCTCAAGCAATACCAGGAGTGTCAGTCCAAAGTCCTGTGTTTAGCTCTGTCTTCTCCTGTTATTTACTTCACTTCTTGGATGAACCCCACCCCAGGTTCATCACCTCATCTTATCTGATGACTGATGACTGTCCACAGGACCCGTCGCTGTCACCAACAGGGCTTTGCTCTAGTACTGTGGGATGGCACCTTCTTGGTGAGTTCCCCTGAATCTGGGTTGCCCTTTGCTCCCAGCTTATCCTCCTTTGTAGAACTGCCTGCCCTTACTACACTGCATGGCAACTGTAATTATGCCAAAAGCACTCTTAAATGAAAAATCTCTACGAAGGGTCAAACCCCAGAGAAAAAATTGCCTGTGTTGCCAATTCAAGAGGAAATGAAGTTGTACATTTAATATGCAGGCAAGAGCACTGCTGTGACACCTCCAGATACTCCAGACTGTGTAAAAAAATCAATTCAGACTGAAACTGGGCGAATTAATTCTGCGGAATACAGTGGCTATACTGTGTGATCTGTAGAAACATTGAATGTCTTTCCCCACCTTTCAGCAAAGATTTAATACAGGAGCCTGTGGTGAACTGACATAACACTGAGACTTCATTTTGTTTATAAAATACACCACAGATCATTTACTAATACATGAAGGATCATAAATAATTAAAACAGGTCTGTAATTGTCAAAATCAATGCACAAAATATAGTAGCTGATTTTTGCACTTACACCGTGTTTATTTGCTTACTCAGTAGTTTGGAAAAGTCTAATTCACAATGGATTGCATCAGTAATGATGTTCTTCCATAAGCATATTTATAAGCTAAATTATCTGTTAGTAATATAAATCTAGAGAGTCAGTCATACCCTGACAAATTCTCTCTTGTCTTCCAAAACAAAACCCAATCTCTCTAGTGTCTAAACCTAGAAGTTCTTGGCTTGTGGAAAATTTCTCATAAAAGTCAATTGCAACAGCAGATTAAATCCAACAGAAATTTTACATGAATGAGAACTTTGTGGAATTTACAGATGAAATTTTTCCTGTCATCACACAGAGGAAAGGATAAGAAATTCCCTCCCCTCCTTATTCATGACTCCATTTTGCAAATCTTGTGCCAGAGCAAGCTAGGAACAATAGTCTTTGCAATTTGGGAAAAGCTGCACACTGAAAGATTATTATTTTTTCATACAGCATGATTTTTTTTACAAAACTTAGGAATGGTACTGAGTTTTCTAGTGTGTTACTTACCAGGACACTGCTTATTGTCTATGTTCAGCAGTACGTGCATGCCTTTTTCATACTTCATCCTTCTAGTTAACTGGGGTCTTAGGGGGATGTACACGCAAGAGATGGTGTGAGGGGAAAGGGAGGAGGAAGATGGAAATCTGTCCAACTCTTCCTACTCAGCAGTCATCCAATTAATAAATTACAACCTGTGAAAGGGCATCAACTACAGCTGTGTGTCTGTACACCATCTAGCTCCCAGGAGGGGTTCTCTCAGGGCGCTGCTGTAACTCGGCATAGCTGGACAGACACCAACACAGGATGTCTGCAAGCCCCACTGAGCCTAGAAGAAGATTTTGGCCCTACATTAAGTTTTCACAACTCAAGCACAGGACAAATCATCCACAAGAATATATCTATGTAAATACACTGCTATGGAATAGCAATGATTTATTACAGTAGTTAAGATGTGAGTTGTTCATATTTCATTGTATTCGGATTGCAAAATCCTTTTCACTTGTGCACCTCTGTTTGAACTATGTTATGACAGTCACTCTTTGAAAGTAGCAACCACAGCCATGCCCTTTCATATAAGTTATGACCTAATATAATTAACTTCAAAACTTCAGCGTAAAATATCCCTGTAAGAGCTTGAAAAATAAAATCCACCTCAGCAAACAACAATGAAAAGCCTTCCCTTAACGGTTGATGTTGAGGTTATAAGGCCATTTCCAAGCAAAATCTTAAATCCAATTTTTTCATAATATTAATGCAAACCTTTTGCTGAAGGAGTGCAGGCAGCAAAACCAGAAAACACCTGTTTTCTCTCTACATGATTTCTGGGCTTCACTTTCTTCAAAGTGTCTCACATCTGGGCTGTTTTCAAGTCTTGCTAGTTTCCCTTTGAAATATCTCCAAACACAGTCTGTTCTCCCTGTCGAGATTTACCCAGTCACTGCTCATCTAACTTCCCAACTGTTCTCTCTTCCAGGTGTTGGCTTTCTTTCCCAGTTTTAAGCTGTTTTCCCCAAATCCACTCAAAACGTTGCTGTCAAAATTACCTTTCTGCTTTATGACTTTTATCACGGTGACTCCTTTGTTTCCCCATTTACCTCTCCAGCTAGTAAAGGGTTTCTACCTATTTAGGGCTCTTGATGTCTGGGCTAATTGAGATACTCTTTGTGCTGGAAATAGCAATAATGCTCCAGACCTCTCTTAACAAATCAAATACAATATAAAACATTTACTTTTAAAAAAGTAAATAAATAAAAATCTGATCTAGGTTACAACAGACCAGTTTAAAGAGCCTTCAATCATTTTATTTTTTCCCTGTTACCGTTCTTTAAAATCAACATGAATGACAATATTTCCTTGCACTTTCAGATTTAAAAAAAAAAAAAGTTATTTCAATAAGAAAATTTATAGCACCCTTCATAGAACACAAGCACTTCTTTGCAAGCACTGAAGTACTGCTTAGAACCTTACTCACAACAACACAGCCTCTCCACAACTCCAGGTTTGGGTTGGAAGGGTCCTTAAATATCACCTAGTACCAATCCCCTGCCATGGGCAGGGACACCCTCCACTAGACCAGGTTTCCCAAAGCCCCATCAGACCCAGCCTTGAACACTGCCAGGGAGGGGGCAGCCAGAGCTTGTGGGCAGCCTGTGCCAGGGCCTCACCACCCTCACAGCAAAGAATTTCTTCTTTGTATCTAATCTAAATCTCTGTATCTACCCTCTTTTAATTTAAACCCATCACCCCCTGTTCTATCACTATATTACCTTGTCAACAGCTCCTCTCCAACATTCCTGTAGGTCCCCCATTCAGGTACTAGAAGGCTGCAATCAGGTGTCCCCAGAGCTTTCTCCTCCCCAAGCTGAACAAGCCCAGGGATTAACTTCTTTGGAGCAACATTCATTAATAAAGTTTGTCAGTAATAAAACGAGACTGGTGCACATCTGGCTATCTTTCTTGTTGTTTGTATTATACACTTGAAAATTCATAATTATATCCACCAACATACAGAGGAACAAATTTACCATTGTCTGAGAGAAGTATTTTTGGTCTATAATATAAAGACATATCTGTCTATTTTTTGTCAGCTACAACAATAACCAGAAGATTCATTTTCCTTGTTAAGGTGAATCATCAGAATGCAAGTCTCTATTGCAGGGTTCCCTAGCTCTTGTCAGAAATTCAGATTAAAAGATGAAATAAAAACCCAAGTATATCTATAATCTTAAAATGGAAACAAGCAGTGGGTGTAGTTATGAGGCATACAATTCAAGTCTTTTCTGGAAAAGAAATCAAACTCCAAAGAAGTCTCTTTATTCTATTTCATACATACTCAACGCCAGGCAAACCCCTAAGGCACTGAAGTTTGCTTTTCTCTTAATGTAGTCATGATCCCTGAGAAAAGTTCTGCCTGCTCCTAACAGCAAACCCCAGGATGATTTTGACAACAAAGTAGATTGGGCAAGGTATTATATCAAATTAATTGATTTCACACAAAATGAGTAACTAAATACTCTGCAGGTGTTTACAGTCTAAGATTTTAGAAAAAAATACTACTTTAGGTTTTAATTTAGAGGTCTACAAAAAGTACCCATATTTCAGAATGGTTAAAAATAAATCATTTGAGAGAAGCAACAAAGATTAAGATAATTCAACATTTAAAGAAGAAGTACATGCCTCTGAACACAGAGGTTAAGCACTTGGGTTTTCCCTTCTCTCTGTAATTAAGTCTGTCACACACTCAACCTTCTTGTATTGTGATGCAGCTTGAGGGACACCACAGAAACACTCTAAAACTCCTTTTCTGTTCTAATTCATGTCTTACAACCCACTTCTTATTCCTTATGTCTTCAATACCATGTTATTTTATATACAAATAATCTTTCACAATGTGTAGAAAGCAAACTATGTCACTGCTTGGAAATACTCACACCTTGCTGTGGCAACATACAGAGAACTGGGGAGAAAGCTAGTTAAAAAGCAGCACTCCTATATGGAGAGGAACATGTCATCAGACACCAGTTTCCAAACATATCTCTACAATTTGTAATTTTTAATTCATTTCATTTTAGTAGGCATTAGGAGCAGTCTGAAATCATCTAGAGACAGAGAAGGGTTTGTGCTGCACTGAGGAGAGCACTTCAAACATGGGAAACGGCAGCACAGCTACTGGAGCGCTGCTCTGCCCTCACCCTGCTCAACATTCCCATTTCCCTCCATCCTGCCACCCCCAAAATCTGGGTCAGTTAAAGCTCCAAAAGCTCTGGTGAGCTCATGCTTTCTTATTGTGGTGGTTTGACCCTGGATGAAGGCCAGATGCCCACTGAGGTTGCTCTACCACTCCCTTTTTCAGCTAGACAGGGGAGAAAATAGGCTCAGGAGTCCAGATACAGGCCACCACATAGACTGTTTTAAATGCAGGACATCTAAATTGTGCCTATAGACAAACAAATCCCAAGAACAAAGACACTGGCTAGCAGGACTAGGTATCTGAAAGCACTGCAAGGGCTGGCAAGGCAGGACATAGCAGTCAGGGCCCATCCCACCACCCCAGCCAGAAGCAGGGAAACCAGGGGCACCAGAGCAGCCCCAGGGCATCAGGAACCTGCCTGGGGATGGGGATGGGCCAAGGCCGGGCTGTGCCATAGGCCTGCAGGGGTGTTTGCTCTGTGGGGCCCACAGCCAGGCAGGGCAGGGCAGGGCAGTGGGGAGCTGGAGACTCTCCCTGCTGTGGCATTTCTGGGGAAGGGGCTGATGGCCATGAGGGTGGGGGCTGAAATGGGGTCCAGGGCTGTGGGCCCCAAGGGACAACCAATGAAGCCTAACCACAAAAGTTCAGTAATGTCAAACAGCTGGTCCTGAGGACAGAACTTTGATCCTCCACTTACTTTCAGGAGCTTTACTGCAGACTAGTTCAACTCCAGTCCCATGGACTCAGCCCTTATGAGCAGGTGAGCACACTGTTTCTGCTCCCAGAACACATTTCCTGATTTTCTTTCATCTAAATGGAGTCTGGTCAAAGCACTCCAGGACTGGTTTGCAACCTAAGCAGGGAAAATTGGGAAATTTTGCTTTGAAAACACACCCCTGAGGCAGGCTCAAAGACTAACGAAGATGTAGTGATTATTTCTAATCTCTGTGCCCAGTTTGCAAAATGAACAACCTCAAACTTTCCTGTGGCAAGCAATGTGGCAGTTTGTGATTTAGTATTTTTTAAAATGAGCATGTTTCCCCCATCCCTACATACAGAATGGAAATCAAAAAAAAAGCTCTGCACAAAAAGTATGGAAAGAGCTACTTGTAGGAAATTCTTGAAAGGTAGTGAAATCAGGGGACTTTAAAAGCTAGTCTCTATGCAAGTCGTATTGAAAGGTAAAACCTGGGACTGGTTAAATCTCTTTAGAATACAGGCATGAAATGTCTAGTATTACAGGGCTAGCTTCATACAAGTAATGACTGCTTGGAGAGACATTACAATAATTTTGTTTCCTGAAATTTTCCCCAGTCCATTTTTTAAAACATGTTTTAAATAAGTAATACATTGTTTGTAGGTATCTACCTTTGAAATTTAGAAACTGAGGCAAATAAAAGTTAAATAAATTGTTCAGGGTCCCATGGAAATTCTGTGACAGAATTTCATTTTCAGGGGTGAATTATGTTGTGCTCATTAATAATATAAATTGTAGTGGTCTTGAGTTGCCATTTAGCTTTCCCTCTTTGTAAAAGCAGGAACTTTTCCTATGTGAATAAGGAGAACCATACAAAAATAACTGTATTCTGGAGAAATGCTCAGAATAAATCACATTCCTGCTGAGTCTATGGTGGTTCTATTAAGCCAGATCATGGGGGATGCTACTGAGTAAGAGATCCTAGTGATAGCATTTCTAATAGTGCAAGCATCCTGATATTAAATCCTCAATAAAAGAGAGGTTTCTTCATTATAGGATCCTGGAAGAAAGGAGAACTCTAAGTGGTATGAAACAAGCAGAATTACATCAGGATCAAACAGATTTTAATATTTGCTATTTAATATTTACTATTATTCAAGCATGGACCAAGGTAGTCATATCTAACAAGTGGTTGACCAAAACCAGGTGGATGAAAGATAATGGTTACGAACTAATGTTGATAATATATATGTAGAAATTCCGATACTTATTAATGCATTAGAAAACACCTAAAGAAATAATTTGATCTCCCAAGCTCCAGGCCTACATCTTATCTTTCTCTCACCACTATTTATCACAATGGAAGTAATGATGCATAGAACTTGTCACTTTTTTTTTTCTAAAAATAAGTGGGCTTATTGTGGAATATACATAATCCTTAGAGGCAGCTCCTCTTTTTAATAAGAACACCCTTTATCTGTTAGAGATACGGACACATCCTTTACTCCTGTTCAGCTCTGCATTAATTCCCACTCACCCACTACCAGAGCTAGCACGTGCTCTGACTTCAGCCAGCTGCGAGGCAGAGCACGGTGCAGAGAGTGCTCAGGCTGCCCTGAGCAAAGCCCAGAGCACAGGACATGAGTCCCACAGAGCTCTGCAGAGAGAGCTCTAACTCCCAAGCAGACACTTTTAAAATAAAGAACTACGTTTATTAGGACAAAATGCAAGATGCTGAGGACAGTATAATCACCCTTTGGGAAGTGTAACTTTTCAATATGAGGCAGGTGGGGGCAGATGGTGGGGGGGTTTTAGTGGTGGTTGGTTTTTTTTTCCAATAGGCATCGGGTGAAATTTCTTCATGGATTTGCTCAGTGCAGTGACACATGCTCCTGGTTTGGCCTGATGAGGAAACCACATTGAAACACAGCAGCAGGGAGTAAAACGTCTCCAGCTGCTGTGGCAAGACATGTGTCTGTGCACTGTACTTCATGTAGTCCTAAAGAATATAACTTACCTGGCTCCAGCAGAAAAAAGGGGATACATGGCCATAATATGTTTTTAAAATAAACAAAACCAAAACTAAAAGCTAGTAGGCTGCTGCCTCTATATCAGACCAGAAGATTAACCATCAGACAGGTATCCAATTACAAGTGACAACCATGAAAGACAGATACAATCCCAGATTCTTCACTGCTTAAAATTAATTTGAAAAGCCCATACTACTGCCTTTCCCTGTGCACCTAAAGATTTTACCAGTGTGGCAGTGTCAAGCACCACGCAAAATCTCTTTTGTCTAACAGAAGTATTTAATGTTGACCGCAATTAATTCAAAGTGAATTAGAGATTAACACCAAGCTGATACATACTTAAATCAGCCACAAAACCACCATAGTTAGAAGAGGGAAAATCAATGATTGATACAAGCTCTCTAGGCTTCAGGGCATCAGCAAGTATTATCTGATGATGTCAGGCAAAAACTTTCCCCACAAGCAAGTACTGCAGCTCTCTGCAGCAGTAGCACACCAGGGAAAATGGTCTGCTGTGCTGATCCCAGGAGGCAATGCCCCTGTTACAGCGTTCCCCTGAACTCAAAGGAATTACTTAGGGTGAGACAGCTTTTGAATTTTTGATGTTTCACACAGCAATCAGGCAGAGTCTGGACCTCAGTGCTGATGGCAATAGTGTCATGGCTGGGAATTTAAAGCAGGACAGATGGAATTTCCTTCATTTAGGGAACCCCAGAAGCCTGTGAGAAACATTTTACGTGCTTGAACAGTTTTTATGAATAGAACAGTGTCATCTAACATGAAATTGTGTCACTCCTGGAGTAGAGCTCAGCTAATCTAAATTAGTTCATGCTTTCATGCGGGAAGTAGAAAATAAACCTATCCTGTTAGAACTACAGGGGAAATTTCAGGTAGGCAAAATCTAATTACAGGAGGTGGAATACAGCCAGTGACGCCCAGTAACACGCTTACTCTTGTGAAATGTGCCGTAGGATTTTCTTTTAACAGTTAGACTTACTCTGGACCTTCCTTTTTATTTCATCTGAAAGATGGAGAATGTGCTCATTTGTGTGAAATCAGTTATAATGGACATAATGAAAATTTACACAGCTCTTGTATAACTGGATTTAACAGCTAGAACCTGAAGTTTAGGTATGGACAGCATTAGGCCACAAAGGCACCTTTGTACAGTGTCGAAATTTTTTGGCAGAGACTGGAGACAAGTGGCAATAAAAATTAAAGTGTTGAGACTGTCTTTTAAAATATTTCACACACTTCATAAATAAAACTCTGTATTTTTAGAATATTAATAAAACTGTCCTGCTTCTGCCCCTCTGGTTTTAAGTACCCATCGTGCCCCTTTAAATCTGTGACCTTGCAAAGGGGAATAAGGCAGAAAGCAAAGCCAGTCATAGGGGCTTATATCCTGAAGAAACAAAACCCGAAAATGGTCCCTGTACCCCCCACCACAACAGTTCAAAGCCTACCTGTCTAAGTTCTAAACAGCACTAATTTATATGTGAGTGTGTGTCTCTAATGCCAACAAAATGACATGGGAAATGACCTACGATTTCCACGTTGCACAAAGGTATAGGTGGCTTATTGAACCGTGCGCCAAAGGCAGTGGATTCTTCGTGCGTGACGGCAGGCACTTGGCAGCTCAGCGCTGTTGATCACTGCAATGGCTGGTAGTGGGGTTCTGCACCAAGAGCTGACTTTTGAGGCTTGCTAGCTTTTAATCCCTGCCTCGTGCCTTTGGGGTAGTTCTGCCGCGGAACAACTTCATTAGCCTACCGCTCAAAGGGAGAAAGAAAATCACAGCGTTCAATTAGCAAGAGAAGAAACCCAAGAGCGGTGGGCATGGGTGCACCCACCTCCTGAATAGGCAGCTTTTTGATCAGGGCTCGCTGGAAGCAAAAGCAAAGGAGGGCCTTTGCAGCAGTACATAAATCCCACACACTACCATCATGAAAATAGTGAGAAAAATCAATCAGCAATAGCAGTTTCTTACCTCCCTCTCCCCCAGTTTCTAGAATTTTTTTAGTACATGGAGCATTGCAAAGTCATGCCCCAGACAACTCACATAACATCTACATATGGCTTGCTCATCACCGCTCTTTGTCTGTTCTGGTTCCAAAATAAAGAAAATCCTCTTTCATTTGTTCATGAAAGAAAATTTGTTCAAATCCATGTTATACGGTGAAGAGATTCCAACCAGGGTGATTCCTGGTTATCTCTGCAAAGCCTAAAAAGCACCCCACAGAGTTACTTTAATATCCAGCCATGAGAAAATATTTCTCTAGCTGTGGGTCTCAGCAATGGAGTTTCATTGCTGCAGCACAATCTGTAGGCTCTGGGACACAGTATGGGCCAGGAGTTGCAATATTTTTTGTCAAATTTTGAGCATGACAGCACATGATGAGTTCTTGGTTTTACTGGTTCCCATCTTGGCAGATGATGCAGACTGTGCAGAGGCAGCAGGAGGAAAGGTCCCCACAGCTTGTCACACCATCCAGTCGATGCTTCACCTCCCCTACAGCTTCAGCAGCTGCAGTGAGCTCCCTCAGACCCCAGTGGAGTGTATACAGGTTATTAAAGGTATTTTTTTATTTTCCAGTCTTCTTTATGTATCAGAATAACATAACCATTTTTGCTCCAGAGTTTTTCTCTTTTACTCTGTGGACTTTTGGTTATAAACTTTTTTTTAGGTACAGATTTTAGAATTTTTAAATAGAAGATGAATCACATATGGCATATGCCCAGTCATGTATTTATGGGCAGCTCAGAATTTCATCTTTGTGAGCTCGGAACTGAGCAGGATCTGAATGCTGAAAGGCCTAATTCTTGTTCTGTGATTGAGATTATCTCTTTTTTAATTGGATTCAGTAACTGATAAATGTACCAAGCAATCTATCTCAGCAAAGCAAGACAGTAAAAAAAAAAAAAAAGTTATAAAACCAAATGCATATTCAAGTATCAAAAAACCTTGGTTTTGAAATTTAGGAATGTAATATTGAATATTTGGATATTTCATCAGCAAAGTATCTTCCCACTGTAATAATCTGACTCACGTGTTGTTGGGGTTTAGCCCCAGCCAGCAGCTAAACTTCTGTGTGGCCCCATACAGTGATGTTATCAATGCATTGAAGATGCTCCTCAACTTCACCCTTTTGCAGTGCAGTCTGGACCAGCCCATGGCAAAAGGTGGGTCTGTGTTTCCACCCCTGGGGCAGTCGATTCCAAGTCTACTGACCTCCAAGTGTGATCAGCGACTATTTAACTAATATGTATATAGTGACTTTGATTTGACATGTTCTGGTCAGATCTGTCATCTCAACCCTTTGAGCCCCACGTTGGGCACCAAAAAGGACTGAGCACCACGTGGCCACTCGCTCTCTCCTCTCCCCCAGTGGGATGGGAGCAGAAAAAGGTAGAACTGATGGGTTGGGATAGGTTTACCAGGGCAGCAAAGGAAGAGGAAAATAACAACAATACTTACAAAAGAATATACAAAGTGGGTGATGCACAATACGATTTGCTCACCTCCTCCCCAGCCAGCCCCCTTTAAAGACTGTGCATAACACCATATGGTATGGAATAGCCCTTTGGCTAGTTTGAGTCAGCTGACCTGGCTGTGTCTCCTTCCAGCTTTTGGTGAAAATTTACTCAGTCCCAGCCAAAACACACAGCACATGCAAATTACCATGATTTTAATTCAGTTAGTAAGAATAAATTCTATTTTTACAAATAAAAGTAATATTTGGGAGCAGGTACTGTTGGGACAGGGGGCATAGTTAAGGTAAGACCTTAGGAGAGCTCTAGGCAAAATCAGAAAGTGCAGATTTGGACCAGAACACTCCCTGTGTTCAGTGTTACTCAGAGGCAGAGTATTTTTATTCAGGTCTCTCTGGAAATTGTTCCTGTAAGCAGAAAATCTACTCTTTGACTAGCTTGTAGCACTTCAAAGTCTGGGCTTGTGCCACAGGATGAAATAGCTATTGAGTGAGAAAGGGAGCAAAAGCTTTCTGAAGCCACTTTGCCAACATGACTCAAAACAACTATGAAGGGACCATCTATAAAGCTGGGAAGTTAGTTTAAGCTCTCGTCACACAGAAATTTTTACCTTTCTGCTTAAACTACCAGAAAACATCAATTAGCACTTTATTGCTGCTGGCATCTCCTGCTGGCCCCAAACCACCAATTCACCTACTGAAGGGCAATGATTATTTTCATGTCTTTGCTTACTGTAACAGTAAAGATTTAACACCATGTGGTCTATGAATTCTTTATATTTGTCTTGAATATTAATTTCCATGACAGGAAAGTGATTGTGCTGCACAGCCAGTGCACGGCTAGACAGCAGAGAAAACGTTTCCAGGGTGAAGAGATGATATACAGGACATGGGTATGCATGAGTTTATTTCAGGTGACCAAGCAATTAGCTGTTGTTTGAATCCCTGAAAGGACAGTTCAAAGCTGCCATCGGCAACAGTGTGGGGTTTTTATTTGTCTGCCAAGTAAACAGGAGTTGTATAAAGGCGATTTCCTCTAGTACCAAACCATCTAAATTCAGACCTGAGGAAAGCATGTGATAAATGAAACAAAAGCACAGGCTTTAGCCCAAAAGAGGTTGTGTTAGCTGCCAGGTGTCAGTTAAACAAATCAGATAACAAAAGAAAAGCTAAGCAGTGGAGAAAGGGGGGAAACAAACAGTGTATATGATTCTCTTTAAAGATTTGCCAAATAAATCTTAACTACATCTTAAACACATACACGACAGAAAAAGGAGGAAAAATTCATTTCACAAGCATACTCATTTCACACATTTCTTTCTATCTTTTGTATTTGTGCGTATCTACGGAATTTAAAGCTACTGCCTATACCCATTTTAAAAGTCCTTTGCTTGATCAAGACATAGACATTTCACAATTACACAGCATGAAACCTGGAATTTTGTCCACATTTTCTCTATGCCTCATGTCAGCTTCTCAGCTTTTAGATGGCTACCAATTTTCAGCATTGAAATATGTGTAAATCATTACTTTTACAAGAAATATTAGCAAGTCATTACAGTCAGTTAAAAAGAAAGAACAAATATGGAAATGGGAACATTAATAATGCTGTTCTCCCACAGTGCCTGAATGTAAGAATTATTCAGTTTTACAGAAAAAATACAAAGTATTCCAGACACCATATGAATCCAACCACTGCTGCTCTTAAATTCAAGAAGTTTTGAGGAAGATATTTGCCTTAGTATAAATTTGCTTGTCCATCATTCTAAAAATTTTCTAACACGATTCAAAGACCAAGTTGACAAAACTATTGAAATTCCTTATAATGGAGTATCTATATTCTGAACCTCTAGAGATATATCTTGACTTATTAAAAAAATCATTTTTTATTTGGTGTCTTGAATAGTATTGCTTTCTGCTTTTTTTTTTTTAATTTTAGATTGCTATGAGGGAATGAAAAAGCAAATAAACCTGGAAATAAAATCCTCAGGGGCATTTAGGTAGTTGAAAATTATGTGGTGGTGCTGAGTTTCTTATTATTCCCATTGTTTCTTCCCTACAGATCATGACTTCCTCAAGTCTTGTTTACTTCTTAAACTTCTGTCTCAAAGTCATCAAGAACTGCATTATCAACTAAGCTGAACTAGTGCCACCAAAGCCACTGCCCCAACTACTTTTGACAGGAAAAACTGCAGGTGACAGAAATTCAGTGTAGCATGCAATCTGCTAAGATTTCTTATTTACCAAATTGTTACAAAAAGACAATCACCAAATGACATCTGACTCTTTCATAGTATTTTATTTTTGAAAGTTTCTGATGTAAGCAAGAAGACCTCTCTTTTAGCAGCAATAATAGATGTTGGTTTTCTAGTAAAAAAACCAACCAAACACTTTGGTTTTTTCTCTTTACTAAGAGGTATGAGAAGCATATGAGAAAAACAGGAGCTGTGTGAACTCACCAGATTATTGCTAAAGCTTTTTCAGAGATTCAATTGATAAAGTGGGTCTTTGCCCAGCCAATCAGAATGAATAACCACATGATTAAAATGGGAAAATTGTGCAGAGGCCAAAGTACATAGATTATATTATAGTAGAGAAGGGAAATAAAGCTGATGGTATGCATTTGTATCTGGTAGTGATGGCTTTATAATTCAATATGCACAACCACCAAGGAGGAACCAAAGCATGCCAGTCTTAGCAATAGGTATGGAAGTTCTAACTGAAGAAATCCTGTAGAAAGCAAAAATATCAGGTAGCTTACCAGGCCATGGTAAAGTAAAGGCTGCTAGGAAAAAAGGGGCAGCTACTGAGCTCTGAAAAGACAAGGATTTGGGGAAAGCAGTTGTGAATTTCAGGGCATGAAATGATGGTCATGGCCTCTTCATGAAAGTGAAACTTGTTTGTTAAGCAATGGATTAGGGATCAGAAGATCTGAACACTCTGCTCATCTTAATCAAAAGAAGCTGGTACCTACTTTATCACTAACCTGGGATAATTTTTGCCAGTCCTGCTGCTAAACTGCTGAGCATAGAGCATAGAGAGGAGGCAGAGGACCAGAGGGGAAAAAATAAGAGCAAAGCACAGCTGGATGGAAAGAATATTTGAAGCAGCTGTGAAGTGTCCTCAACCCTGCTGCTCGAAGCCTCTGAGCAGCTCTTTGCCAAGGCCTGATAGCCCCCCTAGAAGACATGGAACCAAGAAACTTGAACTCAGCTCCAGCCTACCTATGTTCTGGCTGTTGTCAGGGGAAGTCTGCATAAAATCCATCACCATATATGACTCAAGTCCCAGTCAATTCTAGGTGAGCCAGCCACACGGCATCAAACCTAGCAAGAAGTGGAATCCAAATTTTGTAACACATTCTCCCTCCTTTTTTCTCAGTTTCTGTGGCCAGAACAAGTCCTCTCTTGAAGCAGATGTCTGAGGGGACACTAACAGCCAAGACTGTTTCTGCATCTGTCTTATAAATAACATAAAATTATTTATATGACAAAATTTGAGGTTTGTCCAAACTGATGTAAAAGCACCTTTGTAAACTGATGTAAAGCACTACATTGAAGTACTGTCTAAAAACCTTGGGCCTACCAAGAAATCTGTGTCTTGCATCCTCTTTTATAATTGCCAGCAAATCTATAGGAATGTAAGGGAAGCTGAAGTATTATAGCTTGTGTCCTGAGAGGAAGAACAAGAGAAATGTACCCTGAAAAGCATGGAGAATAAAAACATTTTTTGGGTCAAAACTGACCTCTTTTGATGAATATATAAACATGCTAAGTTATAAATGTCACTTAAATAGGGAGATACATGTCATTTGTGGAGAACAAAACACCAACATGCTCTGTGAAGCTTCAGCCAATTAAACACAGGGGGGTTCATGTTAGAATATAAATATCTTATAACAATTAATTGTTGATATTCTATTGTGCTGGGAAAATATATTCTTAACTCTGACACCAAGCCCAGTCACAGTGAGAAAATGTTTAAAACACAGTTCTTGCAATGTAAATGAAACAAAAAGAATGGCAAGATCATAACCAACAGGAGGGGAGTGAATAGGGGGGTGATTATTTTGCATAAGATGAGAACTAAGGGACATTCAGTGAAACTGCTGGGTGCCAGATTTTGTGCAAACGGAAGGAAGTACTTCTCAATATAACATATAATTATACTGTGGAATCCATTGCCACAGGACACTGTAAATGCCAAAACTATAAATACGTGGCAGATAGGTCCATCAGGAGCTATTAACACACTAGATGCAACCTCCAGTTCAGGAAGTCCCTAAACTTCTCACAGCCAGAAGCTGGGAGGGTATACCAGGGGAAGGGTTATTTTATTCCTGCTTTGCTTTAAACATTCATCTAGTGGTCCTTGTCAGAAGCAGGACACTGGACTAGAACAGCTGTAGGTCTACTTAGGTATGGCAAACCTTATGTTGTCTTGATGCAGAGACACATATCAGAAGGCTGATCTCAGATCAATGAAAAATAAATACTAAGGAGCTTGGCTCCCTTTGGCCTGGCATAGACACAGTTAGAAATAAGTGTGTGAGGACAGAACTGTAAATGGAAGTATATACAGTCTACTCAGTCATCTGAAGTCACAGCAGATTAAACTGAAGGAATCATAGGATATAGGAGGAGGAGCTCATCATATCAGTAACTCAGAGAAACCCACTTAAGTTAATGGAACAAGCTGCTGATGGAAGCCCTACAGAAGCACCCAATTACAATCAATCCAAGTGAAAGGTGGAAGTGTTTTGGGGAAGTAGGATATCAAATAATACACTGGATGGCTACACAGTTTTTGGATTGAGATCAGGAGATAAGATTGATCAATGTCTTAAGCTTACACCACAGAAAAACATCAGGTCAAGTCAGTACACAGCCCTTAAACATTCTTAATTGTTTCTTGAAATAATTTTGAATTTTGTAGTGTTAAAAATTCACACATTCAAGAGATATTTCTCCAAGTATATCCAATGTCTAGGCCCACTCTTATCACCTTATGTTTTCTGTACAGTAGTGCAGTGCTCTACATGCATACATCTTCACATGACCTTTAATGTTTTTGAAGTGATCATTTACAACTAAGATAACACCAACAGCACTGTGTGAATAAATGAACCCTGTATTTAACATCCCATGTGGTGACAGCAGCTGGCACGTGACATTAAGGTAGACGGGTATGGGCATTAGTCTTCGGAATAAGACCAATGAAATAAGAAATGTTCACTTGGAAAACAAGACATGAAAATGCAGCTCAGAGGCAGCCCTTAAGATTATATTAGAGATTACATTACAGATTTTTCAAACAAACACAAAATGTTCATTCAAACTCAGTAACAACAGTTTTTCTTATCTCAGGAATGTCCTAAACTAACAGGTACATAATAAAAATAGAACTTAACTTTCCCTGTGGTATATCAGAATCTCTTTTCCTGATGGATTTAGTGCATATGACTCTTTCACTTGTGAGCTATCTGTCATTACAACTTGGTAAATTAAGCCTAATGGTTTCTACATTGTCTAATTTAAAAGCCCTCAAAGCCCACCTGCTTTCTCAAAACTCAACCCAATTATTAAGGTAAGGACTTTTATATTTACATAATGAATGGTCACACCAGCGAGTCTGCCCTTGAGTTGCATGGAACAGGCCAAACAGTTTAACTGGAGCTGGTCACATTTTCATGCCCAAATCATGGGCAGCTTGGGTGTTTCAAGGAGGCTGAGTAAGTCCCTTGTGGAAGGGGGACTCAAACATCATCTGGTTTAATATGTTAAAACAGAAATGGATCTAAATAGAGAAAAGTTACAATTTGTGTACATGTAGGATAATGGGAAGCAAACTTCTACGTGACCACTGTCTTTCTGCCACCAACAGAGGCTCTTTCCTGGTGACAGCTCAATTCCTAATCAACTAATTGTAAGTAAGTTTTGTATAGGACAATTGCCTCTGTACGAGGAGCTGCCTGACAGTTGAATACTGTCTTGAGGTGTCTCAGAAATGTAACTATTGTGGTGTTTGAGTATCACCTGAAGCATCATTGGCAAATGTATTAATAGCAAGTGATGACAGGAAGATTATGTGTCTGTAGCCTGACAGGAAATCTGTTTCAGATGCAGAATCATAATGTAGCACTATGAAAGCTCAAGAATGGTATATCTCATTTTTTGGTAGTTCTGGTTGCAGTCAGGCACTCAATATGAATCAGAGGCAGAGATGACACTGGCTAAGTTTGTAAGAACTAAGCCAAGAGCCACAAGACTATTTATGGTTGTACAGGTTATAGGATGGAATATCAATATCTACAAAACAAGTAATTAGCTTTCATATTCACCGAATGTACTCTGTTTTCAGAAAGGGAATGAAAAGAAATGTATTTGTCCCTTTTTGAAAGCTGAGATTTCAACTCAGCTTTCTCAAAGTTTGCAGGTTTCTAGCTTACAGAAATCTTTCGCTCATGGGATTGGTGAGCCCTGTGGTATAGTTATACTGCAGCAGCATTACTCAGAGTGGAAAAATAAAAGTGTAACACTAAATTAACCTAAAAACTGAATGTAGAACTCTGTTATAAGAGTTCTCTTGAGAGTTTTCCAAAAGAAGGTTTGTTTGATAGGAAGTCCTTTGGACGATTTGGAAACATATGATGTTTTCAATAACTTTCAGGATTCTATCCCAAACTGTTTCACAAGCCAGGACTCCAGCAGACAATCTAACATTAATGTCTAGTAATTAGTTGAGTGTCTCCATACTGGGTAGACATAGTTCTTCTTTTGTATTTTATATTTTTGATCATGCTGACAGGCTATGTTTCCAAGTAAGTGCAAGTGCAGTTCTTCAGCAGACACGCTGACTGCCATTCCAGTTTCAGAACAGGGACTTCTGACACAAATAGTTCATGGTTTCCAAGGAAGCCTACTGCTTATGCTCCAAATACATGGGAAGTATGGAGTTGCAAAGCTATGCTAGAAAAAAAATCGGTCTCACCCCAAACATTTATATAAATCAGTCTCAGACTTCACTGGCAATAGCTTAAATAAATGTCAGAGTAAAATACTGATCCCAGTCTCTAGACAAAAAGCAAGCCACAGCCAAAGGACTAGATCTGATGTAGAAACAGCAATATTCAAAAAGAATGGTCTCACAAAACCTTAATCTTACTTCTAATCTGGTTTTCTCACAACTGTTCTTCTTCTGCCTCCTGTATCTTTGCCTTTGGTGTTTCTTTGACTGCCTTCCCATGTTTATACCTCCTCCTCTAAGTCTTTTGCTCCTCCATTCATTCTCAAGTTGTTTTCACCATCCTCTTGTAACCCCAGCACACACTTCCTATTTATTTCCACATAATCACAAATTCTTTTTTATATCCATCCTCGGAAGACCTGCATTTGTCAGGACAGCTCTACTTGAAACTACAGCAGAGACCTAGTCAGAGAGATTCTGCCTTTTCTCTCTTCTTTTGCCTTCTTAGCTCCTCTGGTTCTGTTACTACTTATAAAGAGGCACACATATACACAGAGAAAATATAGAAAGGGATGCTTTGTAAATTTACAAAGAACCAAATTCTTGGTTTACAGGTCCTTTGTGTAGGGGCCTGGTGGTAAGAAATTCATTAAAACTAACTGCCTGCAACTATCTATACCTACATCTGTTGTAGCAGCAAAGCAGGTTTGTATTTAACAAAAAATTCTTAGATCCAAGATGGCAAGAGTGATTATGTGTGCATTCATGGTGATGTTAATGGTGATAAAGCTGTACACTTAACAGAAAACAGTAATGACACTGAGAATTAATAAGGGATCAGATATTGCTCCCTGCAAAGCCAAAAAATGTTTGTTTCTCTCCCTGTTTTAATTTAACATAAAGGATTTTTTAAAGAAAGGTGACTGTAAATGGGTTTGGATGTCTTATCAAATTAGGTTCCCTAGCACAATTCTAGTATCATTCAAATTTTGAAGCTGATTACATGAGAATATGTCTTTCTCTGTACCAGGTCGAAGAAGAAAGATTATTAGAGATTTTGCTGCAATTTGAATTACAAATGCACAACAAGCCACATAGCTAAAAGGTAAAATAAAAATTAAAAAAAAAAAAAAATAACATGCTGTGCAATTCCATGTCCTTTGCACAGATCTGTTTGCTTAGAAAGCATTGGGGTTATTTTTCAGTTTATTAGTAACTCTAAATCCCCCCTTCCTAAACCCACAGAAACCAGATTATTAATTTCAGGTCTTTCTTTAACATCTTGGTCTCAGATGTTGCACTGCTTGTGAGGCTTTGTCTGGGGTGTGGGGAAGTGTTGGAAAGCCATTAGTTGAGTCACTGCTGAGTTCTATTGTCGGTTCTCAAATCTAATACTCCCACAATTTGCTTTCTCTGCTTAATAAGTCTTATCTCATTGGGCTCTGCTGAGTGGGCTGAAATGTTAGAAAATTGTACCTGTTCATGTTACAAGACCTCACATACTCCTGCCTGGATTCATTGTCAGTAATTGGTTCCCGAGTTTCTCTAAGGTAAGCATTTCATTTTTGACTATCCAAGCACCTTCCAGCAAGTTTTTAGGTACCGTACCACAGGGCTTGCCTGTGACTCTTTATTTTGATTTTTATAAAATGAGATGTTTTCCAGAGTTGGCTCCATTCCAGTTACACTTCTGTTGAAATTGTCTCACAGGCACAGGACCTCTTCCCTCAGCAGCCGTCCCAGCCCCAGAGCAGAGCAGCTGGCGAGGCCCATGCTCAAACACTGATCACTGACGCGCAGGCCTACTCTGCCCTGTTTGAGTGTGGATATTGTCAGACATCTCCCCCCTCCCTGACAAACAGAGCAGCCAGAATTCAGCACCTTCCCCTTTACGTCCCCTTTGGACCTTCTCTGAGTTTTCTGTGTGTTTAGGTGTTAGTTTGGAGCAGGTAGGGGTGGCAAGGGAGGGCAGGAGTTTACAGTCAGAGCGCTCAGTTGGGATGTGGGAGACCAGTGTTCAAACTGCATGGATTAAAGTAGCTTTTCCCACACTGCGGATGGAAGAGCTCAGTCTCTGTGCCAATAACTATAACATACTTTCTAATTTATTTTGTAATGTCAAGAGTATATGGGACATGTTATTTTTTCGCTTGCCAGTTTGGCTGGTAATTTCTTTTAATTTATGGGTTTCAAAGACAATTTCTTGCTTTTCATTTCAAAGTGTTGCCCATGCCTGAGTTGACATCAGACAACTTTGGACAGGCTACAGATGTTTAGAGATGCCAACTAGTCCACCTACTAAGCAGTGTCTGAGCAACACCAGGCCTTTTGCCAGGCCTTGTTGTTGTGCCACTATGGCTGCCGCTGGCTCTGCTTGAGACAGATGGGGCAGGGGGAGGGGGGAGTTAACATTGCACATTTGTTCTGCTTTTTAAACTAAATGAAAAGTATTGGGATTATCCATTAATTTAAAGCACAATGAAGAATGTTTAAGCTGAGAAACTCTTCAGTAACAAAGTGTTATGTAATTCCTGACCATCTATTATCATTCTTTTAAACCTAATTTACAGTGTTACAAGAAACTGTCTATTTTGGTAGCTTCACTGTTAGGTAACAAAAGTTACTTTTCTTTCCATTACTTCTCCAGGCATGTTCTCTCTTATCTATAAGTACCAGGCTTTTTCCTCCACCTTTGGTGTCCCCTCCTCTTTGCTCAGAAAATGGCCTTCATGTTTCTGTTCAGATGGTTTTCACAGAGATCGAGGGAAGATTCCCAGAAAACTATTTCCCAATAAAATTCTTTTATGCTCCAGCTTGCACCCATTGCCCCTTGTCCAATCACTGGCCATCACTGAGAAGAGCCTGGCTCTGTCCTCCTGACTCTCACCCTTTACACATTTACAAACATTAATAAGGTCACCCCTCAGTCTCCTCTTCTCCAAGCTAAAGAGGCCCAGCTCCCTCAGTCTCTCCTCATAAGAAAGGTGTTCTACTCCCTTAACCATCTTAGTGGCCCCATGCTGGACTGTTTCAAGGAGTTCTATGTCCTTCTTGAACTGAGGAACCCAGGTTCTCTCTTTCCTACAGGAAGGAGTAACAAATCCTGAGTCCTCTTCAACTCAGGGACCAGATATAAGTAATCACCTAACTGTAGCAACCAAAGTTGAGCCTATCTCTATGTGCCATAAAATTCAGATTAATTTGCCTTTTACACACGCTTACTACATCTGATATAGCATGTAAATTCACAGAGAATTTAGCACAACCTTGTGAAATTTCTTGGGCACACAGTTAACCAAAAGGAGCTACATATGGATACTTTTAGGTTTTCTCAGCTCCCATCATGTTTTCCTCTGATAATCATAAGAACTGCCATGCTGAATTAGTCGAGTGGTCCATGGAGTGCAACATCTGCTTCAGTAGGGTGGGTTTTTGTGTTAGAAACTTCAAAGAACGGTGCCATTAGGGAGGTTTCCACCACCCACCAACAAAATTAACTTCTGATTTATGTTGAATGAGAATAGCTATCTGTTTCCCATGTGTTTAAGAGAAACAGTGGTCATCACTGATAAATTGGAACTTTTGTTCTAAGCTCCTAGCTTGAGCAAGAAACTTTATTTTACAGATCAGCCTTCATTAATTTTCCTATGAACCCAGCACACAGAACTACAGAGAAAGGCTTATAAGTGTGTATCTTAAGGCCTCAATCTATGAGAAGGTTTCTTAAAGAAACAAAAGGCAATTATTTCTTAGAATCAGATTAATTTACACAGTCTTCAACACTGTTTAATATATTAGGTGAGGTCATGGTAAAATTGGGTTTTTCTGGCTTTTTTTAACTATAGCTACAGTTTCTAAATGTTTGGATAGGTACTACTTGGTAGATGATGATTTTTTTTCACCCTAAGAAGAATTACTTTTATTGCCTCATTTACCTCCTTGGCCTAAGTATATAAGAATACAAACCCGTATGTCCTTCAGCTCTCAGAAATGTAAATAAACAGCTAGATAGTTACAACAATTCTCATCCCTGACTGAAGGAAACTTCTTGATTTTTACACCAAAAAGAAAATAAGTTACCTATTTAGTTTATTGGTCATTGTCTTTTATATTTGCCTTGTCGGTCACACCATATTGCCCACTTCCTTTCCCAATTACACAATTCTAATCTCTTGCAATATTTAAACTAAGAAAACATTCCATCCTTCTAATCTATGAATATCTGCTACTAAAAGAAATTTAACTTTCCCTTGTTGTATGAAAGGAACATGCTGTACCAATTAAAGAGCTTTCTGTGAAGAAATCTAATTATAAAAACACAAGGCCTGATTCAAAGCCCATTTTAGCCCATGGAAAAACTTCTGTTGACTTCTTTGGGCTCAAGTCCATATTCAGCAATGGTTAAATTGAATAAGAAGAGAGCTTATTTCTAGTTAACAAACAATTCATGGGCATGTTGAATGCAAAAATATATTTACATTACCTCTACATATTCCATTAGAGCATAAAAATTGACTGCTTCTGGAAATACAGTGTTGTTCTGGAGCAAAAAATTTCATATATGAATTAATATATTCCTTATATATGGGACTCATTTTAAGATATGTGTCCTATATATCTGTCCAGCAGTATGGATTTTACAGAAAACATATGGAATGAGGAAAGTGTTTTCTACTGTGAACATCACAAGATAGAGATGTGAAACCTGCTGTCTGAAACGTGAGCATTCTTCAAATAACCTACTTCAAAAATCCTTATTCAATGACTTTCTATGCCCAGATTTCTACAGCAGTTCCCAGTCACATAGACATAGGCTGTGCTTTGTTATTAGAGGGCATTTCTACAGCCATGAAAACCTCAAGATACATCAAGATACCTGAACACAGAAATTACAGTAGACTTTTTTTTCCCCTTTCTGCCCTAACAGTAGGGCAGCAGAAGCAGTGGGATTTCTGTATTGCCTGTTTTCTAAAAGATGCAGGGAGGAAGCTATTAGTAAGTGGAGCTGGCAGAGGAAGGACTTTCTTTGGTCAGTAATACACCTAGGTCCAGCCTCTGTGCATGAGACAGCTTGCTGTGAGAAACAAAAGTCTCTGTGTGTAAATTCCCTCTTCACACACTTCCTTTCTCCACTGAGTGACTTCAACCTGGTTGGGGCACTGCCAGAGCTACCAGCTGAGTAACTCAATAGAGGAGAGTTTTCCTTGAGGCGAGGAATGGGGCCTGTGGCTCCAGCCTATCTTAGCTGCAGGAGCTGGAAACAACCCACAAGTACTGCTGAATTTACACTGCTTTCTCCCTCAGTAGGAAGAATTACATTGGCAGAATTTTGCCATTGACATGAATGGGATGAGAACTACATTTCCAACTTTTTTTTTTAATAGAGAAAAATCAGTTGAGCAATTACTGCAGCAACTAAAGACTGTCAAGGTGAAGAGAGCTATGGAACATGCATCTATAGTTTGAATGCCAGCCAGTGCAATTTTTTTAAGGAACTCTCTCATAACACACAGAGCCTATAGATAAAACAATGACTTTGCTTTGGGTATGAGTTCTGAATGCAAGCACAGCATAAGCCATTTCACAGTGGTGATGAGCTTGAAAGAGTAGACTGGGTCTAGATTTCTCCTAATTTCAATATAATTTCAGGGGAGAACTTTGCATCCTAGGCTCATTCTTCCTTAACACACATTATGTGTTAATGTCTATTTACCAGCATATACATTTAACACAGCTGGCTAAAACTGCCTTTCCACAACTTCAGTTAAGGAAAGATATCCAGGCATTTTCTGGACATTTCTCACATCAAAGCTAGGTCTCCAGAGAGCAAAATCCTTTCTAAAAGCAGTTTGCATCATAGCACATTCTCAGCAGCAAAATATTACCAAGCAGAATGGTTTATATTATGAATTGTGCATCCAGAACCCTTCGTGAAGTGTGAGTGACCATAGAAACTAATTTCCTGTGGCACTTAGGTTTAGTGGTGCACTTGGCAGTGCTAGGCTAATGGTTGGACTTGATCCTAAAGGATTTTTCCAACCTGAATGATTGTGTGATTCTACGACTTCTTGATACATTAGTTTATCACCTAGCTTTCTTATATATTTTGTCAGGACCCTCCCAACAACTTTACCTTCCCTCATTCAGAAGAACAACAATGCTAAAGCAGAAGAGATATTCTAGTTATAATATTTCCCTATTCAGGGTTCCAAGGCAAGGACCAAACACAATTCAGAGTCTTCTCTGCTTTTCCATGCTTTTCTGTTGTATCAGAAACTAATCATCCTGATGTGCTCCTGTACAATCAAATCTTTTTTTAAAGGTAAATGAAAAAAAATGTCCTGGATATCATGAGGCAGAAGTGTATAGAAATGTTGTAAACAAAAGACATTGAACTAGAGCTAGCACTGGTCTGATAAAATATGAAAATATAATGTTCCACAAAAACAATATGCTGAGAATCAAAACTGAAAACAGAAGTTAATTTACATAACCCTTTGTTCTTCAATTTGGAAAAGTCTGGAGATGTTAAATCCCATATCCATTTCATCTTTAGATAAAAGAATGTAAGATGAACAAAAGTATACATGAAGTGAGGAGCACTGTGAATATCATTATCTCATACAGAAATTCAAAAGGCGTTTGCTTTCTCTTTCAATCCAGGATTCAGTTATAGCACATTCCCAAATGCAGTGTCCTTTTCAAGGCTTTAGACAAGAAAACTTTTCCACTTCTTTTTTTTCTTAAAGACAAGTCAGCATTTTAGTCCTCATTTTCTGTGGCTTGCTTTCCATGAGTTTAACATTTCAGCCCTCATCATTGTTTCAGCATAAATATTGTATTATACTGTAAAACAATGAACAGTAGAAATTCATGCACAGCTGCATCATTAAACAAACACAATTTCTGTAGGTTATGTATTGCTCAAAGAACCCCAAAACTTCTGAGTTACAAAAACCCACTGTACCAAAGCTATTTAAGAATCAACTATTTAGGAGTGTCTTTTAAAAGAAAAATGAGAACATATTAATATGATAGAAAAACTTGCCTGCTAGGAAAGACCCCTTTACAGTAATGGAGATAAATAGATTAATTGGCTATAGCGGTTACTAAAAGCCGGTCAACAGAAGATCAGATCTCTCAAAAATGGAAGGAGGAAAATGGATTGTAAGCAATCAGTGTTAAATTAATCAGTTAGGCTGGAATGACTGACAGAGATGTCTAGCCTAAGTGTCCTTGGATAAAAATTCAAGATTTTTTTTTCAAACCTGTGTGCAGCAGACAGGAAAATCTGTTCATTCCTTTCCTTTCTCTTGCTATCTACTAATGGGATTTGTCTCAAATGCCAAATGAATACTTCAAAAGAGTTAGGTGGAGTATTTCTGATTTTTCTGGATTTCAGATCAGAACTTCAGTTTGACAGACGGAACTCTTCTACCACTGCTGCCACCTAATCTTTCATAAAAATACACATTACTTCTGTAGGATTCTATTAAATGACCTTGAAATGCATGACATTCATTGCTGCTGACAGATATTTTAAAGAAAATAAAGATGACAACCAAGTCAAAAGCTTGCATACAGTCAGCACAACAAGCAGAAAAAGCACTGGAAACAAAGCTGCAAACCCGGGTGCAGGAGTGAAACTGGTCTGTGTTGCACACTAACTAGTTCAGTATGAGAACAGAGGCAGGCAGAAAATGTGAGTGATAAACATTGAGTACTGGATGAAAGCAATGCCTTCCAATTTTAAGAAACATCTACTTTGCAACACAAATAATCCAATTCAAACACATTTTAACTGGCCACTGAATTTATCTCTAAAATCTGTGTAATTTATTTGGGTTTAATATCTATTTTCTTTATGATATTTGCATGCCTGTTCTTTTAATAACTCCCTGTATCTTCATTCCTTATTTGAACTAAGACATAACCTTTAGGTCTCCTAGCGCAACTTCTCTAGGTGTCCTAGAGAAGCTGGTCACTAGGAAAATGAACTCTGCTTGAGACTTGACTTCTGACAGGCATAGGTGCCGTTGTTTTCAAAAGGTAGAGGAAGCCAATAACAAAGGGCAATGCTTATAAAAAGGAACCCAGCTGTCACATGCAGGCATGAATACTGTATTATGTCTCTGCCTCTCATTTTACGTGGATGAAGCATTATTCTTGACCTTGACTCCACTTAGTGCACTGGAAGTTGAACCAGTCTCATGTGTGTTCAGAGGAATGACCGACCATTATGCTGTGGAAACAGAGTGGGAGGGGAAGAAGCTAATCCAAGCATCCTCTCTGATTTTCCTTTATGCCCCATCTCTGAGGAGCTGCTGTCTGAATTCCTCGGGCCTGGAGATGTTCCAGAGCAATTAGACAGCTCATCCCCTGAGACATGACTGCAAATTTTGCTGAGCTTTGCTAGGTCTTTTTATTCTTTTCTGTTCAATTAAATGGAAAAAAAAAAAAGGCTTAGGGCTGTATTGTGTGCTCACATCCTTTCTAAGCAGACAAAACCACATGGATCTCTATTTGTGCCCACTTGCCAATAAAGCTAACCCTTTCTCTGCATCAGTTCTTCAGTTTTCAAGATGATTTGAAAGTCTGTATGAAAATAACAGTCAGGTTCAGCACTATTGAACAATGGAAAGCTCATTTTTATCTGACTTTCTTTTCCCTGACCTTTTTATTTGATTTAAACACAAAATATACCCCAAAATCTATATAGCAAATGTCTTCAAGAGTCACACACTAGATAAGTAGATTCAAATAGCAATTCATTCAAATTATTTCCTATTATTTCCTATTTGACGAAATGTGCATGAAGCTTCTCAGATAGAATCAAAACCAGGAAATGTTGAACCTAGAAGCCTTTAGTCTGAAGAGATTTAAAACCAGGGGAGATCTGGCTACAGCAGAAAAAAAGTTGAAAAGTTGGCAGTATTGAATCATGCAAACTCCAGAGGTCAATTCCTCTCCTCATGTTTTAAAAGATGGTTCATTAAGTGTTGATGAAACTCCAACCTTATGGAGTTACTGGCTGTCTGCAAAGGTTTCTTTACATCTTCAATATGATTTGCTATACCTACCAAAGCTCTTTAAAGATCTAGAAGCAAGCTATGCAAAAAAAAACCCTAAGCTCTCCAGATACTAGATTCACAACACTGCACTTTTCCTAGTACTGGCACACAGTTTATAACAGGCTTCTGTAAACCACTTAATCTGCCTGATTCAGCAAATTAAATCAGCTTGCTGCGGAAGGGGAGAAGCTGGTAAGTGGAATATTGCACAAGAGTACTGAGGTAGGAATAGTGTCAATGTGCATTCCTTGCAATTCCACTTAGGAAAATGCATTACAACTAGCTGAACCTGTGAAACAAGCTTTAAATACAATATAATCATCTGTGTCAGAACTTGTCACCATTTCATATAGAAGTGTCAAATCACTGGGGCTACCGCTTGTTTTTCTTTCTATGCTTCAGTCTAAATTTTTAGCTATGTGATGCTCCTCTGAACCACATACTAGCTGAGTGTGTGTACTGGAGGAGAGATGACACTTTCCAAATCTGCAGGAAGTTCTTGGAGATTCTGTAACTTAAAAGCCTGGTAGCACAAAGTTCCCAAACTTGTAAAGTCTGATGATTGCACGACAGCCAGGTCATTAACCATGCAATTAATCTGCCTGTATTACACATAATATCTTGTAAAATATACAATTACAATATAAAAACTAAACACAATTTCCAAATAATAATAATAAAACCAATAAAAGGCAGGAAAGACACCTGCGAGTTTACTGTAAACCAAAATATTTTGTTGCCTCATTTCAAATTTTGGAAAAGAAACAACGATACCATTTTTTGCTGTCTTTGGTCACATAAAAAAGTCAAACATGGGACATGGGCTTTCAAAATAGTTCAAGACTAACAATAATGAAAGAATTTAAGATTTTTAAAAAGTGCTCTCATTATTTCTGTGAAGAAATCAATGCAAATAAGATCCTCGGTAAATACATACAGAACGTTGGTTCCCACTTGCAGTACTTTCAAAAACTTAAAAAGCACATAGAACAAAGGAACAAGAAATGACAGTCTCTCTGCCATGACACTGAGGCACTGCCAGCCCTGCCTGCCTTCCCTCAACCCCTGGGGCTCCCCCGACTCTGCCTATGGCCCATGTCCCCATCTCAACCCCACCATGGCGATCAGTCCCTGCCTCAGTTATGCCACAGCAGGACTGGACTCCAGTTCCCCACAGCCCTGCCCTGCCCAGCCATGGGCTCTGTGGAGCCAGGTACACCATCAGACTCACATCCCAGTTTGGCCTCAGCAGACCTCTGTCCTCAGGGAGACACCTGATTCTCATGGCTGGGGCTGCCCCAGTGCCCCCAGATGCCTTGTTTCTGGTTGGGGTGATGGATGAGCCCTGGCTGCTAGGTCCTGCCCTGCCAGCCCAGGTGAGCCCCCCACACTCCCAGCACCCAGGGTGGTCCTGGCCTATATGGTGCTCCTCAATTGGCAAAAATGCATGTAAATATTGACTGTCTATCAGCTTTCAGTTTTGCTTTATATTTTTTCCTATGAGATTTTAAATTAAACAATTAAGAATATGTAAATACATGCATGCTCTGTGTACAGCCGCTAGTCTTAGCATCAGTGGATCTACCTAAAAAATATACCTATGCAGATGCCTACAGCAGAAATCCTTGCTACAGCAAGATTAAAAAAAATATGATGTGTTTAAAAACAGAGCACACAATTCCTTTGCTGAGATGCAGAATTAAACGCTACGATACCAGTGCCAACTCATCACAGTGTGGAGCCATGTGGCCATGACATGTTATGAATTACACCTTCTGTATTGCAACAGGTCCAGTCCTACTACAACCTACTCCTCTAACCCTAGAATACAGCCAGTCAGAATGAATGCTCAGGAAACACATACTAGAAACATAAACATGCCACACCTGGGAGATTGGAAGGCTTTTAGCATCAAAACCTAAAGAGTTGCCTACTCCTTCCCAGATGTTGCAAGACTGTTTTCATATCCTATTTTTATTGCCTTTATTTTTATTTTTTTTTCCAGTAAAGAATGATTTTATTGTTAGTGGACATATATTGCTGCAGTTTTATATCCAGAAACCCAAGTTCATCCTCTTTGGCTGCAGATCTTTCCTTACAGGGGGATGAAGCACAGTCTTGAAGCCCAAGCACACTCCTGCTATTTTGGTAACATTTACAGTCTCACTGTTTCCCTCATTTTATCTTACATATTGCTTTATACTACCCCATGAGACCCATAAAAGGAAATTATCCCTTAATACACAACATCTAAGATTCTGAATGCAAATGTCTGCACGGTAAGTAGAAACAGTGACCTGATTAATGTGTGAGGGGAGTTTTCCCGTGATTTGGGGGGTGGGGGGCATATTTTATTTTATTTTATTTTATTTTATTTTATTTTATTTTATTTTATTTTATTTTATTTCATTTCATTTCATTTTATTTTATGCTACATTATTTTAATAAACAGATGAGCCATAAAGAAGTCAGTTTCCATAAAAGTATATTGTCATCTCACCTCACTATATCTACTGTCAGGGGGAAGGGTAAAAGAAGCAGAACAGAGTCATGCTTGGAAATACATCTTCGCAGCTCTCCAAATGCTAAATAATCCTTCATCTCTTCCAGAGTGTCCTGGTTCACTTCCTATCACAGACAGCAGTCAAAATTCCCCCTTACTTGACCTGTTATATGTCTTCCTACTCTTGGGACATACCATGCAGAGTGGATTCTAGCAGCCAGCTAAAGCTGATCCTGTGATCATGATGAAGCAGGACACACGGGAAAGTCCATCAGTCACAAGCTTCCTTCTGTTGCAGAATCAGAGAGTGGTTTGGGTTGGAAGGGACCTTTAAAGGTCACCTAGTTCTAACCCCCCTGAAATGAGCAGTGACATCTTCAACTAGATCAGGTTGCTCAGAGCCCCATCCAATCTGACTGTGAATGTTTCCAGGGATGGGACATCTACCATGTCTCTGGGCAACCTGTTCCAGTGCTTCACCACCCTCACCATAAAAAAGTTCTTCCTTATACTCAGTCTGAATCTACCCTTTTTTAGTTTAAAACCCCTTGTACTATTGCTGCAGATTCTACCAAAAAGTCTGTGTCCACCCTCCTACTAAGTCCCCTTTAACTATTGGAAGGCCACAATAAGGTCTCCCCTTCTCTTCTCCAGGCTGAATAACCCCAGCTCCCTCAGCCTTTCCTCATAGGAGTTCCAGCCTTCTGATCATTTTTGTGGCTCTCCTCTGGACCCACTCCAACAGGTCCATATCCTTCTTATGTTGGAGACTCTATAGCTGGATGCAGTACTCCAGGCGGGGTCTTACCAGAATAGAGTAGAAAAGGATAACCACCTCCCTCCACTTGCTGGTCACACTTCTTTTGATCCAGTCTAGGAAAGAATTGCCTTTCTTGGCTATGAGTACACACTGCCACCTCATACTCACTTTTTCATCCACCAATATCACTAACTCCTCCATAGGGCTGCTCTCAATCCGTTCATCTCCCAGCCTGTACTGATATTGGGAATTGCCCCACCCCACATGCAGGACCTTGCACTTTGCCTTGCTGAACTTCATAAGGTTTGCATGAGCCCACCTCTTAAGTTTGGGAAGGTCCCTCCAGATGACATCCCTTCCCTCAAGTGAATCAACTGCACCACTCAGCTTGGTGTCACCTGCAAACTTGCTGAGGGTGAACTCAATCCCAATGTCCATGTCATCGATGAAGATATTAAACTGTACTGGTCCCAGTATGGAACCCTGAGGGACACCACTTGTCAGTGATGTCCTTCCAGACACTGAGCTGTTCACCACCCATCAAGTCCATCTCTCTCCAATGTCCTGACACTTCAGCCTGGCAAGAAGCATGACACAAGAAGTGGATTAGGTGACACAGCCAGATCCTACTTTAATTAGTCGATTACTAGCAGTAATTTATAAAGTTTTTATTATTTGAAGGAAGAGAAGAGGTTTCCAAAGTACCAAAGAGGAAAGATTATCCATATTATTTACGACATTTTGGTTCCTATACCCCTTGAGATGTAAAACAATTCCACCTTTGGGTAAAAGGTTATTTATAAGGGCAGTTTGGTTAAACATATAAATTCTTGAAAGTAAGCATATGAAGATTTACTGTTGCTTTATTTGATGGTGTGAATAATTCATTCTTTTCAAGACAGGCATATGCTCATTTCAGAGAGGAAATGCCTCCAAAACCACATTTATTGACTTGGGGACCGGCATTCACAAAGCAACATCAGATATGTAACTCACAGTAAGGAACTAGAGAAGCTTTAAGGAACATGCTAAAATAGAATTTAAAAAAAAAGCCACAAAAACAAAACAAAAAATTAAAAACAACTAATGTTTTGCAAAAAAAAAAAAAAAAAGAAGTTTCTGCCCCAGTAAAAGACCTATTTCACATTCATTAGTGCCAAAACTCAAAAGGCATTCTGGCTGCAGGGTTGATCAAATGATGTAGCAAGAACAACTGGGAATAAACAACTGCATCCTGCCCTAACCAGTGACTGGAGCTCTCCTGCACAGGGGCTGGCAAAGAGGCCCAGCAGTGTTCCCTGCCCTTGGAGAAATGTAGCCAACTGGTTTGGGGACACAGCCAGATCCACATAACTGCTTGTGGTATTTGGCTGCAAGCTCTGAAGGGCTGCACAATGCTCCATTCTTAATCTTGCAAGTGGAGCGCTATGTAGACCCTCTTCAGCATCACTCCCTGAGGCCTGTGACTGCTCATGCTAGTCAGACATGACTATAGATGCTGTAAGTATTCTTTCTACCAGCTTTTATAACAAAACAAATTGGACTTTGCTGCAGAATGGGTTACTCTCTGATTATAGTGAAAAGAAAGCTGATGAATGAAGCTAAATGAAATGAAGCAAGGGAATGTGGGGACCTGTGACAGATGACAGAAGACGGCAGATGCATGTTTCACTACAGCCAAAGGATACAGAAAATACATTCCTTAAGAAAAGAGAGAAACTACCCTCCGATGAAAAAAGCATCTCACTGGCAATAACAAGCACATTAGATTTGCACAAGGGTGAGATAACATGTTAGACACTAGGGATCCATCTTGCACTGTTCTGTGTGCAGAGCGGGGGCTAGACCCTGATGTGCAAAGTCACATGCAGCAGCAAGGACACAAAGAACTTCCGATTTTTCTTCAGTATCAGCTTTGGCCATTCAGAATGTAGAGTATTCTCTAAAAAAATGCAGCATGTAGATTAAAACTGGATGTATATGGTTTTTTTCTTACATTTTAGAGAAGATAGGAAAGGCAGGAATTTATCAGATATAAATCTCCAACTGGTGCCCTCAACCTCATTTTCACATTTTCTTCTCTCTTTTCTCTTCCCAAGCACATAAAAAAACTACCAAACCCACCCATCAGCAACAAGTTCAAGACAAACTACAAAACCAGTGTACTTCTCCAAAGCAAAGCAATCTTTCAGCTTGTAAATTCAGCTAGCATTCTTCAGTAAAACAGCCAGAAGGATCAGCAGTACCACTAAATTGTAACAGACATACCATAAAAATCCTTTACACATTTGACAGCCAATACACACATCAGAAGTAGGTGACTTTTTCAGTGCTAAAACCAAGTGTCAAAATACAAACTTAATATTAACTATAATACAGGAATGTTTTTCTGTGGTGGCAGACAGGACATCACAGCAACTATGCAATAATTACTGAAGAGTAATATTTTTCAGTCACAGACTGAAAATGGTTGCAGTAAACTTTGTACCTGTAGCAGGACTGAAACTCAGGAGAGAAGGCGAGATACACTAGTTCTGTAAACAATCTTTGGAATAGTCCCATAGGTTTTTATGGCACTATTCATACAAGTTTTATTGTAACTTATACATATTTGCAATGTAGAAACTTTTAAAATAAATTAATTAAAAATTAAAAGCACTTCTGCTCTAGTGGCAGTTGACTCATATGAAAGGGGATGAATTGGGATGACTGTATGAAGTCAACCAGAAACAAGTATTTATACACAATACTTAAGAATACTTCGGAATAATAAAACCAAGCACTTCGATTGGCAGGGCTGAAGATAGGCCCTCCCCAGACACACAAACACAAAGCAAAAGTATTTCTTTTCAGTCAGCATTAGTAAGAATTGAAAAGAATTAAATCTTTTTTACAAGGAGGCAAAGTATTTTTGATGTCATGGAAATCTAAAGCATTTATTAATGAACAGTAATGATACACTCACCTCAATCCAAACCACATGTCTTCACTTTCTGGCCAGTTCTTTTGAACAAAAAAATCCATCTTCCCCTAAGAATGCATCCTCAGTCATGTTAAGACCTTCACTCCATTATAATTTTATTAATCATTTTTATTTCCGGATCTCTGTAAAAAAAACAAGGGAGGCTCTTTGTGATGCATAGTGCACAGAGACAGGCCAACATAAAAGACTCCCCTGATCAGCCTGTATACAAAATAAGAAATTAGCCAAACATGTCAATAGCACAAATGCCTTTATGCCCCAATGTAGAGACAATCATAAGAAGAGGAAGATATTTTAAAAAACAATCAGGAGGGAACATGCCAAGTTAATATCTCAGAACATATGCGAGCTGATGGAGTTTCAAAATAGCTGTAATATTTTCCACTGTATTTGTCAAAAACCATTCTCATGATTGTACCTAGGGCTTGAATACAAATAAGTGATCAGCCTTCATACACTGCCAGATAACTTCAAGATCAGTTCAGTTCTTACTCTAAAAGCAGTAAGGCTGTTCCAGTATCAATAATATTTTCCTGTTGTAATAATCATTACATTTGCTCATACATGCTTTGATTTTACCTTTCACAGATCTGGTACAATAAGCTCTACGTTTATAAGAAAATGAATAGCCGAGGGAAAAGGTTATTTCCTTTGGCTCAGGCCTCACGCTTGCTGGGCTGGGCAGAACTATTCTTGACCCAGTTTTATAGGTTTCACAGTTGGCTGACCCATTCATTGTCAACTGATACGGATGTTAGCTCAAAATTGTCCTAGCAACCAAGAAAGCACACAAAGATCTGAAGGAACTCCAGCATTTAAACATTTCATTTGAGATCTCCCTTTCGGCACTAGTTACGCAAGCGCAGCGGAGAACGTTGGCTAGCATGGAGTAGGTAACAAGCTGCTTTGTAAAAAGGCCACTAGGTCAGCTGGCTAAAGCAGGCTTCACAGCATGCTGTAAATGATTGCCTAATTAAGAAACAGTCTAAAAAGCATTGTGTCTGATCCAGATTGTGTACCGTCTCCTCAAACCTGAGGGAAACAGAGCGGATGGGATTCTCCTGAAGAGCACACATATGGAGACAAGGCTCCTCTCCTTGCAGCAGCAAATGATAGGGTTTGTGCAGATTCCGAAAGGTTGACAGTGTCCAAGAAGGGTCACGGCAACCCTTATACCGCCTTCGAATCCAGAGCTTCAATGTGCTGTTAATTGCTTGTCCGTCCTCTCCTTGTGTTTTAAATCTAAGTAACAAGAATAGCCAAAGATGTCACACTTGGTGAAATGCACCAAGTCCAGGTTCAAGGGGAAGCACTGCTGTAGAGCATTTTAGGTTTAGAAGGAAACATGTAGTAATGAGGTAAGTAAAATTCACCAATACAGTATACAGCCACCCCCTGAAATGGCTGGGAATTACCACATTCGCTTTAACCTTCGAATCAGGGTAACAATAAGAAAATGGAAACTTCAACTTTTTAGGATATTTTTGTCAAGTAGAAAAATGCTCAGAAACAGAGATTTAAGGAATAACAGATTAGATTAGTGTGACAAGCAGTATCTGATGTATAAAGGTCATCTGCCTACTGATACCAGTGAGATGATGAATTTAAATCCGTAACATGAAAATTCTGTTTACATACAGAGCTTCTGAGTCAGCATTTGACATAAACCCAACAGTTTTCAGTAAACAGTTTTTGTTTTGTGCCTGCAAAATGGGGTCAGTTCGCTCCACATCTGATGAGCCAAATGCTCTGGAAAGGATATAATTTTTTACCTGAGGGGATCATTTGTTTACTGGCAATGATGTGCTTGACCAGTACACAATAGATGAAAATAAATATTATCCTTATAGTAAGAAGAATGGAATCAAAACAGACAAATCTACAAAGACAGTATCCACTGGGAAGTACAGAGACTGTTTGTTTGAATTGTTTCATTCTTGCAGAAATTGAAGTTACATTTCATCATGGATGATGGATACCACACTGCAACTGATGATACAATTTTAGCTGAATGTACTATAAACTGAACGCATTAGAGAATCATTTTATTCCCTATCTTGAAGTCCTATGTTTAAAGGATTTAAATGTTGTTTAAATTTAAATAGCTTTCTAGATTATAAAGCTTTGCATAGTGCATTTTAAGATTGTCACATTCCAGTACTTCAAACAATTAAGTGGACACCTACTCTTCAAGTCCCTGTATGGTGACATATTTTAAAGTATGCATTCTGCTGTCTTATATTCCTAATAGATCTACTTTTAATAACGGTCTTAGAAGACTTATAAAATCATTATTTAAATAGTGTTTTTCTCAGATAAAGTTGGGGTTTTTCCTAGATCTCCTCTGGCATTACAGACAGGTGTCTTAGAATTTTCATGATTCTGGAGTAAGAGATTTTTATTAAGTTATGAAGAGTTCAAGAGGGAATTGAGATTTACTTCAGAACATTTTAAAATGAGCACTCATAAAACAATATTAAAGAAAGAAAAGTGGGAAAATCTATATGCTTTAATGTCTTCAACATTCACCAAGTTTGTCATCAGCTGAGTACTTCTCCTCACTGACCAGCTTCATAATTTTGTTAACTCATTCAAACTAGAATTGGAAGGTATTGACCTCAGCTAAGATTACAGGTATTGCAACAACATTTTACCTAAAACTTTTGAAACCTCATCTCAGGATACAAACACAACTCCTGATACAAATAAAGAAGCAAATGCTATTTACAATGCCACGATTCTTAGCTTTGCAGAGTTGTCGTGAGGCATCATATGAGAAGAAGACTTTTTTTGTTGTTGTTTTTCTGTTTTGAATGTCCTCCAGCAAACGTGGACCTGTTATGTCAAAGAGTGCAGGAATGTAGGATGAGACTCCAGCAGAGAAGACAACCAGTGTATATGTCAGGAGTACTTATTTTTCCCTCAGCGCATTGAAATGGAGTCCTGTGCAGCCCAGACCTGTCACCATACCGCATACCCTCACTTCTGAGGAAGGTACACAGTCCTTACTTTAACATAACAGTAACAGTGAAGCAATATTTTTCTGCACTGCTAGTACTCAGCAGTTACTCAACCTGTGACCTTGGGCAGAGCACTCCTTAGTAGACTGTAAAGTCTTGGAGGACTCACACTGCCCTGTCTGTAATGAGTGCAGGCGATGAGGTGTCGGGTAGGCCAGTCCTTGGTCTGTATCTCGCACCAGCAAATGGAACGTAAACTATTAGGGATAGATGGTTTGCTAAAATGGGCATCTCTGAAGAACTACAAGAAGGTAAGAAGTGTGACTATGAAACAATTCATCTTTATTTAAGATCCTTTCCCCTTCCTCATACTTTTGGGGTAAATAAGAACTCCAGTTTCTAACTTTCACTAGAGAGCCATTTCAAACTGCAAGTGCAATTGATCTATGCATGTTCTGCATTCGTGCTCTTCCTCACATTCTGCTGCTCTTTAGATTTGAACAGAATGGCAGATTCAGGTCTGTATGAATTCGTCTCCCAGGCAAGAAAGAAGTCCATAGAACAAATAGAAGTCCACAAATAGCTAATACGAATAACATCCAGTGCCTCCACTGGCATGAGTGCTGTCTTATGATAATTCTTCTGTACAAGATGTTTCTCCCTTTTTGAAAAGCATCTGGTTTAGGGAGAGGTCGTGTTCTATTGTCACAAACAAATTCCTTTGGGTTTCTACTCCTGCTGAAAATAATAGAGAAGAAACTGCAAGACTAGGTGTGAATTGTGACATTAGTGAATACCCAGAAGTACCTCAGTAACAAACAATGCAGAACCAACTAGACCTTTGATGTCAATGGTACTATTATCCCATGCTGAATGTGATTAGAGGGACAGCTTGGAATCATAGTCAGCAAATTCTTACTGTCTCACTGTGAGATTTAGAACTAAAGTTTTTTAGAACAATTTTACTCCAAGTATTCAGTAATTCCTAATTCAGAACAATTGCGAGTCTACCCAGGCTGTGGAGGAAGCGTGTGTGTGGGTTGCCAAACACATACAGTTACACAAGTTTGAAGTAACTTAAACAGCTTGGCAATAACCATATAAAACAAGTTTAGGACTAGCACAAAAAGAAAAGAGAATTATTTAGGAGTGCCTTAGCCTTCCACTTTACCAGCCAAACAGTGCCAGCACGACCACAGCTTACAGGTCAGACAGAAATACTTTTAGGTTACAGTTATGAGGGAAAACTATGGTATTGTAACTTTCATTCTTATCGTTATAGCAGGGCTGCTGGATCTTGTAAAGCAACAGCTGACTCATGGATCTCCCTACTGGCCTCCAAGGGACTACATTTTCTTTATCTGACCTGTTGCCTCTGTTTTACCTACTAGCCTTTCAATAAAAACATTCTAAGATGTTCATGTATTTGCCATTCTTTGATGACACAGGGACCAGATGGCATCAAGATCAAAGAACAAAAGGTACACTCATGATACAAGCCTAAGTCAGTCATATTACCAAAATTCAACACTGTTCAAAAATTACTAGAAAATGTTTACTCTCAACATACCTTTAAAACCCAATTAATATATTACATTTTTAAAGTGCATTCTGTCATCTTCATCTGTAGAAGTTTTTATGCAGAAGTCACAGATTAAGATAGAAGCAAATATGGTAATGGCTATCAAGCTAAATAAGATGCATCAATCACTGTTCCACCAATGATAGTTAAAGCCATTCAATTCTGTAGCTTGTAGATATTTTGTTTTAAAAAAAAATTACTCTTATCTCAAGTTTGGACTTTATGTATTTCTGCATCGTTTACAAGCTGAAACCCTTGCGTGTTGTGTACACTCCACATGGAATTCAACTTGAATAAGGCTTGTGGCAGAAGAATAAGAAATGCCCAAAATACCAGAGATTTTATGTGATATTTCTTAGCAAATACACTTTTTTTTAATAGCTAAAAAAAAAAAACCAAAAAAAATCCCAAAACCAAAAAATCTGTTCAGAAGTATCTAAGAATGGAATTTCAGTTGGAATGGCCATGGGAAAGTGAACTGGCATGATAAAATAAGGGTTTTACTAGAAATGCTCAGTTTAGACTGCTAGTTATGTTACAGTTTTATTCCACTAGCAACAGCATTAAAAATGTAGTACACAAAACAAAAGGTTAATGAGAAATAAAAACTCATTCATTTTCAAGTAAATAATTTAAAGAAAAAATTAATGTAATCTAATCCAGTTAAAGAATAAGGTTTTAATTAGGAAAATGGCGTGACTTAATTTCTTTTTTGTAAATTATATCCCCTTGTTCCATAATCAGAGTTCAGGGGAGGTTATACTTTTCCATTACTAAATCAAATCTATCACAGACTGATGCAAAGGAATATTTTTCCCCAGTAAGTGACAAGTGTTTTCAGTCTCCAAGGATACTGTATGGATTCTATGAAGTCCTCAGACTTTCACTAATAATTTAGTGCCTTGTGAATCAAAAAAACCCAATAAACTGTATTATTATGGAAGTCCAGAATCCCATAATTAAAATATTTGCCCTTTCATGTCTGCAGGAAGACACTTTATGTAGTATATTTTACTGAAGTACAGGCATTTTTGTTAGTGGTAGCTAACCAGGGCTATAGCAACCACAAGAACCATTGCTAGCACTTGCTTTAAGTAAGTTTTGCATGTGAAATATTAAATTGTCACCTATGTAAACTCCCAATAAAATCAGTAAAACATAGATATAAAATATTGTGCAAATTATAGGCACACCTTTAACTTCTTTGTGAAAGTCATGAACCATGAAATTTGGTTGCTCATAGCAACGGACATACAGGGACAGTCCATGACAGAGATAAAAATTTCAGACAAGATATTGTATGAGTGGAAAATTATCCAATTAGTTATTACTTCAAGGCATTAGTAGCCTCCATAACAAACCAACCTTGCAATACAGATGACAAGAAATTAGATATTACATACTTGTGCATACTCACACAACCCCTCATTACCTGCTCACTATGAATACAGCCATGTCTTGTAACAAGGCAACTGTATAGCTGAATGTAGTTTTGACATAAATTAATGAGTTTCCCTAACGATTTATCCCCCTACATACCGCAATTTTGGTAACTGATTTTTAGTTATACTCTGTCCTAATACAGTAGAAATCATGCAAGCAATATCCAATATGCATTATTAGGAGCAGCAAATGAAACCAGGAGTAAGCAGGTTCAAAAGTAAAAAAAGGTTTGGCTTTTTGTTTGTTTTGTTGCTTTTTTCTTTTTTTATTCAATATTACATGCAGAAGCTGTGGAATGCCTTTCCACAGGATTTTTGTGGAAGATACAGGTTACTTCACCTAGATTCGTTGTCTGTTGAATTTGGGAGGGAAAGAAAGGCACAGACCACAGAATCCCCTGAATCTGCTATAACTGTTGGAGTTTGGAGCGATCTTCTAAGGAGTCACCATTACATACTACAGGGGGGAAGTGAGATTGTTTCTATCAGACAAAATTCTTAAAATACATTGACTTCTAGAAAACTATTTATTTACTTTTCCTGGCCGTTTATCATCCTAAAAAGGTCCTTCTTGCTTTCCAGAACATAGGAATCTGCTCAGATACATTTCTTCAGGTCTGGAGACAATGCTACAAGCAGCTTTCCCTTTTATAACTGATACTGCTTGCTTTGGAGTTGTCCTTTTGCTTTTGTTTCTTCTGGATCTTCTTTGAATATGTCTCGTTTAGGATTTCCCTCTCTTCAGACATCAGGTTAGCACTCTGACTGCATCCAAGAGAGCCTGTGTTGGTGTACCATTCCTCCACATGATTCTGCTGGCAATAAGACATTTGGAGTGCTACACAGGGACTCTTAATTATTTAAATAATTAAGTCATTATTGAAAACACTGTAGATGACATTAGTGATTGTGTGGTTTCAGGTGAGATATTCACATCACCAAGAAACAGTTACTGATACTCCATCAGTCAGCAGAGTATTTCTTGTTATGGTCATAAGCTTCCTCTGTGTGACTCAGAGATGTTGGCCACCCTTGAACCTTGTGACGCCAACACCTCCTTCTCCTTACAGAGGGGCTTTCCTTTGCCTTCAGCTTGAAGTACCTGAGTTTACTGTCTCTAGAACTACAGATGGTTGTAGCAGTTTTCCCCATTAAGAACAGGCATCAGCCTATTCCTTACGAAACCAAATGCTACCTTTAACCCTGAAATAGAAGAGCATAAGATACAGAAAGAAACCTGGGGGAACCATATGGTTCTAGGAGACACCACATGAAAACAAGAGGGAGATAAGTGAGTCAGAGGGTCAGAAGCTGAAAAATAGGGTACTGGAGGAGGACAAACAGCAAAGACAAATGGTGACTGGAAGCAGGTTGTCGCTGCTGTCCCCATTAGAACTCATTTGGCTTGCAAGATGCTTCTGGGAATAAGCTGAATAAACTGGTGTAATGGGCCACATGTGGCCCATTAGCACAATTTGAATCCTTCTGACACAAAGCATTTCCTCCCACACATAGTAGGCCTCCAGAAAAACCAGAAAAAAAGAATGTATACTGCAAAATGTAAAGGTGAGATCAAATATTGAACATATATTATTAATTTCTATGGATTAAAGTATTCACTAGAAAAAAATATTCTTTTTTTTCAAGGAGGAAGAACAATTGTTATATTTCTCTAGATTTTAGTTCCTGATCAAAGGTCAAGAGCATAACTTACAGCTGATTTGATCAACACTTCTTTTCTCATAGGCACAAAAATCTGGATCCTCCCAACACCAGTAACAGCCAATAACAGACACGGTAGGAACAGGCCACTCAAATGTCACACTTTTTTCACATTCAAATATTGGTGCATTTTGAGGCTTGAGATGCAAGAACCATACTTAAATAAGCCATAAACTGATTCTTCAACAAAAAACTAAGCCAACATCTGACATTAAAAAAACCCAAAATCTCCTATTTCTGCTTTGAGCCAATGGGAAAATTCCCACCAGTTTAAAGGGGAGAAGAATTCAGGCACTGGGAAAAAAACCATTCATATAAAAATCCTTGGTTCCTGTTGTTGTACATGACAATTCTAGTTGTAGACCTCAGGCAAACTAAGTAAGTCTTCTGTTACGTGCTTTCCAGCTAAGAACTCTTTGTGTTTTTGCAGTGATTAAAATTCTTGTGGCTCAGAGAAGTTGATATCACACATCCAAACTTTTTCACCTTATTTTCCTAATTTCCTCATCAGATTTTTTTTCTTCTTTTCCTGTAGCTGGCTTAAAGGTTTCTTTTATTTGAGCATATGCTTCTGTGAATATTTAACACAAAACACATGATCACTTTTTAGGACTCTGAGAGCTCAGGTATTTTAACTGCAGTCCATTCATTTCCCTATGAAGTCTTCATGTCAAAGGTTTCATAACAAAATGAGAGAATTTTATGTATGGGCATTTTCCTCAACCTATGATGTTAGGACAGCTTACATTGTGATTCCTCACACCCCAGCACAGATTTTGTTTTCCCTTTCATGTAAATTGCTGAGAAATTCACACCTCAACAGGCCTGACATCAGAAACAGAAACAATTTCTTGAGTTTCTTTCACAACTGGTTAATGGCACAACACAAAACCAAGGTTATTCTCTTGGACTAAAATATCACCTTATTCCCAGCTGTACAAGAGAAACAGACATTTGAAAAAATAAATCATCAGAATGTTTAAAGGAATACATTTTCAGTGATTTCAGGAACACCTGGTCCATATAAGTGCCTCAGAAGCAAATGCTTTCAAAGGCACTGTACAAGCAGTAGGCAAAAGGGTTTCCATTTATAAAAGGGTTCCTATTTATGGGAACGGAGTGCCCACTCCATCTAACATGCCAGGGGCTATCATTATGCTGCCATTAAAACTTACTCTCAGCTCATAAACAGGCCCATTTCAGTCTAAATGAAAAGGGAATAAGTCATAAAAAATAAAGAACATGTAAAAGGATGAGACATTTTGCAAAACAGTTAATTGTACTAGCTTTTGGAATCACAAACAATAGGGCTGTTTAACAGAAGCAAAACTCCCAGCTACAGTGATTACAGCTCAGTCAAACATATCCTTTGTCTGCCCAAGAAGTTTGGGGATTTGGGGGATTCTTGTCATCTCTTTTTTTATATATGTATAATTTTAAAAGCACATTGCTGAGAGGATCATGGGAAACCCACACACCCATCCACTTTCTAAGCTGAATAGAAAAACTACCAGGAGTCAGAAAACATTACAGAAAGTTTTAAAACAGTTGTTTCAGCATGTTTTGGGCAAGATTTTAGGTTTTGTCTAGCAAGTCCTTGCATCTATAATTCCTTCTGTAGCTAATGGGAGCCAAGGGCTCCCCAGAGTGAGCACAGGTGTATTTGGCAGTGGCATTTCCCGCTTCTGCAGGAGGAAACCCACAGCAATGTCAAAGGATAGCACTGCTAGGTATTTCTGCTTGCAACATTTGCAAGAACATTTGAAACCTTTCTTGTGGTGTCCAGATACCAGAAAAGGCTTAAATGGTCCTTTCAAAAGTTCTTTCTTAAGAATTCCATCCAGAATATTTTACTTTGTTGTAATTGCTCCATCCTTCTCCAAGTATCGGTCCCCCAAACAGCACTCTCAGTATCATCTTTGGGAAGAGCATAATGTGCCTTCAGTGCATATTAGGCAAATTAGGAACTGAGTTCCAATCTGAGAATTTGGTACCTCCTACAAAGCTGCTCTTCAACAAGTTAAGTGTTTCAGGTCTTGCAGTGAAACAGGAAAAAAAAACGTCACTGACACTTGTCGGAACAGTAAAGGTAAAAAGCAACTGCACCAACAGCCTTGAGATATTCTTCCTTACATAGAAGCCAAACTCAGATCTGCTCTAAGCAGTACTAAATCCATTAACTATAACAGTATATTCAATTAAAGTTGCATTTGTCATAGATCTGAATTCAGTATTATAAACCCACATCAGCAGCAGAAAGACTGCTTATTCCAACTCTACAGTATGGCAGGGACAATTGGAAGAAGATAACCTCAGCTTCTGTAAAAGGGAACTTTGTTGACTGCTAGAAGCTGAAATTAGAGCCAAATTATCAACCAATTTGATGCATGCATTCCAGTGCAAGATGAATGCCATTCATTGGCTCAAATGTCTGCTTTGAAGTGTAAGAAAACCCGTTCTCTTTTTCAATAAATGTGTTATTTTAAGATCACATGAGAGAGACTGGGAGCACTTGTGCTAAAGCAGCCGACCTGTGACTCTGTGTGTCATTCCGTGACATCATAAAGTGATTCTGTCATTCTGTGACCAACTAGAACATGAGGCAATCGGGAGCTAGGTCCCCATCATAATGAAACACACCATTTTCCTGGCACACACTGTACAGATTCCAACTGTACAATGGGAATGATAGTGAGTTTTAGGCCATCGTTCCCTCCATGACACACCGTCAAAGCCAAAATATGATGATTATGCACCACACTGTAGCCTCCTGAAGCATTCCAGCACTCCAGTGTTGATTAGGAAGTGTAATGGGAGTCCAAATTTCCCTGTTTATATGCAAGACTGAAAGTAGCCATCCTCACAGAAAATTGGACAACCACTTTAGCACAGGAATCTTCTGGCTTACCAGTTTATCTTCAAACATTTTTGACATAGGATTTACCTCCACAGATAATTTTTTCATTATAAGACCAAAAAGCTGCTTTTTCAGATCAGATCAATGATCCGTTTTTTCAGAAATGTTATTTGGGCCGGTGTTCTCCTTAAGCAAACTGGCACAGCCATATCAACTTTAGCAGTTGCACAAACAAGAGCAAAAGTTGGACACATGATTTCAAATTAACAACTCACTGGTCCTAGATGAAAGGTTCTGGAAAGACTTTAATTAGCTTAGTTCCCTTGCTTATTCAAGAAATATTGAGAACTAAAACATAGCACAATCTCTGGAAAATATATCAAAGAGGTATTCAACAAGCATAATCATATGAAAGAGTCAAATAACATGAGCTGGTAAAAGTCTATCCAGAGGCAAAAAAATAAAGAAACAATTGATGAGACTGAATCAAACAAATGGACTGCTTCCATCTTAGAAAACATAAAACAACCAATTGAAAGCTTGAAACTAATACTTCAAAGCCACTAGTAAACCATGTCAGTGCAATGTAAATCACAGAAGAGAATAACATATTCTCAAATTCCAGTTTTTGAAAGTTAATTATGCGTATTCATACAGGATAAAAATATGCTATTAAGAACCACTCTTTAGGAAGCAGAACAAGAGGTTCTAATTGCTGTATAAAGAGGCCTACTATGAAGTGAAGAAACGTGTTGGGTTTCATTAAAATATTCAGTCCTGCTTTTTACGTCCACGATTCTAGGTTTTCATGTTTTGCTTTTAATAATATTTATCCTTTCTGAAAACTCTTTGCCTTTGAGAAAGCTTCTTCTGTTTAGTTGCGTTGGCTTTTATGGACATTCATTTCTGTAGACTTGACCAGAATAAATTTCAATTTTAGCTTCACAGTCTGCTACATATTTGCTCACTTGGACTGGATTTCTAGAGGCTGTGTACAACTGAAAAACAAGATCCAGGTTCACTCTACTAAAAAAATAATAAATCAAGCTCTGAAAGGGGAGAAGGTTCTGCATAGCTTCCTATATGGTTTAAGATTGTCAAGTAGGTCACATCCAATGATTGTCTACGTCCAGTTTCTACACTCCACTTTCTCCCCTTACAGGTTCATTCTTTGTCATTCTTGTCGCTTTCCTAGGTGTCATAATTTAACCTGGCAGGCAGCTAAAGCACTCACACAGCCTTCACTCATACCCCACCACCCCAGTGGACTGGGGAAGAGATTTTAAAGTTAGCCTAGTATCCTGGTTTTGGCTGGGCTAACTTGATGAGAAATCTGTAACTATGCAGTCTACTAACCACTTCAGAAGGTCGCCTGTCTTTTCCTTTGGACTCAGAATGTTCAGCTTCTCCAATGAATAAATAAACTCAGCAATTATACGGTTTTGGCCATGGGTATCAGCTTCCATGCCACCATGTATACATTATTTTATTTTGAGAGGGATCTTACAAACAAAATGAAAATATAGTATGTGGTAGATGACATCCATCTCTCCTCTACTAAAATCAGATATGTCATAACCATATCTGGTTGTTTTGAATCCAAGCTTTTAAAACTACTCACTTAAAGGATATTCACCTCAACAGAGAACATCATTTATTGTTAATCAGTTTTTAAAACTGGGGAGGTATCAAAGAACAAGAAGGATTAAAAGGATCATCCAGATATAATTCAAGTGAGAATAAACTTTTAGGCAAGGTACTGGTTAAGAACAAAAGCACAATGGCTTATATGGAAATTGATAGCATTGCATAAAACAGTAATCTAATTAATGGGTATTAACATTACTTTAAGTAAAGCAACTCCTGACATACCAAACTGACAAAATTTTGAGATGATATTGCACATTCAGGTGATGAACACCGCTGGACCTGTTGTCCTGAGAACTGTGGATGGGAGTTACCAAGAAGATGTATTCCAAATGGAACCTACCACATAGTGCCCTAAAATGTGTGACCATTGCTAGTAACAGATATAAGCTTTGCCTGAGTTTGCAAGGCCTCCGGGCTGAGGCTGTTCAGACTTGAGCTGTCTAAAACTTTCTTGGCCTACCTGTTGCTTTTTTAAACTTGGTTTAGTTATGACAAACATTTCCCTGGTCAAGGAGGTTTATTTGATTAATTTATCTTAGTTTTGTTTCACTCTGTGGGGTATAACCACGGTTTTATAGAGAAATCAATAATAAGCAGTTATTTTACGTAGCGTGAGATATTTTAGGACTAAAACAAAGATGCAGTGTAGAGACATACAGGGCTGGTATGATAACAGATGCCTTGTGAAGAGGAGACACTGATGCAATATAGAGGAGTACAGGCAAGAGGAGGATGGGGTGCAGGCTTGACTTTGGGGAGCTCATGGCTGTAAAAAACTAGCTAATGGTCATTTTAAAAAATGCATACCTGGAACTGGACAAAATTGGTAACAAAGAGAACAAAGAAATAGTATCTAGCACATGAAGGGCACCCTGTGTCATAAATTCAGGTGGGGCATGAAGCTGCAGACCAATGAAGAAAGTTGTGAATTCATTTTATTAAACATGTACAAATGACCCCTGTGCCTCACACCAGGGGAGAAAAGAAACCACCAACATGAAGATCACATTCTTTCTGGCAAAAGACTTCAGATGCTGACAACTATCTGTAACATCCCCTCAATGCTAACACCAGCGTGAAACTGTTGATTTTAGGACCCAGAGGCACAGTGAAAGGGTGAACATACGACTGGGAAAAGGGATAGAAACCATGAAGTATGTATATATAAATTTTAACTGCTTTATTATTCTTTTCTTTCCTGTAACAATTAGGTCTGAGCTCATAATGGCTGGACTCTTGAATTTTCAATTATACTAACAATAAATTCTTGGCTTTACTAATGTACAAGGTGTGCCTCCCTTTTGCTCATTAACAAGAATTTGATCATAACAAACTGAAAAATATTAAATCATTGCAGATAAAATTTTCAAATCAGACAAAATCTGGGGGAAGGGCAGGTAGGGAACCTACTCGGTGATCAACGTGGAGTATGGTGGCAAAAAATGGCATAAAGACACTCAGATATCCATACTTCCAGAATAACATTACCAAGTTGAAGAGTCACTTCAATAGCTATACACATATAGAGTTCATAATAGTTGAAACTAAAATTTCTAAATAACCTTCTAATACAGCCAGAACCTATGATTGCAATGCCTGGGATTTACGTAATTTTCTTTGCCTTTTGCATCTTCTATGATGTCATGGTTTAAGATGGGATAGAGTTAATTTTCTTTCTAGCAGCCAGTGTGATGCTGTGTTTGGGAGTCAGGTGAGAGCCGTGCTGGTAACACACTGAGGGTTTAGTTGTTGCCAAGCAGTCAAGGACTTCTCAGCTTCTCACACTGACCTGCTAACAAGAAGGCACATAGGAGGCTGGGAGGGGACACAGCCAGGACAGGTGACCCAAACTAAGCAAAGGGGTATTCCATACCATGATGTCATGCTTAGCATAAAAGGGGGCTGGTGGGAGAGGAGAACACAGCTCAAAGAGTCATGGTTTGGGGAGGGTCTGGCTTTGGGATGGCTCTGAGCTGTACAGCCTGAGTTGTACGGTTCAGTGAGAAACTGCATCATGTGTCACCAGTTCTGTACATGTTGCTGTAAAATCCTGTTCTCTCTCTGCTGCCCCAGGAAACTTTCCTTATCCCAGCCAGGATATCTCAGGATAGCTGAGCCTAAACCACGACATGAAAATAACATTTTCAGGCTTCCCTAGTGAGTGCTCACAAGCACAGAAAGAAGGAAGTAAAATGCTAACTAGCTTTAGTGGTTAAAGGCCATATTCAGCAGGATAGGTAAATAACCTGCATATTGGATCTTGTTGAACTAAAAGTCTCCAAAACATTAAAATAAGGACTTCTATCTTTGAACACTGATATAGAAGAGGTGATCCATTGATGTGTAGTTTTCTGTTTCTAACAGCATGTGTAATCATAGAAATACAGAATTATTCAGGCTTTAGAAGGGACCTCTGGAGGTCATCTGGTCTGATCCTCCACTCAAAACAGGGCCAATTGCAGAATTGGATCGAACTTCGAAGGTATCAGGTTGCTCATGGCCCTTGTGCAGTTGAATTTTTGATATCTCAAAGGATGGAGATTTCACAAGCTCTCTAGACAGTTTTTCCCAGCATTTGATTACCCTCACAGTGAAAAAAATATTTCCTAACATCTAATTCCTAACTTTTATCTGTTGCCCCTTGTCTCACCTCCGTATACCTACCAGAACCACGTAGCTCCATTTCCTGTGTAGCCACTTAGTTGATGCCGAAGAGAGTAGCAAGGTCCTCCATTCTCTCCACCTCTCCTTATAGGTCACGTGCTCCAGCCCTTAATTGCCTTGATGGCCCTCTGCTGAGCTTGTTCCACTTTCTAGTTCTTAATGTATAATCTACCCTTTAGTTGGCTCTCAGTGTGTAATAAACTGCCCAAAGGCATGGATTTGTCAAAGATTTTATCTTCTAGAACAGCGGAATAAATATCTAATGACTCAGCAAGCTTATCCACCAGTCAGTGAATGCACTGCTTGCAAGGGTGGGGCTTTGTCAACTGACCACAGAGATCTTCCCCTGGGTAAAACACCTTCCTGTGTAGCACAGAGTCTGAAGGATAGAAAGAGGCATTTTCAAAAAGCAGTAGGGTGAAGATAAGAGTGGAAAAGGGACAAAGATGTAAGGATGCCAGTAATGAGGTTTTACTGTAGTCTCAGACAAAACTCAAGTGCAGAGTTCAATGATCAGGGAGAAACTGAATTGGAGTGTTCATCTTCAAGACCTGGAAGCATTGTAGACACAATGATAAACTCCCCAAGAATGATCAAGGCATCGAAGAAACATATTTCTTAGATCATGGTACTTTTATTCTTGAAGATTTATCCAAGAAATCTTCCACCATATGAAGACTTGGGTATGTTTGATTTACAGTGGTTCTTTTCAGAGAATTGGAAAAGGTCTCAAGAGGTGGGAACTGATTAAATGAAAGGGGCTAGGGGAAGTAGCTCAGTCTCAGGATGCAGACAAATGCTGGAAGTGGCACCCATAGCAACAGAGAGAAAACCTTTGCCACATACAGTGTCCCGACTCCACCAGAATCCTGACAAATCCTGAAAACATGGCAGTGTGAAGAGATCAGGATGGAAGCTTTGACTAGGAGTTGCAGAACACTCCATTTCATCTAATTTTATACTGGTCTAGCAGTGACCTTGGAAAATGACACAAGGTATCACTCTGATCCCGTTCCTAGTGTCACCCTCTTCCCCCTCACCTGGAAAAATCAACCCCCTGGGATTAGGGATTAGCAGATGGAGAAGGAGATGAGGCATACTGCCTGGTTTTCACCTGAATGCAGTAACAATTGAAATAGATTGCAAGAGGCATACCATGTCATGGTCTCAGTCAGCGGGGTTTATTCTTCCAAAGAGGCCAAAGTACAGCTGGGCAATGGAAACAGCTGGGTCACTATGGCAAGTGCTCCTGCTGTTGCGTGACGGGCAGGAATGCTTCCCGCCCCACTCGCTGCCTGTGCACTGCTGCAGCTGGATGTGGCCCCTGAGGGCACGGCCACCACTGTGCTCACTTTACAGACAGTGTTGGCACTAAATATCAGAAAACAAGACTGTACTGTCTCAGGGTCCCTGCCATGCTTTCAAAGATTCTTCTTGTTTTACAGCACCAAATTTTACCTTTAAATTCCCAATTCAACCTCACTTGAAAAACACTCATATAGGACTTCAAACAGTGGAGAGAAGGTGGGAAAAAACATCCCAGGGAGAACAGGAAAACCCATTTGGGTGGTAACCAGCATTTAGATTGGCTCACGTTGCTTGAGAACCCACACCCTCACTCTCACTAACCATTTTGCTTTCCCAGAAGAAGGAGGTCTTTATTTTACTGTACACTGACAAGAAAAGACGTTTCAGTGACTTTTTAACCTCTACTGTATAAGCAGATCTATTTGACAGTAATACATAAACCAAAACATTTTCTAGGCATAGCAGCAAATTACTGGGCAAGAATCCCATTCAAATCCACATTTCACAAATTACATTTGCTTCTGTCGTATTAGTTGTTGGTATCAAAGAGTTCATGAAAAGTATTTGGTGACCAAGAAAAAGAATTCCTGTCTATTAATTTTTCATCAAGAAATATTCTGGGTTAAACAACACAAAACAGCAGCAGAGAAAGAGCCTGATTTTTCCCTTTTGAAATATAGATTGCCAAACATGTTAGGAATGTTAGGTATCAAAGTAAATAATTATGCTTGTCTGCAGCAGCAGGCAACCACACTGTATAATCCCATTCAGAATTATCAAACTATACACTTAAAAAGAAGATAATGCAAAAGAAATCCCCAACAAATCTGTTTGTGTAGGATGGGTGCTTCAGAACCTCTGTTTTTCTATGGCTGGAAGCCCTTTCCAAATTTCTTGCTTTCTTTTGTCCATGACCAGTCCAGATGGGGCAACCTAGTCTAGTGGAGGGTGTCCCTGCCCATGGCAGAGGGTTTGGAACTAGATGATCTTTGAGGACCTTTCCAACCTAAACCACTCTGTGATTCTATAGTTTTCTTGTGCCAAATTATTCTCCAGGTTAAACAGTTGAAATAACATATCTCTCTTCAATTTCAAAGTAGCTTGCTGGCCTCCCTAGCTATGAAGGGACTTGCAAAGGACAGATACAGAATTTAATTTGAAATTAAGGCCACTGCTGATTCTTTGTTACCAAACATAGAAAACAGCATACTCGTCCTCCCAGATCTACCTGAGCTGCCCCCTGCAAAGGAAAAGCAGAATAAGAGTAAGCAAACAATTTTTCTACTAGCAAAACCCACCAGTGTTTTCACTCCAGAAAGACAGGACAAAAGTCTAATGTTACATCTACACAGGATTCATTTGGATGAAAAACAGGTTTCCAAGACGATTGGTTTGGAAACCATGAAGTTTGGGGTCTTGTTTGTGGGCTCAAGTCCCGCATTCTTGACCAACGTCCAAAAAACCAGCTCATCACCATTGTTTCAATAGACATTACTCTCAAAAACAAAATGTCTGGAAGAACAATAGCATCTCTAGGAACAATTTTATAAAATATTCAACTGAGGTTAAAGACAGCATTTTAGGGAGACAGGAAGAAAAAAGGTCTCAAAAACTGTGGGGAAAAAAAAAGAAATAGGTAAAAAAAAAATTTTTTTCAATTGCACAAGCTTAATTTATGGGACACTGATGGATCACCAGGGGATAAAGAAAATCATGCTGATATTTTCAAAGCTAAACTCAGTGTTTGGGGAATATAACTGACTCCAGGACTTTCTCCCCTTTTTAATTCTCAGTTCAGACATGATATCTTCCAAGGCAGTGAAATTCCATGACTTTCAGTGGGGTTAGAGGCTCTCAGTCCAACTTTGAATCTGTCATGTATGGCATGAAAGTTTCCTTCTTATTTTTATCATTCTAGCTGGAATGAAAGAAGCATTTTCAGCTATCTTATCAGCTAGCTTTGCAAGACTCTGTTCTCACTCCTATCCTAGGATGTATTATTAATGATAGAAGAGCACAGCAGGCAACAGAATTTTACACAATTGATGGTGCTCAGTACCATGCCAAGATATTATTAATGTAGCTTTTTGTGAAAACAAAAACAGATTTAAAATACAGGCTGCAGCTCATGGGGCCCTGGTTTAATATTTCAGGATGGGAATCTTCTGTTATGGACATTGTGATTCAAAACAAAAGAGCAAGATGGTTTGAGGTCAGCATTGCCTATGTCTGTGTCTCTACACCCTTCTTTATCTCCCCAAAACACTGGACATTGTCAGTACATCCTTGGTGTTTTTTTCCCCCAACTTAAAATCCTACAGGAAACTTGGAAACAGGTTCCCTTGTTTTTGTCACGAAATTCAGTAAGACTCCCATATCACAGTCCCTCAAAAATAGTTACTAAATCAGAACAGGAATGGAATCTAATTTGGTTCCCATTCAAAACTTGGTTTAACTGCTAATCTTTGTCCAAAAAAAACCAATAACAAACTTCGTTGTTTTAGCTGATTTTCATTACCAGAGTTCATTTGCTTGCTGTTCACATGACTGCTAAGACATAACAATTAGCAGCAAGAGAGTAAGAAGAAAGGAGTTGATCCGTTCAGCCTGCAGTGCCAGTGCTTCCTCATTGTGACTGTAGATACAGGTTACTGAAGCTCTCACCGAGCGAAGGTGTTTTGAAGAGAACCTGATCATTCAGCTGGGGGTAAGATCACGCCATGTATCAGCTTGTGTCTAACAGCAGGCAGGTATCAGTGTTGCCTTTCTGCTTGCAAAGGGCCTGGCACTGGAGCTGTGGCTTCCCTAAAGGAATTTTCTCTCAGCAGTTTCCTGAAAGCCAGAGAAAGATCAACTTCATTTCCACCAGTGAACTGTAACGGGAGAGCTCTGATGATACATTACGCATAAGAAATGAGTCATGCTGTGGTTTCCTGCTTCAGTTTAATGACTGCAGAGTTGCTTGGCCTTTTTCTCCAGCTATGACCCTTCTTGTGCTCAGAAGCCCTTGAAAAGGGCCTTCCTTTTCCCACTCTCCACAGTTACTGTCAGGATCAGGACTACAAGCTTGTTATGCAGGCTCCTACTCTTGGCTCAGTGGCAAAAACCTACACCCACATCCCCAGATCTTGTAAAATCATGGTGCACCAACAGCACCAACAGCTGAAATGTAGACAAGAGCAACACAACTATACAGTTGACTTACAACTGCAACAGACTTTTAAATTTATGTGTTTTGTGGGGGTTTCTCTAAATCTGAAAGTAACCCTAAGCACCTCATATTATTAAGGACCTTTGTTGTAAGTTCCAAATAGATGTACAGACTCTTGCCACTGTCAAACTCCTTATGAAATACCAGCAAGACGACTGTGAGCGAGCTAAGAGCTGCTTGCTGTTTGAACATAACACAACAAGAAGTTCAGGGCATTCTAGATGTAATCCACTAGTTAAAGAAAAATTCGTACAGTGCCTGAGAATTTTTGTCTCTCATAAAGTAATGCATTCTCACATATACCACTTCATCGTAGAAAATTAATGGCTTATAATCATGGTCAAAATATTTTTTTCATAGCTTAAGTATCAGCTAGGTATGGGAAAAGAGAGCAAATTGTGAAGTGGAAATTAAAAATCCTTGTTTCTAAACAATGTAAACAGGATACAGGCAAGAAGAAAAAACTGCAGCTCGTCTTCTTTGACCCCATTGTGTGCAACAGATTGTCAGTGGTACACAACCACGGATCTCCTTCAAAGCCAGTCAGGCTACTCCAGTTTACACCTAACTGAGATTTAGTCCCTAAAATCAATGCTCTTGGCTACAATACCAAAAGGCTGAAGTGTCATGCTTCAACTACACTTCATCATTTTCCTGCAGGCATACACATACAAACACTCACTGTCAGCCTGCAGATTACCTACAGTAATACCAAATGTTTCGGATAAATTTCTAAGAATGTCATTCCTCAGACCAAATCTTCTCTCACATCTCCCTCCCTCATTGATTTCTTTGTCCTCATACCGTCTCCAGATATTTTTTCTTATTCTCCAACATTTTAAAAAGACCTTACATACACCTTCTTGCAGGCTTCTTTCAGAATAATTCAGATTTCTGTGCTTTCTCTTGGAGCAGCAGTGCCTGGAAGTGGGTCCTTCATATTTGCGTAGTTCTCTCGTCTCCAGTTCCAAGCTTATCTTCAAGCTGTTTAACATTTCTGGACCTTCCCAGACTGAGCTCTTTTAAAACCAAAGAAAGCCTTTATGTCTACAGCAGGGAGGCTGAGTGTGCAAGCATACCTCTGCAGATATGAGCAAGCAATTATCCACCATTACATGTAGGACCCAGATCCAGCAGATGTTCTTGCGGTGGTCTCTCAGCTTTCATCCCCTGGATTTCCTAATAATAACGGTATAAACAATTGGGATGATGTTTATTGCTTGAAAATAGCTACTGAAAGGAAGCAAACTCTTACTTCATATATGTTGGGAAATATTTTAAGAAGACATTCACTGATGGGAATAGTTAATTTTTCTAGTGTCTTTGTAGCCTGGTTTCTAAGTGCAATGTTAAGTGGAATTGCAAACTTAAGTGGTGCTGAAAGCACTGAAGAGATAAAGTGTATGATGCATTAGACTCTAATGACACCCAGTGCCTGCTGCCCAGTCTTCAGATAGGAGCAACTTTTAAGGTTAGATCAACTCTGGATGACACCTGGAGAAATACCTCTTCTGACAGCAGTTCATTGTGCAAACCCTAGTCTTCTCTCCTGCCTCCCTAACACTGAAAAGGCACATTTTAAATCCCAAAACCATATCCCCAGTGCTGACAAGCAACTGACCTTGGCCCTGGTCACTCAAATACTAATGGAAACCCTTGAAACACTTCCTCCAGTCATTGGCAATCTAAGCATAATTCAAATTATTAACATAAAAAACTTCTATGTACCCTCTAAATTACAGCTGAATTCCTCTATTAGCTTGAAAAGTCATTAAAGTTTTAACTTTTGTGTGTGTGGTGTTTTAGTTTTATCACAGATTGTCATACCTACCATGAAGTTCTCAGAAAAACATAAAGGTGAACAAGTTACAAAAGAGCATTTCTTTGAAACAGCTTGCAGGGCAGGAGGTCAATCCTACTTCAATAACAATTTTTTTTTCTGGAGATGTATTACTATGATTTAGAAGGATATGAGGAAAACAAATCCATATCAGCTTTTTTCTGCTATAACTCCTGCTACTCTTTTCAATAGTACAGAGTTAAGTCTGTGCCTATTGCAATGTTCCTAAACTGTCTTCTGGTTATGCCTGAGTACAAACTGTTAGACAAATGATCCTGGGATCTTTACAAGTAGATTAGCAGAGCACTTCCAAAGGCATTATTTTCCTGGGTTGTTTCTGCACTTGTCTGTGGATGTCTGGGAAATCAGACACAATTATTTGTTTCAATATTCCTTAATGTTATTTCCCAGGCATTTACTTCATCTGAAAAGATTGTATTGCTGTTTAGGTGTGGGAACCTGCAGAAAGCTCTCAGTATTCAGTTGGTATTTTGTCCTACACATGTATTATGGGAAAGATATTGAGATGCTGGAGCACATCTAGAGAAGGGCAACAAAGCTGGTGAAGGGTCTTGAGCACAAGACCTACGAGGAACAGCTGAGGGAGCTGAGGCTTTTTAGTCTTGAGAAAAGGAGGCTGAGGGGAGACCTTATCACTCTCTGCAAGACAGTTGCAGAGATGTAGGGGTTGGTCTCTTCTCTCTGGTGACAAGTGGTAGGACGAGAGGGAATGGAATGAAATTGCACCAGGGGAGATTTAGGTCAGATATCAGGAAAAAATTCTTTACTGAAAGGGTTGTCAAGCATTGGACCAGGCTGCCCGGGGAGGTGGTGGAGTCACCATCCCCAGAGGTATTTAAAAGGCATATAGATGAAGTCGTTAAGGACATGATCTAGAGGTGGACTAGGCAGGGTTAGGCTGTGGTTGAACTCAATGATCTAAAGGGTCTCTTCCAACCCAGGCGACTCTATGATTCTATGATTTTATTATAAAATGTGCGGATTCCAGAGGCACCAAGAATAATACCTGGCTTGCAGCCCACCGAGCCAAGGGGGTAAACTGCAGCAAACTTCCAGTTTCTCCAAACCCTGCTCAGAAATGGCTTTGCTTTATCTGAGAATGGTACAACCAAACACACCCCCCAAATATGTCAACAGCTGGGCGTGGATACGTCTCTCCCTACTTGACTCTCAGACACGAGCACAGGCGTAGATGTGCATCACGTCACACGGCACGGTTGTCGCACAGGGCTGAGAGTTCAAACTTGAATCTCAACACTCAGCAGAGGAACAGGAGAGAACCTCTCGTGGTTTGCTGGCAGCAGGCTCCAGCCCTGCACCAGAAGGGGAAGTCCAACATTTCCAAGCCTTGTTAGCCCCCCCTTATCATCTCTGTGCAAGGGCTGAAACTCAAAGAACAGCTCTTGCTCTTGTGCCTTACAAACATACCCAGACAATTACTGCAACCAGGGACAAGGACAAAGAAAACACTATAAAAGTTTTAAAATAGTCTCTCAGGCCCTGTAAGGATTAACTCAACATTGCTGCTTCATGTCTGAAACGTATAGAAATCAATGAAGCTTGTACTAATGACAGAAGTGAGACATCTTTTTTTTCAATTATTTGAGAATGTTCTAATCTTCCTGGAGTTTCATGAAAGTAACAAGGGTAACAGCTGCCAGTTTTCTAAAACAAGCAGTGGACAACCTTCTCCACCACTTTTGCTTTTCTTATTCTGTAGAATCCAACCACCTAATACAGAAAACCTGAGTTGGAAATTTCCAGTGGGTGGGGTTTCACCAAATACTTTGATACACCCTGCTTTCCATTTGTGTCCAACAAACAACAGTTATAATAACCTTTCCCAGAAATCTATTGATTCTAGACATAGGAAGTATGAAGATGCAAAAAACTAAAGCCAGAACTTAACAAACTGTCTTTGAATCTCAAGAGATTTACATTCATTATTAATACTAATTTTGAGTCAAGTTGAACATAATTGTCTTTTATACAGTTTACAAATCACATCTGAAACAATCTAAGTCTGGCTAATTAAAAATAGTCCTCTAGACTTGTTGCAGGAATTATTTTTGTAGATTTTGAGGCTTCAGATAAAATCTGAAAGCAGTATCTAAAAAAATAATATCCACTTTACAAATCATATTCAGCATCTAAACAAATCCATAGTGCAATAATACATCATAACTGAATTGGCAAAAGTGAATCAAGTTTCTTTTCATTCAGTGAGACTGATGTTGTTGTATATTAAACTGATAAGGGATATAAACTGTTAGATTATATTTTTTTCACCCTCATTTTTCCTGAGCTGAATGTTGCAAAAGACATTGCAACATAATGCATCCAAATACCACAAACTAATCTCTTAAAATCAAATGTACTTAGGTGGCTGGTTGGAAAATCCAGCCAGTGGCAGCTATTATATGCAGTATTGCTTTGTATGAGACCTACTTACACATGCACCCAAACAATATGTATACATTTATATGTGTAGGTAATTATATGTTTATACCCAAAAATTTTATACACCATATATAGACCATTTCATGCAAAGCATAGATACACCATTTTGAACCGAATAAGAAGGCAGAAGCTGGGTGGGATGAACACAAACATGTAGATACTGCTGCTTTCCCTGTCACAGCTTTCACTTATTCTCTGCTTGCAAAATCAAGACCTAATTATCCTATTTTTACTCCCAGTAAAAATGAATTTTTATTTAACCATTTGTGCCATCTATGAGACTAATCCAGACTTCTTGCCTTAATAGTTTTCAGATTTAAAAAATCCTGGGCAGGTATTTCTTCTCAAGTGCATACAGATCATCTCTTTCTTTCTCCTGTACTCTTACTGAAAAAAACCCACCCAAAATTTGTAATGATGGTAAACATCCCACTTTCCTACCCAAGTGTGTCTTTTAATGAAAAGCAGATAAATCAGGAGGAACAGCTGACTGCAGTTGTGAGAACAGCCAGTTAAGACCAGACTGCTAAATTCATTCACACTTCTTGGATTTTCCTCAATGCTACTCATAATTTTAGCCACAGACTACACCAGTGTCTGGCTAAGAAGCAACTTACCATGACTAAGCCAGAATTCCTTCAACACGCATCTATCCTGAACTGCAAAACTTCTCTGCTTAAGAATCACAGAATCACAGAACCGTAGGGGTTCGAAGGGACCTCGAGAGATCATCTGGTCCAACCCTCCTGCCAAAGCAGCTCCCCAGCTCATATTGCACAGGGAGGCGTCCAGATGGGTCTTGAATATCTCCAGAGATGGAGACTCCACTACCTCCCTATATCTTCATGGACAATGAACAATCTGACACCTTCTTCCAGTATCTAGGATTCTACTATAAGGTACAGAAGAAAAGTATTTGAAAACGGAGAAAGTATGGCCAAGGGTTAGAAGTACACAAGGAATTCGAAAACAACTGCCACACCACAAGTAGTAGTATCTATAGGACACAAAATGGATACAAATCATGCTGGCCAAAAGCAGCAGTTAATCACTGAACAGGTTTCAAGCACTTTGAGATGCCAGTGAATGCCTGTGAAACTACTACTGAATCCAGGGCACCAACACAACCTGCCAGATGCCAGTGAAACTGTTAGAAAAAGAAAGCTAATACTTTTGAGTGCTCATTCACCACTTGTCTGAAAGCAAGTGGTGAATCACTCCCAGATACAGGTAAATGGAGCTCCCTCCAGAGCACTGAGCTTCAATTCCCACCCAAACAGCTCAGGACTGACAGGTGCTGTCAGACTTCTGTCCAGCTCTGCAGCAATCTTCTTTCTGACATCACTAGGTCTGAGAAGACACAGTGAGGGCTTGTTCTATGGACTGAATTTCTCTGTGCTCTGCGGTGTCGATAGCTGCTGGTCATCCACCTGACATGGGATGGTCTTCCCAAAAGTGCTGTGGACCAGTTGCACTCTTCCTCCCCAGTGAATTACTGGCATAATTATGCTTGTGTCAGAGAGGCACAAATGAGAGTATGAAGAATATAAACAAATAGAATCTTTTATTGCTTGCAATGATCTCTGGTAATCACTTACAGACTGAGTGTGGTTTTGTATACTGGGTGTTCAGGATATGCCTAAAACAATTCCTTTAGGAATGTCTGGCCCAAACAGACATGATTATATACTTCTGAATCTTTCTGCAAAGAAATAAACAATTACAAGAATCATGTGTGTGCATCTGATTAAATAATACACAGGATAAAAGTTAACATGGGAAGAAACAAATGTTAAAAGCTGTTAGTAAATTGTTCTTGGAATGGATTAAAAAAAAATCATTTTAAGTTAATACCTTTTCCCAACAAATTTTATGTAGCACCTATTAGAACTGGCACATTTAATGTGCTGGATTTCAGCTTTAGAAGGTTTTCTGCTTTTTGAAAAGAAAACATTTCATTTAGGGATGGGATGAGATAGGCTGGGATGGGAAGGGATAGTAAAGGGTCAAAAAAAGCACTGGCTGTAAAATAACGTTTACTTTTTCAGTAAACAGATTAAATAGATCACAAGCATTAAAATCCTTTATTAATTAAATATAGAGTCATACAATTGTTTAGGTTAGAAAAGGCCTTCAAGAACATCAACTCTAACCACTAACCTAGCTCTGCCAAGTCCACCATGAATAGATGTGAAAAATAGACGTGAAATTGTTGCTTCGACACTAAACATCTATCTTTAAAAGGAAAGGTTTACTCCAAATAGCCAGAAAAATGTTTGTGTTGGTATTCAAGATAAAAATCTGCGATTAACAATTTATATTTCTGAATTCAGCATCTGAAGAATGTAAATCATAGAGAAGAAATGAAGTTATAAAAAGGAGAAAGAATTCTTCTATGGTGGTTCAGTAATTTTTTTTCTCACAGTTTGTACTGTTGGCACTCAAACAAACAGTAAAACTTCTTCATGTAATTTTGTCATTTCAGTTAAATTCATATTCTCTGGCACTCCTATTGTAGATTCTACAGAGAGGCTAAAATACAAAGAGTTCTTTGATTCTATCTCAGCAGCAAGATAAAAGACAGACAATGTACATGGTAATTGTAAATCAGATAGTTGGGAAAAAAATAACTGAATCTTAATTTTCTTATATGCTACCTGGAGAATGAAGAAGATTATGGATTTTAAAATTAAATTTGTTAGGTAGATGTTAGAATCTGTGTTATAGTTATGATTTGGGGGTTGGACTCAATGATCTCTTGAGGTTCCTTCAAACCCCTACAATTCTGGGATTCTAGGTGGGAAAAGTGTGTAATTTAAAAATTGTACACTATAAATTTTGTAACCAAGTTATGGAAAGAAAAAAATAAAACAGTCTTTTAATTATAGATATTTTTCTCTTTACTATACACACCAATTTAGCATATTTAATACCACCTCTGTTAGCTTCTTTACCGTGTTCTTGAATTTCTAGTCTTCCTTGTGATAATATTTAATATTATGTATAACCACACAGTAATGCACAAAGCATAAGCTCAGATAAAATTCTTTATTTCCATGAGAACTGTATGACACCTTGCTACTCTAGCATTCACTGGTCATTTACGTGGCTGTACGATGAGCCTGGATACCACAAGAACTTCAGATACAGGTAACACCCCTAAAAATAACTATAAATTTATTTACTTGTTCTAGAAAATGTAATATTTTTCTTCTCTGAGTAACAGCTCAGAAGACATTCTTGCAAGAAAGTTAGTCCAGACAAAATATCATTGTGTCTATCAACCTTGAATTAATGCACAGAATTCCTGCTAGCTCATGTTTGCTTTTACTTAAAAACAGTTTCTACAGCAGTAGTCAGACAGCAAACATATTATCTGTGAGACTTTTGCTGAACTGCAGACTTCCTTGCATACTTCAGAAAATCTGAAAAGACAAAGGGAGAGATACTGTGCTGGGGCCTTCCAAATTGTCCCACTTCAGAGAGAACTTTCTTCCTGCAGAAGCCTGTTTGCGTTGTGAACAATATGCCTTGAAAAGGAAATACACCACTCCTGCCAACCTCAAACACAGGAAGAAATCTTTGAGGAAGCTTCCAAAATTTAGTGAGTGGCAGCAAAAATCCAATGAAGTTACAAAAAGATTGAATTCTAAATTCATTCTTATTTAGCTCTGAGTCTCACTTTTTCATGCTTCCCCTCCCTAACCTGAGGGTTAGAAATTCTTTCTCAGTAAATCAAGGCCAAAATTCTTGTGCAATCATATGACTACAATTGTTGGGATGGAGTAAGGAAAACAGCAGTGAGCCTTGTAATAAAATCAGGAAAGCTGGCAGACCTGATACAGACACTGTTTCCACCGCATTTTCTACTCAAATATCCAAGTAGCTGTCAATGATGCAGAATAAGCCGGGGCTTTGGGCAACCTGGTCTGATGAGAGGTGTCCCTGCCCATGGCAGGGGCTTGGAACTCAATGGCCCATGATTCTATGATTCCTTTAACTAGTGGAGATGCGCAGCCAGTCATCTCCCCACCTTCTCCACTCTCTTAACCGCATGAAAAGTCAACACGATTTTTCCCTGGCTCTGAAAGATCCTCAAATTAAATGTTACCAAAGTTAAATAAGTAATTCTCAAGTGAAATGAATAAAGTAATATTGCAACTGAAAAGTCTCATTGTGTGGTTGTCTTTAGTATAATAAGCCATACTGGGACAGTACAACATGTTTTTCTTTTCTTTTATGATAACTTACTTTCAATTGAAGGGTCAATTTGAAAAAGAGAGCAGAAGAAAAACTCCAGATAGCTACCAGGAGTCAGCAATTCCCAGCCATTTAAAGCAGTATAATAATACCATGGGACAGGGCAGGTTTGAAATCATTAAGGAGACCAAATCTTGAGAGAGGAAATTGTAGGAAGATTGCATTATTTATAGAGTTAAACTATTCACTGGACTGAATCCAAAATAGTCGTTATTAAGCAGTGAAACTTTGCCTGCTATGAACAAGCCATTCTGTTCCGTCTCATATCAATATTACAACAGCTGGTTTTAGTAAAACTTTTGGTAATGAGTTTTGGACCTATGTAATTCTCCTTCTGATCAACTTCGTAATTTTACCATTACAACCATTTTTGAAAGAAATTCAAAATATTCCCCCAGCTATAATTACAATTTAAAAGGAAAGAAAGAATTTCAAGTTTGATCTGTGAAGTGCCTACTTTGCATTTCAGTGTCTCCTATCAGCATCCTTAATAGCTTGAAAATGCTTCTGAAACCCTCTCTAAAAATTTAATTTCCTGATTTGATAGCCAGTCCTGTAAAAATGATACAACATATAGATGGACAGAAAAACCTTACAGATTTTACTATGAGAGCATGACCTTACCAATCATTCTCACAAAGGTTTTCCTTTTCAATAACCCATGAAGAAATCTGCAAATGCTTTCACTCTAGTCACCAAGAGATTTAAAAGACAGTGCTGTAACATTTCATTTAGGTTGGATAAAATAATTTGCTGGGCACAATGTCATTCTGCACTGCACCGGAGCCTTCAGAGTATAGCACAGGAAAAAAAGAACTATTTGGAATGCATGGAAAGAAAGGAGAAGTGGAAAATGATAGTAAAGTGGCAAAATAAAGGATTATTTTGCTTGAGTTCTCATCAAATGTCATTTTTCTATAATATAAAATGCAATATTCTTGCCCACGGTGGGTTTTTTTCCTTTCTGCGAATGCATTAGAACATAAAATGAGGATTGCTGGGGTGGGGGGAGGAGGAGTGCAGTACTACATTTCATTGATACTGAAAAATAGGATACTCTGATGTAGAAATGGGAAACTCATCTAAAAGGGCTTACAAAGCAAAAAAAGGGCAGATGTTATTCTAATCTATTATATTATATCATATCACAACAGTAAGCAGCATTCAAAAAGGTTCAGGCCCTGATAGACCTCTGTTTGACCTTTCCCAAACCTTGTAGATGCCTCACAACATGTCTACAAGGAAAATTTTACAGAGCCTCAATAGCATCTATCAAAAATCAGAGGGGAGATTTCCCCATAGGAAGCATTAATGATGCTACAGCTGGCAACGGCACACGTTATTTCCTCTGAAGAAGGAGAGTTCTAAGAAATCACTACCCTATAAAGGACTGATTCCCCAGTCACATGATGCACTCTAGAAAGAAAATGGAAGAAAAGTGTTTCATGATTTGATATTAATTAATTAAACAACGGTAGGGAGGTTGAATTTTATGGATGAGAGCGAAGAGGCTATTCCCATTCAGCACCAACACTCCAGCCCTCCTCTTTGAAAGGATTTTTGAAAATAAGTCAACTTACCCCATACAAATAAATAAATAACTGGGAAAGATGACAAATCAAGCATCTCTTGAGCTGGAGACATCTCGAAAGCCACAACACTGGAAGTTGTCTTCTGATCAATGTGTATATATTTTTATCATTTTGAAAATTATATATTTACTATAGATATAGGTTAGCAAGGAAAAGAATAAAGTGGCATTAATGGAATGATCATTTGATTTGGTAACTCATTTTCATTTAAAAATAACCTAATGGATTAGATGAACTATGAATTAAAATGACAGATTTACAAGTGCTGCAAATCTTGCAGCAGCCAGAACATTGGCCACACACAGTGTACCAAGAGATAAGAACTTTGATGATAGGATGTCTGAGTGAAGAGGAAAGAAAACACATTCTTCCAGTTGCTATTTTCTCTTCTTGATGTTTAAAGGCATTTTGAGGAAAAATAAAAACCTAATGGCATTTTTCTGAAGAATATCAGTTTCTGAGCATGCCCCTTAAACAGATGCTTCCAAAGGACCAATCACACACACAAAGAGGAACTGAGTGACCTGTATTTCAGGTGATTATTCCCCTCCACTGGATATAATTAATATAACGACTCAATAATCATCATGGGACCATAAATGAAAGACAAGTGAGGAGCATACCAAGCAGACTTCTTCAGAGCGCAATGGTGAGTAAGACTGCTGTCAGTTTAAGCAGCTTTCTGCATAGCACCACAAATTAGTCTTTTCTCAGTCAGTAACAGGCCTAAGAAAGGTATTTGGATTTTAATCACTTGCCAGTTCAGATTCTTTTACTAGAAGTATTTTCTAAGTGTTACTTATTTTTCAGAAGAAATGGGACACCATAGAATAACTTTTCTTGACGCTTGACATACACAAGTGTAATGTTCAGTCCATATCAGGAAATGTGTTGTTCATATAACACTTATTTCCCAGAAGGCATTATAAAAAGCTTTTCTAGCATAATTAGCATAATTCAATATAAAGAATAAGGATCTGGTTTCCCATACATAGTCTTCTGGTTAAAAGTGGAAGCTGGAATATGTTTTTTGGAGAGCATGGAAATATTTCCCAAGGAGGATAGCCCACAGTAGAAAGTACCAGAAAAACCACATGAAAAAAAACCCCACACTGGGAAATTCAAGTGTTTTCAGATTAATGTATCAGTCCTTCCATATACTTTCTGCTTAACTGGAGTGACTATTAAAATTCATTTTAATCACTGTTCAGGTGTGATAATTGTTGGAAATGACACTCAACCTAAAATAATCTAAGTTAATGTTACTGCAAAGAGACCAAAGTACAAGACCAAGATAAATAGAATGTATCTGTTTCTACTGGACTGTTATATTTTAATCTTTTTGTTTGGTTGGTTTATTTCCTTGCAATCAAATCTGAATCCTAACGGGATTTTTTTGGGTTTTATGGAAATGTTTAGAAGTTAAAGAATAAACTAATTTATTAACTTTGATAAAAGTCCTCAACAGTTATTTAGGTAATAATAAACAATAAACTTTATGTCAATAATGAAAGCCAAAAAAATGTAACCTAGGTCTGTTAAGTATCTTACTTTTAAGCACGTCTTCCTCTACTACAGCTGTGTCCATGTATGTCTGGCTGTGTTTTGGCATAAGCTAATTAACATGTTCCCACCCAGCTCAGTGCTCCTTTAGAAGAACAGCTGCTTGGCATTTGGAAGGAAAAACGGTGTGATGCCAAGCATTCCAATGAACAGTACACACTCTGCAATTGTTTTTCAGCCCACTGTACAATGTCAACTTGGATTCTAGGACTTAAAAAGGGATAAAGGAAACAATTTTCTCACTTAGATCTTCCAGTAACCCGTAAATCATCCGCTGCGACAATACAGTCCAGATTTTTAGATAGCAGTAAAGCAACATGTGGAAGATGGTATTAGATGTTATAATTCAGTGATTTTATAGGTCTTAGGAGCCACAGGTCCAGCTGAACACAGTTGAGTTGGGAGACTTCAAAAGTGAGATAGCAGAGGAAGAGAACACCAAGCAAAATCCCCATAACGTTTTTTTCAGGGCAGCAGGGCTCTGTGAAACACCACATCTGGTTTCAGCTTGGACACAATGGTAACGCAGACCTGGCATGACCTGCAGGGAATGGTGTGATGACAAAGTCATTTTTCTAGAGACCAATGCAGACTCTGAGCACAGAAGCCGAAGACAAAGATCAGCAGTTTCCTTAGTGAGGTGAAGAAAGGACAGCTGGCATTATATCTCATCGCATGCTCCGGAGAGCACGTAGTGTCTCAAGGTTCACAAGCAGAGTTCCTGCGTTCCATGCCAGTTCAAATTACCATCCCCAAACAGGAATACTCTCTTGAAAGCCCTCTGCCTTTTTCAAGGAGCCCTTCTTCTATCCCTTCTGCTTGCTGAACACACTGAAAAAATGCTCTAATAAAACTTTGTTCTTTTGTTTAATTACAAAATTAAGCTACCACACAGAGCTGATAAATTAGAGAGAAAATAAGTTTAATCTCACAAGATGTTATTTTGCCTTTCCTCTACTCTTTACCAGAAGAGATCTGAGGTTTTGTTAAGCATCATGAAAACCCAGAAAGAGCCCCCTTGTCACAGGAGGGTCCACTGTTAAAGGATGTACCTGGTGTAAAAGATACCACCTTGGACCATTCTGCTCTGGGTACAAGGCAAGCACTCTGGACTGTTGGCTGTCCCAGGATAAGGAAAGATCTCTCAGCATTCATTTAACCCATGAAATTCTTCCAATTGAACAAAGTTCCAAATATATAAAAATCAGCTCATTTGCTCTTACACCAGCATGCCTGAGGGTCATGATGCTTGGAGTATTTAGACAGTATCACATAGTTGTTAATCAGAAGAAACTATGCCACAAGTTGCTTTACCCTCATTCTGTCTGAGCACACACATTAGGAAAGTGAGGATAGTAAACCAAAAGGAAGCAGACAAGAGCTAGGGGACATCATGCTCTTCTTTGTTTCATAGGAGTCTTGTTGAGTACACAAAATTATATTAAAGATTCTTATACCTTCCAAGATGCACAGAGTTGTATTCACAGTCTCAAGGCAAACTGCCAAAATTAAACAGTATAATCAAGAGCTTGAACACTGATCAAACTGTGAATCGAAGTACATCTTCGCCCATGCATTCTTGACTGTTGTAAGAGCAGTTCTAGAAATCAAACAATGCCCATTCACTGAATTTCACACTGATGGTTACTCCATCTTGGGTAAGCAACCAGCCAAACAGAAAAAATTAAGCTTTCCAACAAGAGGAGGCATGAGCAGAATACTTGGTCAGCAACATAGTTGATTTTCTAGTTTTAACAAGCAAACATTAAGCATCTGGCATTGGTTAAAACTACATACATAAAGAGGTATATAGACCAAGACACCAGAAACAGAAGTGTTTGGCAATCATTTGGAACTAGCATATTAAATGCACCTATTGGTTTTTATTGCAGTTTCCCTCACATCTTCCGACAGGACTGCTCCACAGCAGTTTCTACCTGGATTTCTAGAACCTAGAAAACACGTGTCCATTGAGATGTAATGTGCCAGACAAGGGTCTTGTGTCTTGTAAAACTGTGCCTTGTCGGAAGGCAGGCGCTGGCAGAGGAAGACAAGGTAACGCGACTCAAGGTCCTGCCCGTGTCAGTGCAAAGCTCTGTGACAGAACTGAGCGCAACGTTTCCGAGTCACCTCTGTCACCTTTTCTCAGTGCACGCAGCAGGAGCACTGCTTACAGTTTCTCAGCCTTAGCTTGGCTGAGCTTTGGTTTGGTCCCAACACACATTTTGCTCCCATTTGCGAAGATAGTTGTTGGCAGGTCATGGCTGCTGCGTGGGAAGGATTCCCTTCCCACAGGGCAAAAAAATCCCAGGCAAGCCATATGGCTGGACTCACAAACACCACAGAATGAAGCTAGTAACCAGCACACCCAGCATGTGGTACAAAGAGTGATACAAAATGGATTATGAGGAGTGGAGAGCTTTTGAACAAGTACACAGGTAAGGTGATTCTAAAATAATAAAGGTGATTCTAAAATAATAAACTAGGAAGATTGGTGGCTTGATACACATGAGGACCTGTGGTGTGTGGAGTGGCAAGGAGAAAGTTAAAAGCTCTGTAATCCAGTGAGCTGCAGATTTTTGTGTATCTGCAGGAATATCATTCTAAAAGCTTGTTCTGGAATACTTTCAAGTCAAACAAGACCTAGGAACTGGCTATCATTTCTGTAGAAAAAAAGGTGAAAATTCTAAGGTGCAAATAAGACAAGAAACTAAGGGGTCATTGTGATTGTTCAGAGAAAGTATCTAACGTGTACAGTTTACATAAAATACACAGAAATGTGCAGCACCTTAGTAAGGAATAATTCTTGAAAGTTAGTCACTTAATCAAGCTCCTAAATGATAAGCATATTCAAAATATTTCCCATGACTCATTCCTAAAGTCCATTCCAAAGTTTTTAAACATTTTAGAAACCTCATTAAGAAGTTTAGACATTAAGTAGCAAAATGTCAAGGTTTCCAGAGCTCCAGGGCCTAAAGTATCAGTTTTTTCCTTAAAAATAAAAAGTATCTTGCAGGAGTGGCCTCTGAGGTAACCAAGTGATGAGGCTTTGTCTTTTTAGTCAAGTTTTGAGTTTCAAGTTTGAATGAAAGTCAAGGAGTTTATTATTCATATCATCAATGACTTAAAAAAAAATAATAGCAGAATAGCAACAACAGTAACTTTAAGGCTGTTTCCTCACAAATTAAGATAATCCTAACACTTGAGAAGAAAAAAATCTGTGCATGGGACACCAAAGACACCAAAAGGAGCAAGTCCAAACATGTTCCAGGAAATACTTTGGCTTCAATACACATAAAAACCAGTGTCAGGGTTTAGGGATAGATCTCTCTACTAAAAGGTAATTCCTTTTTATTTATTAAAAACAAACAAACAAATTACAAAACTTAGAAAAGCGTTTTCCTTTGAATCTTCCAACATGGAAATAGAAAATGAGTGCAGATGAACTTCTATCATCAAATCCTTCTCAGAGAAAGCATTTTTACTACTATCAAGTTCTTCCCTAGACCACAATAGCAGGACAGAAAATGTATGTGTCTGTGTTTTATCTTCCGTTTCTTTGCTTAAAAGGGTTTTGATTAGTTATCATAAGGGGTAAGTGCTAGCTCTCATTTCCTGGGGAAAAGCATGCCCTTTGTCCCATGTGGGCAGAGACTAACAGCTGCAATCTACCTATTCATTTCTGCAAGTGACATCATTCTAAAAGGGTTGGTTCTCCCAATACCGAAACCACAAGTGACTGATAGTTTGCGACAACAGTCTACTTTTCTCACAGCCAGACACGCCTCTTATCAAAGCTTTATTTTGTATGAAAAACACATAAAGGATTCTGAAAATTCCTATTTTGCCCTCCAATTTTATTGTGTATGCATTGGCATTTTTAAAGCTTCTTTGCTGCGGTCTCATGGTTGTTATTTGCCTGCATCCTTGCCTTGTATTTACTACGAAGTGAAAACAGTTTACTTCATAAACCGCAAGAGCCCCATGGTATCCCTTTCAGCGCAGCATTAATAATGTAACCTGATGCTCTGAGCATTATCCTAGATAGTTTATCAACAGCACATTAACCACTTAGTTTCAGTACTTTCTTGCACAGCCTTGCTATCTTACATGCCATCAGGTCCCATCTGCATCACATCTATTCTGACTGAGTCAGAAAAGCACTACCACCTTGCCACTCACTGGTGGTCATGAACTGTGGTCTCATCTGGGAGACAGATGACTTTGAGACAGCATACATAGATAGTTCTTCCCACACAGCATCTGAAAACACAGGGTTTAGTTCTTCAGTAGACTCACATGCTTATGCTTTCTTCCAGCTTGCTCCTCATAGTTTTCATCCCAGTAATGTAGTTACTTTACTCTTACCCTCAAATTCATCCATACCATTCTTCTTTGCTGTAGCAAGCCCAGAAGATTTGACAAAAACAGATTATCCAGGCTACATCTTTGGCTTAAACTTCAGGTTTGTGTACCCCAAGGCTGATCCCTTTGTTTCAGCAGTTCCTGTCTTCAAGGTACCTTCCTTGCTCATGAGATCTCAGGAGGAATTTATTTTGATTATAAGGAGAGCTTAACCAGCCTGACCACTACAGACACATGTGTTTGACAGAAATAATTGTGAATATCTGCTTATGTTCAAAGCTGATTTAAACACTTGAAACCTCAGCTCCTTTAAAATAGATGCAAGAGTAGGTTCAAAGCCTAATAACTAAAAGTCTGTGCATAAGATAATTCTCATCTACCATAAATTAGGTTTTCACAGTATCAACTATTTGTAAGATATTCTTATCACTGTTTGGACACAGAAAATAACTTCATGAGTTTTGTAAAGAGTGTCACAATGTATGATACCAGAAGTTCTAATAAAATTTCCAGATAGATACCCACAATAAGAAACTAATATAATAATTATAATTCTAATATATAATTATTCTTTAAAAGCTAAAAAATAAAAGGAATTTAGTTTTCTGGAGCTGCCTTTGACATCTGAACAAAGGAACAGTTCAAATGACCTTGTCTAGTGGTTAGAAAATTCCAGAAGTCTTTATTTTTTCTGAACACTCTGACAGTCAATAGATAACATGAATCTAATGCCACTTCTCCCTCAGTATGCATATTAACAGACTTCGTGCTGCTCAACTAGATATCCACTTTTTTTTTAAATCATTAACAATAGAATTAATTTGAAGCCCTCAAGCCTCTATCAGATTGATTTGGAACTGATCCAGAGAGGGTTGGATTTGGTGGAAGAGAGGACAGCAGGCAGAAGATTTTTTTTTTTAGCTTGGTTGTTTATGGAAATAAAAATAAATTTTTAAAAATGCAAAAGATAACTCAAGGGGATGAGAGACAACTGAAATCAAGAAAAGTTATCCAAATGTTGTTTATCTTCAACCCAAGACACAGAAGTACACCCCATAACTGTCCTTCACACAAAAAGATGAGTAAAGAAGTATTTTGGCCAAAGCAGAGTGAGCAGCACGTTCAGATTTTAATGGTAGAAGATAGAGAAGTATTTTGCAAAGCGCAGACATCTAAAGCACAGGGTCTGAGGTCAGGAGATTTTATTGCTGTTGAGGGTTACTTTAAACGCTGTGACATCTAGTGCAGATGCTTCTTCCAAGAGACTGGTGTTCTGAAAACAGCTGTACTGAGTACAGCTTGTTTCTGAGGACTACAAAGCAAAACTTCAAGATCCTAAAGAAAAATTAGACAGGCCAAACTAAGGTCAACATTACTAAACAATGATTCGAAAACAGCTATTACCCTGCATAACCTACCTGCTACTGCTTTTAAAACCACTCAAACTTCACTTTATGCTGCAGTTTTAAAATCATAAAGTTTGATTCACCTTACCATCACAGTAATATGCTCCTGGCTCCAGGATTTTCTCCCTACAGAAAGCTGAATTACTACCAGTTATTTAGCCTCCCACACAGAGGATGTGTGCATTACCATGTCACTTTCTCATTGGCCCACTAGGCCAGTATCTCCTTCTGAAATTGTGACACCATTTGTGAGAATGGAATTAAAAGACTGAAATATGTACGTAACTTTCTACCTGGCTCCTTCTGTCTACTGAAGACTATGCAGTCAAAGAACTGATTTAAACTTGTAGAAACTGTATTTAGCTTTTCTGTTAGTCCCTTTTCCATAAGGACCAAAGGCACTTGCCCATTCATGCAGCTGATCATGATAAACCCTACAGCATGGACACAACTTATGAAAAAATGCTGATTTATGACCTTTAATGCAAAAGAGGGGGAGAGTTATTGTCTTTTTCTAGTGGTTTTATTACCTCACCATTAACATTTGACAACTCACAGAAAAAGAAAATTATAAAAACCAATGACCAAATTTCTCTCCCAAATAACATCAGTATATGGCCATGGTTCCCACTCAGCTCAGATATAAGGTCACAGAGCAAAAGATGTCTCTAAATTTTACCAGAAAGGACAGCCCTCACCCAGAACACTTGGTCCCTAAAAACAAAGATAGAAATGTACCCCTTTTTCCAGAAAACAATGTATTCCAGATCTGCAAAGGCAAAGTGAAGCTCTGGAGTAGTGCTTCATATCCTGGGGGTGTTTCTAACCATTTTATTCTTCTTCACATAGCAGCTGCTTTCCAGAAACCATTAAAACCTCATATGTCATTTCACCTTCTCTCCAAAATATTACAGAAGCATGGAAAGGAAACAAATTCCTCGTTATTTCTCTCCCAACATTACAGAAGCATGGAACAAAAATAAAACAGACTCCCACTACTTGTGTGCAATGACAGTCCAGCTGTTTCCTTCATGAATTTCTCCATGCCCCATCTGTGGCAGGGAACAGAAGGGGTATTGCATCCCCCCTCCTCAGAAGTCGTGGCATAATGTAGAACAAATGGAATGAAATAGGAAGACAAAACAACCTTCACCTCCAATATTATTTGTGTCTGCTTCTGGTACCATTCATTGACTGCAGCCAAATGAGTTCACCATGCGTCATGTTATGCAGCCACTTGAATCTAAGGAAAAGAATTTACTGCCAGGATAGTTTCTCTGAAAGTATCTGACTCTTTTCTCAACACCAATCATCACAGCCTGGATCTATTAACTTGCAAAATGATTCTTTAAAACTGAGCTCTTCTCCTGGTGCTTAAGTGGGCAGGGGCTATGTAGGGTAAGAACAACAGGACTCTCATTTATGTCATTTAATTAAACTCAGTGGATGCTCTTTATTAGAAGATGTGTGGGAAGTGGGGGTTTTTTCCCTATTTAAAATGTTATTAGAGGGACTCCAGTAAGTGTTTCATTATTGTTAAGTGCAATCAGAGAAATGGTTTTCTACCAATTAAATGCTGCAAAATAAATAGGTAAAAGCAGCGGTTGGTATAATGCTTCACAGCTGGCGGATATGCCCTCAAAACTGCTACAGTAAACGCCTACCTACACACATACAAAACAGGGGAATTTGAGGAAAACACCTTAATAGCCAGAATGGTATAGGTTACACATTATCAAGATAATACTAATGAGGTGAGAATACTAGCTGTTTATGTAATGGAAAACAAGAGAAATGGCCATTATCCTGCTCCTTTGTGTCCCCTTTCACACTTCGCTTGAATGTGTCAAGCATGATAGCTTGCATACAGCCCGTGAAAGCCCCACTGAGGTCGATATAAAAGGCATGGGGGCTCTGTAATGTAAGAACAGATTTGTTACACGTAATTTTAAAATGGAAGGCTGAAACACAGGACCATACAATAAATTATAACCACGTGTCTCATGAACAAAATCCAGGACAGCTGGGACTACGTAACCATCTCCCATGCGTCACTTCTCACGCTTACCCTTGGGCAGCTCTGCAGACTTGGGGAGAGTTGGGGAAATACACACTGAGGGCTACTGCACAGGTACAGAATACTGTCTTTTTCTGCGTTCCTTGTACGTGGTGGTGCAGGGCTTTGTGCAGCACAAGAGGGAAATGAAGTCTCAATAACATTTTATCATGGGTTATAAACTCCTGGTGTGAATGGAGCCCACTATTCCCAGGGCAAGGGCTGCCCCTGGTTAGAAGGACCTTAATTGCAAAGGCAAATGCTTAGGATGACAAAACCTAACGTATTGCTACATCTGCTATAAAAAGGGATAGTTACACCTTCTAAGCATGCAGCAGAGGGAAGGGATAGAAAGAGATCTTCTTGAAGTACCCATCAGCTAGGTAAATATTTGTGATAGGTTGTGAGTGCTGTAGTGAAAGCAGCACATTTAGGGCACTTCCATTCCTAATTAAGCATCAATGTGCTAATACAGGTACTTTACAAAGAACTCAACGTGGAGTTGAGTCTTGTTGCCTGTCTTAAGGTCCACATAAAGCTTTTAAGACAGACATTAGTCTGATTATAAACAGGATGTGGACTTTGTTCTTGACACATGCCCACCCCATCCCACCAGCAGAACATCTGTGAGGCATTTCAGACATCAATGTTACATTGTTCTACACCTACGGTGAGAGGTGAGAGAAACAAGAGAATAGACTCCAAGTTTCAGCTCTGCCTTTTTTCCCTTTCCAAAATCCCTTTTGTTTTATTACCCCTGTATGCTTTGGCTGGCAACCCCAAAGCACATTTGTTTCCCACTAGTGATATTTTTTTCTCCTTGTTTCCCTCACAGTTTGGTGTGGTTTCTTGCATAAGCATGGCATTCCAAGCACTGAGTTATATTTAACACTCCTCTCATTTCATTGTCTGTATCTCAAGTCTAACAATGCAAAAAGACATTAAACACAGACATATTTGCTATTTAAAGGCATTTTCAGTCAAGACTCACAAGATGGAGTGACATGACTGTCTCCTCAATAATGTAAGAATGTGTAACCCTTGCCAGGCAGAATGACCCTTTTGTAGTCCTCAGTTTATCCATGTTACTGAAAATAAGTGATCTCACCTTATCCAAAATGCTCTCAGATCCCCTTTTCTTTACCTAAAATAAAGTGGGGTCCTATCTGCCACCGTGTGCTTTCATCAACTAAAGTTACTTGTCTGAAAACAAGCAGTCTTAAGGATTACTCTCAGCCAACACAACCTCATGTTGCACATTCACTTACAAGTAAAGTTACTCTTCCATGGTTACCTTTCAAGGTACATAGTGACAACCTCCAGTTAAACCCACCTTTCTCCCTGCTACATTTTAGCAAAGAAGTTACGTGGTAACCATTTGGCAGTGACTCCATCAAAATGGAGTCACAGAGCAATAGGAGAGATGTCTATGCACTCTCAACTCGTTGCATACTCTTGGCAGGTACAGGTAATATCAGATTCCCAGTGTGACAGGCCTGCTGCCATGAATATATTTGGCCATGATCTGTTGGGAAAAGTCTTCGTTCCTTGAAATGCTGAGAAAGATATTAAAACAAAGAGCTTTCCCCTGAAGTGGTTTTCTATGGAAATTTTAAGACTAAGAATCAGCTCAGAGCCTCCTGAAGCACCAGGAAAGGAAATACGGGGCAATACATATGTATGGGATACTCAGAAATTATGGACATGATATTGCAGCCCAGAGACAGGGAAGTCAGTTGAGGGTCTAGGCTTGTGAAAGACTGGGCGTTGGTGCTTTCACCTGCCAGTTTCAGCACACAGCGCTTTGGTGTGTCACAGAGAAGTGATGTGCTTGGTATTGAGCATATGAGCAGCCAAGAAACAGAATTTACGATATAACATCTCTTTCTTCTAGTCTTTGCACTGAGAAACTGTTGCACGTTTAGGAATTGGCAATCCACAGAACAGTTAACCTGAGTGGGTGTAAACTTTTGCTGTGCTGCATGTACAGCATGGCTGTCAGGCCTGTGCTCTCCTCCACAAATTCTTTGGCTGCAGGATAAACTCACCCAACTAAGAGAGGGGCCTGCAGGAAGTTCCCACTTCATACGAGCAGTTACGCTACCTGGGTGGCCTTGCCTTATCTGAAAGTGCTGCAAAGAAGTTCTCATGATAACATCCTTTAGGAATAAGAGCTGTTTCCTTGTAAGGAAATTGCATATTAACTCGTAGGACGAAAAGGGAGAGGGTTGTCTCCACAGCACAGGATCAGATCTGCTGCGTGCAACACACCAGGCAAAAATCCATCTTATGCTGCACAAATGCAGAGTGCCCAATATCTGAAGGGATGCAAGATTTACTTGCTATCTATATTAATTTTCTTATTGGGGCCCATTAAAGCAGTTATTAAGACTTTTATTGTTGGGCCTTTCTTACTGAGATCCAGAAAGAAACCTGCACTGTCTCTCTCCTCTCTCTCTCTCACCTCAAGCCCCACTTAATTCCCCAACCCTCTGAAGAAGAGACTTGGGGGCCTTTTGGTGAATACTGCAGCTTTCAGCTACTAAGGGTGATATTCACTACCCTAAATACCTTTTCAGAAGTGGAACATGCTCCTCAATCCCCAGTTTGAAGCTCGCACAAGACCTCCATGCCAGTTCCCAGTTTTTGACACAACAGCACAAATGCAGGAGTTTAGGTGAGAACCAATGTGAAGGCAGTACCCAGGAAAATGGGCCACCAGTAGAAGAGAAGTGGGTGCACAGCCATCAATGGAAGGTTGCTTCACTTGAGGAGAAAAATCTGTTTTGGGAAGTGAGAAAGGTATTACGGTAGAAACAATTATGCTGCAGCACTGAAGAATTCCTATCACTAAACAGAACCTCCTCTCTGGACAGAATTAGTTTTCAGGAGCACAGAGAATGAATACGTGCCATAAAGTCAATCAATACAGTTCAAGAATGCAAGAATCTGACTGAACTCCCTAATGTATAACAGGCTGTGTTCATAATGCTGTTGAACCCCTGTGAATTTTTAGTTGGGCTTCATTTGGTACCAGAATGACCAGTGTTTTCAGTACATTGGATTATATTATGAAGTTTAGGAATAATATAAAAAATAGATTACGGTAAGTTGCTCACAGTGCATCATTGGGACTACAGAACCACTGAAGTGGATCAGATCAATAGCCTGCTCCAGTACTGGCCTTCAGCTATCACCAGTACCAAGCTTCTGGGAGGTTAAAGGAATAAACCCCAAAGGATACAATATTGGAATAGTATCCCCAAATATAAGTTTCTTTCTAGCTGTACACCATTATTTACAGTCTGACTCATGCTCTTAAGCCATTGCTATTGTTATATATATACCATCAGTCTACAGCAGCTGGAGATGCAACACAAAGCACCTCCATAACAGCTGCCTCACTGGCATAGTTCCTTGGGTTAAGAGCAGGACAACAGAGGGTTGACATCAGAGTGCTGCTGACAGCTTCAGCTGCAAGCCAGCGCCCTCATTTAGCACTTCCCATTTTTCAGCAAGAATTGTTCATCAGAGGCCAAACCACACAGTCTAAAGCACTAACGTGCTAAGCATTGTTTCTCAGTGTGATATGTGAACCTCTCTTCCAAGATATTTCTTATTTCAGTGTCCCATGACCAAAGATTTCTCCACAGGAGCCTTGTCCATGCAGTCAGAAAAATATGAAAATTCAACTTAAATTTTTGTGGCCATGGCTTTCTTCTCCTTTCCTAGTTACAGGATTTTTTTTATTTTTTTTTTTAACAGTTAAAAGAAGTCATGGCTTTAACCCTACTAGTCCTAGGTTGCTGACGTGCATGTACTTTTTCTAGTCACACCTCTAGCTAAGCTGAGCTCTTCCAGTAGGTAGGTCTGTTAAATCAGTTGCCTTCGTCCAAATACAAATGTGCTGGCTGAGTTCATCAGATGTCACCAATCATTCCTTTTCTGGGGTGGATTATCAGATTCCTATTAAGCTACTGGCCACAACACAGTTTTGCTCCAGCATTAGCCAAGGTACAGTAGCTACCTGTTTCCATATAAATCACAGAATCACAGAATCGTAGGGGTTGGAAGCAACCTCCAGAGATCATTGAGTCCAATCCCCCTGCCAAAGCAGGTTCCCTAGGACAGGTCGCACAGGGAGGCATCCAGATGGGTCTTGAATATCTCCAGAGATGGAGACTCCACAACCCCCTGGGCAGCCTGTCCCAGGGCTCTGTCACCCTCACTGTGAAAAAGTTCTTCCACATGTTGGTGCGGAACTTCCTGTGCTCCAACTTGCAGCCATTGCCCCTTGTCCTGTCTCCACAGACCATAGAAAAGAGGCTGGCTGATTCCCCCTGTGTCCCACACTTGAGATGTTTATAAGCATTAATAAGATCCCCTCTTAGCCACCTTGTCTCAAGGCTGAACAGCCCCAGTTCCTTCAGCTTTTCGTCACAGGGGAGATGCTCCAGTCCTTTGATCATCTTTGTAGCCCTTTGCTGGACTCTCTCCAGGAGATCCCTGTCTTTTTTATATCAGGGAGCCCAGACAAATGCACAAAATGTCTGCACACTGCAAGAGTTAGTAAGCAGACCAGATTCAGTAGGGTAGGAAAAGGAAAGGCAACAAGGTAGAAAATGACTAGTTATTTTCTTTCATAATTTTAAACAGAGGCATAGCCAAGGCAGAGTAATTATTGCCTGTTTATCTCATAATCCATTCCACAAAAAGGTGTGCATTGATAAAATATCCTTTTTTCAAATCTTATTCAGAATCACATCACACTATGAACAACTAAGATTTGGATAGAACGTGATCCAAATAGCCAACATTCATAATATCAAATAGAACAGGACTAACACTGCAGAAACAAAATGACTCCATTGTAGGAACACAACTATTTACATAGTTTGAAGTGAAAGATTTATGGTGTCTGGAGTAAGGACAGTATTCAGACTGGAAAGCAATATAAATTGATACTGGTTTTAGATCTGCTGCTCATTTCTAGCATGTCATTGGGTAAGTAATTTAAAGACAGCTTTTTTTTTCAGAAATAACAACCCCTCTCCTGCTTATCTGGAGCTATGCTCATTTTTGGAGCATTCTGAATCTTCCACTGCCCAGCATCCCTAAAACACAAGAGGTCTCAAAAACTGATAACCTATTGTGAGGCAAGATGGTAGCATGCTTTGGATAAAAGAACCTATACTGTTCCATCTACTGGTAGATATATTTTATTTATTAATGATGAAGTGCTAGCTATTTTTAGAAAGCATAGCTTATTGATAAAAGGTTTTTGTATACAGCTATGGTATGAATGTAAAATTGTACTTTGAGAGAATCAATTTTGTGATATTGATAATCAAACAATGAAGTTTGAACTATTTTTCTAATAGGAGTTTTAAACAATTGTTATATATTCTAAATCTTCAACACTCAGATCAGAATATCTGTTTTCCTAGTGCAAGCATAGACACAAAATACACTTGTTTCTACTGCTTCAGATTAACAAAGTTTAGGAACAATGATAACTTTATGCATCTAACATGCACTTGGTATATATTGCTTATTGTCTAATAAAAACTGCTTTTAATATTAAAAAAAGAAAAAGAATGAAAAAATTAACGTAGAGTAAGTAACTTCTTCCAATAAAGTACAGATTATAAAGGCCTAAGTAACCAGGAGAGTAATCTCCTGCAAACTGCATTCTCCTGAAAGTTGCAGTTTTGTGTGACAGCTATGCTTGATATGGGGGCTCTTGCTGTTTCAAACAACTATTAACACAGAAATGGGTTTACCAGGTCAGCTTAGTCATTAAATAAACCCACAAAAATCCATACTAATGAATTATATTTTTCACTACTAGCAAAAAATCAAGGTATGTTACAAATTCTTCATATCAGAACACTGTAAACTTCAGCTAATTCATCAAAGGAAATCCTAGTATTTGCCCTGTTTGTCAATGTAAATTCAGTAACAGAAGTCAAATTCAAACCTATTTTTAAGGCTTCTACAGAGTACATTATAATTAAATAGTGGTGAGAACTAAAAAGCTATGAGGAACAGCTACTCGCTGTTTATATGCAAACGCATTGTCTTGAAAGTCATAAACACCTTCCCACCCAAAAAACACCTGCCCAAACAAATATGAAAATTCAACAGGTGATTTTTTGTAATATCTTTTGTCTTTCATTATGTTTTTTTATTAAATGTGAAGTGTCATCAAGTGCCAGAGTTAGCTTTATGATACACGATAATCTTGTATTAAGCTACGCCTGGTATCTAGGAAATAACACATTAGAGACGCATTGGTGGAGGGTGCTACCCTACAGACAAAGGAGATTAACTTTATCAGCACACCATTTGGTCTGTTACCAGAAGGGGACCTAGCTAAAATGGCTCAATGGCTTTCAGATACTCTAAAATTTGTGGTGTTCGTTTGTCACATGATGTTTTTAGCTCTAAATTACTGCACGCAGCACATAAGAAGCAGCAGAGTGTTATACCATTGCAAAAAAGGAGCTTGGGAAGAGGCTGTACACATTTGTGTCAAGCTTTCTGATGGAGTGATGCTTTCCACCATCCTCTGAGAAGTTCCTAAATGCTTGCTTAGGAGTACCTAAGACGACCTATACAGCCTTCATCCAGTGCCAATGCATTTTCTACCCCTGGGGACTCACAGCACTACACATACCTTGGTTTCCTCAAGTGGAGACTGAAAAAGCACAGGAAAAAAGAGTGGGTAGACTTTTCAACCTTTCCAGCTGCACAAGAACCATGTGAGTAAGACCTCCTCTTGCTCTTAGGGAGCACCATAAAGGAGAAAAGCATCTCAACAACTCTAATACATTTCTCTGCCCACCATGCTGAAACTCATTTTCTCTATCACCTTGAGGATCAGGGAATGATAAACACATGCAGACTTAGTGTGTCCTGAAAATTCCAACCAGAGAGGATATGTCTTCATTTGGAGTGGCTTTTTGACTAGCATTGCGTGTAGGAAAAGATCAGTGGTGAATGGCTCCATGTCCAGGTAGAGAGCAATGAGAAGTGGTGTCCTTCAGGAGTCTGTACTGAGACTAGTATGATTCAACCCCATCCCTGGAGGTGTTCAAGGCCAGGTTGGATGGGGCCCTGGGCAGCCTTGTGTAGATCCAGGCCTGGAGGTTGGTGGCCCTGCCTGTGGCAGGGGGGTTGGAGCTCTATGATCCTTGCGGTCCCTTCCAACCCAGACCATTCTATGATTCTATGATTCTATGATCTTTGTCAGGGACATGGACAGTGTCCATTGAGTGCCCCCTCAGCAAGACTGCAGATGACACTGAGCTGAGTGGTGCAGTTGATACTCCAGAGGGAAGGGCTGCCATTTGGAGGAACCTTCACAAGGCTTGAGGAGTGGGCCCATGTGAACTTAATGAGGTTCAACCAGGCCAAGTACATGGTCCTGCACATGGGCAGGGGCAATCCCAAACAGATTTACAGGCTGGGCAATGGGTGGATTGAGAGCAGCCCTGAGGAGAAGGACTTGGGGGGTGTTAATTGATTAAAAGTTTAACATGAGCTGACAATGTGTGCTTGCAGCCACGAAAGCAAACCATATCCTGGACTGCATCAAAAACAGCATAACCAGAAGGTCAAGGGAGGTGATCCTTCCTCTCTGCTCTGGGGAGAACTCACCTGGAGTATGCTGTGATGCCCCCAGCATAAGATAAATGTGGACCTACTCAAGCAGATCCAGAGGAAGGCCATGAAGGTTGAGAGAGTTGGGTTTGTTCAACCTGGAGAAAATAAGGTTGCAGGGGGATCTTATTGCAGCTTTCTAGTACCTAAAGGGGGCCTACAGGAAAGTTCAAAGGACTGTTTACAAGCTCATGGAGTGATAGGACAAGGGGTAATGGCTTTATAGTTGAAGGATAGTAGGTTTAGATTAGATTGAGACAGTGAAGAAATTCTTCACTGTGAGGGTGGTGAGACCCTGGCACAGGTTTCCCAGGGAAGCTGTGGCTGCCCCCTCCCTGGCAGTGTTCAAGGCTGGGCTGGATGGGGCTTTCGGAAACCTGGTCTAATGAAAGGTGTCCCTGCCCATGGTAGGGGGGTCGGAACTAGGTGATCTTTGAGGTCCCTTCCAACCAAAACCATCCTATCAGTCTATGATAGCAAAAGAGCTGACAAGGCTGATCTTTCTGCAACATCTCTACATTTTCAGCCAGGAAACCTGCCTTAATGACTCCAACAGACAATAGACCAGATATTCAGGAATGAAAATGTATATGTCACTGATTTAAATCAGCCATAGATCTTGCCTACTGAGCATGAAAAAATTCTGTGGCTAATCTGCTCTTTCTCAATCTGTGGGCCACAGGAAAATATAACCAAAGAAGCAAAAAACATACTGTTTGTAAAGCCAGGAAATGCCAGTTGCTGATGGGAAGGAGAAAGACTTACTTGCTCATTCCAGTGCATGTATGAGGCAAAATGCTGCTCTAAACCTAACTGGTTGTCTCTATTGCCATAATTTATAACTGGAATATAAAAGTGATCAGCACGAAGAGAGTTAATACATTACTTTCTCACTATTGAAGCCATCAGGCTACATTTTGAGTGTACAGCTGAAATTAATAGAAACAGGGCAGAATAATCTGAAGTGGTAGCTTTCCTGCCAACTACCTGTTTGCCAGAAATTCCTAAGGTAGCCAGCCTAAGAGGGATGCAAGTACACAAGAAAACAAACTTTGTTCCTAAATGAACATACATGGAAAATTTTAAAAAAAAAAAAATGTGCTCTAATAATTAATTGCAGACCTAGTCAACAATGGCCTATAGAGATTTTAATATAGTCATACTTTCACTTGGTTTATATTAGACATTCTGCTCAAAATCTATTCTTAGACATTCTCAAATACCATGATAATAAGGTATCACAAGGGCAGGAGAAACAGAATGGCAGATGCGATTTTAATTACTGACCAGCTTCAGAACTCCACTAGCACAGACTATTGCTCACAGGCAGCAAAACAACATGAGGACTTCTCAAGAATGTCTCTATCTCAGCATGACAGCAAAGAGTAAATGAGTATTAGAATGGTCTTTTACATTTTTGCTACAGTCATTTATAAATTGGTCTGTAAGAATCTGGCCAGCCATAAAAAACTAGGGATCATCATCTCAGCAATGTGCAAAACGTTTATCTCAAAGAGAAGCCTGAGAAGCTAAAGTGATTTACTCTGACAAGTACAGCAAGGAAGTGTTCTTATTCCAGTCACATAAAGAAGTTTGGACCAGAAAAAAATGAGGCTGGATAAGTCACAGACACTCCCTAACGGATGGAGGAATTTCCTTCTCTATGGACTGTGGAGTACCAGTTTAGTCATCCAGTAATTGCAATAAATATGGATTTGGAACATCTTACCTTTTTTTTTTTTTTTTTTTTTTTTGTTTCAATTAGTCATGATCCACTAAACATGTTGCTCACTGGTTCTGTACACTCTGCTGCAGAATCTCCTCCCTATTAACTCAGGCCTAATGGCACGGAAGGTACCTGAGGGCTTCCAGTAAGTCCCAGAGAGCTAATACTAGCTTTATGGGAGGACAGCCTGTCCAAGAGAAAACATTATGTTCTTTAAAGCCAAAAACTCCACCTTATTTCTTTGTGTGAACGGTCTCCCTCCATACTTGAGAATTTTCAGTTCTTTGGAGCATTTTATCTCCCCTACTTTTCTTTTAATGTGGGAAAGGAACAGCTCCTGAGCAAAAGAGTCAAGCTATCAAGATCGTATACATATTTTTTAATAAAAGTAGTGCAAATTTGATACCAAAATATTTTGCTTCCATTTGTCTCCCTTCCCTCAGATTAAACAGGCTACTTCCAAACAAACCACTTATGTCACTACCTAGAAACATCAGTTCTGGGATGGAGTTTTTCAGATCCTCACAGTTCAGTTATGAACAAATTCTGAATCCTTACACTAAAGTATATGTTTATCTCTCTCCTGTGGGACACAATTGCTGTAACTGTATTACTTGGGCCTTTCAACCATTAGGCCTGAGCAGTGTCCCTGCTGGTGTTGGGCAGCATCCTGAATTTCCATTATCCCCTAACATTTTCCCCAGAGCAGCCTTAAAATGGACACCTTCTGTTAACATTACACCTACACCTATAATCATAGAATCACCTCGGTTGGGGGTGATCATCGAGTCCGAGCACAGCCTAACCCTGACTAGTCCACCTCTAGACCATGTCCTCAAGCGCAACATCTACACACCTTTTAAATACCTCCAGGGATTGTGACTCCACCACCTCCCTCAGCAGCCTATTTCAAAGCTTGACTGCCCTTTCAGTAAAGAAATTCTTCCTGATATCTAACCTAAATCTCCCCTGGTGCAATTTGAAACCATTTCTTCTCATCCTATTGCCTGTTACCTGAGAGGAGACTGACCCCCACCTCTCTACACCCACCTTGCAGGCAGTTGTAGAGAGTGATAAGGTCTCCCCTCGGCCTCCTTTTCTTAAAACTAAAAAGCCTCAGTTCCCTCAGTCCTCACAGGACTTGTGCTCCATAATTTTCTAGTCAAGCTGAAGTCATGTGAACATGTGCAACAATTAGATGGTCTTCAGCTGATTGTCTGACCTCAGTATCTGACTGACTCATCTCAAAGAGGGTGATCCAGTCAGCTGCTAAGCTTCACCACTTCATAACTTCAGTAAGTATGTGGTAGTTGTAGTCTCTGACTCCCTGGGCCTGTGAGAGCTGGACGCCTGCAGTCTTGCATAAAGTGGCAGCACTAACAAGCCTGCTGGATTTGCAACAAGGTGTCTAAGGCTGCTCTGGATGGGTGATACTACAGGTAACTGGCAATCTCTCTTTTGGAGAGCCTTTATTGGGAGTCCGAAGCAAGAGTAACTTAAAAATTAGGAATATCAGAGTTGCTGAGAAAAGCAGCTCTCCTGTCTTTCAGGACAAAGGCTTGCTCTAGTGTAACAGAGGCTATGGAGCAGTATCTTAGGGGCTGTCCAGGTGCAAGTGAAGGAAGGGAGGGCTGTCACATACAATATGCTTTCCCAATGTTCTGAGAAAACAGCACCAGCGGAGTGGAAAGCTGGGAAACATTGCTGGGTTGTCTCAGAAAGGTCCATTATTTTCCGTCCTCTCAAGGAAGGCAGGTCTACCTGGGCACAGGCATTTTTCAGTCCCCTTCCTGCATATGGGCTCTTACATCGTAGATTAATTGTCCAAGAAAGGAAAGGAAGTGGGTTTTGCACAGGAAATGTTAATCTGTTTAAAGGACAATGCTGATTTATACGTCTTTCATGGTGGATCCACAGCCACACTTAGGAAATGTCATGATTCAGGTTGTTGGTCAATCACTGTGCAGACTAGCTTTGCTGGTGTCTTTGCTTTGCCTTCCATCTTCACGAGCCTCATTGAATGAAATGTTTTGAAAGAGTTTTAACAAGGACTACGTCTTGTAAAGCACAGAAAACAGACTACTGCCACCAGCTACTCCCTCTACAGTGACAGCAGATCTGCATCTGCACCCTATCCCTGTGGGGATACTCATCCGGTCCCTATGTTTCTCATTAGGAGGTAAGATGGGTGCTCATCCTTTGCCTTCCCGGCTGACCTCAGAACAAAGAGTTCTGAGCTGGAGGAAGTGCAGATAAAACCCATCCACAGCTCACCTCATGCTCGCTGCTTATGACAACTAATGCCACCCTTGCACCATTCATTCAAAGTGGCAGTGGCACAGTGATAAATGCTTACACTTGGAAGCACAGTTGTAAGATGAGTAAGAAGGGTGCAGAGGCAGGTGCAATATCTGCAATTCAGTTCTAATCATGTAGAATTATAATTAATATCACAGTAAATTGACAGCATTTTATTTGAATTTAGACCCTCAAGTTGCAGTAAGTTCTCTCACATGCTATATATATATGGCTAAACCTATAAATAAGTGCAATTAGTGTCTGGGATCTTATAAAGACAGTGCTATTCACTCTGGCCTGGAATAGTTATTTGGAGAGGGATACAGCTAAAGTACCTGAATTGTAACTCTTTAAATTCTGAACTTGAAATCAAGAGGACAAATTTTGAAGTAATTCTCACACAATTTAAAAATAAAAATTAAAAAAAAAAAAGGAGAAAGTTCATGACAGTGATACACAGCCAACTAAAATTCTGCACTCTGGTGTATTTGTGTGTGCAATACAAGATTTATTCTCCTGCGTATATAAATCTGTTTCACACATTCAAATAAATGCAGCTGTGTTTATTCCAGAGAGTAGAGTTCCAGATGTATACATGCAGAACTCCAGATATACATGTGAGCACCTTATTACATTACAATTTTCCATTACATTTTTATAACACTTAGAATTTTATGCCACAGAGCCCTCTGGAATATGCCCCAGTACATTCAGCACTCGCCCAGACAATACAATCTGAAATCCTAAGGGCCACCCAAGTTTGAAGGCTGTGATACCACCTCCATATTTTGCCTGGAATGAGAGGAAGCTTTCAGACTGCAAGAATTTAAGCTGCGTGTTCAGCACTTGAATGATATCATTCTTTCTGCAGTATGATATAATTGTGAAGTTTTAGACCTTCCAATACTCAAAACTATACTACAAACTAGTAACTCCAGAGGAATTTAGTATTTTTTGCATACAGACAATGTCTGCTTGCAGACATAATAATGAAGGTACACCCAAAAACCTGCCACTGATACCAAAAGAAAAGCACTGGACTGAAAATTTCTTCTGATTTCTTGTGTAAGTCCAATCACAGAAGAATAGATTTCACAGCCCACCAGCATAAAGTAGCAGCTTGCATTAATAAAAACACAAAAGACATTAAAAGCACAAGGCAATAAACTTGAAAATATAAACAGCACCATTCACTTCACAGCCTGCTTTTCAGGCACCATTAGAGTACTCTGTGAGAGGTAGGATATGTAACCTTCATAGCCATAATGCAAACTGCAAATACAAAGCTGCTTAATAAAACTGTAAAAGAAAGGGGTATAATGTTTTCTATGAAGTGTAGACAAGAACCTTACAGTGTTTCGATTACAACTCTAGAGATCCTTTCACATATTTATTTGCTTAGCAGGTTATTTTTCCAATAAGAAACATATAAATAGTGTCATGGAGAACCCCTGAAAATCAAAGGGGAAAAAAGGAATGCAAAATAAACAGAATACAGGGAAAATTTTCTACAATTGTGCAAAATATCTTTTTTGTATCAGGAAAAGTTTATTTTCTACTGAACTGCAGCAGAAAATCAATAGTGGAAATACTGTCAAAAAAGACAAAAAATTGAGATCCACATAGGTATTTTGGTTTTCAGTTCCTTACTTCATTGTGAAGATGTCAAACAACTAGGAACATAGTATTAATGTTTATTTTTCTGAAACCTTTTTGCAGATCTCACTAACACCCTATAAACAGGTATTTTTCCAAGAGTAAAAATGCATCTTATTTTCACAATTCTTTTCTGATTCAGTTCTTAATTTAGGAAGACTGTTCTCTGTAAAGGATCACGTGCTCTATTGTAGTTGATTTTTAATCTACATCAATTTGTCAAGTCAGTGCACCTATCTCTATTGACAAATAAGTCAGAGACAAGTTGGAAATCTTTAAAACATCTTTGTTAAGTGATCTAATCACAAAAAGAAGGCTTTTATTTTCTATAAAGTGTCTCCATAATATTTTAACGCTTTCATTGTGCAGGCAGTGTAGGAGAACAGAATGAAGAACCTTCCAGTGCTGGCCTGAGAACCTCTATATAAGAAATGTACACAAGGGGTACTTATTAGGAGGTTACTGGCACCAGAAAGTGGCCTCCGAGGTACAGATGCAGCATTGCTACCATGAGAGCTTATAGTTAACAGTTTAAAAATGAGGTGTGGAGGGAGAGAGTCCAGCATTGGACCTTTTCCGGTGCACACACTGAGGCACTGTACTGCATATGTATCCAGCAGAACCCTCATTCAGCTTGTAAAGTCTGATCCCATACCAGGCATACTTCATGGAAACAGTTTAAAAATAAGTTTTCCCAGTGAATAGCAGGTGGGACTACCCTACAAAATCCTTTTTTTTTTTTTTTCTTGCTTGGGGCACAAACCTGCTGAAATACTTCACCCAGTAGAACGATAAAAGATGTATTGCTCTAAACTTTGGTCATAGCCTGGCTGGTGTCTGAGCAGAGCCTGGCAGATACCTCTTACATGGTAACTCTTACATTTTAAGAAGGAATCTGACTCACTGTGCATGTTTACGTTGCATACGTGTTGACCATCTGACAGAGCCATTTTCTATTCTAGGTGGTCTCCCAAGTTCAGGTATTTTTTCATCCAGAGACAGCCTGAAGGGAATCCATTGTACATATTGAGTTGTAATGTGATTTGCAACTACCTAATAAATGAAAATACCTTATGTTTGTCACAACTGAAATTCTAGATACTTAATTAGCAGATGACTGGATGGCTGACAGTATTTTAAAATAGCTAGTGTATCCACAGTGTCCTGCCCAGTGCCTGCAATGTCTGTTAGACTGCAGGCAAAACCTACAATGCCAGCAAAAAAATGCAAATTCAGACACAAACTATCCATGTCATTTAACTCAGCAGACCTCATGCTTTCCACTTAGAGGAGAAGCCAAAGAGCTCTTGATCCTATGACACTCTCAAAGGTCATAACAATCCACAACAAGCCCAGGACAAGCAGAGGGTTCTGTGGTGTGAGGCACTACCATGTTAGCAAAGAAGGTAAGAGCATGTTACTACGACAAATGTAATACACGGGGCACCCAAATTCCAGGGTTGCATCATATGTCCATGAAATGGTGTCCTTCAAGATCCTTAGAGCAGCAAGGAGGACACACAGCAAGCTCACTACCCTGACTTCAGAAGAGCAGTCCACTTCATGGACCTTCTTAGTAGAGTACCACAGCACAAAGCCCTGGAGGGAAGAGGGGCCCAAGACAGCTGGCGCTGGCTATTATTCAAGGACCACCTACTCCAAACTCAGGAGCGATGCATCCCAACAAGAGTAAGTCAGGCAAACATGCCTGCATGGACAAACAAGGAGGTTCTGTGCAAACTCAGATGCAAAAAGGAAGCCTAGAAAAGGTAGAAGCTAAAGTCCTGATAGAATTAAACCTGGCCAGGTACATCAAGGACAACAAGAAAAATTTCTGTATGTCAGTGATAAAAGGAAGACAAGGGAATATGTGGGCCATCTCCTGGAGAAAACAGGAAACCTGGTTACTCAGGATATGGAGAAGGCTGAGGTACTTAACAAATTTTTTGCTCCAATTTTTACCAGCAAGGGCTCTAGTCACATTGCCCTGGTCACAGAAGGTAAGAGCAAGGACTGGGAGAATGAAGAACCACCCACTGTAGGAGATGATCAGGTTCAAGAACATCTGAAGAACCTGAAGGTGCACAGGTCCATGGGACGTGACAAGACGCATCCATGGGTCCTAAAGGACCTGGCAGATGAAATGGCTAAGCCACTCTCCATCATATTTGAAAAGTCATGACAGGCTGGTGAAGTTCCCACTGACTGTAAAAAGGAAAAAAAGGAAGACCTGGGGAACTATAGACTGTCCAGTCTCTGTGTCCAGCGAGATCCTGGAGATGATCCTTCCGGAAACTTCTCAGGCATGTGGAAAATAAGGGGTCCCCTGTACAAGAAAGATTTTGACCTTTTGGATTGAGTCCTCAAAGATGATCAGAGGGCTGGAGCACCTCTCCTATGAGGACAGACTGAGAGAGTTGGGTTTGTTCAGCCTGCAGAAGAGAAGGCACCCAGGAAAACCTTATTGCAACCTTACAGTACCTGAAGGGGCCTACAGGAAAGCTGGGGAGGGACTGTTCATCAGGAAGTGTAGAAGGGGTAATAAGTTCAAACTGAAAGAAGGTAGATTTAGATTAGATAACGAAGAAACTCTTCACTGTGAGGGTAGTGAGGCCCTGGCACAGGTTTCCCAGAGAGGCTGTGGCTGCTCCCTCCCTGGCAGTGTTCAAGGCCAGGCTGGATGGGGCTTTGTCAACCTGGTCTAGTGGAGGGTGTCCCTGCCCATGGCTGGGGGTTGGAACCAGATGATCTTTGAAGTCCCTTCCAACCCAAAACATTCTATGATTCTATGAGTCTATGATCTAATTTACACAATAATGAACTAAATACCTCAATACTATTCTGTGTAAAATACCCTCACAGTAATGAACTGTTTCCTGATGTTCAGAGGGTACCTCGTGTGTTTCAGTGTGTGCCCACTGCCTCTGGTCCTGCCAAAAGAATGCTTTGTTGTGCTATGAATGCTTCACTTTTCTTGCCAAAATTTAGCACTCATTTTCTTCCTATTTAATTTTTATGGCAAAAATATTATTACAAAGAAATTATGATATATTTGTATGTGGCATAAATCTTGAAAGCAGCAGCATCAAACTGTTATCACATGGAGAAAACCATCATCTCACCATAGAACATCTAAAATTTAGTTGAGTCAATCAACGAGGTTTTGTTTGGTCTACAAGCCTGTACAACCCTATATCACAATGGCACTTAATTAATATTAATTAATGAATTGTAGTTTTAAGGAAAATATCTTTAGTCAAGCAGGTGGCAAGTTTATGCCTCCTTCTTCACTAATTTTAAAGAAAAATGCTTTATAAGCTCATACTATGTCTTCTTCCACATAAACTTGCATACAAATTGGTATTTACTGTGAATTTGGTAATGCAGTAGGCCCTTGTGTTTATTTTTCTTTTTCATTTTCAGCAAACCCCTTATAGCATTTATGGCAGGCAGCACTTTTAAGTCAACTTTTTATTTGAAGTACAAGTTGGCTGGCATCCAGGCTGCATATTACCATGAAAAAAGCAAAGAAAAAAAAATACCAACCAGGAAAGGGTAAAAGTCAGAGGGTTTTACTCTCTTCTAGCTGAACAGCTCCAGTCCCATTAACCTCTGCAGGCACTTGGTGCCAACAGGACCACACTGAAGGGAGACGAGGTCCCCAGGATTAGATGGGGAGTGCTGCGTGCTATCTGAGAAGGAAGGGGCCTGGGTGGGCAAGTACCCTGGCACTGGAGTGGTGAGACAAACACTGCTGATTTGCCAAGTGCTAAGTTTTTCCAGTTGCTAAACTATTTTAAACAAGTTTGTTTTGTGTTAATGCTTATTCACAATGCCGCATAAAGGGAACCTGGACTTTTATAATGTCATGCTTGGCTAGAGTCATCCTCTCAGAGCCTGATTGCCATTAACCCCAGCATTTCTACAGCACACTGAGTCATGCAATCCCCATTGCAATTAATGGCAGATGGGCTAAGTCCTGTGCAGATGTGAGGAAAAACGAAGGAAACTTTCTGTTTGAAAGTTTGAAAGATGCACTTTAAGGAAGGAAAAATATCTTAGTGCTACAAAAAACATTAAAAAATAAGTCCTGGTGATGAACAGCGAAGACAACTACATCATGAACTGAGTGCAGTGACTTTAATGGGAGGAGTAGGTAAGGGTACAAAAAGAAAGAAGAAAATACTGAAGATATCTCCCTTTTCATGACTTGCCTAAGAAAAGAAGCGATACAATACCAAGGAAACAGACTAGTGCAAGCAGACACAAGGGAGTGATGAGAAGGTATGAGTAAAAAGAAAAGTATGGTTGAATGGGTATAAAATAATTGGAGTCAGTCTTCTCCCTTTGGATGAGAAAAGTAGGCTAGATAAAATTCCAGCAAATGTAGTGTAGGAGGTTTATGAGCTGACAGAAGAACTGACCTGAAAATGTTGAGAATGTCCCAACTAATTCAGTTTAATGATTAATTGGAAATTGCATTCTTAAAAGTCTTAACTTAAAACCACTCAAAACTAAAGAAAATTTGAGGTCTCGGGACTGTTTTTACACAGGAAGGTGGGGCTCACTACATACATGCAGTCATCAAAATAATTAATGTCCCATCTATTTAGCTAATGAAAAAAGAACAGTTAAGGGAACTTAAAAGTCCAGTCTTAAACTCCCAGTATACTTATCACTCCTTATATTGTTTGCTGACTCTTGACATTTCCCAAAACTTGGATAATGAGAACACTCCCCTTAGTACGGACTTGATTTTACTCTCTAGTTGTTCGAGTTGCCTGGCAGAGCTCTCAGCATTGCCATGTTTACTCTATCAAAACTCTTATTAGAATTCTTCTATCAAGGAATGTAAATACTTCTCTCAGTCTTATCATTTTACCATGGCAGGGGAAGTTGTTGGATTGTGGGGGGGAATTTTTAAAAAAGGCAAAAGCTACATTGAAAACTAATGTGGTTTCACCAAAATCTTTCAAATCCCTTATGGCTCTGAAGCATACCTGTATAGGTGCACAAAATCAATCTTTTAAAATCATATTCCTTGTTCACTCTGTGTTAGAGTGCAATAAAGATAAAATACAGAGAACTCTGAAAAACTTGTAAATTACACATTGGCATTGGAAAATGACGTTATAAAAGTGATCACAAAAATGAATGGAAGGTAATACTTATATTAAAATGTCTACAAATTCAATATTAAATATGAAAACATTAAAGCAGCAATGCTCACACATATTTTGACACATAATAATCAAATATATAGGACTAGAACTTGCAATATCTTAAATAAAATATTAAGTTTAAAACACAAAAATATTTTACAGGTTTTTGGAGGGGGCCTGATTTTTGGGGGTTTTTTTTGGAGTGAATTCTACTCTGTCACCCTCACTGTGAAAAAGTTTTTCTGCATATTGGTGTGGAACTTCCTGGGCTCCAACTTGTGGCCATTGCCCCTTGTCCTGTCTCCACAGACAACTGAAAAGAGGCTTTTCCCTGCTGTGTTCCACACTTGATATATTTATAAGCATTAATAAGATCCCCTCTATGCCTTCTTTTCTTAAGGCCGAACAGCCCCAGTAGGGCTATCCTCATAGGGAGATGCTCCATTGCTTTAAGCATCTTTGTAGCCCTCCGCTGGACTCTTTCCAGGAGATCCCTGTCTTTTTTATACCAGGGAGCCCAGAAATGGACACAACACTCCAGGTGGGACCTGATCAAGGTAGAGTAAAGGGGGACGATCACGTCCTTTGACCTGCTGGCAATGCTCCATCGTTTTGTTTTCTTTCTTTCTTTCTTCTTCCACTTCTCCTTTACTTATTAAACAATTTTTATCTCAGCCCATGAGTTTTCTTGCTTTTACTCTGCCTTTCATCTTCCTTCACTCCACTGGGCAGGGAGGGGGAAATGAGTGAGTGGCTCTGTGGTGCTTACCAGCCTCCCAGGATTATCCCACCACAACGGTATAGCTTTGTAACATCCTTTTTGAAAAGTCTTTTTAAAAAGCCATTTTCTAAGGCGGGATAATCTGGTTTGCCGCCAGGGTGGTTTTACATTTTAAAGAGTTTACCAAAAAGTGCCCATGTGCCATGTCTCTGATTACAAGACCTGACTGACTGCCCATTTACATCTGTTCCCAATCTGCACCCCCAGAAAGTAATGAAAATCCTATAACCACAGCTTCAATATTTATTTTTCATAGCAAACAACAAGCTTTTTCATTAACTGAGCGATGACTTTAGATCAAATGTGAGGACTGTAGAATGGGAACAAGGATAACAGTTGACAGATGACTTCGTATGAAGTTTTGTAAACTTCAGTAAAGTAGATGGAGGCAGAGGGATCAGATAAAAGGAGAAGAAAACATAAGCAAGCATTAAGACAGTTTGCATTTTTGGCTTTCACCTCTAGTTGGATGTTTAGTTTCAGAGGGGCTACAAAGCATAAACTGAAGTGTCCAGACACAAGGAGTTCTTAGTTATAAAGGAAGATTCAGGGGAAAAAAGTAAAAAGTAATCATAACTATTCCCACCTCTTGTATACCAGACCTTATTGTGAGGTCAGAGTAGAAAAACAAGAATCTGGACCCAAGTTACACCTGTTCAGAAGTACTTTCTTTTCTATACACTGAATATACATCTTCCCTTTATATTATTTCCAAAAGGACTGACTTTTGCAAAAGATAAGTACTTCCAACTTCAATTTAAATTCCTTGCTTATTCATGCGTTTAGATTTTTAATTTTAGACATGTGTGGTCCACATACAAGTTATGCTTTTATAAACACGTGCCTTCTTCAGCAAAGCAATACTTCCATTTTAGTACAAATAAAAGAGAAGTTCTAGCAAAACAAACAATCCCAGAGACAAGATTAAGAGAAATAACTACCGCAAGTGACAAGTGTGAGTCATGTCTCAAGTGCTGTGAGAACTTCTCTAGCTCTTAGTTAATAAGGGTGGTTTAAGGTCCTACAATTTGACACCTTCATCTGTATTATGAAACTGGAGCTGTTGCTTTGAGATGTGCATATTATAAGTGCTACCCACACCTTTTGTTACCCCAGCCTAGTTGACTGAGACTGATATCACACATAAAACCAGGCATGCAAAGACATGCAGCTTTACCAGAAGATCTAGAGACTTTCCACTGATAAAAAAAAATCCCAGACTTTCACAGTCCTGAAGACAACAGCAAAGGAATTCATTGGTGTCATGATTCAGCCCCAGCTGGCAGCTGAGCACCATGCACCACTTGTTCACCCCTCCTGAGTGGGATAAGGGGGAGAATGGGAAGACAAAGGCAACCCTCCTCTGGATTGGGCAACAGTTGACTGGGACAGCACAGGGAGAGGGGAATAAAAGCAACAACACTCGTAACAGAATATATACAATGGTATAAATACATACAATGGTGAAAACACAAGGCAATTCACCCACCTTACAACCAACCTGATGCTCAGCCCACACTCAGATCGTCCTGGAGCTGTGCTGAGCCATCCCTCCCAGGTTAATCCCTTTTTATGCCGAGCATGATGTCACATGGTATGAAACACCCCCTTACCCACCTTAGCTCACCAGGCCTGGTTCCTTGTGGAAATTAACTCTATCCTAGACAAAACCAGGACAATATCCATCGCTTGAGATTGGTGTTCTCAGCATAGTGTGGCCATAGGTACTGTTAAAAACACCACCCAATGTGGGGCACAAAGGGTTGAGGTAACAACAGATCTGACCAGCACATGTTAAAAGCAAAGTTGTAGTAATGTGTTTATAATGTTATTTAGACCGTCACTGGTCACAATGTTCTGTTTGGCTGCATGAATATTACATACAAACCCTTGTTGTATGTAATCCATGCTGTGCTCTTCATCAGCTCAGAGGCACGCATCTGGATTCTCATTTTGTTGTACTGTGTGATACCAGCCATGAACCTAAGCTGGTATTTGTATGTGGCATTGCTGTCATGCCCATAACTTGGGATGACATCTCTCAGAATTGTTTAACAATCACACCCAATCTATGGCAAAAACAAGGGGGAATACTTTCTTCCACTCTTTCATTTCCCTTTTTCCCATTTGACTAGTTACAACAGATTTTGAGAATTTTGAATAACTGTGGGAAGTTGAAGCCAACATGCTCTTATTACTACGTCTAGTGAATGGGCTTCAGGTCTCTTTTAGGGTTACAAAAAAAATGTTTTAAGAACATCATCCAGAGATTTTCCCCAAAGCTGGATAGTCATGGGTGACATGGTGTGTGTGAGCATATGAGCAGGTATCTAAAGACCTTGCCACCCCCAATGGTTTGGAGCTTCACTCCAACTACAGGACCCTGATAAAGTGATAGAATATTTGAAAGGAAAATGCTGTGTCTATTCCAAGAAGGCACAACATACCACTGTCTACCAAACACTGCTCAGTGGGGGTGGGAGGGCAGAGGAGGGGCAGAGATGAGGAGAGGGGCAGCAGCAGAGCACTACCTGATATCCCAAGAACACCAAAGCTGTGATAAATAAGTTCAACACCTGTTCTTTACAATCATATAAAATCTTCTTGAGCAGGTGATCTCCATTTTTCCATGTAAGCATATATGTAGCAACAGAGATACAAATATATAAATAACCTGTGATAAAGTACTCAATTAGGAATGGTGTTTATTTTATCTTGTTTTTTCTAAATCTAGCATTAAGCAAGGTAATTTCACATGGTTCTGCTTTTAAACTTAGACACTACTTTTCTGAGAATGCTCTTTGTTCCAATGCTAACTGATGAGTTTCTTTTATCAGGAACTATTAGACAAGAGTCTCTAATTCATCTTGGTTTATTCTATCTGTGGTTCCACTCCCCAAAGCAGCTAAGAGAATGCTTGAATTTTCATATGTCTCTACTAAATAAGTGATTCATTTTGAAGAATAATATATACTTGTCTTGGTATATCAAGTGTTTATGTCTAGTTTTCTCTCTAGTTTTCAACTCTGGATTTTTGTATAACAATCAATATCACACCTGTCACTTTAAAGTACATATTTTTCTATTTGTGATTTCAGCAATATTTTCTAAGGAAAGCCCCATCTCTGAGTCCAAACAGTTGCACACTGTAGTGAAACCAGGCACAGCCATAAAACAAGGTGTGCATTGTGGAATATACTGATGCATTACCTATGACCACGGCTCATCTGGTTGCTAGGTTAACAGGTCACTGGCACGGAGCCACCAACTTTCAGAGAACAGCCTCTCTCATGGTATTTTGATATTTCCCCTTCTGGATTTGTCCCAATAGGGAAGTGCTGGAGCATATGAAAACTGGGAGTGGAACTGGGAAGCTAACCAAACTATTTCAAACCTCAAATGTTTAGGTTAGATTCTTATGTGGGCTTAACCAACTCATCCATCCCTAAATATTACAGCATCAGGAACTATGATTTAAAATTACAGGAATGATACAACAGTGCCAGCCACTGTTGAGTGCATTCCACACTTCTTGCAATCACTTCTGCACCAAAGCACACAGTATGTGGATATTTTGGGCATAGTTATAGCAATAACATTTTGCCGTTTCCTCGTTCTTTTTAAGTTTATTATTGTAAACTACCCAGACATGCTGTCCATTTGCTGTCCTTGTTCCTGAGCTGCAGGAGAAACAAGCTAAATAGGATCTGTTAACTAGTCAGAAACCAGTGTTGGCAAAAAAAACCCCAACCCTGTATTCCAGCAAAGAACATGGCACTATCCCATGTACCTGTGTGGTTCAGTTCTCAGTCCAGACAAAAGTAAACTAACACTTCTGTGCACGATCCTGGGTTTGAATGTACAAGATACACCAGTATAAAAAAGACCATATTCATTACTGTATGGGAAGGAGAAATCTTGCAGGGTTTTAAAGAGCCTTTTTCATTGTAAAGCACATTTACTGTAGACATTTTATTGTAGAGATTTTACTGCTAAAACTACATACTCATTATGCTAACAGCAAAACAACAGTACCAAAAGAAACAAGGGTCTATTAGCTCAAACAGCACAAACTGATTTCTCTTTTCTCACTGAGGCTGACAAGACTGTTAGTTCCTTAATATGATGACGTCCAACTGTCACCCCCGTCAGAGGTCCCTGGAACCAGCCCTCCTTGCCTGCTCAGGCTGTCAGGACAGCTCAATAACACACTTTTCCAGAGGTATTACTTACAGCTCATCACAGTGATGACATCCTCGTTCACCAGTTTATTGTCCTTTTTTATACTGGGAACAAGTGCCTGGGTGTTGGAAGCAGGGAGGGGATCCAGGAGCAGCCTCTGTGAGGAGAGGCAGGGACTGCCTCATGCTGACTCCAGCTGGTGCTAGCTGGCTCCAGCCGGTTCTAGCTGGTTCCAGCAAACTCACTGCAGGACACTGCTGATCCCCTCAGCCAAGATGGCGGCCTCCGGAAAACATGTTCAAAGGGCAAAACACTGCCCAGGAGTGACCAATAAGGGAAGAAAGTGTGAAAAACAGCCCTGCAGGCACCAAGGGCAGAGGAGGAGGAGGAGGAGGAAAGAAGAGAAGGTGGTCCCAGAACCAGGGCAGCCAGGGAGGGACAGTCAGACCTCACCCCTTCACTTACTGCTCTCCCCCTCCACATCTCTTTGAAATGATTAGTGAATATTTTACACACCACAGTTAGTATGTGCACATCTAATTGAGCAATTAGAAAATAAGAAAGCAGGAAAAGAGCTGAAAAAGCCTTCAGTGTTAGCTCTGGGTGAAAGCTAGGGAGAGTGAGCCCACAGAAGGCCGCGAGCCACAGAGCACAGCTGCATGGCTGCCACTGCCAGTGTGCCTGTACAGCCCTGACGCATGCCCTGGGGCCCAAAAGGATTTAAAAATATAATTCCTTTCATTATATTTTACCATGGACATTTTAAACTGCATTAAGAGGCATATACAAATGTTTTGAATCATTACACTATCAGACTTTCGATTTGCCAGGCCACTGAGGGGAAACCTGAAAGCATTCAATAATGTCTCAATATTTAAGTGCATAATGGCAATGTAGAAGAAACAGATGTTTGTTTTATCAATATAATATCAAGTGTGACCATGAATCACACAAATCAAATCATAAATCACAAAGCTCAAGCGAGTGTCATCAGCTCAGCAGCATACTATGCAAGATTTGCTAATGTACTTGGTCTAATCTGTGATAACCCTGCAAAACTCCCATAAAATCCTTCACTGTTCGATGTTGAAAAATCCAAAATGGGGAGTGATAACAAAGTGTATTTTTTCACAGCAGGACTGCCAAATGCAACAGAAACGAACATCCTACACAAGCCTGCAGCTGTTTGGGGATCTGTAACTCAGCATGTAATTTAGAGATGGGTTTTAAGCTTGTTTTTCTTTCTTTGGTCTCAGCAGCTTGAACATTTACTACTAATATTAGTTATTTTAGAGTTAGTAAGTTTAAAAGACAAGGGTTTTAGAAAAGATGATAAGTCTGAAGCTTGAATTATGAGCAATCATTGAAGACATGTTGTATTACAAGCTTTCAGCCTTGAAGCATGCATAATTTAATTTTTTTAGCCCACATTGGGAAAAGCAGAAAAAGAGACTCTATTCAGTTAAGATGGCGCTTTCTGACAGATACAATGACAGATGTCAAACAAATGCTTAGTGGCAGTGAGACTGACATATGCCAAAGACACACAAGGCTCTCATACAGTGGAAGTGCTACTGACTTAGAAGACAAATCTTATGAGGAGCAGTTGAGGGAGCTGAGCTCCTAGACTAGAGAAAAGGAGACCTTATTACTCTCTACAACTAACTGCAAGGAGGTTATAGAGAGGTGGGAGTCAGTCTCTTCTCCCTGGAAGCTAGTGACAGGAAAAGGGGAAACAGTCTGAAGTCGCAGCAGAAGTTTAGGTTGGATATTAGGAAAAATTTCTTTACTGAAAGAGTTGTTGGATATTGGAACAGGCTGCCCAGGGAGGTGATTGAGTCACAATCCCTGGAGGTGTTTAAAAGAAGAGCAGATGTTGTGCTTGGTGACATGGTCTAGTGTTGGACTGAGTATGGCTGGATAGATGGACTCCGTGATCTTGAAGGTCTTTTCCAACACTAGACCATTCTATGAAAGTGATTCCAGGACTTGTAAATGTTTAAAAAAATCCTCCTCCTACAAACTGCTCTGTTTCCATTAAAATTAAAGAACACTTTGACCAGACAGCCTCTTATTGTAGAAAATTAGCTCTCCCTACAATGGAATATATTTTGTGTTGAGTTTCCTTGAGCACATTTCTTAATTCTTATTTTTACACATGTTCTTCCTAAAATACACACACATGAAACTGAAGGACTGGTGAGGAAAGAGAAGATAGTTCTTCCCAATCCTGATTCTAAAAAAGAGATTCTGCTTACAGCACATTTCTATAATGCAACCATTGACTTTTATGTGTGTTCTTTGATCCAACAGGAAATAATGTGGAAGTATACAAAACAGAATTGTATATCAGCAATACTATATAGTTTTTAGATGGCAACCAAGAATAATGCCTACAGACAGCATACAGGGAATAACGAGGGACCTCAGTTATTCCCACCTGAAGCTGTAGCAGAAACATCCGTTATCATTGTTGTCCAAAATACTAGCAGGCTTTAAGGGAAATTTTAAATAGATGAGGTTTGGTCTTCTTCCAAAAACCAAAAGGGCTTTAAAAGCTGGAAACAGGGGACTTTAACAGAGATTGAATAAAACCATTTTCCCAGCACAGGAATAAACATAATCTCTATGGTCCTGCTGAAGAATCAGTCTATCACTGGAGAAACTAGGAAGGCAAAGAGCTAAGAAGAAATAGGCAATATACTTTGAAGAATTTTCTCATGTACTAAGAGGAGAATATTAACCACTGATGTTTTATTAACAAACAAAACCCTTTAAACTGTCCTAACACTATTATTTGGATGACGGTGTATTTTTGCTAAAGGGATAACACTTACTATTCTGTTTCATGTAAAGCAGTGGTTTAGTACAGAATCTTTGTGGATTTGAAGTATCCATTAAGGTTAAAATGTAGTCATGAGAGATGTCATCTTAAGAAAGAATGGGATGAAGGAGAGGATAGTAGACATTATTGTGCTTCAGAAGTGTGAGCAGTGGAATAGAGTTAATTCTCTATGTCTTCAAAAATTTGGCTAAAATAACCAAAAAAAATCTACACAGATGCCTGACTGTGCTTCTGCTAAACCACAAGAACTTGCCAGTAGAAAGTATATGCCTGAGAAAAAAACATTTAAAGGTTTATGGAAGGTAAGCTTCCATGAGAGTTTCACAATTCTTTTGGGACTCTGCTTTGAAAAAAAACTCTCATAATTTCAATACTGAAAAGCCTTATTGCTTTTAAAACTTATTTGAAAACACTGGAAGTGAAAGAACTCTTTGTTTTGTGTTCATATGGAACAGTGGCATTTTCCCAGTATCTGTTTATGACTTTTACAGTCAACACTGTCTGAGCACGGCTGAAAACAGAAGTAAACGAAAAGTAATCAATATACACTATTCTTTGCTTTATTCTCTTCTTTCATTTCTGCCTTTCTATATCTTTGGGAAAACTGGTCATATTTCACACTCTATATAGGAAGCTAAGCATCCTCTGAGAATACCATTTCATTCTGGCTAGCCCAGCAACATTTTTATGCTTTCATATCATTAAAAAATCTATTTGAAATTTCTGACTTAATACTAGAAAAGCACAGGTCACATTAGAACATACCAAGTGAATTACTACAGCCAAGTTCTCTTACCAAGACCATATTCTCAGTCACTAGTATTACATGAGAGTTGTAAGAAAATGTAATTTTACTAGACATAGGATATTCTATTTCAGAGATCCTGTCTACTGCAGTCTTCTGGAAGTAAAGCTTATTCTTGACAGCATGATTAACTCAAGGAGAAAAAACACCAGAAAACAGAATTAAGCTCTTGAACAGCACTTTGCAGTTAGCATTTTGTGATGTCTGCGTATCAGCCAACAGAACTTAAATATACCTCGTACCCTGCTTGGCATGAAATGCCATTGGTGTTCTTTCCCATTTAATTTATACAGGCAAAGCTCCATACTCTTGGTCCATCTAGCTAGACATCACAAGTGGGGTATCATCATGTCACAGTTTCAGTTCCATCCCATGTAGAGATTTTTGCTTCAGGCTGCCATTTTTCCACAATCCCGGTAGCCACCAAGTATTTTTCTGAACTTGTTAAATGCAAGAGGCACCTGTAGCCTCCCACAAATTAAAATGATGACTGAGAAACTTCTGATACAGTCACAAAGTCCATAAGGCTTTGTTTCCCTTTAGAATATGAAGGATAAACACCCTTGCTTGAGGATGCTCAATTTTTGTGACATTTATCAGAACATACAGTTTCCCTTCCCAGCAGCAGGAGAGACAGTCCTTTTTCTGAAAACCTCTGCCAAATGCTTAGCGTGTGTTGAGAGTTGCCAGCTCTTGAGATCTCTTCTGGAATGTGATCCAAGTTTGGTTAGATCTGGAGCCAGCTTTGCTCCACCCTCCTGCCCAGCTGCCTGTCATGCTCACTCACATCCCAGATACATAGGCCATAAAGCCTTTGGAAGAAGTCATCAGAGCTCCCTCTCCTTCACATCTGAGCATCCCCACACTTCTTCAATAAGGCACAGAAAGACACAAGCAGTTACGGGCAGCTTCTCTCCCTCCTTCCACTCTCCTTTTAGGAATTAGATCTTGAGTTCTTCCTTTAACATCCAGCCCACTTCCAAAATAGTACTTTTGGAAAGGGTTACCCCAGCCTAGAATAAGAGGCAAGATCCCACAGGGCTTCTTTATTCCCCTAATGCCTTGCAGAGCATGTTCCAAAAATACTAGCAATTGGTCTGAGGTGTGGTCTGAGAGCTCACATAACAGGTCAGAGCTGGCTAACTGGAAGGTTGACAGGGCAAATGTAAGGCATTACTGAGGCAACCAGGAGATAATCCTAATACACACACACACACGGGCACAGCTTACCAATGACATAAAAAAGACAGTACCAGTGAGGTGGGGGACATTCACTGCAAGACTTCCTCTTGTTATACTCTAACGTATGTTCTTGGCTTTATCAGCCCAGAATATGGTCCTTCCTTGGAGAACTGAGCCCCTTCCAACAGAGAACAGAGTACAGTATAATCTTACTTTTAAAAAATTTGAGCCAACCTCAGAGCTTCTAGGATCTGGCTTATGGTTTTGAGCCTTCAGATTGCCAAAGCCTACACTGTTGGGTGATTCATTCTTGTACTATTCACTGCATGTCAAGGGAAGCTGCTGCATGAATGCTTGCATAACTCATTCTAGAGGACAACTGAAGTCCCAAAACATCTATTGTAGGAGGCAGATACACAACCATAAAGTGTTTCAAAAAAACTATGAAAAAAGTGCAGAGTTAGACCATTGCAAATATTATTGGCTCTAAATATATGAAATATTTTCAATTAAATAAGTATCTTTCACTTTTCCATTTAAGTTTTATTTCTTTAAGAAAGTTCTTCGTTCTAGACGCTACAAAAAATCCTTTTCTTTATAGGAGTATTTAATATAAAAATGTGAGACCTAACAAACACAACATTGAGTTTGAAATCCTGTTAGTAAATATCTTGCTCATTTACAACATACCTTGTTAATGCCAAGGGACTAAGTGGGACTTAATAGGTGTTAAAAATAGGAGTGAAAAATAAAACTAAGCTACTGAACACTGAGAGAGGCCTTAAACATTAAAATACAGGAAGTATTGTTTTTTATTTCTTCATCCCATTTGAGAGGGAAGGAGTTGCTTTTATTCAACCCTCAATCTCCACAGGCTTTTCTTTTAACACTGCCCTGGCACACCAGGGGAGGTACCCCAATAAGGGTGCCGAGTTATCTGCTTCAAATTGCTTCACACTCCACCTTGCCCTTTTCCTGTCACTTTTCTGTGAATACACAGAATCTTGCTACAGAAACAGCTTATGGTGTTTTTTTGCTTTTGTTTTCCCCAAAGGCAATCTGCAGGTTCTTTCAGACTGTTGGAGGCAAGCTAGCACACCTATCTGTGTCAGCCCTAGAATAGTATGGATGCAGATTCAGAACTGCCAATCAGACAGGAGACACGATAGCACTTTATGACTTCTCCAGTGGCAAAACTAGCTCAAGATGTATGCAGTTTGCTGCATTTCCACTTTTGCTGATTCAGCTGTCTACAAAGTAGACTCTAACCAGATCAATAAACCCAGTAAAAAGCAAGACTAGGAAAAGTCTGTACCTGCACAGTTTAAAGTGCATGAAGCATTCAGGAAAAAACCTGGCTGCAAAGTGAGGACCTCAGCTTGAAAACCCAGTTCTTAACGTATTGTGTAATGATCTCTGATCCATTGATCAGTTCAAGGACAATGTGTCGGATGTGTCAGAAATGTCATTTCATAAAACAAATTCAAGCAGACAGCAGAGACAACAAAAAGTTACTAAAGCAATACCCACATAGAATGAAACAGTGCAAGACAGAGACAAAGCTATCTGACAAACAAATAAACAAGATAAGTAAAGAATGTTTTCCGTTATTTGAAGTAGGGTAAGCTACAATATCAGAAACAAAAAAGGCAGTTGTTTAACATTAGTAGAGGGGAAATCAATAGAAAAAGCAAATCTGCTAGTGGAGAGGTAGAAGATGAGTGGAACAACCTAACCAGGGACTCTACATCTGAGAGTTTCACAGTAAATTAACTAAACTTATCTTTATGACACCTTTATAAAGTAACATTCTTGTTTCAAAGATGAATGACTAAATTACAGAGGAACCTCATGGTGGAGCCAACTACCAAACTTGTATCTCACATTCCCTCCAAGCTAAATTGTAAAAAACTTTTTGAAGTGTTTTCAAGTATTTCAAAAAGTAAAAATAAGAAAGGGGGGGGGGGGGGGGGGGGGAGGGCGGGGAAGAAGGAAAGAGATACTATACAGAGTGTTACTGAGCAGAGACATGATTTTCCCTGACCTTCCACTATATTTCAAATTTAACTCATTGCCAATTTGAATAGTAGCCACAGTAGCCTCTTATCTAAAGAGGGGGTTTAGGGCATACCTGTAGTAAGCAGAAGTAGTCCCTTTTGTTGATTAAGTACTCTGTGCAGATTCATTAATTTGTGTTAAAGTCAGACCTAACTTCTCTCTCTTCTCTTCACAGCTACTCCAAAACCCAGAAGTGGACTTGTACAGGAGACCAGTTTCATTACAGCTCCTTTCACCTTGTAAGCAGTAGGATCATGTCTATATGAGTAAACAGTGCAGCATAATAGAAGGAGACATCTAAGGTGAAATAACTGGCACCGAGTACCCAACATCTACTCTGTATGTATTGCAGGGATTTTACATCCAACTAGCTTGAAACAGCTAAACAATTATTAATAACTGGAGCACATTATACTCAATCCTGAAATATTCCTCCTAGTTTAACTTCATTCAAAAGCAATCCAGCTGGTTCCTTTGAGATCACTCCACAGTGCAAACCATAACATAGTAAAGAGGCTGGTTTGCCTCAAAAGCATGCTGATCACACAAAAGCCCTAATGTAGACCCCCGTTCTGTCTCACAAATTCATCACTGTGTCATACACAAAACCTCAAGTTCCTGTTCTTCTTGTGCAATGTGATGACTGGCTGAACAACACTAGCATGCAGCTGAGAGCTGGGAACTTGGGAGTTCTGATCTCTGAGCTATCACCGATCCTCACCATCAGTGGAACAGACTCAGATCAGGAGGACATGTTTACCTGCAACATACATGATTATTCAGATTGGCTTGGATACACCATCAGGCTTGGGCTTGTTTGGCATGCAAATTATCCCTAAGGGAAAGAAGAGATGTGCCTACAAGGGGAAAAAAATTCTTTTTGCCTGGAATCCAGATGCTGCAGGAACAAAAAAATCCCAATCTCAAAACAGACACCTCTGTGGCCTTCCTCAACTATGACACGTATTCAGTCTATTCAACCTAGACCCACAAATCATTACTACCTGGGTTGAGGAACTGCTGCAGACTGCTTTGGTCCACAGTCTGAAGGTAAAACTGGCTAAGCATTCATTAAAGCTTCCAGTAATGCAATGAGTTACCTTAACAATTTCCTTCTCACTGTGATACAGACAATAACCCATGCAACGCCTCTAAGGAGGAATCACAGCTGTCATTTCAAAGTTAACATCTTAGACTATTAAATCACTAATTTGGTTTACTATTTTAAAGACTTACCTTCTAGTCATTTAGACAGGCCTTGCAGAGCACTGGGAGCCATTCCAAATCACAAATGAAATTAGAATCTAAGCCTGTAAGAGAAATCTCAGTGCATTTCCCGATCAGCAGACATATACTCTCTTCCAGTTCTGCTCCCATAGTCCAGAAGATCCAGGGAAAGATCTGAGTATACTCTGTGATACTTACTGTATCTCTGTATTCCAAAAAAGGCTGACTTCCAATAAGTTGTGTATTCAACAATAAATGCTCTTGACCAAAAATAGTTCAGTGTTCAATTACCAAGTGCATTTTCCTATACTGAGGATTCAGTTTTGCTGAATGCCCTGAACGAGACGAATAGAAATGTGACCGAGTTTCCTGGTGATACAAACTTATTTAGGGTAGTCAAAAAACTGGCTGCAAGGAGGATCTTGTACTGAGTGGCCCGGAGATAAAAAGGCAGGTGGAATTCAGTGGTGATAAATGCAAAGTATTGCACATGAGAGAAGTATTTCTAAATAGATAAAGATGATGGGTTCTAAATTAGTGCTGTGACTCAGGAATAGAAGTTTGGACTAAACTGAAAACTGCATCTCTCTGCTCAGCAGCAGTCAAGAACATTTAAGAAACGCTTTGAAAAGGAAACAGAAAACCTCTTTATGCTCTAAGAAAATCAGTGTACCCACTTCTTGAATACCAGTCACAACTGCTCTAAGAAAGCACATAATGGATAGGAGAAATAGAGAGAAAGTTTGGTGAAGAATAGTATAAATAGGGCAGTTTTCAGAAAAAATGAGATGTGGACTCCAGCTTTGAAAAAAGATGACTAAGGTTTATATGAAATATTTCTGTAAAGTTTCTGCTGTGCCAGAAAATGCTTCCAGCCCCTGACAGATGAACAATGCTGAATTCTTGAAGTTCTTCAACACTTGTTAAGCATGACTGGATAGCATGATTATGAGGCATAAATATAGAAAATCCATTTCACTAAACTGAGATTAAGAGATGTTCCAAAATAATATGAGCTGAAATAAAATACGACAGGGTGAAGAGACTTGCAGGTTCTTCTCACCAGTGTATATTTACACAAGCCTATAAGCTGTCTCAAAGTCAAAGACGTTTTTCCAAACTCTGTTTCCCAAAACTTGATTGTCTTGTCATCTCCTATTACACCATCAGATTCATGGAGAGCCAGTGTTTTTCATTCTAACACCCACCATTGTCCTTATTATTGATGAGTTCTTGAAATTCTACCTGTTGGGGTTTCATGTTTTAGCAAAGTAACAAGCATATTCACAAAGGTTAATTTGGATTCAAATGTTAAATAATGGACAGGTTTAAAATATGTTAAGGAAAGTTCCTTCAAAGAACAAATGGATATTAAATTTGCTAAAAATGGGAGAACTAAATGTTAAAATAAAAGTATTTTTTTCCATTAATTCAGAAGATGTTTACATTATTGGTGTGTATCTTATCCATGCATACATTTACAATAATTATCTTCACATATTGCTTGCACTACTTTAACTATAAATGACCTTTATTTCTTCCTTACAAAGAATATTTATTATTAAGTTTTCAAATTATTCAGAATACAAAAACAAGCCTCTGTCACAAGGTGCAGAGTCACAGACACAAGAGAAAAACTGGATGTTCCTGAATGTTACCAAAGTAACACATCTTGTTTCTGGAGCTCTACATAAGTAGAAAAAAAGTCAATTTTTGTCATGCTGCTGAAAGGACTGGGGCAACATGTTGAGCAACTCAGCTTCTCCCACAGACAGTAGCCATTTCAGAGGCTCATGAAGAATAAGTTAATAAAATGCAACTTTTTATTTCCTATTAAATTGAAGAACAATAAATCTGAAGACTGAAAGCATAAGCTTCAGATTTTATGGTGGAACATGAACTAGTTGGAGTAGTTTTTTGGCTAAACATTGATTGACCATTACTAGAAATAACACAGAAAGAGGCATTTCCATGTCCTGCAGGAAAGTGGGAGAGGGTCTGTTCACCAGGGAGAATAGCGATATGACAAGGGGTAATGGCTTTAAGCTCAAAGAGGGTAGGTTTAGGTTAGACATTGGGAAGAAATTCTTACTGTGAGGGTAGTGAGGGCCTGGCACAGGTTACCCAGAGAGGTTGTGGAAGCCCCATCCCTGGAAGTGTTTAAGGCCACGTTAGATGGGGCTTTGAGCAGCGTGGTCTAGGGAGGGTGTCCCTGCCCACGGTAAGGGAGTGGAACTAGATGATCTTTGAGGTTCTTTCCAACCCAAATCAAGAACAAAGTCAAGGATTATGTTCTTATTGCCAGAAACAAGGCTGTTACTCAGTATCTGGGAACTCTTGTATTGATAAAATAATCTACAAAGAGTTTGTGACTAGAACGGCGTTAACAGAAAAAAGGTAAGTACTCTGATGAGAAGCATGGAGCAGAATGTATGTTAATGTGCCTTTCAGAATAAGGGCCTGGTGACAAAATATAGTTTAAACATGGTTTTCATTAGATTTTCTGATTTTAAGTATTAAAGCTCATCGTGGCTGGGTCAAAATGCGGCCGTGAAAAGGTTATTAGAAAAGTTATTATTTCTAGTCTGCAGAGGACATAATAATGTAAACATAAAAAACTTTGGTGTCTGTGTGTTTTGGTTTGTTTTTTAAGAGCTAGATTAGTATATTTGGTACATGCAGGAAGCATGTAATATTTCTCTTTCTTCATTATATATAAACTGTTTGATGGCTTTTTCCATAAAAGTGGTTTGCTTTTTCAATGACTCTGTTAAAAATCTATTAAAAAAAAAAAAAACAAACAGTGGTGTAATAATGATTGCCTGTACAGGTTGCAATAGAACAGAATCAGAAGCCCCATGTTCTGGTACAAAAAATGACAGAACTGTGATTCAGTGCTATGTTAAAGTTATAAAGAAATCAAATCTAATGCTGAGAATTTCATCATAAAATATTAACAAATTCAAGGTTAAAGTTGTTCATGACACATCCAGTAACTCTGCATTAAAAAAAAAAAAGGGGGTGGGGGGATTTAATTGGTTTTAGTTTGAAAGTAATCCAGCAGAACAGAATCTTAACAGGTTGCATATGATTTTTATAATCATTCATATAACATTGCCTTCCCTGGTTTATTTGAGATAGGTTTTTCATGCAGCTAATTGTCTCTGGCAGTTGGACAAGCTGAACATGCTGAGTGTATGTGAAGCAAGTCGAGGCCTGGGCATGGCCTATATGCTGAAGTATGCTGACATTTTACACACGGCAAAACAAAGAATCATGGAATCGCAGAATGTTTTGGGTTGGAGGGACATCAAAGATCATTTAGTTCCAACCACCCTGCCACGGGCAGGGACACCGTCCACAAGACCAGGTTGCCCAAAGCCCCATCCAACCTGGCCTTGCACACTGCCAGGGATGGGGCAGCCACAGCTTCTCTGGGCAGCCTGTGCCAGGGCCTCACCACTCTCACAGTAGATAATATTTTTCTAACGTCTAACCTAGACCTATCCTTCTTCAGCTGAAGGCCGTTACCCCTTGTCCTATCACTACATACCCTTGTAAACAGCCCCTCTCCATATTTCCTATAGGCCTCTTCAGGCACTAAAAGACTGCTGTAATTTTCCCCCAGAGCCTGCTCTTCTGCAGGATAAACAAGCCCAGCTCTCTCAGCCTGTCTTCACAGGAGAGGTGCTCCAGCCCTCTGATCTTCTCTATGGCCCTCCTCTAGGCTCGTTCCAACAGCTCAATGTCTCTCTTTAACCCCATATGGAGTACTGCAGCCAGCTCTGGGATCCCCTGGTAAAGCACTGTGCTGCACTCATGTCTACCCTGTGGGAAAGTGAGACCACTGAAAACACCAATGGGCATGTTTTCATCCTGGGATTCTGTGCTGATACGCCAGTTCAAAAGGTGGCTCCAGAGCCTGTGTAAATAGAATGTGTCTTAAATGCATTTGGACAGTTAAGTTTGACACACAGCCTACCCACACCTGAAAGGTCTTACTCACGTCAGTAACTGACTGTTCAGGATATATGATACTGTTGACAAATCTAATATTTTGCATAAAGACAGAGGGGTAACAAGGGGTAGTGTTGTCTCCTAGATGGCTCCTTTTTGAACTCAGGACATTTAAGGTCATAGAGATAGCACAGCTGCTTTTAGGCAATAGTTCAGTCACATGGAAGGCTGAGGGAAAGAACAGCAACCATAGAAGACAGGAAATTCATGGGACAAGGTAAAGAAAGCTTAATAAGTGAAGGTAAAGAGAAAGGGGAAGAATGATGCAAAACCAATTACTACTTCTTATAAGCAGACCAATGCTCAAGCAAACTCAAAGCAATGGCTACCTCCCCTAAATCCTCCCCTCTGAGTTTTTATTGCTGATCATGATGTCATACGGCATGGAGCAGCCTTTTGGTCAGTTGGGGTCAGCTATCCCAACGGTGTCCCCTCCCAACCTCTTTCCCGCTCCCAGCCTACTCCCTAGAGGAGAGGAGTGAGGGAAAGAGAAAGCCTTGATGCCGTGTAATGCTCAGGAATAGCCAAAACAATGGTGTGTTATCAACACTGTTTGGGTCACAAATCCAAAACACAGCACCACGTCCTGCTATAGAGGAAATTAACTCCATTCCAGTCAGACCCGAACAAGCATCTTCACAGTTTTAAACTCACTCACTTCAGGAAATCATTGTGTTCTACCTGAAAAAGACAACTAATTGCTTTTACAGGTCGATGCCAGGGTCCCACATTTTTTTGCCATAAACACTAAGGTATATCACAAATGTGGACACTTCAGGTTTTGATACTGATGAGACCACTTGCTCTCCACATTTTTTTCTGGCAACTTTAAAGCAGAATTATTTTTATTTTTATTGTAAGGAAGTGATGAGAGTTTTCAAGTGCTTTGTTCCAAAGCACACTTACAGATATAATGGCAAAATCACTAGTGTCTCATTCTTCCCTTGTCCTGACCCTCTCCCTCAGTGGGCATAATCGGTTTTCATAATGAAGATGTAATGTACTGTACATATCATCACAATATCAGACTATATTAAATCTATGCCAGCAACATGCTATTGGAAGTTAGTATTGCTCCTTCACAGCAGTTATCTGTAAGTCACCATTCCTAGGAAAATTTCTCTGTGAATATCACTGAAGTTCTTGCAGCAAAACTCTTGATTTCTTGTTGTTTTCTTAATTTGGACTGACTGTGTCCCTTCTGGGTTCACACACAGCTTGTACAATCTCGCAGTTAAATAGTCTGAGAGGAACTCAACTGTTCCAAAAAAGTTACCACACTATTTTGCAACATGAATAGTGTGATATTTCATAGGGCTCATCTAAAAAGGGCACTGCTCAGGAATAGCTATTACTTTCAAAGCTGACAGTCTATCTGTCTCCAGCTTACCTTGCAATGATAAGATGAGCCTTGCTTCAGATGCAGGGAGGTGTGCTCAATAATAATACTGCTGTCCCTCTGGAGGTAATTTTAAGGAGATCATACTTTGCTGGCAACTTACAGGTAAACTGTCACTGTTAAAATCTTGCAGAGAATTCGGACTGTAAATGTCATGAACAATAGAGTTTCCTTTTACTGAATCTCCAGGTGAGGGCCCAGTCTATCTCGCGGGTGAAGGTCACACTCCAGTCAAATTTTCTTCCTTGCGCTCACAGAAGCAAAGTCAGTTTAGATTTACTCCACTGAGCCATTCTACAAAATCATAAGGATGAAGGAAGAGACAGGTTCCCCTTGCAAGCAATTGCAAAGTTTCATAAAATGTCCTTTATTTTAGGACTGCCTTTCCCTCATACCTGTCCCTTATTTTTTTCTTCTATTCTCTATATAATTCTGCATATCCCTAATCAGCATACCTGTTATCTAACTTTATTTGTATGGCAGCTACCTCATCTTCAAACCAATGAGGAAGTGCTAAGCAGGTTAGAAAATATGACAAAAAGATAACAACAGGGAGATACACTAGTCATGTAAGGTATGAATTCAGAGCTGCACTGTCAACCCTGTAAAAGGTTTATGGATTATGCTTGATTATACAGACAGACATAATCCAAACCATACAAAACCAAATAAATTGGATACCATGGAAACAGAGTGAACAAGACTATATAGTAAACCTGAATAATAACCCACTCATCCATCCAAAAGAAGAACTGATCTTTTTACTTCCCAGCAATACATATTGGATGAATATGAAATGTTGCTAGAATATAACTTTAGCAACATCAAGGTTTGGATTTAAAAAAAAAATAAACCACAAAACCCTAAGTCTTACATAAGCCAAATGCAATAATTTTAATTTTCTAATGGAACTTCAGCAACTGGATGTGTAATTTAAGCAAGATTAACAATCTGTTTCATATAGTTTCTGTTTTCATATAGATTCTGTGATATAGCAACCATCAAGGTCCTGATCTTGCAAAGATTTACATCCACAAATTGAAGTAAAGTTTTAAGTGTACTTGACTCCCAGACCCCTTCCTCAGCTCTGTCTTTCCCAACCAAATGAAAAACCTCATGTGATGGCTATTCAGACAACCACTGCAATGATCACTTTTTTAGCTTTAACTGTTTCAGCTCTCCCTTTGCTTCTCTCCATGGACACACATTTTTCCTGCTGCTTTGGCTGCTGGTGATTTCATCTTCAGTAGATTTACAGCCTGTTCCTTCTTCATCTCTCATTCAGTACCAAAAGAGTATATACCTGTCCATGGAGCTGCTTTTCAGAGCTTTCACCTTCATGTTAGGGGAACACCATATACACTAACTGCCTTTCAGGTCTGTCATAAAGATGTTCCTCCCAAAAGCTCTCTCTCCCCACAATGCTGTCAAAACCTTGTAGAGACAGACAAAACAGGTACGTTGCTACCACGGCTGTTTGGAGTGATCAGGAGTAGCTCACAGCTGGCTTTTTGTGAGCTGCCTCTTTCCACCTTTCCATTTCTCTAAATGTCAGGTGATTCTTATCTTAGTCTAAGCTCGAAACAGTTGGAGGCCAGGCTTCTATTTTTGTTCAGTGTTGCACAGTACATACGTGAACATACATGTGGTGTGGCATCCTGGGTTCACTGACAGTGTGAGTAAGTCTATATTCTCAAGGTCTGGAAAAACCGTGCACTGATATCCTCGTGTAACAAGGGTAGAAGGAACATGGAGGTTTGAGTGACAGGTTAAATCAGCACCAAGGGGAAGAAAGCTGGAAATGGACCTGACAGAACAGGCATGGACTTACATTCCTTCTTGAAGAAATGAGTGTCAAGGGAGGAATCAAGATGGTATTCGTGACTGGATGCTGGGGATACCTGATAGTCCTAGATTTCTCACAGAAGATGCCAAAACAAGAGGTGAGAAACAAGTTGCTGGGAAACAAAGACAGATCCAAAGGGTGATGTGCGCTGGCAGAATATGAGCACTGAAAGTTTAAATATACAAAGAAACGCGGTGCTTTAAAAAATATGCAGCAGTGTTTGTGTCATTCTGAAGTGAAGATCATGGTCTGCCTGAGAGAGCACTGGCTAAGTTATTACCTGAGGAGAAATGGAGTCTAAATACCTGTAGAGCAACAGGTGATAACTCAGTTTTTCTACAACCATAGGCCTATGAGCCTGATGTTCCATATGGTCAGACAGCTCGTACTTCAATAGGGGCCTCATGCCTGTCGCAGCCTGAGGAAGAATATTATGTGAATTTCCCTTGCTCAGGAGTACACCACACTACCATTCAGCTTCATGGGATGATTACAGCACCCAACTACATGTACTGCCTGCAGCTGTCTTACCACCAGCACCCTGCTAAATTGCGGCCAACTCAGCACTCAACCATCTGTATTAACTCTGGAATGTAAAGAAATTCTTAGGATGTCAATCACGTGCCTCAGTGCTTTCCAATCCTTGAAAGTTACTGGCATTCAAAGACAGGCTTGAGTCTAAATTACGTTCATTCTGGTCAATGTTGTCAATACCTAAAAAGGTACAGGCTGAAAAATATAGTCTACAGCATATGGAATGGGAAGAACAGAAAATAAGGAAGAACATTTAAGCTGTCCTCACCTGTAAAACTGTCTCAGCTTTTTGCATATGTGGACATAACAATCACTGTTCGAGTCACAGCATTTAAACAGGGCACAAGACATACATCCAGTGCACAGCAAAAACACCTAAATGCTTTCCATGTCAGAGCAAACAAATGATGCTAAGGTATTGTTTTATTTTTCCAGTGTTACTGCAAATGTGAGAGAAAATATATTTTATAAGTTCAAGAAAACTGCTCGAGTAAGGGTTACTTCTTTTGTAATGTGAATCATATGTAGGATAACCAGCTATTCATATATTGCCTACAACAGGAACCACTCTGTGCAGAAAAGTTGCCCTTCTAAAGTTTACTGGCATTAGAAGGTTTCCTCTGTGTGCTGCTTTGTTTTTTCTCCTGGTTTTCTTTTTTTAAAACTTCTGGTAATTGCTTTAAAAGAACAAAGCTCTTTGTTTAAGGGTAGCTCGGGGAGATCATAATTGCTATAAGGTACAAGACTGTTTCCAAGTATTTCTGAATTGCTTCTCTTCTGCATTAAATATTTAATGTCTAATGTTTGGCCAAACTGTAGAAATCCCCTCTGGAACATGGGTGATGACTTCAGGAAGAGAATGAAGACCTGTCAATTCAATTTTCAATATGACTCTCTTTAGAAAACCACAGCTATAAAAGAATGAGGTTTTTTTAAGAAAATAATAATAATAATTCCAGGAGTACATGAACATGTCCTCAGTGAAAAATATAAAGCAATTAATTCCATGCCTTTGAATAGTAGAGATTCACAGATCATGAATCTAAGTGATAATCACGCTTTCCTCCACCAGGATTTTTTTTTCCTAAAGTATTGCTGTTAATATAACCTGGTTGCTCATATTTCCCCCTCCCCCTCATGCACCCAGTTCCTCTTGGATTTTATCAGACAGACTCCTCACACTTATCCCCAGCTAGAGCCAAGAGTGACGTTATCTGCTGGTATCCGGCAGCAAGGCTGTAACCCAACTGCCCAGAAGGGAAGTGTGTCAAGGCTTCTATTGACTAGGAAAATCCTGCCGCATCAGCAAAACAGCACCTGCCCCTTGCGCAGATATTCTCCCTCCAGATGTCCTGTTTCCACCTACGAGACCAGGGTGTCCCAGGAGAGCTGACAACCTCTTTTTCATTGTGTTAAAACTTGATGGCACACTGGGAATAAATCATTTCAAAGCCTAATGAAAACAAGCATCTACTTCCTCCTAGCCAACGATACGCGCCATCCAGCGTGGAGGCAGCGGATCACAGAACATGTGCTAAACATTACAAAAGCTGCCCATTTTGAAACTCTGCAAACTGCTAGTCTTTGTCAGCCTGTTTTGGCTTCTGCCATGACCTAGGGACACCATTGTGCTACTCACCCATCGTTGCTAACTGATCTTCACTAGGCAGCTAAATATACCAGGGACTGATGATAGAGCTTCACAACACCTTGCTGCGGCTGCGCAGGAAAACCTCAGGCAGGGCATACAACCCACTATACTGAACTGACTTCTAAAAGGCTAGGAGGGAAAGAGATTAAAAGGAATGTCAGTGGAAGAACAGAGCTTCTGCCAGTTAGGAATGTAGTACAATTTCAATTTTTAAAACTAATATTAATTTGGATATGTTGCGTGCTACCTGGCTTTAAAGTTAAATACATTTGTAACATCATGCATATTGCATAGAATAGAATATGCTAGAATTCATAGAATGTGTTAGGCTGGAAGGGACTTTTAAAGGCCATCTAGTCCAATGTCCCTGCAGTAAGCAGGGACATCTTCACTACGTCAGGTCTCTCAGAGCCCCATCAAGCCTGACCTTGAATATCTCCAAGGATGGTGCCTCTGCTGCCTCTCCAGGCAACCTGTTCCAGTGATCCACCACCCTCATACTGAAGAACTTTTTCCTAATATCCAACCTAAATCTCCCCTTTTCTAGTTTAAAGCCATTACCCCTCGTCCTATTGCTACATGCCCCCATGAACAGTTCTTGCCCAGCTTTCCTACAGGCACCTTTCAGGTACTGGAAGGCCGCTATAAGGTCCCTCCAGAGCCTTCTAGTCTCCAGGCTGGACAATCATTAAGTATATAAAAAGAAATAGGAGGTTTAGTACTGCATTTATTGTTACTCAGAAATATTGAACTATTAAATAAGTTGCCATGTTGTGATCATTATTGTATATCCTCTAATAACTTCTTAACATAGCCTTCATACTTAGTTTTTACAGCATCCCTTTTCCACATCCCTTTTCCTAATACAGCAGCTGCTCACAATAAAGGAGGTTGGTTGGTTGATGTATGATGGTTTACTTGTTTCTGAACTAGCCAAAAGGTAGTTTTCCACCTTTCTCCTCCCTCCCCCTTCTCTTGCACATTCAATCCAAGTTTCTCAAGAGCACATGTTCAATGTGCTATTAAGAAAAATGACCATAGGTGAAGATTACCACACTCTGGAAATGCATTGCTTACTTCAGGAGAGAAAGTTTCTCCCTGGAGAGCCCACAGTCCAGGGGAGTCTCTGGATCTCAGGGGACAGCATGGGCTCCCTACAATCCAAGAAAAAAAGCTGTATGTCCTAAATTAGAACCTAATTTCGGTTTTCAAACTGAATTCTGGGGATCCAGTAAATTCTAGTCTTTCTGAAATTTGATTTCCTCACACTGAAGCATGCCACATACAACTGCCAAGCCACAGGCTAGACCCAAAACAAATATTTTAAAAATGGTGAATGAAATAAGTAATTCCTAAATTTAGATTTAAAAGTCCCCAATGTTGGCACATTCCTTACTTCTACTGGCAATGAATTTTAAAAGCAAGTGACTGTTCCATAATCTAAGCAACAGTTAATAGGCCAGTGTCTACTGATCTCTAATAGATAGGCATGCACGTGTGAGTAAGTGCACACATGAAAGAGAAAAGAAAATTATGAGGACCAAAGCAATGACTCTTCTGTATTTGCTGAGATGATCGATTGATGTATGACCAAACCCTTGGGAGCTGCATATATTGCATATATTTGGAAGTCAAAAAGTATCATGATTTAGGAAGCAATTTCACATGGTCAGGAGCAAGATTAGAGGTCAGCAAGTGTTTAGCAACACAGTAAAGGAACCCCTCTGACATCCAGAGTGAGCTGACACACTTGCATATAACACACTTCCTTAGTATTTGGTTTCAACAGCAGCTAAGGGTCCTACATGTTTCTGAGAACAAAGTATCTCAGATAGGTCACCCAAAAATTGTGTCACATGAAACTATTGAACACTTCTGGAAACTTGGCCTGGCTGCTGGAAACTGGCGTCCTTTAACAGTACGCAAGCTAAAGTAAATACTGAGAAACTAAAATGTAAAATTATTATAAAACAAGCCCACCTAAAAGTTCAAGCACAAAGTAAAAACATCTTTAAAGAGCCTGATTAAAATATAGTAAAAACTATTTTTAAACAAGATCTTAAAATCAGAAGACTGAGCCAGGAACGGAGAGGAAGTAGAAGCCAAACCACAATCTTGCTAGAAGACACCCGAGTATATAATGCCACACACTTTTTCCATCCTTGAACATAAGAAATTTGGACTGCATTTCTCCAATTTTGGTACCTAGGTATTGAACATGATTGTTTTACCACATTGCTTAAGCTCTCTGCCAACAAGCCACATAGCATGAGAATGGTTGAATGAAATTCAAAACAATTAAGTACAAAGCATATTATATATGACACAAATGTCATGTTAACTTCTCAAAGCAAAAAATAATCTTCATTATTTACATATGCCTTTCATTAGCAGCCAAGGAACTAACTCTGGAAGCAAACCCAATTTCTTTATGTAGCGTTATCACTAACATAAAGGTTTTCCAGCAGGACCAGAACAATAGATTCCCTTCTGAACTGACACATAATGGAACTAGAAGGTCTACATAAGTCATGGTTTTTGTCTGATCTCAAATGGTGGAGCACCTAGGTATGCCTTTGGAATCACAACACCAAGACTGCCACGAATCCGGATTACCCATCTGTCTGACCCAAATCTTTTCCAGGCAGGGGTGTAAGGGAGGTAAAGAAGTTATTGTTTCTAGAAAAAAAAAAAATTAAAAAAATTTTAAAATAGAACCTGTTACTCACAGAAAGATGTGTAATACCTTTGAAGTTCTTCTTATTTTTTGTTTGGGTTTTTTTTAAATATGCCCAGAGGTGATCACTGTTAGCACACAGGACATTATTGGAAAGCAAATTCTTTGTCTGATTTACAAAGTTTAGCCGTGAACTGAAGCTATTAATAAACTTATCCTTCCTGCTCTTTAGACTTCTACCACAACTGCTATTCGGATTTATTCATGATTTCCTTTTATTAGAGACATGCCAAATCTGCTGCATTGTCCATCTGGAAAAATGCCCGCTGTTCACAGCCACTGAAGTAGTAGTCAGATATTAATCTTAATTATTTGCATTGCAGCCTTCCAAGATGTTTCCACTCCTAGGAAAGTTTTAGAACAATGTATTATTTTTAACAGTTTATGTTAAAACACTTTCTTATGAAGCTGATTTCTCAAACTTTAAGGTGTTGTTTCATTTGTACAAATGACTTCTTTTCAAATCTCATTTTGCATAAAAACTTGTGGTTCCACAATTGTCCAGCGTCTCAGAACACAGGATTGCTTCCAGAGGAATCAGAGATACTTTTCCTGTGTAAGCATTGTTTCTAATTAGATACTACCGGTAGTGGCACAAGTAAAACGAAACACGCCAAAAAAAACGCAAGCAAAAATAAGCAACTCCCATTCACAGCATTAAAAATGAACCAAAAATATAAGTGAGTAGTATGGGATCAATTTTTTTTTCAATTTGAGTTCCAAATATTCATATGCAGACATTAAAGTAGCCTAACAGAAAATATTAAGTAGGTCCTGTCTTTATCTACACCAAGTGTCAAAAGGGAGTGAAGACAGAAGAAGAAAACCTGAGCATCCCTCCAGAAAATCAAACAAGCTTTGGGTAAATATGTTTAGTAGTATTGTCTTCCTTGTCACTGAAGATCCTTTTCAGACTCCAGAGGAAAGGAATGATCAGGGTAAAGCTTCCAGATCTGATCACAGAATCACAAGGTTGGAAGAGACCTTTGAAGATCATCGAGTCTAACCACTCCCATCCTATGCTAAACCATATCCCTAAGTACCTCATCAACCCTTTTTTTGAACACATCCAGGGAAGGTGACTCAACCCCCTCCCTGGGCAGCTTGTTCCAGGCCCCAACAACTCTTTCAGTAATTTTTTTTTTTCTAATATCCAATCTGAACCTGCCCTGGCACAGCTTCATGCCATTTCCCTTTGTCCCATCTCCTGTCACCTGGCTGAAGAGACCATCGCCCACCTCTCTACAACCTCCCTTCAGGTAGTTGTAGGTGGTGATAAGGTCTGATGGCATAGACGGGATGAGTTAGAACCAACTTCTCAGGATACCCGCTCTCACAGCAGCAAAGACACACCTTCGGGGTTTATTGAAACCAAAGTACCATACACATGCTACCACCACTGTGATTTCCCTCATATGGACCTCAGTCCCACACCACAGTTAATAGCAACTCCCAAAATGAAGTTTATAGGCAGCAGTGCTTTGTTGAGGGGTTAGAGCATTACAGAGCAGAATCTGGGAGAAAGAACACGTGTGCAGATGTACCATCATGCTGTTGTATGCAGCTCTAAATGATTAAGGACATGGACCTGTTGGATCACATCCAGAGGAGGGCCACAAAAATGATCAAAAGGCTGGAGCACCTCTTCTATGGGGATAGGCTGAGAGTTGGGCTTGTTCAGCCTAGAGAAGAGAAGGCTCATGGGAGATCTTATAGAGGCCTTCCAGATTCACAAAAGATCCATCCATGACAGCACTAGCTATATTGTGAGTTTTTCCTCAAAAGTTTGAGTGTATTACCTCAACTAAATCACAATACACCATAACTGAATTTCATAACTGAATATAAATGTTGGTTAAGAAATTAATTTGCATGGGAGGTTTCTCCCACTCAGGATCTGATTCAGGTACCACAGACCATAACACAAAAGCTGTAACAGTTCAAGCCTCTGAGAAAAGGGTCTCTATGTACTGCTGTAGAAAGCAAAGAAGCTTGGAGGTCCCGAGTAGGTATGTGTGGTGGGGGAGGAGGTCATAGATTATTGCTGGAATCATTTCTAGGTCACAGTCAAAAAAAAATAAAAGAACTTCAGTATCAGCCAGCAACAGTAACCAGGAATCTGCAGTATGTTGTATGGGGATTTGCTTATATTTTGACATTTATCCAGAAAACAGAAATTCCCCCTGCCAGGTTCTTAAGCCTGGGCCAATAATCCCTTATACATTCACAAGAGAGACAAAAGCTTCTCACTTTGTGGAGCCAAAAGACTTTGGCACCTTGCTATATCAGATGAGGTTTTTCGATAGCAGCACCACAACACTTCAGCCTGACAAGGTCATCTGTAAGTTCTCTCACCTGTAGAAGGGAATCAAGGGAAACTTTCAACAACTGTTTTGAAAATTGGTTATTAAATATTTTTTCCAGATGGAAAGCTAGACAGAGATGGGAAAGCAATAAGAGATCAAGCCACTTTTATGTCTGTGTTGCATTACTATCAAAGGTTTGAACCAAGGAGCAGAGCTTGATTTCTGCCTCTGAGGGGGCAAGATATAGAAGAACATGGATATTGTTGTTTTACATTTATATTCATTGCTTATAAATGGGCCCCAGCAAATTAAAGCTGATTCAAAAAGAGACTGGGAATTAGAAGTTATTCACCTAATTTTCATTAAAAATACCCACAGGATATTCCCATTAGCTCCGTTGCCCCTCAAAACAGCATCACTAATTTGGGAGAGAAGAGATGGAGGTCAGGAGATTGACAGAAAACAGCTAACTCACTGAAGAAAATGACATTAAAGCCAGTTTGATTTCACCTTCCCTCAACCAGCATATCTGCATGAGTCAAATACATGTTGACAGGACCAGAACTTTCATCTGCATCATCCTGTCACCACTGGCCACCCATTCATTATTGAATTACATCACAGATTGCAAAGCATCTCAGTCTTGACAACATAGTCAAGAGGAGAGGAGAGGGCAGGGGAGGAGAGGAGGGCAAGGGAGGGGAGGGGAAGGAAAGTAGAGGAAAAAAAAGCAGCAGCAGTGTATTTCACCACAGATTTTCATACAAATACAACCATTCATAGCATTAGCATAACAGCTGAGGAAAATGAATCTCTGACACATCATACATGGTCCTGGGTCCTCTACTCACACCTAGGGAGAAGACTTTGCAGCACTTGCTTGGACTGTCCTAAGTGGAAATCAGGCAAGTGTAGCAGCTTGGGATACTCATTTCCTCACATGAGCACACTGCAGAATATTTTCTTTTCTGTTCCATAATCCCACTTCAACTTCTTTCAATATCTAGGTTTCACAAACACAGCCCCTGAGGGCCCATGAAAAAGTTCAAAGCGGGACACAGACTGCTGTGGGGTGAGAACAGACTGTATTAATCATCTGCAATGGGGAAACTGAGTTGCTACCAGCAATTAAAGGAGGCTAATAGTTCTTTGGCTGATGTAAACACTTGTAGCCAGTAATTGCAGCTATTGCATATTCCCCAGACCTGAAGAGATTGAACTGCTGCCATTTTGTCTGAGAAGTGGTAACTGACAGCTTAATTGACTTTTTTAGATGGAGAATGGGAATTGAAGCTGCATGCTAACAGTAAAGGTACTAATTGTAAATCAACAGAAGTTTTAAAAAGAAACATGTGCAGTGTGGATTTAAGTCCTCATACTCAAGTGACTGGCAGCAAGGCTCAAGGAAAAGAACTTCTTTTCCAACATTTGACAGACACTGCTCTGCCATATAACCTACCACACCAAAAAAAGGAATGCTCAGGGCAGGGAAGAAGTAAGAGAAGCGTAAAAATTTTGGAGAATATAAAGCAGATCTAGGTGACAAATATTAAATGAATGGAGGAAGAAGGAGAAAAGCGTTACCTTTCATTTCTGCTTCCTTCTTAGCTATGCCTAAGTATTTGCAAATGTATATAACTATCCAACAAAGAAGCAGCAAATAATTATTTTGCTCCTCCCCATTACCTGGGCAATTCAGCAATTCTTCCCTACAGAAACCCTTGCCAGTCCAGCTCCACAAGCAGCTTTCCTCTGTGTACCACTGGTTCCTGTTCTTCTGCCATGAGTTTCAGCATATTCCTCACTTTCTCTGCTCCTTGTTGTTGGCTGAGCTGAGGGGATGAGAGAAGGCCTTAGCAGAGGAGCATGAGAACAGATAGCTCTTGGGTTTTTTTGAATCCCCAAGAAGAAGATAAAGTAAGCAAAAAAAATCAAGTGAAGAAAGTTGAGCTCTTCGAGCCCTTTAAGAGCTCTGCTCTATTCTTGTTCAGAAGGAACAACATGCCAACAAGTGGATGCAGAAAGGAAACAGCTAAAGAGAGCTTGGCTGTGACGATTGAAGGTGGGAGACTTTCATTATTCCTAGTTTCTACTTTCCAAACAGACCCATCTACATGATTCCCCTCCAGGAAGGCCCAAAAGCTTTCCTCTGGATAGGCAGCCCCACTCCCACAGGCTGATGCACTCAATGCTAAGAAGGTGAAGGAACCAAGAAGTATAAGAGCAAACAGGGTTTTGCATTGCCTTTCAGATAAAAGGACATTCCTATCTTTGCCTCTCACCCGTTCTGTTCTGTCATGTAGGATTTGTCCTTAGACTTCCTCTAACCCATTCATTCTGATTATACAGAAAATTAAGGTGGGAGCTGTTGGTCACCTTCCTTGACGATGGAATCACAGAATGGTTGGGTTTGGAAGACACCTCAAAAACCATCTAATTCAAATCCCCCTGCCATAGGTAGGGACACCCTCTACTAGACCAAGCTGCCCAAAGCCCCACCCAACCTGGCCTTGAACACTTGCAGGGTGGGGGCAGCCACAGCTTCTCTGGGCAGCCTGTGACACTGCATCACCACCCTCATCATAAAAAATTTCTTTATGCCAAATCTAAATCTACCCTCTTGCACTTTAATATCATTGCCCCCTGTCCTGTTACTGCTTAGAAACAGACTGGACATGGTGTTTTTTTCATCTGCAGGTGGTAAGCAATTGCATTTGTGCATCGCTTCTTTTATCTATGTATGTGTGTTGGCGTGTGTTTAACTAGTTAGGTGTTAGTGGTTTTGTTGTTGTTATTGTTCTTCTCATTGCTATTGTTATTGTCTCTCTTTATTATCCTATTAAATTGTCTTTATCTCAATCCATGAGTTTAGTTTGCCATTGTTCCCATCCCACCAGGGTGGGGTGAGCAAGCAGCTGCATGGTGCTTAGCTACCAGCTGGGGTTAAACCACAACACTGGCCCTCCTCTGGACGCACTCTAACAGGTCCATGTCTTTCCTGACATGGATGCAGTACTCCAGGTGAGGTCATACCAGAGCAGAGCGGTAGGGCAGAATCACCTCCCTCAACCTGCTGATCATGCTTCTTTTGATGCAGCCCAGGATACTGTTGGCTTTCTGGGCTGTGAGTGCTCATTGCCAGCTCATATTCAGTTTTTATCAATCAACACTCCCAAGTCTTCCTGCACAAGGCTGCTTTGAACCCATTCATTTCGCAGCCTGTAAACATGTTTGGGATTGTCCCAACCCAGTTACAGGACCTTGCACTTGCCCTTGTTGAACTTCATGAGGTTCCCATAGGCACACTCCTCAAATCTGTCAAGGGGTCTCTGGATGGCATCCCCTCCCTCCAGCACCATTCAGCTTGGTGTCATCCACAAACTTGCTGACAGCACACTCAATCCCACCATCCGTGTCATTAATGAAGATACAAAATCATATTGGTCTCCATAACAATGAAGGGATGAAGGGATCTTACTTAAATGGAAAAGTCTTCAGCCCCTTCAGGACAATAAAATATGAAATTCTAATAAACATGCCCCTTGTGTGACAAGCCTTTTCCTGCTGGAGCCCAGGGATCCTGCAGCAGGATATTAAGGAACAGAAAATTCCACTTCAGGTGATGCCTAGAGGTTTTTTTCAATCATACACATACCATCTAATAAAACTAACAAGAAAAAATACCCTATATTAATTCCCACTTCAGTAAACATTTCTTTCTTTCTCTCTTTCTCTCTCTTTCTTCCTTTCTTCCTTTCTTCTCTTTTTATTTTCTTTCTTCTCTTTCTTTCTTCTCTTTCTCTCTCTCTTTCTTTCTCTCTCTCCTTCTCTTTCTCTCTTTCTTATTCCTGCTTACAAAAGCCATGTGACAGGGAATTTTGAAACAAGAGATCAAGTCTGGTCAGCCAGCACAGCTGCAGTATTCGCCATAGAGGTACTTTTAGTACACGGTTTCCTTCGAATCAGCTTCTAACATCACGCATGTGAAATCTAAAATCCATGTTCTGCATACTGTGCCCTTGGAACCTCACAGCTTGTTTTCAGAGTCTTGCATCTTGTCTTGAGACCCCTGGTTTCATAGGAGCTGTAATAATTAGTGCTGTTAATCACTATGAAGCCTCGCATTCAGGTAACATTAGGCATCTGATGAGGCTGGAAGTTGAGAACTACATATGCAAATGTAAACTCCATCAGTTAAGTTGCACAACAGGGATGTAAAAGATAGATAAGAATGTGTTAAGGAGATGTAGCTGGGCATTTTCCAGTTCTTTAATACATAGTACACAGTATATATCTCCTAGGGAACCCACTTTGGCCGGGGGGTTGGACTCAATGATCTCTGGAGGCCCCTTCCAACCCCTACAATTCTGTGAATCTGTAATGGTAGGAACAGTGGTTCTAACATCCTTAAATGTTACTAAATTGCACACATCTGCTCTAGGAAGAAACCCAATTTTCAGCTGTGATCCAACCAGAGCTCTTTGACTACCATGGGAAGTTTTCTTAATTTAAGAAATACACTTAGCTGGGAAGACAGAGTTTAGCAAAGACTCACAGCTGCCTTGCGCATACCACGCAGAAGTCATCAGCCTTCCTGGGAATGGAGGAAATCCCACAAGTTAGAGGTGTAATCAGAAAAGTACCTTGATATTAACAGCTAATTAAGGGGCAAATTATTGGTGGATGTGTGGGATTGGTAACCACACTTATGTTTTAACCTTTCCTTCCTCTGCTACATCTGAAGCTTACTCCATAAATGGTTACCTGGTCTGATTTTTATAGCAGTGAAGTGCCTTTTAAAAAGCAAGAACATCAATAGACCATCAGATCCATATCTCTAATGACAAGATTATGTGAGCTAAAAATGCTAACATGATCTAATCAAGGTATGCAATATAATAGATCAGAAAAGGTGGCAACAGTAACAAAAGACTGAACAGATTTCCCACCTTACTGGACACTGCAATGGCAGCTCCACCTTGCTCAGCATTATTAAAGATCAAGTGCTCTGATCTATTCAATTTTGTTGTGGCAAGAAGGGAATATGGCTGGTGAATAGAGTGACTTTCAGGACAAATTATTTATTATCACTTGCATTTATGTTAATTTAAACAAATTTTGGCACGATGAGTCTTTGTTCCTTAATGGAAGCTGTGCCTAATGGAGTCACTGAGATAGTAAATTTTATGGCTTCAAAATTAGACCATGTAATTCTGGGACTGGTGCATTACCTCTCAGCTAATCTGATAACATACATAAAACTATCAAGATAAAATTAAAAAGGTTAAAAATACAGGATGACAGGAAATCCAAACTTAACTCTTGTACAAGAAACTGCAACTCACAGTGACTTCAGCAATGCAATACTCAGAACAGCTGCTTCAGCAACGAGTTTCACACAGTATCTGAAATCCAGGAGTCTGAAAATTCATTGGATATCAGTTGAAAGTTTCTTGTCACCAACAGAGAGTAACTTCACACAATGACATTGACATTTTCCTTTCAGTAGTTATGAAGTTTCCATGTAAGAACATCATCTGCAGCACTTTTGTGAGCAGTGGTTGAAAAGGAACCTGATCCAAGAAGCATAGTGGAGGCCCCTTCCCAGGCATTCATCACTGTCCATTGGTTGTCTCCTCAGCTTTCAAAGGATCACCTCAATGACTCACGAAGACTTTGCACTACATTTACTCAAACCATATTTTTCTTCTTAGAGGTAACATCTGAGTTTTCTCATTAATTGGCTTTGGAGAATCCCATGTGAGTGAGTAGTCAGTGGCAAAAGAGAAAGGGAAATGTGTGTAGAAACCAAGAACCAGGGCAATGTGTGAAGCACTACTGCTGCAGCTAGAACTCCCTAAGTAAGTGCTGGAGAAATGCCAAATGTCCCAAAACCAATCCGATTTATTTGCAGAGCAGGCAGAGCTCTTCTGCACAAAGTAATGAACAAAAGTGGGGGGTTTAATATTGCACAACCATATTTGTTTACTAATGTACTGCTAAGTTAAAAAGAAAAGCTGATTGCAATTATATGCCAAAAAGTAACACAGAAAGAGTGGAATTCCTGAACCATGTCTGTTTTATACAAGCATCCACCAAGGAGATACTTTTGATGAGATATAATAACAGATCAGAGACTGCTGAATCTGACATGCAGTTTTGGAGGAACTACAGAATATGTCTTTCTAGACAACATTGTAATGGAGACCTGAAAACCCTTGCTGAAGAAATAATTGCTTAAAAACATGATAATTCACATTTCAGAAATATAACTAAAACTTGCCAGACTTTAGAACATAACTGTATCAGTCTGAAGTATTTTGAGGGAAAACAAAACAATTTCTTATGCACCTAGGACAAAAAAACCCCACAGATGCCCAGCAAAATGCAGGAGCAGATGGAACTGAAAGCTCTGTAGTATATTTGGTAAAGAAAACCTAGGATTAACCAGCACAGGAAGGTTTTACACTCGTGGAGGTACAAGTTGTGTCCTGACTTGGGATAAAGCTTTATGAAATTGCTGTGTGAGATCAGAACATTATCTGCAGCGCTTTAACAGCGCAAAATCTTTCTGCAAAAGTCTGCACAAAAGAACAGGTTGTACTTAAGAGGAGAGGGGGAAGGTATGCTTAATGAAAATTACTGTCACAGGATCACAGAATCAGAAAGGTTGGAAAAGACCTTTAAGATATTTTAGAGAGAAAAGACCATGGAGAACGGTGCAGGGAGTAAACCCTGGAAGGATTTTGAGATCCAAGTGATAAAGGAGACTGACTGAGAAATATCGCAGTATCGCTAGTACACTAGCTCAGCCTAGGACATGCATTTAAATACAGCAGCTTACCATCTCATGTAGAAGCTCCTTCCTCTGATCTTGCTCAAAATGTTAATACAACACCGGTCTGCGATAGCTCTAGGCTCAGATCTAGATTTTTCACTAGTGTCTCAGTGTCTATAGCAAAGGCTCGGGAAAAAAAATAAACATCTCTCATGGTTGTCTTTTGAACCCCCTTTAACAGCAGAACACAGTACAATCAACAACGCTTCAACCCTCCCCACTTTTTGAAACTCTCCAAGAGTTACGTGCATTTTTATAAACAGCAAATTGGACAAGTTTGCAGCAGATTCTGGTTTATGCTCCCAGGGAAGACAGTAGCTAAGGTCAAAGTATAGTAACAAGATAAAAAGTTCCCTTCTACTAAGGTCGGCTCCTTGCATCTTCCCGTAAGATATAGGTTGGCCCAGACTGGTAGTGTGCCCAAGTGAACGTAAAGCTTGAGATGTGCCTCAGGCTGCAACACCACAAACAAGAGTATTCCACAGTCCCATGTCCAAGGCCTGGTGGGATGAATCTGTGACCATAACTGAGATGACAAGAGCCTTACAAGTGTATTAGATATGTCTAGGGTAGGACTGACAGCCCTACTTCAATCACGCTGATTTCAGACTGACAGCCAAGGTACAAGTGGAAATGGTGAAGAAATGCATCAAGATTGACAATGACAAGGCTGCAGCACAGAGGTATGCCCAAAAGTTTTCCACAGAGAGACAGTAGTTGAATTTGTGGTCACAGATGGGACTAGATTTTGTGTTCGGAAGAGAACTAAGGACAGAACTTCACATCATTCCCTGCAAAGCAGGTGAGGGGGATCTACAAAACCAGCATGGGAATCATTTTGTTCACACATATGTTAGCACAAAACTGGAGATTGTTTTCATTTATCTCTGATTCATATCTTGCAATAGCAATTTTCTGTTTGACAAGCAGATGCTTTTCTGAGACATGCTGCTTTCTGACCTCACTCCATGTGCACCCTGCTTCCTTCCTCTTCATCTGCCTAAATTTACTCACTGAGAACAAAGACATCATTGTACTAGACCAGTGGTCCATCTGTTCTAGAAAGCTGTTTCCAGTTGTAGTTAGCACCAGATGTTTCCTAAGGAAGCATCCTCACGGTCAAAATATGGAATATCCTCAGTGAATGTTCAAATATCCCAAATGCAAGGAGTACCACCAAGTATAGATAATATAGGTCTTTTATGCATGCTTCCTTACTATCCTTCCTTAATGGCAGCACAATAGTCTTTCACAGTGAATTGTAGCATATTCTGTCATACCACATGTGTCTGTTAGGAACTTGAAAGGTTTCAGCAGATGGTGGGTTATTTCACTACTCACAAAAGAGACGTAGTGTTTCTTGCTGCTTCCGCAGTGCTGAGCACCTACAACAAACTGACGAGTGCTCCCAGTTCTTAGAAGCCTCAATGGAGGCTGAAGTCGTTTGTGAACAATCCCTAAATTAATAGTCCCGAAGCTTTGCAGAACCCTAATGATCTGCTTGGCTCCTATGAAACTGCCACTGCTTTCATCAACATGTTTGCCACAAGCAAACAAAGAAGACTTGCACTTTAGTGGGTCTTGCCATTTCACTCTGCAAAATTACATAAAATGGGAGCTGTCATCTATAGCCATTTAGATCCTGGGTGAAGTCATACTCATACAGATCAGAATGCAGGGTAAAGATTTTAGGGTTTGGGTTTTTTTTTTACATAGGAAATCAGAAGGTAAAACTTTCGTGATGCATTTCTTCATTTCCTATTTGCTCATTTCTGAATTCTATTTCCACTTGTTTAATCAGTCTGTTTCTGCCTTTTGAGAGTCCCAAAAGCTTATTCCCTCAATCATAACACATATATGAACTGTCTCCTGAGCCACATCTCTGTGCCAAGTAACTGTTGAGGAGCTAGTATAAAGTCCTTGCTTCATTCAAAGCAGGTTTTAAATTTTAGCAAATGTTCTGAATTACATGGAAAATGTCTTTGAGTTTATTTCCTCTTCTAAATTAATCATTTTTTTGTATAAAGTGCTTTTAGTTTTCAGAAAGCCTGAGAAATTACAAAGCTTGTAAGTGAAGTTCAAAGGAATAGAGATAGAGCACATATTAATTTTAAAACAGGAGGCAGGTCTTTCTTAATAATTTTATCAAGCTGTCATCTCAGAGTGGCCACCTCTGAGAAGCTGTCAACTTCAGTGATATAAATGAAGTTGGAATAAGGGAAGCTTGCCAAATGCTGGCTGCTCCAAAGGACCATAAGCAGCTGCAGCCACCATTGGTTCAAGGGGCAGCAGAATGAGCTCCTAGGAGTATTCTGGGCATGGCCCAGTGCTCTTCAAAACTCTGGGGCCCTGTAGAAAATTGGAGTACTGTTGAACACGTTGGTGGTACACTGACTGTAAAATTTTGTCTTGTACAAGCAACCAAAGTGTGGGCCACTTCAAGTGGCTTTAAGTATTCCGTATGTGTAAGATTTATTTCTACTTTGAATTAGCCTACTTCCATCTTCCAGCTGCTGGATTTTGTAGAGGTTTGGCCTGCTAGACTGCAGAAACCATGGTTAAATTTCTATTCCCCATATACCTTCCAAAATCTTCCCTTTCTAACTGTCCTTTTTTCTTTTTTCCTTGCATTTTTCACTCATAGGCAGACTCATCTTAAATTTGCTATTGTAAGGAACATTTTCCACTTCTTTAGTAAGTCTTTGGTTTTAGTTAGCAACTAAAGGCTGCCTTTGAACATGGATGTCAAAGCCAGAGATAGAATGCCAGTTATACTGAGGTAAAAGCCAAATGTAAGCTAAAAAGTTTCCCAATCACTACATTATTCACGTGCCCAATACTTCTAAAGATTACATTAATCGTCCCTCCTGCAGTACTGCAGTACTCCAGGAGCTGCTTGCTCACCACAAATCCAATTTTTTAGTCCCACTCTTACCACTACTTCCATCTTTGTTCCACTTCTGTCTGTGCATAAGCCAGAAATCCTTGTTTCTAGATGTCTGACTTCCCTAAATTCAGTGATCCAAATCACTTGGATCAATTTTTTCATCCATCCTCAGCCTTTCTGTGTTGGTATTCTGTTGGGTTTTTTTCAAGTTTATCAGAAAGAAAACATATGCCTGGTTGCCAGAGTATTTTCTTCCTGTATACAAAGCTCCATCAGAATGAGGACATTACAGAATTAAAAAATAACCCACCAGGATTCCTGATATGTCAAACAGGAATGTGTCAATTCATGTGCATTTTGAATCATTAGCAGAAAAGTAACCAATTTACAAATATATTTATAATAGACCTTTCTTTTCACAAAATGACTGCTGGTTTTAAGTCTTCACTGTTTCAACAGCTCTAAATTTAAAAAGCACTATTGGAAATTGAGGCTATAAATGATAGGGGTGGAGAATGGTAGAGATCTGACAAAAATAAGACAAAAGCATTGAGTCACCCAAAGGAAGGAAGCAAAAAAGGCAGAAAATGTTAAAAAGAACAGAAGCCTGTCTTAAAACAATTGGAGAAACTGCTCCAAAGTTACACACAAGCTGAGTTACAAGGAGGAAGAACATGTGTCAGGAAGTTACATCCCAGATAAATGGAAATGAAGGTTATAACTACACAGGGGCCCGAAGTTACTGCTTTTCTACAGACATAAAAACCTAAACAGAGGTTTGATGCTACTGAACACATACACCCAGGATACACAAAAGGACTGAAAATTCATCCAACTACATATGATTTGTCTATACACAGGTTTCCTAGGTGTCTGCATAGGTGCTTAGCTTTTCCAAATGCATCCCAAAATAGCCTCATTCTTCTGTTGATAGCGTAATGACATGACAAAGTGGTGAAATAACACGTGTGTAAATTTTTTCTTTAGTGAATTCTGAATAAACATTCATTATACCCTACTTTTTTTCCTTTTAATGGGCAGTAAAATTATGATATATACCTAAAAGAGGATTGCAAAAGGAACTGTGTCATCATTGTCTTTATTTCCACATGCAAAACAGTGCTTTATTTGTGGTTATGCATGTAGTCTTATCCCACGCTTCTTCAACCAGTAAATATTTTCCAGATGTCTAATATTATGAATAAATTAATGGAAAGCATATAGTGAGGTCTGCATTTGTCAATATGGAGAATGTCACCACTTTGCAAGCCCTGAGGGTATTGCAGAGTATCACAAAGGGTCTATTAATAAAATAAAGTCTCAATCAAAGTAATCCAAGCAAAGTATCATGTAAAAAATTAGCAGCTGGTGCTGGTAGATATACACTAAAAGTGATGCAAATGCAATGTCTGAGGCAAAAGATACCTGAAATTAGCAAAGCTACATTTTATTTTAAAAACCCTCCACATTCTGAAACACTGATTACTCATTTACACACAGACCTTGGCTATAAATAACATTCTGTTTTGTGGGATCTTCTTAGTCCTTCCCTCAAGAAAAAAAGAAAATTGATAACATTACATGTACGTGAAAATGCCCATAGAGTGTGTGTAACAGCATTATGGTGACCAGGATGGAATTTTTCCACATTACACTTGCAATGTTTCTATTTGTGTGCCTAGTCAAGCAACCAAGATTAAGTCTTTAATGGATTCAATATTTGTTTAACACAGAAACTTCAACACAGAAATGAACTGTTCAGTTTTTTCACAAGGAAATGCTACTAGTTTCTGAATCTATATTCTTCCTTTTTTTCACTTTCCCCCAATTTCCTTGCAGCCACAAGGAAAATCCTTCCTTCCATGTATTTACCGAGCAAACTAAGCAGAAGGATTTCTCATCAGGTAAACATTCAGCTGCAGGTAGAACAGCTGTAGCCCTCATCAGACACCTCACAGATTACTAACTTACCTTTTTGTTTCCCTAAGATACATTTTAATCATTCCACTATGACTAAAATCAGAGGACTTAAATAGTTGGTTTTCTGTCTGGATTAAAATTTGTCCCTCCCAAGCATGCCACATTAAGTACTTGCATTTACTACGGCTCTTAGATACACAGACTAACAGTATTTCATTAGAACTACATTTCCTACTTATTAATTTATCAATGATTCAGAGGACTTCTGTATCTGTTTCGGGTTTGCTCTTCATCTGTCAGCATATTTTATGAGTTATGCTTCAAATATAATTCTTACAAAAAAAATTATTGGTTCAGATTCCAATATTGGATTACTAAATTCTCAACACTTTTACAAAAAATTGGCCTGAGATATTTAAGGATGGAGTGAGAAAAAAGCCTTTTCAAAAGCTGGGGAGGAATACTGGCTCTGCTTTTGGGCAGAAGAGGATTTGAGAATGTGGCACATGAGAGCTATTGCCTAGCTTAGATATTGTTCCCTAGCTCATGGCTTATCCTTACCTATCCCTGAGACCTCCAGCTTGATTTACTTTATCAATCCTAAAACCAGCATGGACAAACTTTGAAATTTACCTCATAAAAGCTTAGAGATGAAAGAAAAGTGTTTATAAAGTAGAGAAATTATCCCCAATTAAAAAAAAAAATTAAAACTCAAACAAACAAATCCACTTGTACTTAAAAAATGAAGAGTGTAGGAAATACATTTCTGTGTTTGTTCCCTGTGACACCAGGAAAGCAGCTCTGACTTGCCCGCTGCACGGCACGGCCTGCAGCATCGCCTCATGGCAGGTGCCCCACAGAGTGAGCGGCTGGAGGAGCACGCAAGTCTGTTCAGATACCTCCAACTGCTCCCATGAAGTAATCAAGAAACTGAGAAACAACTGAGGAATAGCTGAGATACTGCTGAACTCCCAAGTAGGAAATAGTTTTCCTGTTGGAGTGTTGCCTTTGGCTGCAGGGCCGGAGGGCAGCTCTTCTTTCCTACTGCAGGCTGCAGGGCACTTCCGAAGCGTGTTTACACACCAGCTTGGTACCTCCCCCAGTACAAGTCAGTCTTAGCGTGGGATTCGGTTCAAGCCATTTTTCCTACCCCCACTGACTTGCTACGCTTCAGAGGTTCTCCTGCTCCCTCCTTACAACGCACAAACCCCAGAAACAGACCGGCTCCCTTTGAGAACCCATTCGCCCATGCAGGAACAGCCGGCCGCAGATGCCCACTGACTCCGCCTCATCATCAACGGGGTAGGGGAGGCACAAGCAGAGGCTTTAGACTCTCTAATATGAGTCACTTCCCTGGACCTCTGCTCTGCTCTGCTCTGGCGTGCATGGGAGCAAAGCGTTCCCCTGCTAACGCCATTCACAAAACCCGGCGTTCCCGGCGGCGGGGTGGCTGCGCGGGGCACTCGCACCCTCTTGTGGTGCTCAGCAAGAGGCCCCGCCGGCGGCCTGTGTCGGGTACCCCCTCCCTCACCTCCCCTCCCCTCCCCTCTCCTCCCCTCCCCTCCACCGGCCTGGGCCGGCGATCCCGCTGCCCCCAGGCAGCGCCCTGCCCAGCTCCACAGCTGGACAGATGTTTGGAGCCCAGCCCAAGCAGCCGGGGCCTGGGAAAGGCAGCGAAGGTGTTTGCTGATCAGCTGGAGAGACCTTGAAATAGCCACTGGTTGGGTCTGCTGAGAGACAAGGAGTTTCCATAGAGTGAGGGAGGGAAGGATTTCATCTTGCCCAATAATCTTTCCCACTCCCTGATGTTTTAGAGTGAAAAATCCATTTTCAGAATCACATGCAACATTGCACTGAAAAGCTCAGCTTTTACTGAATAGATTTACCCGGTCCTCATCCTCATCTTTAGCTGTCACACGCCGACCGGCTAGACGGGCAAACAACAGACTTTAAGGAAATGGATCAATAAATGGAATTTACTCAAATACACCTCCATTTAAAAACACTTTCATTGGAAGTGTGTTTTTTATTTTAAAGTCAAAAGGAAACAAAATGCTGAATGTCTAATGTGGAAATAATAACATCCAATTACTAAGACATGGAAAACGATTATTTTGGTAACAGTTTCTAGCACTGTCATTCGTGTTTTAATAAATAATATTTTTAAAACTTTCCATTAATCTACTTTACCATAAGGATTTAATGATAATTTTATTACTTCCAGTTAAATTAGTGTAATCTCTCAGCCATTTCAATTCATAGATAAAATGCAAATTAACTTATTGCAATAACCTAAGTGGTACAATTATGTTGTATGAGCTAGGGGGTTTGTTTTGTCAGTTAGGGCAGCTTTAATCATGCAGTTGTTGTAACTAGAGATTCAACTTTAAAATAAATTGCCACAGAGAAAGTAGGAGAAAAATTCACATGGATAATGCCCCAGAAAATTCTCCCTACTCCAAGTACATTTCTGTTTCACTTTTCATCTTAGAGCAGCTGAAAAAAAAAAAAAAAAAAAAGAGAAAAAAAATAATCAGCAGGGTCAAAAACACCCACCTCATCTTTTTGTTTAATAGAAACATCTGAGTTCTTCTTGGGGTCTTAATGCACTGCTGTAATCTAGAGACAAATTCAGTACAAGTAGAATCTTTCTGTAAATGGCAACTCATATAGATTATCAATCACTGTTGACTGGATTCGTGAGTAAATCTTTAACATCTAAGTACATCCCAAGTACAGCACCATAGAAATCACTGTGTGATTCAGTAGTAGCTTTCTTTTAAAAGAAAAGATTTAGAAGTACAACTCAATCATTTTCATATATACTCACTGATACATATACACACAAACATATATATACACAACCATATACATACGTAGTGCATATAAATATAATGTAGATTTAGACATCTAAAGTAAGAGGAAAGAGCAAAAATATTCTGGGGCCACTTAGTTAAAGTTGTGCAAAGAACTAATTTATTCAGTTGGATGGAGAAACTGGAAAGGTCACTTCAGATTGACCTCAAATTTAGTGAAATAAAGATTCTTGTCCTCCAAGACATGTACCCATTTGGGGGGAAGAAATTAAGATTTCTTTCCTCGTTTTACCTGAATTTGGGTTTGGAGAAAAGTTTGGTTAAGTTTAAATTCAAAATCTGCCATTCCAAAGAGAAGACAAAACCCCAAAAGCCAATTAGATACCAACGCCACCTCAGTTTTGGCTGGCAGGTACCCTCTGAGGGTCCATTTTTCTTGCTTAACATAGAGCAGCTCTTGAGTTGCACTAAATCCATGGGCAGGGGGAAATTCACCTGCCATCTGTTCTCCAGATCAGGTACTGGGATGGTTGCAAACATCAGTTTGGTCTCTTCTCCTTAGATTTGTACTGTGTGATCACTTCAGACAGAGAATCACAGAGTTCCCTCAACATTTAAGTAAGATTTCCAGTGTAGGGAATCCTCTAGTCAACAAACACAAGAATAGGAACGTATTTTGGGTAATGCTTCCACTGTAGAATGCACATTGATTCACACTCAGTGGGATCTCCTGATACAGTAACTGTATGCAAGTGAGAGTTTAATATTTCTATCAGCTGAAAGCCATTTATTTTGACTGGTTATATTACTAGTCAGACATTTCATGTGTAACTCCACAAAGATCCATAGACTTTCACATGTGACTATCATACCCCAACCTGATTTCTACATTTTCTGCAAGAGAACAACATCTAGGAGTATTTCATGTAGACATCCAGATTTGATTGCATTTGGTGCTATGGCAGTGAAAAGTTCTGCACTAGCATGAGACTGTCACAGACTAGAAAGAGCTAAGAGGGTGGCAGGGGAATGTTTTTTTCTTTCCCCTTAATTCACCTCAACCTGATTTTAGGGAAGAAAATGTTGCTGTTAAGGTATACAATTACACTGGTGGACACATGTCACCATGGATTTTCCTGTGGTGCCACAGAGCCAGCTTTAAGCACATAATTTCTAGGTAAACCTCCATAAAGTGGCTGGTTCCACCAGAAGACTCAAAAAATCATGTCAAGGTCATCACATGTCCTTATATTTCCCTTATTGTGAACAGGTGCCCCTTTCGGTTTGCCTTTGATGCAAAGAGTCAGGAAAAAGTTTGGGGTTTTGCAATATATTGCATTAGCACTGGTCTTGCCAACAAGATGTCAATATTCCAGAGACTGCTACTGAACCAATAGAGTCATAAAGAGGTATTACTAATGCACCACTCTCTGTGGCATCAAAGCATTTGTCTTTATGATCTTAATCACTTAAATCATTACAGCCGAATCAGAATATCTACTATACTGTAAAACAGAAAAGCATTACACTGGGGAAATTCTGTTTTCCACTACACCAAATCTGGGAACCTGTTGTGTTTTGTGAAGTTTTGTAAAAAAAAAACAGGCTTTGTATTTTTACCTTCAACTTCTATTCTATTTACTTTCTATTTTACTATTTCTACTCCCAAGCTCAAAGTGAAAAAATAAAAAACACCAAACACACAACTTATTCAATATTTGAACATTATAATAAATAATAACTATCTCTATTTCTGCTGGAAAAAAATTTCTCAGCTACAGTCTTCAAAAGTAAAAAAAATCAGTCATAGATGCAAGATTAAAACTTTTTCTATGTAAATCTATGATAACTTAAAAGTCAATAACAGTTGCTATGTTTACAAAGTATTGAAAAGGATAATCATTAAATTGTATTATGCCAGTAGGCAACTCTGCCAATATCAAAGTTTTCATTTTTTCCAGCTAGGAAGGCAAATATTTCTAAGTATCCATCCATAGTCACCTGTGGTTTCTGGTGGTGTGGTTTGATGATCTTTGCATACTATCATTAATAAATGAAAATAAGCAATAGATGTCAAAAACAGATAGTCCTGAACACTTGAGAAATACTTGGTCATAGCATATCAAACTACATCAAGTATTAAACAACAGACTCAGGGAACATGTGTCTGTAATGCTGAAAATTAGTCTTACCTTTTGTTACAGTTATGGAGCTCAGCAATTTCCAGATTTCAGGGTGCAGGGGATCTGTGCTAACATTCATCATATCTAGCACACCTTTGCTGTAGCCACACAAAACTGGTCATCTTTCCAATGTGATTCTCTGGGTCATAAAACTGTCCAAAAACACTATCAAGGCAAATTAAGCATCCTCATATGCCCTTTAGTTCCAGTGGGTGCCTGTTTGAGAACATCCCAAGACCTGCAGCACTGGCCATTGCACAAAGCTCTACTGCCTGTGAGAGTTCCCCTCCTGAACAAGAGCATCCCTAGGATGGTAATCTGCCTAAATGCTGCTAGAACGAGGTTCTGAATATTTAAGTGATAATACAGCATGTCAAAGGTAGTAGAAGACCAAAGGAAAGTTTTCAGATATCCAAGCTATTTAATATGCAGTGCAGGAAATTGCAATTCTTTTAACTTTTTCTGGAGATGTGGACATTTCTGTAGGTCTCATTTTGTTTATTTTTCTGAACAAGACCATTTATCTGTGGTGTGGACTCATTAGGAGCCCTATAACAAAGCATAATGTTGGGTCAGCAGTTCCTTGGCTTTATCAAAGTCAATGATCACTGACAGCTAGGCATGATGAGGAAAGAAGTTTTCAAAAGAAGACAAACACTGGGATCATGTTATAGGCCCATCCTGGAGCACACAAAGTGCTGGAGATATTTTAGGCTGAAACTAAGGTGGAAGATGCATTCAGGCACACAGAAAATGCACTCCTGCTAAGTAAGGGCAGACCATGGAACACAGTCTTATTTTGGTTGTGCTGTATCTTTTCCTTACTTTGTTTGTCACCATGGACCCAGCTCTGCACCAGAGGGTCAGCTGCACTATTAGAGACATTTTCTGACCCTCAGCATTTTGTCTTTTAAGCAGGGCACCTCTCTGAGCTCTGAGATCTTGTATCTGTTTCAAAGCCTTTTGAACCTGGATATCTGAACATGTTCCTGACCAGTTTGGGTTAAATGCATAAGGGTTTTGGTTTTAATTATCTAGGGCTGAGAAAACTCTACCAAGAACAAATACTCTGGGACATACAACATTACTGTAGCAATTCAGGTGTCTTCCACATGCATTCAGAGTTCAAAGAGTTGTTAGTAGTTGCAACAAGACTGGAAATAAGAGGGTGGCCCTAAGAAAGGCAAAGTTAGGATGCAGTTTCTCAGTAAGAAGCTGCATGCTGGGTTTATTTGGCCGTTTGCAGCTGAATTGGGTTGTCATGTTCTTACCCCAATGAAATATAATCATTATAGTGGATTTTAAATAACATAATGGATTATTTGGACATAGAGACATATGAAATATAAAGTTGCTATTCTTGAAATTGCCCTTTACCCTCCCATCTCAGTCCTGTATATGAAACAGTAGTGCTCTGTTTCTAAGTTGGCTTCAAATCACTAGTGTGTTTCTCATTTATAAAATACTTTTACAGCCTAATTGGGAGCAGTTTAATTCTCAGATTCTCAACTTCTTACTACACCAGTTAAGAGTCCAATTGACTGTAACGATTCAGAAAGAGGCCCTTATAATATGTCATATAAATTGGTGTTCAGGGACTTTAAAAAAAAAACCAGATTTATATTATATTTAACAAGAATATTATTCACATGATAAGAGTCCCATGCATATTACGATATAATGGACCGTAGCTGCTCAGAAGCAGCAGTCATAGTTTATGGACTCAAGGCAAATGAACCTTTTACCCCCAAAATGGTCCATAGCCTAGTGTATAATCCCAGTATCATATAATCATAAAAACTGCAAGATCTTAGATGCTCATTACCCTTTCAGTCATCTGATTTTGTCCCTGGGCATTCATTTATCAGTGTTCATGAGTGTCCCATCTAAGTTTGGTATAATTATTAAATCATACTTATTCTTCATTTCCTTTTGAAGACTGGGCAAAGTACATGGCTTCTATACTGGACATATCTTCAGGCATCCATTCTAAAAGCCTCCTGTCAAAGCCAGGCAGACTGTTTTTCCATTAGTTCTAAATAAAAATAGTAAAAAAATTATGGAGCTTTTTCTATAAACATAATTGCTACACAATTTTCAGCTGAGGCTGTTCAGTAACGTAGCGTGAGCTTTAACTGGAAGAAAACCAAAAAGTCTTGTTTGGGTATTTTTTTTAAATGTTTCTAAAACAATCTCTTCATTGTCCCCTGTGCTTTGGAACTCGGATGATTCTTATGAAGATGTGCTACAGATAGAAGAACCTTTGCCATATGGGTGAACTCCCCAGTAGGGAGAGGCAGAACTGTTCTCCAGAAATAATCAATATAGATCACTTTTCTCTTGAAGGGCTGTTAGTACAGAAACAAAAACGGTGCCTGTAGAGTTCAGGCATTCCAACTGAATGAATCAAGACATGGAAAGGACCAATGGCAGAATTTGCTGGGTTTCTGCTGCTCTGAGGTGGCAGGACTGGACTTTTGGGTTCCATTCCCACCATTATTAATCAACTGGAAGGTTGCAGTGAAAAAAACAACCTTAATCTGTCACTGATTCTCCACATCCACTATCTGTGCCACCTAATTAGATTTTTAATTCTGTGAAGCTGGGACTGTTAATATGCATTCATGGCCCCAGATCTTTATAGAGGCTTCCAGCAAAAACTGGAAATAAAGCAAATCATAAATAATAAAAACAGAACATTTAACCAGGAAATGGTCTTGGCATTGCTAGTGTTATAAATAAAAGCATTTTGTATCTAACACACCAAAAATTTACATTTTAAGTACCTGTCAGAAATAAAAATGAGATTTTATGTACTTCCTGTTGTAAGAATTTCAACTCAATCCTCCTCTACCACATGTTGATAGCGAGTCAATCAGAAGGTTAATGCAAAGCATACCCTGGTCTCCTTCAGCTCCAGCAGGTGCCATTGCTGGTACATTCAGTAGATAAGCAGATTGATGTCATAACAAACTGCTGAGTTGTACCAAAGCAGCAGACTGATTCTGTTAAGGAAAGCACTTTCAGAAAGCCTAAAGGGGCTGCCATGCAGAGAGAGAGACAAACAGACAGGGACACAGACAGAGAGGGAGAGAGGAAAGGAAGGCCTTGTTTAATCCGTTCTTTCAGAATAGCCAGCCTTGAAATGAGAGTAGCTTATTTTACAACAGAAAAGGCAGAATTCAGAGCATATATGTAGGTAAAATGCTAAAACTAACCTCCTACTTCATGAAAGGTAGCTTTTTCTCACAGGTTTGTGACTACCTTCTGTATGGACAATTACCTTAAAGTGTATCATATTGATCTGCAATATACTTTGCAAATGTCAATATATAGCTAGTCTTGCTGCCTACAGCACATGAGGAAGTAAAATGAAAATGAGTCTGGGCTTAATGACATGTAACCATCTTGGATGAATAATGTATATATGGTCAATCCTCAGTACTCGGGAGACCATCAGCCTAACTTTAATGTTTGAGATAAGCAACTATATGGTTTAGATTTATCACTTGAGTCTTAATGCACTTGCCAAAGCACATTAATATTTAAATATCTAAAAACATACTGTCAGCAGAAAAAAAGGCAGATTTACAGTTAGGGAGGTTCTCTTTGGTTAGCCTTAACACATACAAGGTGTTCTGGAGAGTTTAGAAAAATTACTAGTCTTTTCACCTTATTCCATGATATGGAAGATACTTAACTTTGCTGAAGCCAGTTGTCAGGCAGCTGTGACTCCCCACTGAACTCTGGTACATATCTAAGAATTGTCTTAAAAAAGACTTGAACATGACTTCTTTCAAAGTTATAAGACCTCAAAACACAGAAAAAGGGAATAATCCAAATCAAACAATAACTAGAAGAGAAGCTGTTGTAAAGCATCCGTTTTAAAATAAGCAACGATTTTTATTATTCTTCTTGAATCATCCTGGAAACAGTTAAAAACATAACATAGCTCCTACTGGTTGGATTTGCCTCAATCTTCACCATTATTTCCTGACTAGTTAACGTGGCACTAGTTTATATATTTGGAAGTGGATTCCCATGTCACTGCTGGAAGAGGCACAGAATGAGCAGCACTGCAGTATTGGTTGCCCAGCAGACATCGATTCAGCTTTGTTCAGGAGACACTGCCACTGTTGGTGAAAATGTTCAAATTGCAAACACCTTTTACACTTGGCCATACACTAGGATTCCTGGTAGAAAGAAACATTGCTTTCTCCTGCTCTGTTGCTCTCCAAAGACAGTAGAGAGATTGATTTCACATTTAGAACACAAGTGCAAATAGCTATGAGGTATTTCTTCAGATTGGAACTGCGTGGTAATGTGCTCTGCTATGCCATAAAGGACAAAAAGATCTTTTTTATTTTGGTTTCACGATGTGTTGAGTATAGTTAATAAATAATATACTTTCTGATAGCTGGCTGTGCTGTTCGTTAGAAGCTTAATGTAAAGAAATACTGAGCAAGAACAAACATTTTTGATCATCTTTGGCTGCCGGCTCAAACAAATTAAGGTCTCAGAAAGTTTATAGATGGATTCTTTTCTCATGAGCTCAGTAAAAAAAATAAGTTTAACATTAAAAGATGGCAAACCCACTTGCCCTACGCTTTTCCCAAAGGTGCTCTGAAAGGACCCATGAGAAACAAACCTCACAGCAGATGTTGTTAATAGTGGCAAGGAGAGCATGACTACGGGCAATTGGCTAATCCCCTTGAAATTTCTCAGAGATCATTAAGATGCATGTTTATCTGAATAATGCCTGTGAAACTATACTGTAATAAATACTATCCAAATTATATTAAATATATTTATACATAGTATATATGTGGATAATATATAGGTGTATGGATCACAGCTTTTTTTTTTCCACTCTCCTCTTTCCAGAAGAGAGAGATTGAAGTCATCCTTCAATGTTCTTCCCAAAGCACTGAACCAGGCCCATAGCATAAAATGGAAGTATTTTATAGCTCCATGGACATGAGTAGGCTATTATTGCACAGAATCTGATCTGTTAGGGCATTTTCATCCAGTTAGAAATCAGTTTTGGAACCATGGTTTACAAGAGAAAATTAAACTCCCTGTTTGAAGAAGCCTCATCAGTCTCTGCTGCTCCTTAGATGCAGGTTCTACAGAAAAATAAGCATGGTCCCAGGAAGCTGATCAGGCTTCATACATAAACATGCCATCTAATCTGCGTTTTAAAGCCTTGAATTTGTGTTCATCATTTGGAGGGAAAAAAGAAAAATAGCATTATTGCTCACATAATTATGTATTTTATATAAAATTACAGGGAAAAATAATCCTAACTGAAAAAAACTACCAGAAAATCTTATTTGATCGGTCTCCATTAGAGATCTTTGTTATGGAAGAGGAGAACATCTATCTAACAATAAAAAAACATTTTATCTGCTTTAGAAGTTGTTGTTCATATACTGTAATTAGACATATAAGGGTTATTTTATATTATATTTTAGCATTCTATCTACTCTTTTGGTTTGTATTGTGCCTTTGTACAAGGTTTACAGATACATGCAAAACATCAGTAACTGTTCTTTGCGCCTCACACAGAACATTAGATAAAACCCTTCAGTCACAGGTTGTTAAACTATTAAATGACTTGTAAAGGATAAGCTGCACATATATGTGATGGAATACGTTCAGGCGAAAGAAGAAAAAACGGCAAACCATGATGTCAAAAAGGAAAAACACTTCAGCTTGCATGAGAAAAGAGTATTTTTCATACGGAAAAAAGTAGAATTATTTTACATTTTAGAAAGAGTTCAGTTTATGCAAAACAATCCAAAGATATTGTCTATTAATTAGACTATATATTACAGCGCAGTGGTATTAGGACGTTAGCATTCACTAGGGTTCTAGGACAGTCACCAAATTATAAGTGATCTCTGTCACTTACCTTTTCAAGGGAAAACCTTTCATTTTATACCCTGTAATTTATTCTCAAGCCATCCTTTTAAAAAAGTTATCTACTTATAAAGAGTCTAAATTGGTTTTCTAAGATTTAAGAAGAACATCTTCACTACTGAGCATTTCCCAAGTACTTTTATGCTACAGATTACTAAAATGGCTGAAGCCTCCTTCTTCAAGATGTTGATATATTGAGTGCAGGGCTATATAAAATTATTCCATAATAATTTTGCACTGTGAGAGTATTTAAAGCAATCTAAAATTTATCGGGGGAACTGCTTATCCATGAGTGCTTAACTTACACATCTGCTGGGAAGAGATTCATATCCACAGCCAGAAAGATGAGGCAATAATTTATTTTATAGCCATTCAGGTTTAAAGACTTTTAAAGATGCGTTTTGAGACCAAAAGAATTAGCTACAGGAAAGAGGAATGTCCGGAGTCATCTGGAAGCAAAGTTTTGATGGAATTACAGAGGCATTCTGTAAAATAAGCTAAATAAAGGACAACTGAAAATCTGTAGAGGGGCAGAGTCACCTCCCTAACCTTCTGGCCACACTGCCACAGATGCAGGATGCTGTTGACTTTCTGGGTTGTGAGAGTACATTGCCAGCTCATACTCTATCATCCACCAGAACCCCAAGTCTTTCTCCTCAGGACTGCTCTCAATCCACCTAGTGCCCAGCCTCTAAACTTGTTTGGGATTGCCCCATCCCATGTGCAGGACCATGTAATTGTTGTTGTTGAACTTCATGAGGTTTGCACAGGTCCACTCCTCAAACCTGTCAAGGTCTCTCTGGATGGCATCCCTTCCCTCTAAAGTATCAACCACTCCACCCAACTCAGTATCATCTGCAAACTTGATGACAGTGGGACTCAATCCCACTGTCCATGTCCCTGACAAAGATGTTAAATAATATTGGTGCCAATAGAAACCTTTGAGGAACAGATCTCTTCGTTGCTCTCCACCCAGACATCAAGACATTGACCGCAATTCTTGGAGTGCAACCATCCAGCCAATTCACTACCCATTGAGTGGTCCACTCACCTCCATTACAGAAACAAGGACGTTGTGCAGGGCAATAACAAACACTTTGCAGCAGTCCAGGTAGATGATGTTAGGCACTATTCTTTTATGCATTTGTCCCTTATGCAGTTTCTCTACCCAAGATAAGAAAATGCAGCCATTGTGATCTATTCCAATACCCAAAAGTCCATAAAGTATCTGGTTTTATTTAAATTCCCCTTGAAGCAGTTGAAAGTCATTATATCCACACAGAGATAAATAACAATATCTTTCCACTTTATTTGGGAGACTTTTATCACATCTTGTCTTGGTCTTTTCTAAACTTCCCTCTTAGATTTAAGACTGTTTCAAGACTGTTGATCTTTCCTGCTGTTTTTTTTCTTTTCAGCAAGGTCATATTCTGAAGAGCAGTAACCAAAATTGGGTTTGTCCTAGGGCTAAATTTGCCACCACAGTGGAGAGCAGAAAGATTCTCTCATATATTTATTACACAATGCTTCTGTTTCTGCCATGATCTTGCTGTTTTCAAAACACTATGGTGTTGCTGACTCTGATTCAGACAATAAACCACTGAAACTTTCAGAACTTTTACTGAAAAAGTGTTTATTAAACAGTTTCTTCATTATGAAGATTCATATTTAGCTGATGATGCATTTAGAATCGCAATGCAAACTATCAACATTGAATCAATGACAACTGAGATAGAATCATAGAATGCTTTGGGTTGGAAGGGACCTCAAAGATCATCTAGTTTCAACCCCTAATTATTTTCAATATTTAAATATTATTTCTCATATTGTAATCTTCCTGGATTATTGTAATCCTCCTGGATTTCTCATATTGTAATCCTCCTGGACTAAATGTTGGAAAGAAAGATGTGTGCATTTCTCTGAACTCTTGTGTATCTCTACACTTTTGGATCCCTTATGCTCTCAGTATTTAGCTTAGTCTGTCCAAGTTATTTCTAGTGGGATTCATCCTTCTCAAAGGTGGAAGAAGGTCTTTGCTCAAGAGTTTACAGGGCTCATTGACAGTGCTTTAAATTGGACTTGAAGGAGGAGTAGGATAATAAAGGTTCACCTGCAACAAGCTGCAGGATGACACACCAAGGTCAAAGGACAGGGTGTTAGTGAGGGCTGTCAGCCTGCTGCTCTGAGACATGATGCCTACATCAGGGCATAAGTCTTACAAAGGTGAGCCAGGTGCTCATGAGGTAACAGGACCCAACAGGGAAACAGCAGTGAAATGCCACAATGGAATTAAGGGGTGTTCCTCTAAGAAGGTGACACAGCCAACAGCCCAGATGAAGTGCCTCTCCAGCAATGCAGGCAGCATAGGCCACAAACAGTAGTAGCTGTGAGCTACTGTGTTGCTTGAAAGCTACAACCTAGTTGCCATTACTGAAACTTGGTAAAACATTCAGGACCCTGATTTTTAGGAAAGTAAACTTCCAGCTGTTCAAGGAGTTAGTAAGACCCTTTGGGAAACTTCCTTCAGGGACAAGGGAGCAGAACAGCACTGGCAGATCTTTAAAGATGCTTTCCATAGTGCACAGGAGTTCTGGATCCCCAGATGTAAGAAACCAGGAAAAGAAGGCAAGAGTTCAGAAAGGCTGAGTCAAGATCAGCTGGTCAACTTAAGGGAAAAAAAAAGATGCATGGGCAGTGAAAGCAGGAACAGGTATCCTGGGAAGAATATAGGGACAGGGACACTGCCCAGTTGTGTAGGAATGAGGTCGGGAAGGTCAATGCGCAGCTGGAGATGAACTTGGCAAGGTATGCAAAGGGCTTCTAGATGTATGTCAGATATAAAAGGAAGGTCAAAGAAAGCATACCCCTCCCCTCAATAAGCAAGACTGGCAAACTGGTAACAATGGACAAGGAGAGGGCTGAAGTACTCAGTATTTTCCTCAGTCCTCCCTGGCAGCCTCTTCCTGCACCTCTCAAGTGGACGGACCGTAAGTTGGGGACTGGGAGAGCAAAGCCCCTCCCACTGCAAGAGAAGATCAAGTTAATGACCACCTGAGGAGCCTGAACATACCTAAGTCTATGGGACCTGATGACATGCATACCAGAGTCCAGAGGGAGTTGGCTGGTGTAGTTGCCAAGCCACTCTCTGTATTTTACTTCATGTAAATCTCACTAGCCCAAGAGGTAATAACTCCCTTCATTGCTCAGCCTGGAAGAGGGAGGAAAGGGAATTAGGTTTATTGATGACTGAAGAAAGAAGCTTTAAAGAAAGCTAAATTTTCACTCATACTTACTGTTATTTTTAGACTTACAAGGACAAAACCCACTCTTTTCACACAGTCCAGATCTCAACACTATAGTTAAACAAGGATAGTTATACAGGCAAGGAACTTTTAAATAAGTTAGCTATGTTCCTAACTTGTGAAGTCTCCTAGGTGTTCTTTTTCAAGTCTCAAGAACATAAGGGATGTGTTAATGATGCTCTCATGTAGCTTGGCTGTAGTTCCCTTTGTTAAGGTTATATCATGCTATTGAGGCTCATTTCACTTTAAATCTCAAACTCAAAGCACTAGTATCAGTTAAAAAACATATTCAGAATTAATGGGATCCAAATTATATATTTTCTCAAAGCCAATATGCATGCAAAATTAACCCTCTTATTGCTGCAGGGATAAGTAAACCCCAAAATGACATTATAAAGAAAATGCACTTTTGCCCTGTATGGATCAACTATTCCATGACATATTCCGTCTTCCGAAGAGGGAACAAAATTTGCTGGTTTTGCGAAAAACATGAGTGATTTCACCTAGGACAGTACCAGATGGGGCCAATGAGGGAAAGACTATTTGAACCTTCAGACCAGTAGAGCACCATTCAAATAGTTCCCACAACACAAAAGAGCAAATTGCAAAGCAAGGACCTGAAATGAGACACAATATTTGGATGACTTAATCCTGTTCAAATTCAAATCAATGGAAAGGCGCCTTAAATTTCCTTTTTTATTTCCTACTATAAGTTGTTTGTGCTACTTATGTTTTATTAAACCCTCCTTTGTGTTTAAGCTGGCCCCTAACCAGGCTTTCATTTTGGTGACCTTCCAATTGGAGACTGTTCCTGTTTGAGATCCAGATTATGTCCGCCTCATTTTAAACAGAACCAGAGGTCTTTCTGCCTTTGCATGTGTGTTTTAAATAGTTACCATGAACTTACAGTTAGAACTTTCTGGTCTTTTTTTCCTTAAGGTGCATAAGAGATGCTGAGTCTATATAAATTTTGTAGGGATGGGAGTGGAATAAGCAAAGAAAAATCTTAACGTGGAAACAAGTATATGTAAATGTATGTAATATACATTTATACATAATATACATGTGTGTAATGTTTTCAGGGAAAAAATAATCTCACCTGAAACAAAGGTATTCAATGAAAAAAAAGACCATTTTTGAAATCTAAAAAACAATTCTAGAGGAGCCATCAAAGCAGTAAATTAGACATGAATTTTTAACGAAATAAGGTAACAGAAAATCATTTCAGCCTGCTCTGTATAGAGGCTTCTGGTAATCCACACATCCTGCAACTAACACTTTCAGCAGCATAACATCATTTGTTTAACTTATTGTTTAATTAGATTTGGAAAAGGGATTCTATATTTGTATTTTTATCAGGTACATACTTATTGGAAGTTTTAAATTAAGGCCTTATGGCGATGGCTAATGAGCTTTTAAAAAACTCCAACACTAGCTTGAAGCCAAACATCCTTCCTAATAATTACATATTTTATGTTTGAAATCACTAACAATGAATTGACTATTCAAATAGCAATCCAATACTCAGTATGAAATAATAGCTGCAAAAACAATGTTCGCTAAAATTTATCACAGCAGCTCAGCAAAGCTCCAGTGATGACTACAGAGCAAGCTGGTACAGTCAATTGCACCCTTGCTGGTTTAAAAACAAAAATAAAATAGCAGTGATTACAAAATCACAGAATTGTAGGGGTTGGAAGCGACCTCAAGAGATCATCGAGTCCGACTCCATCTATATCAGATCATAGGTGATCCAGAACTCCAGAGCAGAATGAATATGTTATAGCACTGCAAGCAAATTTCATGTAAAGTAGATAAAGTATTGAAGTGATCTAGGTAGAGCTAGCTGCTTCATTCATCTGTTTGTATCTCCATATGCTCATAAATTAATGGAGAAGTTATGTGCACCATATCCTTTGGTTTAGTATATCTTCCAAATAGCTTTACTTGTGAGGGCGCCAGTCCTTGAAAGCAATCTGAAAATTCAGTCCGTTCCAATCTACTTTATTTCATTGTATTTTAAGTACATGTGTGATTTTCATGAATGATTTTATTGCATGGGTTAGGTTAACCAAAGACTACCACGTTAATGATTAGATCGAGCGTTATTACTGGCAGATATTTTTGTCCTTTTCTAATTGGTTTTAACTGATGAATGACAAGCCTACTCAAATAGCTTTTATATTTCATTGCAGTGATTTTTATCCAACTCCGCTGTCTTTCCAAGTGTCATTGACTATTAACAATGGTCTCCACACAGAAAACTGTAAAGGGCAGCTAGTGATTCACTTAAAAATATTTTCTTTTCCTTTACCAAGAAGAGATGTAATCATCCAAATAATCACATTTATATTGCCTCTAAATCTGCTATTTATGAAATAATTTTATGCTGAGGGACTTCCATTGGGATTTCATCCATTTTAAAAGAGGCAAAAGCTGAAATAATTCATAGATCTGGCATTAGTTCAGTAGTAAAATAAGCCAAAAGAGTCCAGTTACAGAGTCCTCATCCAACTCATTGGAGAAAGTGACTGAAGGCAGAAAGAAAATGTCTAGCTCTTTCTGACATTTGATGCAATTTCATTTTTGAGAATTGGAAGCAAAAGCCAAGCTGCAGTGATACATATTTTTATACTGTATAAATACAATTGTTCTGCAGTAAAACTCTGTGGAGAATCATTTGGCTTGTTCATAAATATGAGACCGTGTTGTAAAGCTGCATTTAACAGTCTCACACCACTTTGCACCACACCAGGTGCTTTCATCGATAGTAAAAAGGACATTTGTACATGTTAGATAATGGCACAGCCTCCAAGATGGATGAAGAACAGCTTTAACGAGACAGTAAAGCCAAACAATGATGCCCATCTAAAAGAAATAAATCCCTCCATACATGCATGGTGTGGACCTGTTTCAAAGAGCTTTCTGACAAATGATTGAAAGAAATTGGAATACAAATGCACTAACAAAAGAGTTTCATTTCATACAAATGGGGGTTTGAAGGAGCCAGTTCACTGACCCTGTATAACAGGCAGCTTCATGAGTAAATTTTTGATTCTTTCCCTTAATTTTCCATTTTTGTTGGTTAGTAATCTTATGATAATGTTACATGCTATCAGCCTCCTAAGAACTATGAAGGTCTCAAGAAGGAATTAAAATATTCAAGGAAATGTACTGTGTCTACTGTGAAAAAAAAGAAAGATGGTATCATTTCAGCTGCAGGTCTGCTAGTGGAAAAATAACATGTATGCAGAAAAGAAATGCAATAAAAATATGGAAAAAAGGAAAATGGACGCAACTGTAACATTAGGGTGATAACTGTACTTGATAAGGCAGAGAAAATTTGGTTCTATATGGACAGCAAACAAACAGTAGTAAAGTATGAGTTAATAGTACTTGGGATGGAGTTGAAATTAATTAAAGGGAAAAGCGTAATGAAATGTGCCAACAGCCAAAACTATCAAAATGGGAGGACAATGCATCTGGCATTCTTGAGCTGGTTATTTCATCTTTGCAGAAACCATTCTGGTCTACAAATATAAAAGAGCTAGTTAAATTCATTCTTAAATTAAGATGCAATGCAAACATAGGGAACAACTGCAAAATGAGAGAAAAATGCAGGTTTGGGAGATTAAGTTAGACAAAATTCAGTAAAATTTAGTAAATAATGGCAACCATTTGTGCTATGAAATAAGGTCTCATCGCCTGGAAAAAACACAGTAAAGGAAGATCCACTGGATCCACTCGTGTCCTGTCTTAGGAGAGCTGTTAAAATACCAAAAAGGCTTGTCAGGGAAATGAGAGATTGCAGTATAACAGAACAACAGCTATAAAGAGAAGTTCAGTTCACCCAGTCGAGAAAAATGGAAACTGGCAAAAAGTAAAACAAAAAGACGGGGGCGGGGGACAGGGACAAGGGCACGACTGTTAAATAAAGGAGGAGAGAAGGTATTATGATTAAGAACAATTCTGCCCAAGTGAAAGTAGATAATAAACCATCCATGAAAATATTTAAAATAAAGACTAGTAGGCTCTTTTCTTCAGAATAATTACTTTTTTAAAAATTGTTTTGGTAGGAAAAATGAGGGAAAACAAACAACAAATTCTGTTATGGTCACCACCAATGCTTACATTTAAATTCTAGCTTTTCTGTCCCTGCCTTGAAAATGTTTACACATTTATTAGGAAAGATCAGTGTTAGCATATTAATTCCTATAATCCTTTTGCAATTCCTAGACTGAGATTTCATGGAACCTAACTTTAAGCCTCTGTAGTAGAAGCATTTTGTTCTCATCTAGTTGTCTAGTTTCATCATCAATGAAGAGAAGTATGAAATTCTAGAATGAGATTTCTCTGGTCAGTTTGAGTGCTTCTGTAAAATGATTACCCCTCTCAAAACTATTACTGCTTTCTCTTGTCTGCAAAGAGTCAAGGCAAGTAGATCAGATGGTGTCTGGAGTATAGAGACGTATGTTTGATATACAGCCTGCACTGCACGGATCTACGGACTGAAATGGGAGGACCTTCTGCCTGTCTGTCCGTCTTTCTGTCTGTCTCACCATTCTCAGGACACCACACCAAAATTCAGGAAAGATAAACACAGGCAAAAGCACTTCCTTGAATGGAGTCTGATCCCACCTTTCAGTGTGCCCACTTTTATGACTGGAAAAGAGCACGTATCATTGTCCTTTTGCCCATTAAGATCATACTGAACTTGGAAAAACATCACGCCACCTCTACATCAGGGTGCAAGAGAAAGCTGTGAGCGAGCAACTGAAGGCTGGTTTCCACAAATCTCACAGACTGGTTTTCCTTGCTACATTTCCAGACATACTGTCTTTGTCACTAGACCTAAGACTTTATCAGGACTTTTATAGCAAACGCTATCACCAACTTTAAGGAAGCTTGAAACCAAACCTTTCTGTACTAGAAACTGCTCAACTGATTTAATTTAACAGAACTCAGGGCAAGCAGGGCAAAATATGTTCAACACACAAGGCACTGTCAGGAAGTAGCACTTGTTCACTACTTAAGTGAGAAAAATATTATTTTAAACGTGCACGGTCTCTTTAGCTTGATAGTTCTTATTTTGTGGGATGGTTCTAGGGGCTAGAATCCCCATATGGAAAATTCATTTGACCCTAAAGATTTTCCTAGGAAACGTGATCTCCCAAGTGTATGTGTGAAGATTCCAAAAGCACATTTGCAAATGTTAGCCTCAAAAGTCAAAGTAAAAGAAATTAAAGCAATGTGGTTGAAACTTCCTCTTCAACTAGTTTGAGACAACCTCAGTAGACTGCGAAAGATTCCACAGGCAGTGTTAAAGCAATCAGGGTTAAAGCAAACCCAGAAACTATTTAGTTTGACAATATTTCCTAACCAACTTAATGGGTTTGTGTCTAGTGGATATTGGCTTTTGACATGCAAGCAGAGCACTTGTGTTTGCCAAGCCAGTTCGTCATCCTCCTGTATCACACTAGCGAATTTCAACTGGCACTGCACACTTCAGCACTGCCAAGTCCCACTTCTCTGGTGGCAGCGATGGATTTAAGGATAATAACCTCAAAAAGGCTGGAAAGAAGACCAGTGACCATGCTGCATTTAAAACACAGGGATGCAAAGCACTGTCCCATTGGATATGGAAATGCTCACACAATACAATTGCACCAAGTTACACATGAAGCATGCATAATACACATGCACGCTCCAAGAACCCAACTAAGACAATTTGCTAAAATAAAGTGTTACAATGCTTCCTCAGGAACAACCTGGAATTATTGTAGTGCACATACATGTTTTTTGGGGAGAGAATGTCTTTCATTGCATCTTTGTACTGTACTAGAGAGCCTTGGTCTGTTCAATGACTTGGTACAACTGCAACATAAATGCCAAATAAATCACATTCTGTATATTTTATATGTGACGTATCAGTTTGCAGCAAAGGAAGAGAAGGTTTAGTTCAAAATCTGCCTGTGGGACACCTCTTTGAGTCTCTGCATGAAAGACCAGCAGTGCTCAGCTTCACACATGCCTTGGTAGTAAACAAAGGGCCTCCTTTGGTACCTTTCAAATCATGAGTCAATTCAAAGCTTATTTCAAGACAGCTGCAGCTGAGGAAGAAAGTGCAAAAACAGATAAAGACTGCTGATTGAAGAAATACATCCTAAAACGGAATTTGAAGGAAAAGACCTTCTTCCTTCTCTCAGCTGCTGTGAAAGAGCTTTTTTTAGAGCCAAATCCCAGCAAACCGTGATGGCTTTGCAGAGGTTCTGAATTCCCAAAAAGGCAAGCAAGACTGGAGGTACAAATCCATCAGGAAAAAAACCAATTCTCTGCATTTCCTTTTCTTCAGTTTTGAATTCCAATTTTCCCCATTAATGCATACATACACATGAATACAAGGTTTTCACCATTTTCTAAGTGGACTTGTGTTCTACTCCATCTCACACCCCACATCTGTGACAGTTACAGCAGCGCACCTTCCAAAATCACAACATGTGATGTCACAAGGGAAATTCAAGTTCTTTTTCTTTTCTTATTCCAAACCAAATAACTGGGGTGGATTTCTTTTATTCAGTGTATGATTTCTTAGGTTTTGCTAAATGTGAAATATTTTGAGCAGTAAACAGAAAACGCTGTGAGATCCATGATGATTCTTAGTGTAGTCGCTGCAGGGGACTTTCTTGGATGATTTGCTTGGATGGAACCTTGTAAATTTTATCTAGGAGGTTCTTAATGTTTTCTGCATTTATCGAGGACATCCTTACATGTCATATACTAATCAGATCAGTAGGTAAACCCACTAACTCCTACCTGTTCCTGTACATTCTGGCGTGCCTGGGGTTATATTGCACAGACTTCATAAATGCAGTTACAACATAGCTGCACACCGCACACACTCTGGGAAGCTCTGGACTTCGTGTATTCATGCTGCCTGAGCATGGACACTAAGTCCAACATGTCACCAGAGCATCAGATTTACTACACATCTGCAGGCCACCTGTGCTGTTCATGTGCAGTGAGCTAAATAAAATATATATAAAGATTATTCCTTAGCCCTTTAGCCCATGGTTCTGATACTGTTGCCCACAAAACCTTGCTTGGCAAACATTTTCAACAGGCTGGGAAAGGGGGACAAGCTGTGGGTGATAATAGGCCTTCTCCTGAGTATAGCATAATGCATCACCAGAGGGGAGAAAAGAGATTAGAACTCATTAATGTTCCTCAAATGGAGGGCCCTTGTTTTCACAAAAACTCATGATCTCAGTGTGTTACACCGGTGAAGTTACAGCGGGAGCAAATCACAAGGCTTACCAGATTTTGAAGGCAAGTTGACAAGCATGGAATAGCTATGCTTAGGAATTGCTTGAGTCCCAAATGGCAGATACACCCTACGCAGGAGAGCAGAGATGCCAGGTGTTACCCTGGCACACAACTCACAACTGCCCACAGGGACTGACCTGCCTCTGGCTGCTGCTCAGAGATTACAGAGAGGTTAGCCTGTTCTTCTCCATTCCTCACGGAGGATTGCTGCGTCCAAAACTGCTGTGGTCCAATACATGCCTTGGCTAACACAACTGTAAACCCAATACACACTCACACACCTAAATAAGCCATCTCAGTTACCTGCTAGTGTACTCTCCTCTCTCTTCTACCACCTATCAACTCTATCCCTACATCTTTTTGCCACAGCATAACAGCTACCCCGAGTTTTACAACTAGTTTTTTGCACTACTGACTGAGGAAACTGCACCAACCATCAGGCTGAAGCCTCCAATCTGTTGCCATCTCTACACTGGTACATGATAAAAGAACAGTTGCTGACTGATAGGCACTGCAGTCCTCAACATGAATTTGAAATCCTTGTGTTAAAGGGAATTCCTTTATTTAAATAGGCAAATTAATGGCCTGAAATTCGGGAAAAAAAAATTAACTGTCTCATGTATCTGGAAAATTATGTCAGATATTTAGACTTTACATTTAAACTATTTTTTTAAATTCCTCTTACTTGAATATCTTTCTTCTTTTTGTTCTCTGTTTATCATTAAGGGCATGATGCAGTTTTGTCCAATGCACATGTGAAGCAAAAGTTTTATTATTTTTTTAAGCAAAGTTTCAGCTTTACTATTTTACTAATTACTTTCAGTTGAGCAAACCAAACCTTTTATAAGAGAGCACACACATACTGCCAAAGAGTAGTTCAGGAGTTCATTAGCAGATATATGCAGGTGTAGAGCATACAATGGCTAAAATTACATTTTTAAATGGCAACATAAAGGGATTTTTTTATTAGACTTTCTGAGGCTCACCGAGCTTCTAAAAGTTCGAGTTTAAGGGACTGAGGAAGTGGTCTAGTCATATTTTTGGGAAGATTACAAAACCAACTGTGACTAAATTCCCAAAAGCTGTAAGATGTAAAAAGCAAGACTAGATAATGACTTCTGCACTCACAGTAACTCTTTATCTATTGGAACTCAAACCGCCACGACACCAACAAGCAAATGCTGCACGTTTTTCAATGTTTAGGAGAATGACAAGTGGAAATAGAAAACAGGATTAAATGCATTACTTCCCAAGACACATCTATGGTCCAGCGAGAAAAACCTTTAGCGTGGGCAGAAATCCTAGTTCCCGTGAAAGCAGCATTAGAACTTCCCAGTCTATATCTTCACTGTACTTGCTCTGCTAGCTACCTGAAGGGATCAAAAAAGCAGCATTCCAAAACCCCTGCTCCCAAGTGCTTATTTGCCCTGTAGCCAGCCAGGTTGGATCTGCTCACAGGATGCCTATTTCACTTTCCTGAAGACAGTGCCACGTGCCTTCAAGAAATGGTGCTGGATCACTCGTCTGAGGCCAGTCTTCCAGTGCTGTCAGATATCAGCACCAAGCCACACAAGATAACAGCTCACCAAGCATGGCCAGAGCCTGTCCAGATTCCAAGTAATGTAGTCTGAGTGGAGTGTGGACACACTGGAGGCTTTTGCCTTAAGCGAACTAGCTGCCTGGCTAAGAGATACCCCAACAGATAAGCTGTAGAGATAGTTTGATATCATAGAATCACAGAATCATAGAATTGTAGGGGTTGGAAGGGACCTCGAGAGATCATCGGGTCCAACCCCCCTGCCAAAGCAGCTCCCTAGGACAGGTCGCACAGATAGGCATCCAGACGGGTCTTGAATGTCTCCAGAGATGGAGACTCCAAAACCCCCCTGGGCAGCCTGTCCCAGGGCTCTGTCACCCTCACTGTGAAAAAGTTCTTCTGCATGTCCTGTGCTCCAACTTGCAGCCATTGCCCTTGTCCTATCCCCACAGACCACTGAAAAGGGGCTGACTGATTCCCCCTGCATCCCCTGCAGGTTTCTATAAAACTTGTTCTCAAAACCTGTATCTTTTGATAGTTCACTATCAAAAGATGCTGCAGACTTCACCTTACTCTACTACACACATATTTTCAAATATTATCTCCATTTGAGGAACATGTGGACACAATTTGCAATTTGTTTTAGCACTAGAAAACCCTGAGAGGCTTATGGTATAGGTGGTATTTTGTTTCCAGAAATTACTATAACTTATTTCAGATATATCCTGAGACATAATAGTGGTAATGTTAAAATAAAATTGGTTTAACTCCAAGAGAGAAAGGCATATTCTTTGTATGAAATGTGCAAGATATCTTGACAATGCTGTTGAAAATAATAAAAGGAGGCTGAGTTCTCAAGCCTCTACTCAAGCAAAATTTCCACTGAATTCTCTTGTGTGCTGTGGTAATTTTATAATATATGTATTGACTTGTTCTCCGTTTTCTTGAACAATATATATTTGAATGCATTTTGTAGTTTCGATTTTGACCAAATCTGTATCACCCATAAACTAAAATTTAGGAATTTCTGATATGACACATCTGAGAATTAAACACAATTTCATCAAAAGCCTTTCAGTAATGGTATAAAAACCAGTCGAGACTGGTCATTCGCCCATCACTGAAATGTGAATAGAACTGAGCTAGAACAGATTTTTTTACAATCATTTTTTACAAGGCTGTTTTCAAAACCATAATTTAATAAAACAGAAGAATTCTAACTGCCTGAAATGTGTATGCATAATTATACTCTTTAAATATGTATTTGGCCAGTTTACAGAGTTAACATCCTGAGCCATGGAACTGTTCATCACAAGTTGTGAGACCTTGGTTTTAATAGATAGATCTTCTGACACACAGCACCTCCCACAGCAGCATGGTGCTCATTGCAGAGCTGTGGTGGGCTCAAAGGGATGTGAGACACACACTCCATGAATCACCCTCCCAGCACTTCCAAAGATATGAGATGTAAGCCCCTTCTTTTCAAGGGAAAAGAACAGGCAGCAACCTTGAGGACTGAAAAAAAAAAAAAAGATTTTTAGTTTTCCATAGTGCTTCATGGTGATTTGTTTTCACCTTGGTATAATCAGGTTTTTTTTTATAATAATATAAAACATAAGCTTCAAAACATACCAGGCTAACATTCAGGTTTTCATAGAAACATAGGTCATAGAATCACAGACTGGTTTGGGCTGGAAGGGACCTCAAAGATCATCTAGTTCCAACCCTCTGTCACGGGCAGGGACACCCTCCACTAGACCAGGTTGCCCAAAGCCCCATCCAACCTGGCCTTGATGACTCCCAGGGAAGGGGCAACCACAGCTTCTCTGGGAAACCTGTTGCAGTGCCTCACCACCTCCAAGATATTTCTTCTTAATATCTAATCTAAATCTACTCTCTTTCAATTACAGCCATCACCCCTCGTCTTATCACTACAAGTCTCTCTCCAGCTTCAGATGTGAGTTTTCTGCTCACAGTAAATGACAAAACCCAGAGATGTTCACTCCCTCTCCTCATAATATTATACCACATGAGGATCTCAACAGGATGCCACACCGAGAGAACATCCAGATCCCACTGTCAACATTGCAGCTTAACAATAAAAAAATCAACCAAATAGGCTTATTTTTCCATTTCCTGTGATTCTGCTTGTACTTTTCTTTTATCTTGCTTCCCTACCAGGCTTTTCCAATGCTGACCTCACTGCACTCCCTCTTCGCATGCTTCTTTTCCTGCATAGAAGTGGCAACCTCCTTCACCCACTCTACACACTGCTGGAGGGTTTCTCTTGAATTTTTTCCCTTTGTATTCCTCATGCTCATGTACTGTCTCACTGAATTTCTGTATCTCCTCTTTCAAGAGCATTGTTTTCTAGCAGCTTTTCTATTGGACTGGTGCCAAGAGCTAGAAGAAAGTGCAACTGCTTCTCCCTCCTCTTCTTTGCTCTGTGTGAGTCACTGGCACGGAGCAGGCAGCTGTAAAACTGGCTAAGGGACTATCAAGGGTTTAAAATCATTTAATAAATGAGACCTCTTCAATCAATGAAACATTCAGAAAAGCAAATAATTTGATTTTTAAACCATATTTGATGTTCCAAATGATACAACACTGTATTTCTGTTTCAGAAAGTACATATTAATATGAAATTAATCCAGCAATTAGGTAGCTTAATAAACCTTTTTTGTTACATGTGGAGGATATCATACTTTTATTGCAGAAAATAATTCTATTAATTGCTCATTTATGGTAGTCATAATTTTCACAGCAGTAGATTTTTTTCACATTAGTCAGAACATTGTCGGACTAAAACCTCTGATAGGTGAAGAAAAAGGGCACAGTTCTACAGTTTTAAATTATAACTACATCATAAAATTTATTTCTACTCACTGATCAAGCTTTGTTTTAATGATGAGCCCCTCAGCACGGCATCCTTTGTTTAACATACATTAAGTAACCAGAAAAGGGAAATACTGGTTTTTATTAATTTCAGTAAGTTTTGGCTAACTCTGCCTCTTTTTTGTAATTTTTTTTTATTGAAAAACAAGCTCTGCTAATCAGTTTTATTCTTTGGGGTTTTATTTACATCTAATCATCTTTGGATTAGTTTTATTTATTTCTTTTTAGCTATATTTTATAAACTTGGTAGCATTATGTTGCTCCAAGTCTATCCAAATCATGCAACCAACATGATTCTTGAGAATTCATCTTCCAGTTTTTGAATAGACTCAAATTTAGGGATCCTGTGCTAAATGGTTCTATCAAGTTCGTCCCAATGCCTGCTATACACACTTACCAGGTGGGGGAGAAGTGGGGCGAGGGGCAGGGGGAAGAATTATTTTTTCTTAGCAGGGATGCTAGCAATGCAGGGAGGAAAGAGTTACTATCACATTTAATCCTGGATTGAGATGGTAACAATAAATGATTATGCATATAAATTGTGCCCCAATAACTGCTTTATTATAAAGCTCAAAGATCTCTTCATCAACAGCTCCATATTTCTAATACAATTGCAAGGTTTATGAAAGCTACTCAGAGGATGAATTAGGTAAACTGAGGAAAAGTCACCCCTCCAGTGAAGAAGCTCTACGAGACAGCAATTCTTTGCTCTCTAGGAATTCAGTATTGGTTCTAGCATGAGGTATGTCATTTAGTTAGACTGACAGGCGAGAGAAAAATTCTCTTTCTAAGACCAACATTGCCCCCTTCTGCTAGAAAGAGGCCAAGACATTTAACTTTCCAAATCAGAAATTTCGGGGGGGGGGGGGGGGGGAAGAGGGGGGAGCTGGCTTATCCACACGTTAAAGTGAACAACCACCTTTTTTTTTTACCTTACTATGTTACTAACAAATACTCAGAGTAGTTAATTTTTAGTACTTGCTTCCAATTCTTTGAATTTCCCACTCAGACGTTTTAAAACTTTAAAAGTTTTTAAATGTCATTCTCATAAAAATTTATTCCTTTTCCAGCTAAAATATTCTCTGTCTTCAGAGACCAACTGCATAGAAAATAGATTCTCTCTCTACATTTTTCTCTTTATGTCTAAGGTCCACTAGCAAATGACATGTGTAAAGACACAGGAGAAACAACAACAAGAATCTATGAAGGCATTATTTGAACATGAAAAGAGAAATTTTTGGTATTTTTGAGATTTCATGGTATTAACAGAAAGGGCTGGCTATCCTACATGTACTATTTCAATATTGGATAATGATAACTAAAGCTATGCTAACATTTACAAGAGAAATCTTGCTATCTTGACTCTGGTGCACCCCATTAAAAAACCATGCTGGACTCAAAGTCCCTACTATCAAGTGTCATTTCACAAAAAATGTTGTCAACAAATATTTTTAAATAATAAAAAAATGTTGATGAAGTAATAGCAATAACAATAATAATAACTTGACAACCTTCCTGATCACTTACTTTCACTTTCTTTCTATAGATGCCAGAAAACCACTCTGCAAACTTCCTAAGAAAGGTAACTATGTCTTTAACACTGGGAATAAAAAAGGAGAGAAACCACTAAGGTTCCTCTTGATTAACTAGAGTGCTGAGGGAAGTTACCAGAAAAATTCAATGAACCAAAGAAAGTAATTGGCTTTCTTTTAAAATATTAATGTAGTTCCCACTGAATGTTGTTTGCTTATTTTTAATAAAAATTGATCATCCTACTTGTGTAGATTTTAATTTAGCTAGCAACAATAGGTTTCTCAGGTTCTGATCCCAATTGATTTAAACATTCTGTATCTGATCATTTCAGTTTGTACTGTTACTGACATGTTAAGTAGGAAAAATAGAGGCAAAATGTTTGGTGGCTTTTTGTACTTACAGTATGAGCACAAACTCAGCTAAAGAACAGATACAACTTTAGATTCATAATACATGGTATAAAACTGAATGTTTACAGCACCTCTAAAAACTGGGGCATTCTCATATGCATATCAAAAAATCTAGCAACTCACCTAGAATCCAATAGCAAATATTTTTCCTCAATCCACAAAAGGAAAGAGTTGGATATGCTTTTACTGCAAAGGTACTGATACTTTCCTTTTCCTTGACTATATTTGAGCATCCTCAATGACATGTAACATTCACAGCATAACTGGACACAGCACAATTTGGATGGATAAAGCTGACCCAGCAAATAAATGCAGGACAACTTTTGTTTGGGAGTATGGTTTAATCCTGTTGCCTGACACCATTATGCACAATACATCTCAATAATTAGTTCTCCCCACCTGTTCTTTAAAACTAGCAGCTCCCAGCCCACTCCTCCAATATTCCTTGCTGCTTGCATCTTCCATCGTATTGTTGGAGTCTCTGGCAGATGGTAAAAATGGAAGTCAAAGAGTACTTTTAAATCATGGACATGACTGAGAAACTCTCAGAGCCCTGTAACTAGCATATGTAAAAACAAACCAAAACAAATCAGCTAATCACCTAATTTAAATGTGAATTCCAAATTTTGCACATGTATCTAGTAGATTCTGCAGTCAGCCAGGCTGAGCATTTCTTGGCTGGGTCTCACATAGCTTGCTTCAGCTATTTTTTAACATACTGTATCAGAGAATGACAGAATGACAACATACAGGTGTACACTACCTGAACACAGCGTAGAGCACTGAGTTAAGAAAACACAAGGTATTGTAAGCTCTATTCTTAGACCTGGCCACAGGTCAGAGTGTCAATTACATTACTTGTAAATAACTATACTGCTGAAGCTACAAAGCACCAAGTAAAATATGTCATTTTGAACCAGAAGCAAATCAATAAGGTGTAAAATAGAAATGCCATGTGACAAATGGAAATTGATCCCTTTGTTCAATTGTAACTGGGGCAATGACATGCATATTTTGTTCTTTCATTGAACTAACGGAGTGATTATTAAGAGGAGATGCTCTTATGTGGTATGCTATGTTATGTTGTGATACTATCCCTAGGTTTCATCCTCTGAGAACCCTAAATGGTGCATCATGGTCTCAAGATCTGAGGTGGACAGACCTGCACCAGCAAGTTGACAATTGAAAAAAGGTGAGATAATTGATGCTGAAGGAAGCTAGGACACAAAAATGACCTGAGTAGTATTGCATCACCTGTACAACTACTGGAGCGAGCACAGAGTCCAGACCTCACAGCCACCTATTCAGGGTGTCCAATCAGCATCTCCTCAAATATTTTTTTTCTCTGACACAAACCTCCCGTTATGGGTGGGATAGGGACAGGAGGGAGCAAGAGGGATAGGGACAGGATGGAACAAGCCTCAGCAGAATTCCAGTAGCTTTTTTCCATGTAGGTTTGCATCTCCCACTTTGGAGCCCTGCTGCTGCTGCTGCTCCAGGAAGACAGCAGGGTGCCTGTCGCTCTGTCAGTGCTGAGACAGGCAAAGTGCCAGAGTGCAATGGGGAGTCACCTTTTCATTTCCTCTCTGGAAGAAGGACACTTTTCCTGGTACCAGCTTTTGGCAACCCCTCAGCACGTACAAGGTTTGAAAACCTGCAGTTACCCTCCTCTGCTCCCCTTGCAGTGCATGTTCGCGTGCCTTGCTCTTGCATATCTGTTTGAATCCCAGGAATTCATAGTCCTGGAGTAATGGCTGTTTCTTGCACAACATAACAGGGACAACAAACACAATGTGGCATCAATCTGGATTACATATTTGATTTTTTTATAATCACAGAACCACAGAATGGTAGGGGTTGGAAAGGACCTCTGCAAATCATCTAGTCCAACCCCCCCTGCCCGAGCAGGATCAACTAGAGAAGGTTCCACAGGATCACACCCAGGCTGGTTTTGAGTATCTCCGGAGATGGAGACTCCACAGCCTCTCCAGACAACCTGCCCCAGTGCTCTGTCACCATCACAGTGAAGAAGTTGTTCCTCACGTTCAGACAGGACTTGTGTTCCAGTTTGTGTCCATTACCCCCAGTCCTGTCACTGGGCAGCACTGAAAAGGGTCTGGCCCCTTCCTCTAGACACGTGCCCTTTAGATCTTTGTAAGTATTGATGACATCCCCTCTCAGTCTTCTATATAATATTTAAGCTGGTATTATTTCAGTTAATAAATATTAAAATATAATAATAATTCTAAATAATTAATAATTGTATTGCCTTATACAATACATTGTACTGCATAATAATATTAGTAAATTTATCTTAATTAATTATAATCTTGATTCATGAAATCAATATTATTTCTTGATTAAAGTAATAGTGGTTTTTACATTTTAATATAGTTACATATTAATATTACACATTAAGAGTTCCGTATTTCAAAACTGTTCATTCTATAATGTCATTGTGAATGGTCCCCCATCCTGATGGTATCTAAATAATGGAGCTAAATTTCCCACACACCACCAAAAAAAGCAAAAGAGAGCAGTATTTATATTTTCATTTTGCAAAACACCAAGCATCCGATAGGAATAATTGAGAACCAGGCCCAAAATCTTTCTAGTGTCCACAGGTGCCATACACATTTTATGCATTACATGTGCATATGTCTGGAAAAGGCTGCATATTTATGTTGTGCAGCAGACTACATAAGAGATGCAATCAAAATGAGAGAAAGGTGTGAACACGAAGGGACACTATGTAGATGTTTTCAAAAATATCTCACAGATGGCACTTTCACTCTGCAATGAACATTTTTATGCAGCAAAAGAAATAAAAACGACAAGGATAGCATGGTAGTTTTGAATAAAAGGAATTCATTGCCTCAGACAGATGATAATCTCCAACTAAGAATATCTAAATAAATATATAAATGTGGGTTTCAGCTAAGAATATAGCACCCTCCTAAAGAAATCCCTTTCCTTGCCATGTGCAGCTTGTGCTGGCTGGCATTGTGCTGGACTTAGTCACCACCCCACTGTAGAAAATTGCACATGTACAGTCCTATCTCCTTCATTTTACAAAGGCTTATCTCTAAATTGATATTATCTCATAGAAGAAACCACTGCTAACAGTATGGAAAGTGGTTACTGCCAGTTAGGATGATGCAATATTAGAGGGGTTTTTGGTTGGGGTTTTTTGGGGGTTTGGGGGTTGGGTTTTTTGGGGGTTTTTCTTTTTTTTGCTTCACACATGAAGCAGTCTGATGGAAGATTCTGGCTTTGATGAGGAGGATTCAAATCCAATGAGCTCTACAACAGCCAAGTACAAAGGGCTTAAAAAAACCCTACGATTTTTTGAAGTACTGATTTGGAGCCCTCTCCTAATTCTCACTATGGAAACATATCTAAAGTATATGTTGCATTACAAGTTTACAGTAACTGATGCAACTTTAGTCTTGAGACCTAGATGGCCAATGATAGCTTTATGGCTTTCAAAGCCTTCACATCTATTCCAGCCTCCCAAACCACTGCACCCACACAACCTTGCAGAACAATTTTGTTTCCCAGATACTATTTTCATTCTCTTCCTTTCACCCTATATTCTGGAGAAATTAACTGGAGTCAAAGACTCTGATAGTTGACTCCTTCATTCAATGTCCAAAATCCAGCATGTTTTGAGAATTAGATTCTGATAACTGGCATATATCTGAGCTTCTTTAAATGTATGGTGCTCTGCAGGACACAGCAAAGGGATAATTCAATGAAGCCTGGAGGAGCTATATTGGCTAAGAAGTGGAAAAAGAGTAGGCAAGTCTTTCATAAAAGAGCAGGAAAAAGCAGTTCTCCCATCCTATTGAGTCTCTCTTACAGATCTGGAACCTCTAATCAAAATAGTATTACCTGCTCTCTTTCCACAAGCATGACCAGACTCCCAAAATTATAATGAAAGAAAGCAAAAGAGCCCTGGCTACTTCCTCTGGAAGCTATGCCAGCTGCTTTCCCCAGAAGGCAGGAGAGCTAATGAATTAGAGTACTTCTCCCACCTCACGACTCCTAAAAATATTGGTGCCTGTAGTTTACAGTTCCAAAAGAGACCAACATAATTTTTAATCAAAATTGGTGACTACAGAGATCAGCAAGCACACACTGTCTCCAGCTACAAAAGAAGACTATCACAAATATGAAACCCTCTTCCAGGATCTCCTCTGGCCCCTGCATGGTGGTACCACATGCACTATGAATAGTTATAAACTTGTTTGAACTTCAGATTTCACCCTTGTGCCCAAGCATAGCCACAAGGACATGTCAAACAAACCTGGTCAAAGCATGCTAACTATTCAAGCAGTGGAGCAGCTTCACAAAGAGCTCCTAGAGGCACCAATGATAGAAAAGCCCTAGGACACACCTCTGCCTACAGAATCCAGGCAGCAGATGATGGATGCTTTGCTCCCTAATTGCGTTTTTAACAGACTGATCATACCTTTCTACTCCTCTTCCCAAAGAAAAAACAAAGATAGCAGTAACCAAAACTTTGTTTTTTCAACCAGTATCAATCCATATTACAGGAAATAAATGAGTCCTAGAGAAGGAATACATTCCACTTGCAGTGATACAATCCCTTCACTAACATCACGGGAAGCTATAAAGCATTATCAGGTTAAACAGCCTAATGAGCCTCCCAGAGTTTCTAGCTGTTTGGGGGGTTTTGTCTTCTTTTTTCTGGTTCACAATTAAAAATGTCTGTCATGTCCAGATCCAAAAGGAAGGACAGGTCACATAGATTCCCCAGTTCCCTTTGTTGGAACTGAAGTGAGACAACACTTAAGGTCCATACACAAATGTTAACTTCAGTAAGAATACAGAGAACAAATGTACTATCAACACTGGCACCCTCCCAACTAAACCTATTTGAGCTATGTGGCTTTATGGGGAACCAAGGAAGGCTTTGCATTACTTAACAGCTTTAAGGGAAGGAGAAAGCTTTTGAGGGAAGAGAAATAAGAAAGGGGAAAAGAGAGAAATACAGAGATGATCAGTCCTGGATCCAGTATCAGTCCTGCCAACTGGGGTGTGAAATGCCCACCCATAAGTCCCTGCTTGTTTCTTTTCTTCATTTGCCTAAGTTCTGTTTCTGTGTTCAGTTTTTGGCCCCTTACTACAAGAAGGATGTTGAGATGCTGGAGCACATTCCAGAGGAAGGCGACAAAGCTGGTGAAGGGTCTTGAGTGCAAATCCTATAAGGAGCAGCTGAAGGAGCTGGGGCTTTTTAGTCTTGAGAAAAGGAGGCTGAGGGGAGACTTTATTGCTCTCTACAACTACCTTTAAGACGGTTGCAGGGATGTAGGTGTTGGTCTCTTCTCTTGGGTGACAAGCAATAGGATGAGAGGAAATTGATTCAAATTGCACTAGGGGAGATTTAGGTCAGATATCAGGAAAAATTTCATTACTGAAATGGTTGTCAAGCATTGGAACAGGCTGCCCAGTGAGGTGTTGGAGTATTCATCCCTGGAGATATTTAAAAGGTGTGTAAATGAAGTGCTTAAGGACATGATCTAGAGATGGACTAAGCAGGGTTAGGCTGTGGTTGGACTCCATGATCTTAAGGATCTCTTCCAACCACGGTGATTCTATGATTCTATGATTCTTACTTAAATTAGGCTCAATTTCTTCTGCAAATTAGCATGCATGCTCAAAAAGGGAAATATTGAAACGGTGGGTTTCTTGGGTTCGTGGTCTTGGTCTTCCCCACCACCTTTACTTTTCACCCAGCTGTAGTGGGTTTTACTGTGTTAGTGCTCAGGCAATCCCTTTTCTTGTGGTTTGCAGACACTGAAGCCATACTTGGTTCGCTTGGGGGACATTCGTCTCTGAAGTGAGACTAAGTTCCTCTTTCAGTTTCTGCATATTCCAAACAATTCCTGTGAGGGTGGCAGAAAGGATAAGGGAAATGGAGGAGCAAAACCAACTCTAGTCACTCTCCTACAATGTTTAAGACACCTTTCAGTGTTGGCTTTGCCACTCACCTCTATTAGAAAAGAGAGAAAAGATCTGTGGTAGCACAGTAATGCAAGAAATGAACCAGTGGCTCCCGCCCATACAAGGCGAGTACGACTCTTCTCTCACCTTCTCCTCCCTCTACACCCTGGTTTCAGGATCGTGCCAGCCTGATGACCTACATGATCTAGGACAAGAGAACAGTGCTGAAACCTATGCATTCTACCCTAGGAACCAAAACATAGAATCATAAAATCATAGGGGTTGGAAGGGACCTCGAGAGATCATGGGGTCCAACCCCACTGCCAAAGCAGCTCCCTAGATCATATCGCACAGATAGGCGTCCAGACAGGTCTTGAATATCTCCAGTGAAGGAGACTCCACCACCCCCCTGGGCAGCCTGTCCCAGGGCTCTGTCACCCTCACTGTGAAAAAGTTCTTCCACATGTTGGTGCAGAACTTCCTGTGCTCCAACTTGCAGCCATTGCCCCTTGTCCGGTCCCTACAGACCACTGAAAAGGGTCTGGCCATTTCCCCCGTGTCCCATACTTAAGATATTTATGTCCATTTAAGAGAAGAATGACCGAATTCTGTATTTGCATTTAAATAACATGAAAACCTTCATCAAGGCCATTTAGGCATGAATAGAAGTGTAACTTGTTGCAGCATTCTACTGTAAGACCCAACCTAACTAATGGTGAATTAAATAGCTGGACCTGAAGTTGCTCATTACAGCCACTGGAGGGAAACTAATGTACAGCAAGCAGAAGTCCACTGCTGTGCAGTCAGAAATCTCCAGTTGTCACTGCGTAGCTGATGAATATACTGTAAGTGAAACCAGATAGAAATTAGGGAGGCTGTTAGTTAAAGCAGAGTGAAACTGAGACATAAAAGCCATTTTTAAGGGTAGAAATGGGTACAGCTTTTTAATTATATATTGATCATATTTGTTATTTGCTTGGATTAAATGCTCCTCCGAAGCTGTTTATGTGCAATTGTGGGTTTTGTCATCTTATTTCTCTTTTCTAAATATAACATCCCTCTGTCTATTATTAAGAATAATGTTCTGTGCCTATTTTCACACCTTCAGAGTGTCTCTACTATTAACACCTAAAAATAAGTATCCTCTAATAGCTATGTAAGTTCATGTTAACGAACTTTAGCCATCAGCAGCATCTACTGAAGAGAAACTCCTGGTATTCAGGGACTCTGCAGCACTTTTGTGTTGCAGAAGCATTCAATAATAAGCATGAAGATTTAATAAAAATCCTTAATAAAAAAAGTACTAAATCTTTCCAGATGCCCGTTGTCGGGTAGAAACTCTTTACAATACGAACTTGAAAGACTAAAGGCTTCATTCTAGCTTGCTGTAGAGCAGCTATTAACAAATGTCACTTACAGGATTGGTTTTGTGGGAGATGTTCCATAAAGCTGAAAACTTCTCAGTCATGAGAAATAGTAGAAATCTAATGCTAACATCATCTGAAACTAGGCAATGCAGAGGAATATGTGTTGTCCTGAGGAACAGCGAGGCATGCGCAGAGGGTTAACAAGACAATATGACTAGTTGCAGTCTATTTTTAGCAGTACTTTGACTTTAAACATATTTGTATACTTGAAAGCTGCCTGGTATTTCTATTCAAAGAAACAAGTGAAGGCTGAAAAGGAGTGAAAAGCAGAAGATGAGGAAAGGAGATGATTCTCTCTGTTTACATACTGTGAGGAGAGGAAAGCTTGTTATCAGTCTAGATTTTGGTTTTGGCATAAAGCTGCTTGAAAAGGACAGTCTCCCCCCAGCAATGAGAAACCCAAAAGAGGACATGCTTCTTGAGGTATTCAAATTTCTCTGCTGTGCCAATACTGAGAAGTGTGGGAAGGCTGCTGAGAATTCAAGTTTCTAATTTATTTCCTTGATAATGAATCAAGAAACAAAAAGGAATAAGACAAGGGAAAAAAAGGAATGGTAAAGCTTCTTCTACACTAATGCACAAGCCAATTAAATTAAATTAGTGCTGGGAATCTAGAAAACACAGGACTAAGAAATTAATATATAACAGTTATAAAAATTTCTTGGGGGTTTCCACCACTGAGTGGATTTTTCAGTAAAAAGAAATAATAATTAATTCTGCCAGCCATAAAAATCCATGAACATTTATCTCATCTTCTGTTAAAACTACTTCAATATTTTTATTCTAAGACAAACATTATTTCAACATATTTTTATAAATGCTGCTTTTCATTTAATATTCCTTCCTGCTCCTTCTCCTTGTTTTCTACAATAAGCATTGATTAAGTATTTCCTATTTTCATTGGTTTCCCTAGAGTAAGCTATTTCAGTGCTGTTAAGTGGTTAGTCTTGGAAGGAACTGTCAATCCTGCTTTAGTCTAACTTAATTTTTAGATTAAATATTCTCATTTTTTAAATTCTGTCAGTTTTCACTGAAAAAAAATTATACAGCAGAAAAGAATAATTTTATGAAGCAAAGTGTATTACCTACTCTTGCTTATATTGCTGCCTCCTTTTTCTTAGTCTCCAAAATGCACACTTGAACTATGATACCCAGAGTCCCCTTCCAAACAACACTTGTCTATGAGTCTACTATTCAATACATTGTTTAGGTTGACTCTCAGTTGAAATCAAAAGACTAATTTGTTTCATATCACAATGAAAGTTAAGTTTCTCCATTTATGCATCAGCTAATCTTAGTTTTCTCCTGCTTTCCTTTTTGCATTAAAGCACTGATCTAAAAATATCTTCTAAAATAAAGGATTATTTTCTTTTCCCAATTTTTCAGAAGGTTCCAGAAGTCCCTACAACTAGCTGAGACTCCTTTTACATCTCTGCTGGCTGTTCACATCAAGAGCAGCGAGTCCCCAAAACAAACAGCTTAGTCTGGAGAAGTTGTTTGTGCGAAGTTGAAGACTGCGCCACGATGAATATTTATATGGGGAAGAATTGAGGTTGCACAGCTAAAGCACGCTTCCCTGACTTAAAAGAAATGTGCTACGTGATAGATACATACATTATTCACAGGCAAAATAGGATCTGAATCTTTTAATAGAAGTCTTCCCGAAGCCACGTCCCTTCCCTCTGCCTGGATCAGGTCTGCAATAAGTAGGACCATTCCCTGTCACAGGAGGAAGCTGTGACGGCTTGCTGCTTTGCTGCTCTGGGTTGCAGCCTGCGCAAGCGGCATCTTTTCAAGTGTTAAAATTTGGTGAGATTCGATCAGATTTCCTGAGAGCCAAAACCATACTCATAACACAAAAAAAGTACTACAGATCCCTGCTTCAAACATGGCTCACCAGACTTATTAAAGAAATCTTTACAAAGGTATTTAAAAGAAATCGCTGGCAGCCTCTTAAGTTTATTATTCAAATTCCTTTAGAGGTAGCAACAAACTAAAGGTTCCAGAGAAATGAACAGCTATGCCTCTGACAATAGTGCATTATGCTATTTGATAACGCTGCTAAGCATACAAAACTCCAATTTGCTTTGCTCTGCTTCCACCCTTTGCTCTGCTTCCACCCTTCCCTGTTTTATACAGGACCACAGAAAATTACCTTATCCCACAATTTGCATTTTAAATCTTTTTCTGTTTTCTTACTTCATTTGCTCAGAACCTAGTTTTCAAGCAAGCTGACCTACTTTATCTTATTTTGGTACTTCCAGTAAATTCCCTTAAGCTTGTCTACTCTGACATTGCTTAAAATGTCTTCTGTATACTGATAATCGCTTCTCTTAAAGCAAAAAGATCTATCATGGCAGATACAAGGATGATAAACTATCAGTCCTTCCCAAAGTCAACAAGATGTTGTTACAGCATGTTTCTCATTTGACTCTTTGTGGCATTTTGGAAAAAATTCAGGTAGAAACAAAATTCAGCAGGCAACATTTAGCCCAAATCCTATTGTGTGCAGTTTTAAGCAGAGAAAAATAGAGTCTAATAGTGGGACATACAAGGCAACTTTAATACAGGTGGCACTAATGGCCTCGCTTTTAATAAACCTAAATCCTTTATTCTTTTATCATCAGTAACAAACTAAAACCCTGCTTTAATAGCTGCTAAATTGTTTACAGTATTGTTAAAAAGAGAGTTTCCAAAAAGAAGTGCTAAATTGTTTTCCTGCAATCATGCTCAGATAAAACAAGGCACAAAAAATACCATGGTGATGAGTGAGAGATGATTTCGATAACTGTTGCTCCACAACTATTACATTTGTAGATGAATTCCCACTGTAAGCCTTATTTTCATCCCACTTTAAGAATCTTCAAGCAACCAGTAAAAGTGGCATATAAAATTTGTGGTGAAGGTTGTTCTGTGAAAACAGAGGCATTGTATTTACTGTGTATGTGTGTTATTGAATCTAGAAGGACTCACTGCAGTCCAAAATAATTTACCTATTTTTTATTTACTGATCTATCAGTGAAACACAACAAAAGCTTTAAAGAATGAGCTTAAAGTCATTTATGGATTCATATAGCTGAGATTTCCACAGGTCTAGCGAGCACTAGGCACCTGCATTGAGTTAGCAGTTAAAATTGGTTCCCCAAATTACTCATATTTAAAATACTAATAAAAAAAGTAAATTTTGAAGCTAACTTTTCCTCCTGGAGATCATAGCTCTGTAAATGATGTAAGGAGGGACAGACTCTAGGAAGGAGAAGTTACAGATTCTGGGGTGTCCTATAAAGAGCTTGGAAAGGAAAGGCAGCCAGTGCATTCACACACGATACAAAAATTACCATATTCATACCTTCGCATCCTTTCAGGCCACAAGAAAAGAAACCACACTGCAGGGTTAGGGTATCTCAAGAGAAGACCAAGGGAAAAGATAGAGTCTTTGGACTTCCTGGGATTTGCAGGAGGTCAGGAGACCCATGTACATTTCACATAGAGATCTGTTGGTGTACCTGTGCCCACTGGTAGGCTTTCTATCAGCAACAGAGCTATCAGCCTTTAGGGAGCAAAGCATATATCAAAGAACAGTATTTTCCTTTTCTCACAAGCAACCATACATATGATTATATATAATGCAATCTTATATATGGTATTATATATATATAATCATATATAATGATACAGTAGGGCACAAGCACACTACGCATACAGTTTAGTGCTTATTATAAAGCCTAAGAACAAAAATAATAGCATTCAGCCCACAAAAAGCAAGTATTGTTTTGACAAGTGCCTATCAAAGGAGATAAGAGATGTTCATCATCTGATGGAAACTGGGTACATCCTAGACCCTTTATCCATGAGAAAAATTAACCTTGACAGCAGTTTTGTCTAAACAAATGCAAATATTTAGTGTTTGTCACAGCACATATTTCTCTGCAGTTTTTGTTTCTATTGCACAGCCCTCCTCTTTAATAAGCCCAAAAATCTTGCAACATTTTTCACTAATCATCACTAAGGTCCTGAAAAATCTCACAGGAAAATAACACCCCAAAAATTAGAAATAGTATCCCAGTTGTATTGGGTATGCATGGCAAGGTTTTGGTAGTGTGGCAGCTACAGGGGCAGCTTCTGTGGGAGCCTGCTAGAAGCTTCCCCTATGCCTGATAGAGGCAATGCCAGCTGGCTCCGAGACAGACCTGTCACTGTCTAAGGCTCAGCCCATCCACGATTGTGGCAGCAACTCTGGGATAACATAGTTAAGAAGGGGGGAGAAAAACCCTCTGTACAACAACCAAGAGCAATTGCAGCCAGAGAGAGGAGTGAAAACGTGTAAGTGAAACAACTCTGCAGACACCCAGGTCAGTGAAGGAGGAGCAGGAGATGCTTCAGGCACTGGAGAAGAGATTCCCCTGCAGCCAGTGGAGAAGACCATGGTGAGGTTAATGATGGAGAAGCTATCCACACTACAGCCCATGAAGGACCCCACACCAGAGCAGAGGGATGCACCCAAAGGAGGCTCTGACCCCATGGGAAGCCCTTGCTGGAGCAGGATCTTTGGACCCATGGAGAGACAAGCCCACACCAGAGTAGGTTCGCTGTCAGGACTTGTGACCCTGTGGGGGACCCAAGCTGGAGCAGTCTGGCCCTGAAGGTCTGCACCCCATGGAAGGGACCCACACTGGAGAAGAGGCAGTGTGAGGAGTCCTCCCCCCAACAAAGAAGTAGCAGCAGAGATGACGTGATGAAGTGATTGCACTCCCCATTCCCCATCCCGCTGTGCTGCTGGGGCGGGGTGGGGAGGTAGAGAAAATGGGGAGTGAAGCTAAGCCTAGGAAGAAAGGAGTAGTGGGGGAAAGGTATTTATAATATTTGGGTTTATTTCTCATTAGTCTGCTTTGGTAATAAATTAGATTATTTTCTTCCTAAATTGAGTCTGTTTTGTCTGTGACAGTAATCAGTGAGTGATCTCCCCCTGTCCTTTTCTTGACCCACGAGATTTTCATTGTATTTTCTCTCCTCTACCCAGCTGAGGAAGGCAGTGATAGAGCAGCTTTGGGGGGTATCTGGTATCCAGCCAGGGTCAACCCACCACATCAGTGTAGGTTCTGAATTTATAGTTTCTGGATAAATAGCATTATTCAGATCAAGTCAGAGAAAAAACAATACAGAAGTGTAGTTAGAATATGGATAAGCTCATTCACTGATACTCATTCAGAGCAACAAGAAGAGGAGCAGGTGTCCAGCCCCAGGAATGTTTCTTCCTGCCTTATCAAAATTCTTACAGATAGCCATTTAACTGTCGTCTCTTCAATTTCCACACAGTTACATTTTCAAGGCACCTGTAGTTGCTACATTTGTTTGAGTTTGATCACAAACACTCATCTCTTGGTTAAAACTTGGAGCACTGTATAAATCTCAAAAAGCTACATGGTATAGGCAAATTTTGTTAAATCAAAATTGTCATAAACCAGAAAAAAGAATAAAAACTATTTTTATATGAAGTGTTCAAGAACTGCAAAAATTTCACTCTTTTTTAAGAAACAGTAAAGAAGCTTTTTTTATAGAAATAAAATTTGTAGATTTACTTACCAGAATTCTATTACTCCTTGAAGTAAGTAGAGCCATCTTGTGGACATACCTAGCTGCTGCATATGACTGGAAACCACCTCCAACTACTCATTTCTTAGGTGGAACTATGCATAGAAAACAAGAAGAAAAAAACGGTTTGAAGTGCTTTACTTCAAGTTCAGATCTAACTACCAACACACACACATACATATATTCATTAATTGTCCCCACAATTAAAAATATATTTAGACAGACTGGAGAGGGTCCAAAGGAGGGCCATGAGTTTGACCAAAGGGATGGAAAACTTGCCTCATCAGGAGATCAAAGGAGTTAAGTCTTTCTCCCTGGAGAAGGCTTAGGAGGGACCTTCTCCTCTCTCTAGACAAGAGAAGCCTCAAGAGGGACATTCTTGTACTTAAAGGTGCCTACAAAGAGGACAGAGCCACTCTCTTCACAAGGAGCCACATGGAGAAGACAATGGGCCACAAGTACAAGTTGCAGCAGGAGAGGTTTCATCTTAATATGAGAAAGTAATTTTTCACAGTGAGAACAATTATTCACTATAGCAACTTCTCTAGGGGTGTGGTAGAGTCCCGATCACTGGAAGTTTTTCTAGATGTGACTGGACAAGGTGCTAGACAATCCCAACTAGGCTACCTTTCCCATGCAAGGTGGGATGAGGTGATCTTTCAAAGGCTCCCTTTTGGGGAGTCCTGGGCTGTTCTATGATTCTGTGATGTCAATTTCAGTTCACATATTGAGAATCATGCATAATTTATTCTACTAAAAAACTAAGCCAGTCTTTAAGCTGTGATTGAACATTATTCCATGAAGGGTTCTCCAAAGGGTATTCAGATCAGAAAACTGCATCATACTGACTTTCTCACTTGAAATTCTTCCATATCTGGAAGCAATGATGATCAGTATTCCTCTGAGGAAAGAAAGATGGCAGGTTGCTTATTACAGAACCACAGAACCACAGAACAGGGGTTGTAAGGGACCTCTGGAGATCAACTAGAGTATCAACTAGAGCAAGCTGCATAGGACAGCATCCAGGCAGGTTTTGAATATCTCCAGAGATGGAGACTGCACAGCCTCTCTGGGCAGCCTGTCCCAGTGCTCTGCCACCCTCGCAATGAAGAAGTTCCTTTGCATGTTTAGATGGAACTTCCCACATTCAAGTTTGTGCCTATTGTCTCTTGTCCTGTCACTGGGCACCACTGAAAAAAGACTGACCCCACCCTCCTGACACCCACCCCTCAAGTATGACCCCACCCTCCTGACACCCACCCCTCAAGTATTTATAAGCATTGACAAGAACCCCCACCCCCCAGTCTTCTCTTCTTTAGGCTAAAAAGTCCCAAGTCCCTCAGCCTCACTTCATAAGAGAGATGTTCTAGTCCCCTAATCATCTTTGTAGCCTTTTTTTCTACCCTCTCCATTCATTGTTCTTAATGTTCCTTATTAGAAGTCATAAGAAAAAAAAGTAAGAATACTTCTCCCTCAAGACTCAATTTGCTCTTGTAGGTCACTGAAGGTTCTTGCAGTGGACCAAACATACTTTGTTTGATATTTTATAAAGTTCAGTATCTATATCAGTGTTTGGCTGATCGACTTGCTTTTCAAGGATGGTACCTAACCATAGATGTTAATTGCATTGGCTGCTCTTTCAAAATTATTTATAAAGCATGCCATTTTACAGTACATATTCTGCCAGGTGTCCTCTGTAACCCTGAATATATCACTCATCTTCCTTGTTATTCACTAAGTATACACTGTACCTGCCCAGGAGCACTTTTTTAGGAGAAATTTTACCTAATCTGGACCATTTTGGCCAGATTACGGTATTTATTTTAGTATTTGGAAAACATCTGCAAATGCTGTTGTATGCACCAAGCTCTAGGAATCACCTTCACAAAACTAAATATCCACATTAACATTTGGCCCCCAAATATTAACTCCTTAACTTTCACAACTACTTTTTGGGGCTTTAAAAAAATGTTTTTATATATTTTTGGATGTGCAGCAAATTATCCTGTGTGATCCAATTACAATGTAAAGTGTTTAGCCACTAATCCCAGGATGCTGGCTATTTGATCCAGGTTGAACATTTTGGCTCTACCTATCCAAATTCCTGCTCCCTTCTCAGATGAAAGCCGAAATCTTTCATTCACAACCTGAGAGACTGTATATCCTTATAGTCCATAAAAAACTTTCAGTCAAGACGCAGAGGCTCTGCAATTGTGGTGAAACATCCTCTGCTGTGATGTAACCGCTCATACGTTTTGCAAGAAAACTGCAACCAGGACGCTATATAATCATGTATTAAAACATACAATAGAAGCAACAGCTACTAGACTCTCTTATCGGAGTTAAGGCATCCATCCAATTAGTCAGTAAGCATTTTGAAGGGTATAAGAGAATAACGTCTGCAGTGTGCTGGATCCTGCTAATATTTTCACTGGCAAAATTTCCATTGCATGGTGCAAACGGCATTTATTTATTTTATGATAATGTAGGGTGTCAGGGTTTTGGTTTTTTTTTTTCCAGTGAATGTTAACACACAACTCACAGCTTGGTAAATATGTATTTTAGAGGATGCTCGCTACATCACTTGACATTAATAGATCTGTCACAAAAACAATTCCGTTTCCTTGAACCAGGAACTGAAAACTGTGGCAAATTTGGCTCAAGTTGTTCATCATAAAGAAGTATAGAACCATAGAATCATAGAATTGTAGGGGTTGGAAGGGACCTCGTGAGATCATCGGGTCCAACCCCCCTGCCAAAGCAGCTCCCTAGGACATATCACTCAGATAGGCATCCAGGCAGGTCTTGAATATCTCCAGTGAAGGAGACTCCACCACCTCCCTGGGATTGTATAGGGATTGTACCTCCCTCTGTTTCTTCATACAGTAGTATACAATCAGGGGCATCTACTCATATAATATTGGACACGGGGAAAAATTAGGAGACAAAACCAGTGACCTAGTACAAAGGGTGATTACAGAATCCAAAGAGCTGCTGCATGATTAAATAAGTTTATGAATGCAGTCGATGTTATTGAAGTAAGACACTCTTAAATTTCGCTGAGGTGATAGTTTACAATAGCGACCCTTTGTTTTACGACTGAGAGACACCGTGTTTCCCCCAGCAGCCACGCCACTCCTCCAGAACGACTCACAATTTCATGAAAATTGTAGAAAAAAACAGTAGAAAAACTCTTGACATTATGAAGAACACGCAGGTGGATGAAGCTGAAGTTAGACACGTTTGGAGCAACCTGAATTTGTCCTGGACTTCTCCAGGGGAGGGCTGCCACTGCCCCTGGACTGACTGCGAGCACCAGCCTCCCCTCCACGGCCCAGCACGGCACGCTGCTGGAGTACTATTACTGCCAGCGCTGACTGAGCCAGCGAGCAAACCCCAGCGTCGCCTATTATCTTCTCCTGCCGTCGCACCCAAAGCTTTCCTCCCACAGCACCGTTAGTCAGCGTGTGGGCGAGGAGCCGCCTGTGTGTACAGGGGCTGGAAACCGTGTTGTAGCTGTGAGGATGGCGGGGGCTGCCTCGGCTTCGCCCCGGGCCGCTTGGTCACCCCTGAGGGGTTCCTGCCTGTGAAAGGCCTCAGCCTCGGTTTTCCCCGAGGATGCCGAGGGAGGGGCTGTCCGTAAGGGGCTGCATCTTGAGGGGGGGGCGAGGCCTAAGCCCCTCGCACAAGAGGCCCGGTGGCCCTTCCCAATAAATGAGAAAAAAAGGAGGGCGGGTGGTGTAGGCAGCGAGAGTGGGGGGGGGGGGTGGTGAGGGTTTCCCCAGCGGTCCCCGCCCCGCGCAGAGGCTGGAGAGACCCTCGCCTCCCCAGGCAGGCGGGCGGCTTATCGGCCGGGATAGCGTGAGGGGACGGCGGAGCCGGTTGGAGGGGCGGGGGGCTGCTGAACGTGTGTGCGCCTGTGTGGCGGCGCGGGCGGCGTGCCCCCGCCCTTCCCCCGCCGGCGCCCGGCGCTGCGCGGTGGGCTGGCGCTGGGGTATTTACGGTAAGGTGGACCCGGCGGTGGCAGCTCGGTGTCAGGTGATCGGCGTTGAGGAGCCGTTGCCGCCGCCGCCCGGGGAGGAAAATGCAAGATGGCCCAGCGGGGCCGTGAGGGGCTCCGCGGCGCCCCCTCCCCGCCCGCCGCCGCCGCCTCCCCGGCGCGTAGGGCCGGCGGGAAGCGCTGAGGCCAACCCCGCCGCGCCAGAGCCCGTCCCCAGCGGGGGCACCGAGCCATGGGGCTCTGCTACAGCCTGCGCCCGCGGCTCTTCGGCGACGCTGGCGGTGGCGGCGGCTCCATCTCCAGCACCGGTGCCGCTTCGGAGCCCGAAGCGCCGGCAGAGCCTCACGCCGCCCCGCAGCCGCAGCCCCTCGGCGCTCCGCTCCGGCCCGGCGGTAAGCCCGGCGGGGAGGCGGATGGGCCGCCGCTGCTGCTGCAGAACGGCGGCGGTAACGGGGCGGCCCCTGAGCGGCCGCCGTTGCCCAAGGCCGGCGGCCCCGGTGGTGGGGGGAAAGCGGCGCGGCAGCAAGCGCTGCACCAGCCACCGGCGCTGCAGAGACCCTGGGAGAAGCTGCGCCTGGAAGAGCGGGAGGCGGAGAAGGAGGCGAGGAAAGTCAGCAAGAGCATCGACCGGGCGCTCAAGGAGCAGAAGCGGGAGTACAAGCAGACGCACCGCTTGCTGCTGCTGGGTACGTGTGTGTGTGTGTGTGCATGGATGTGTGTGTGTGCGGGGCGTGTGCCGGGGCGGGCAGGTGCCCCGCGGGGCTCCCCGGCAGCGCCCCCTCCCCGGCTTCCCCCGTTTTCCTTGGGCGCCCTCCATCCCTCCTTTGTCTCCCCGCTGCTCCCCCCCCCACCCCCCCCGGCCCTGCCCTCCCGCCTCCCCCGGCCGCCTCCGTCCACGGGCTCTCCTCGAGACAGGTTTCCACCTTCTTTTCCCTTCCTCCTCCCCCTCTTCTCTCCTCCCTCCTGGCCCTGGCAGTGGTTTTGCAATGGAGAACACGATCGGCGCTTGTCCTGCGAGGGCGAGCGGCTCCACCCAGGCCGCCGGGCGGGAGCGATGCGGATGGGGGAGCAGCGGGGTCTTCCGGGGGAGAGGATCCCTGCCCCGGGCGGGGGGCTGCCGCCGTGCCCCCCCGGGGATTGCCTCGGCGGGAAGTTGTCTCAGCGCCCGAGCAACTCGGAAACGTGAAATAAAATTGTAAGGAAACCAGGCACGCACTATAGAGGAGGGAAAATGGCCATGCCTCAGATGTGTATAGCCTGTGGGTGATCCTCCTCTGCCGTGTGTAAGCAGGGATGGCTTCATGAGGAGCGGTAGTATGGGCTTGCGGCTCCTAAATGAGGAGTGCTGATGAGCAGTAGGATCCTTATTTTAAAGACGCAGTGAACGGCGCGAGGGGGGAATGAGCTTATGTAGGTATGCAGATTCTTCGTAGACACCCCCTCAGCTTCAAGATGTGTCCTTAAGCTGTTGGCTTTGAAGTATATTTTAGGGATGACTTGTCAGCTTTTGTCCCCCTCTTCTCCGAGGCGCTACGTGCTGTCGGTCTGCTGTTGCCACTGCTCTTTCTAAGCATTAGTTAATAGTCCTCTCCAGAGGATTTGTACCAGCTGATACATTTACAGTATGAAAACCACAGGGGTATCTAATACAAGCATCTCATTTCCTGCAGGAAACAGAACAGTCATACTGCAGGGCTTTTTTTTTTTTTTATGGTCTGGGGAGAGGGCTTATTTGGCCTCTTAGCTGCGGTCACAAATCTCTTATTTTCTGTTTAGTGTGGGAATACTGATTTGCATTTGCATTAGCTTGCTTTGCGTGTTTATGGAGTTTTGGTGGTTGTCTCTGTGCCGTCAAGATGTTGGGTAGTCTTCTATCTGTCTTTATAAAGCTGTTTCTCCATGTTACTGGATTCCTTCATTTCTGTTGGTGGATGAGGGGAGGAGAAAATACAAAATTCAGCAGTGCACAAAAGGTATAAGCAGTGTTCACCGGAACTGTAGCTCTCCAATTCTAAAAAACAAATGGCCAGTAAAAGCAAAGAGAAAGAAGATGCAATTCATGCTCCATGGAATTATTATTCTTTGTTAAATGATTCTTCTGATACTTGAACTGCTAAAGTGATTGAAACTTTAAATATTCCATTTAGAAAGCATTTTTTTTCCAGTGGTTACAGGAAGAAAAACCTCTGAAAGTGTGTTGTGACCAGTATGGCTATGGGAAGGCGAAGATACTTTTTGGTGGCCCTGCTCTAGAGAGCAGTGTAATTCCTTGAGCAAAAGGATCTGAACGAATAGATATTGTAACATGGGTGGCTGTCATAGTAAAGCAGAGCAGTAAACACCTGTTCAGAAGCAATGCCATTTGAAAAAATAAACCATCTCCAACCCTTGGCACCCTGAAAGAAACTCAGTGCTCCTAAGATTGTGTTGCGTTTTGTATTAAATCTGTGTCATAATTGGAACATACTCTCTTGATCTCTGTGTTGCGGGGAGGAAATGCTGGATTATTGTTTCAGCCCTGGTAGATCAGGGCCCAACATAAATGTTTGATTTGGATGTAGGGAGAGCTGCAGGTGCTTTGTGTTGCTCTCTGCAAAGGAGGGGAAATGCTGCTCTAGATAAGAAGGAATATTTAGAATGGGGAAGGGTTTATTTGTGCATTGCAATTTTGCTTTACTCCTTCTCTGACAAGGTAATTGTCTCTGGTCTTGCACAGAGGAAAAGCTTTAAGATATACACAGAGGTTTTCTAAAATAAAGAATATTACCAGCTTGATGTTTTATAGTGGGTTTGGTGCTAGAGGTCCTTAAGGTCTTCCTGGTGGAATGAACCTAAAAAGCATACCTTTGCTAGAGAGAGGAGGAATATTTCTGTAGATCAACATGGAGGAAATGCATAGCAGAGGGGAAATGGTGAATGCAGTGACAGCAGAGCACTGTCACAGAATAAACAAAGTTGAGCAACAGCATTGGCGTGGGCTTTGCTTGTTCCTTTTTTTAATGTTTGTAAATAATAGATTTGCTTTGATTTGCCCTTCTATGTGAACTGGGGCATCTTCAGAGAATATTCTCAAAATTTTAGAAGAAAATGCTGTGTATATTTTAAGGAGCCACTACTAGATATCAAAAGGATATATACAAATAAATGAATTAGTATAGGAAAACTAATAATCTCTGGAGTCTCTGAATACGTAGTACATTAGAGGAGAAGCTTCTGTAAATGTTTGAAAACAACCTTTCCCTAAAAGCCCACTAATTCCTCTCTTACTATGTCAAAAGTAAAGTCATCCTTGTGATGATCGGTGTGTATAAGTTACCAAAATATCACAATGTCTCAAAGGCTTTTATTAGTGATGTTGGCAAATAGCTCTTAAGAACATGTTCTTACCTGTCACAGCTTCAGCCCCCCAACCAGTGTCTCACGCCACACATGATGTTTTGACTCTCCCTTTTTACCTACATTCAGAAGTGCTTCATGTGTTTTGTCATAACCAGTAATTGTGAAAAGGGGGGCAGGTCCTTGAGATCAACTGTTTGTGCGTGCCTCCCATGTAAGTATGTGTAGCTGTATTGGGTGTTACTGCTGTAACTGATGCAGGGGCTTTACTAATGCACTGGAATAACAGCAGACACAACTTGGGTTGGGTTTTCTTCTGTAAGAAGACAAATCCACATAAAAGGGAAACTTGCTTCCACTGCAGTGGGCTGTTTCTTGTTTAATGTCCACTTTAAAAGAGGAGGAGGAGGGGCTGGAAACCTTGAATTGACTTTTGTACGCTGTATTATTTGTGTTTTCTTATTTCCTTTGATATTTATAAGTGAAAATGTTAATCTGTGCAGAATTCATAGGAGGCTTTGCTAGCCCAGAGTTGAGGATTATTCTTACTTTTTTTTTTAAGCATATGTATTTATTGCAGAGATTAACAGGGCTTGGTCAGTCTTGTAGCTTTACTTTCCGTTTGGTCTTTTTTTATCCAGACAACTGCAAACACTCTTCTACAAGACTATTTTAGCTGCTGATTTCCTAGAAACTGTCCAAACATTACAAATCACTTTATAGAAGAAATCTAAATTGCCAGTTCCAGTCTCATATTTTAAGCTATTTTGAGAGTAAGTGGGGTGAAAGGTGATTGGCTTTGAACAAAGTGCTAACCATGGTGGTACAATTAAGGCTCACGTAATCTTAAAGGAAACCATAGAAATATTTTTGCTGCTGTTTTCCAGTCCCCTCTGGCTCCTGTCTCTTCTGTTTTCCCAGACTCCTGGTTGCTGTCCTACCTCTGCCTGACTTTCTCAAGCAGAACTCACTCTTTTGTAGTTCCCTGCTAAACTGAAACTGAAAGTGCTGGAGTAAAAGCTTTTCTGTTCAGTAGAAACTGAAAGTAATGGATATAGGGGTTGAGGGAGGGAAGGTGGAGATAGTAACTTTCTTCACTTAAAAGGTACTGGAGCTATTTACATAATATTTGAGTACTGGTAGCAACATTTTGACAGGTTTGATGTTTATGTACAAAAGTGTATAAAACATACAAAGAAACATAGTTCCCCTGAAGTCATACAAATCAAACGCAAAAGATGCCTAGCCAAGATTGGGGAGTTCCTAAGCAGTAGACCCCTGAAAGCTCAGAATTGTGTAACAAAAATAGTGCTTTACTACAATTTTACTTTAACTACACACCTATTGACTGTGCTCAGAATGATACTGTGTTGCAAAAAGTATTCCTGCTCTGTCAGTGGCGTTTAGACTAAGATTGCAGCGTGTTATTTATCTATGCTGCATCAGCAAACCCTTAAGTTTTTATATCATCCTAAAACCAATTTGATGTATTAAATTTAATAAATCTTACTATAACTTTAGTTTTGACTTTTATGTAGTGCCCACTCGTGCTTATTGATAAGTGCTTGAATTTAGCTTAGCTTGATGCACAGCTACTTTCCCTGTGCCTGCGGAAGGCTGGGTGCTTGGGATGTTCTTCTGTTGCCACCAGATGTGATGCCCTCCCCAGTTTGCAACTGAGCTGGGCACCACTGCCTGTGTTGCAGGGTGTTCCACCCCTCCTGTTGCATCTTCTGTAAGCCTATCTCACCTTTACAAAAACCTTGTAGGCTTGTGCTGATAGGTTTGGGATCCCTACTACAGCCAGGTAGTTCTTGTAATTGGTAGGAACAAGTATTTTCAGGGCTTTGAGCTAATGGGCTGCAAATACTGACCAATGTAATAAAGTAAATGGGTTTTATAATCCATAATCCTTTGTATTGTTCGTATGCCTCTACAACAAAACCAGAAGAGCTTTTGGAACTTAGACCATCATACTGAAGTGTACATGTACTCCTTGCAGATGAAAAACTAGTAGGTAGACATCATCAGGGCATGTTGGAATTAGTTCTTAACTTTGGAAGTTTAAGTGTATGGAAATTGATCCCTGACTTACAACACTCAGCTTTTCTTTGTTCTGTAGATCACTGGTTTATTGCATGAAGCCAGTGCTTAGCTGTTTTAACTGATTTTCTGTTGATTGATGAATTTTTTCTTATTTTTTTTAGTCACATGATATTTAAGAAAAGAGGTTTGTCTTGTTCCATTCCCTGGTAGGTGTAGTGGTGCTGGGAGGCTGTAGCTGCTGGGTGAAGATGGGTTCTGCAGCTGTTACTTAAGCAATATGAACTTTCAGTTATTAGGCAAGCTGTGTATATCAGTATGTATTCCACAAATGCTTATTGTGACATAGTGTCTTAATTAAGCAAGCTATGCTGATACTTTCTCTGTCCTTCTAAGTTCCCACTGTCACTGTAACTTTTCATTTGCAGAAATTTTAAAGAGTATGTGGAACTTCTGGATTTGCACACTTGTTTTCCCTTTCTCCATGCCTTTTTTCCTCCTCAGTTTAGAAGAAACACAGTTTTGAAGCTGTTTCCATATTATTCCCTTTCTACTGCGAGCCCCACACTTCATACCTGCCCAGCCTTTCGGCATTCCTTACCTGAATCTTATGATATTTTTTTTTTAATCTCTAAGATAAAATAACTGTATAAATAATACTTACATTGTGGGATTCTTCCCCACTCAGTTGTAGCATCTTTGACATGTGAAGCTATAAAAATTTGTGGAAATATTACTGTTGGATTTGTTGTGGGTGTTTTTTAGTTGTGGCTTCCTTCAACTTACTCTTCAAGTCAGGTACCACTTGATCTTAGAAAGCTCAATTAATATTTTAAAAATTCTTTCTTCTTTTTCTTTTTAATCCCAATACCCTGACCTAGCTGTGGGGGAAACCCGGTCCTCCCTCTGCTTACCGTACTTGATAGCCTGTTCTAAAAACATGTTGTTCTGAATGGTCTTCTGAATAATAGTATAGAAACAAAATGGTGCAAGGTAACAGAGCTGTTGCTTACCCTCTGGTATACAGGATAGAAACTTCTGAGTTACCATTTTGCATTGGGAAAGTCTTGACTATACCTATTGTGGATTTCTTAAGTGCTGTGTGCTTTGGATCTCTTGTAATGTCCAGTAGCACTCCTTAGAGTAGCACTCCTTAGAGTAGCACTCCTTAGAGTAGCACTTGATGGGTTGAACAGATTAGTAAAATGGAGCTGATGTTCAGCCTGTTGGCTGGTGCCGTGGTTCAGAAAAAATCTAAAGCTGCCTTTCACTGAAGGTAGAGATCTATTTTTAGAGTCAGAATATGTATGTTATGTAAGGATTTATTGCTTACTATGTTCTTAATAAAACCAGCCTTTCTGTAGATAGTTAAAATCATCCAGTTATGGTTAAGATTTACAGCCGTGCAGGGTTGTTCAGCCCTGTGAGGTTTTTATGCTGCAGTCATCAACACGTCTTTCAGTTTATGGGCAGAAGCCTTGTCTTACTGTGCCATTACTTACTGAAACAGTTGTGTTGGTTGTACCTTTAATGCTTTGGATGTTTTCTTTTGACTGACAATACAATAATTCAGTAAGTCTGGTTGGTTTGTTTGTTTGCTTTTTAAATACCCAGGAGTGCAGGGTCTGGAAGAAATGCAACCTTGTAATTGGCTTGTATACGTTGTATTTATGCCTTTCCAAAAGTGGATGAACATGTTAAGTACATGGACTAGCAGTCTTACAAATTATCCATGTAGCGCTGTATAACTATGTTAAACTCTTGTCTCTCGTCATTTGTCTGCATGTGAATATTGAGACAAAGTTTAAGGTCTTAAAGCCTTGCTGGATAAACTGCATGAAGAAGGAAGGACATGCTGTCTGGGACAAGTGTATATAAAAGTATTTAAGAAAATACTTTTTTTTTTTTTTTTTCCCCATGTGAACACAGAACAAGGGGAAAGTTTCAAAAAATCAAAGAAAAAACCTGACAATTGATGTCTGTAAGGTAACATTAATCACCTGCAGTGGAAGATCTTAACTGATAAGATCTCTTTGAAGTGAAACTTGAATTGCTTCCTCATAATCTGGTATTTTACATTTGTTTGTTTTTAAACTTAAGTTTGAAGAATTATAAATTCCAGTTATATTTAAAGTAATGTTAGGCTTTAAGAATAATAAATTATTCTTTCCCAAAATACCATCACCATAGTAAATCAATCCAGGTCATGTTTTAAATTCTATACTGTTATCTTTAATTTTATTTTAGCCAAGAATTTACATCATGTGGGAACAGCATACGTTTCAGAGCTTATAAAGCTGCTTAAAAGTAGAAAGCTTTTTTCCAAGCAGTGAAAATAAACAAAAGGAATTGAAAAGGCTTTCACTTTCTCTATGATAGGCAATACTATTTTTGACAATTTCTTTTAAGATTTCATCCCTGTAAAGGCCAAAAAGGAACAGTTAGTTCAAGCAAGGTGTCTAGCTAGTCTTTGGAAGCTGCAGAAGGGAGAACGTTCTTTTTGTGATTTGGCTTAGTGCATGCAATAGAGACAATTAGCAGGCTGAAAAAACATCTGTAACAAACTGGCAGTAAATTAATTCCTCACAATGTATCACTTCTGTCTCAATCCCTTGTTTTTAATTATTTTCAAATGCATACTTTTTTGACATGTGTAATACACTCTGTGTTTGATTTGTCATATGTGGATTAAAATGGAGAGTAAGAGTTTTATTTTCCCATCGCAAATATGTTAAACTGTCGAAAGTGGATGATCATGGATCCTGATACTTCTGTGCAAGTGTCATTTATATTAAGTAACTTCATCTTTTATTGAAAACTGTGATGGCTGTTGCTGGAGACATTGCCACCTCTGTTATGCTATGATTCTCTTAAAAATGGAGACTTAATCATTCTGGGGTCTGAAGCAAATGCAGGGCGCGTTCCACAGTGTTAGGCAGTGCCTTCTTAATAGTCATCTTTATGTTCATGAACGTCTGGTGTGTTGGACGACTAAGCTATGACTGTATCAGGTGGCTTTTTTTCCTTCAGTGAGCACTCGTTCATATTTCACGTGCTTGTATTCATGTTGATTGAAGAATGGTTTTCTATTCCAAATGATATGCTTTTGTGAAGAGATGTGCACACACATGTCTGCACATGTTACAAGATGACCACTTGTGAAGCCCAGTACACTGCCATGAGGGGTCTAGGTGAATTAAACCAAGTCTTCAGGAGTATGTGGTTAGGTTATATCCTGGCACAGCTCATAGGCTTGAAGCTCTGTAAGAACAGGGCAAGTCTAATGGATTCTGTAATGAGATTGGGTTTTTTTGGTCCTTTGATTCACTGGGCGTTTGAATTATGAAATAGACTTATGGTGTTATCTTCTGCCTGTTCTGAGCTTGCTGTACTTGTCTAATTCACTGTCTAGGAGAGAGATGAACAAGATATTAAGCACTTCTAACATGTAGCAGCATTTGCAAAGACAAAATTCTTTTTTAATGTTTTTAATCTATAAACCTAAGATGAAGAAGAATATAATCATCTATATAAAAGCATATGCAGAAATAACCACTTCATAACCTGCAATGGTATGGTTAAATAATTTTGTGGCTGTTTTTAAATGAAGAAAAAAGTCTTTTATTTTCTAAATGGCAAGATGCTGTGGAGTCTATTTCTTGCAACATGCCTATCTTTCCCCCAATCACTTGATCATCTAATACTAAAAACTAAACTAAGAAAAAACCCCTTTATATACAAGACAAGGCTACTTCATCTGTGCTTAAAATTCTTGTAGTATCCTCCTGTTATGTGTGAAGCTGTGCAGCTTAGTCATGTCTAAACAAGCAGAACAACTGCATTAAGGATCGGCTATAACTTAAGCTTACTGTGAGATCCTTTTATTCATTGCATGTACTGACTGTGAGTATGGCTTAATGCAGAACAGTAGCTGTTCAAACTATTTTGCTTCTATCCTGTGAAAATATTTCTGTAAAGGAGAACTGACAGGAACTGGAGGACATTAATTCTGGTTCCAAATGAACAGTTCATCTTCCTTCATTTTAACAGTTTGAAATAACAGAAATCTCATTCTTAAGAGTATTTTCTCACACCTTTGAGAGAGGGAGGAGCACAAAAAACAACCAACCAACAAACTACCCTTTTTTCATGTAAGTTCTGATTATTTTCATTTGTTTAATAGAACTGAGGGTCTAGTTAATACTGGTCTGGATTGTCTCTGTAAATGAAATAGTACTAGGAGAGGAAAATAAGCTTTTGGCATTTGGAGGAAAAAATGGGTAACAAACTGCATTTAAATGACTGTCATGCATTGTTCCTCTTAGTAAATACACTTCTTGCTCTTAAGTATATCTTGAACAGCTTTACACTTCCTGTGATTCTTCAGTGCTCTAAAGCATTTAATTTCTCTTAATGGAAGACTGATATAGAAACAGTGGAGTTGCACTTGATTTAGTGCTGCTTGATCAGGAGCCGTAGCAATCCCTCTAATGCTTCCCTATTTCCAGGTGTACTCAGGGTCTGTAAAGGTGGTGTTCCAAATTCTGTTGTTGTTTTTCCCTCAGGTTTTATTATTCTACTAATTGTGATGTCTGGATTCATGAGCTTGTTTGATCAATAGTCTTTCCAACTTGATTATTATTGAAACAGTACAGCTGGTGTGTTACTGGGGTTTGGATTGGATTTATTTTTTTTAATGGGGAAATGAAAGTAGTATTTATGGAGGCAACATAAAGCTGAAGCAATGCAATAAAGGGACAAACATCCTTTCAGATGCCTGTGCTGCAGAAGGATTTGGGGGGTTGGGCAGAATTGAGATGGGACTCTCTTCTGTGCTGCTTCATGTTATGCTCTGTACTGTTGCCAGTGCTCCTGGTCCAGCAGTTTTAGGAGTAGGAAATAGGGTCTCTAATGCTGTGGAGGAGAATTGGCAGATGTTTTGCACTCAGTCTACATCATTATACAATGCTTAAGAACACACTATAGGCACATGCTAATACCTGGTTCTGTTCTTGGAGACCATCCATCTTAATACCACAGTTTCCTGGGGTATTTTACATTGCCTGTGTGTGAGCAGTGGCATAGCCTGCCAAGGTTCTCTAGTACCTGGTGTTCCAGTACGTGTAGATTGGGTGCAGGGCAAAACAAATACATAACCTTCTCAAGCCTAAACAGCATAGTATCAGTACATCCTACTATGTTGGCTACCACTGAACTGTAACCTTTTCTCAATGACAATACTTCTCTTAAGATGAAGATGGCTGAAGGAGTATGGGAGAAAAGGTTTTCAGGTTTTTTGTTCCTCTACTCCTTTTGACTTACTACTTAAAATTATTCCAAAGCATCACTGAAATACCTCACTTTGTGTTTCTTTAAAGGTAAGACTTACTTGAAAGTAAGAATTTCTACCTTTTAAGATTTTTTTTCTTCCTTGATAAGAGCAATTAGAAACTTGCATGAACTGCCTTTTAACATGATGTGCAAAGAAACACCGAAGTAATTTCTTAATCATGTGTCTTCAAATTGTTTTTTTCTGATATTACTGAGTACCAAATAAACAGACATACAGCATTGTCCTGGTTTTAGCTGGGATAGAGTTAATTTTCTTCCAGTAGCTGGTTTAATGTTGGTTTTGAATTTGGGATGGGAATAATGTTGATAACACTGATCTTTTGCTTGTTGCTAGGCAATGTTTACACCAAGTCAAGGACTTTTCAGCTTCTTATACTGGCCTGTTAGTAAGGAGGCTGGGGGTGCACAAGCAGCTGGGAGGGGACACAGCCAGGACATCTGACCCAAACAGGCCAAAGGGATACATCATATCATGTGGTGTCATGTTCAGCATGTAACTTGTGGGAAACTGTCCGGGATGTGAACACGGATTGGAAACTAGCTGGACATTAGTAGGCAGGTAGTAATCAATTCTCCTGTGCATCACTTGTTCTATACCTTATATTATTATTCTGTTCTCTTTCTGTTGTCTTAAACTCTCTTTATCTCAACCATTGAGTTCACCTCTTTTTTGGTCCCTCTTTGTTGTGTTTTTTTTTTTCCCTGATTCTCTATTCCATCCCACTGGAGTCAGCGAACAACTGTGCATGTTTTAGCTGTCAGCCTGGTTAAACCACAGCAGTCCTTTTGGTACCCAGCGTGGGGCTAGGTGGGTTGACATAATGACAAATTTGACCAGAGTGGATTAGAATAACTTTGTTAGAAGCATTCATTATATTAGGTTAACAGTTGCTGATCACAATGTTGATCTACTTGCTCTCAGAAGTTGTAGCATTTGTTCGAAGAGTTGTGTTATATAACACCTTGCTTGCAATATACGATCCCTGTTGTGCTGTTTATCATCTCTGCAAACTGGGTCAAGGTTATCATTGTGGTATACTTGGTAATACTTACGAATTTCTTGGTTGCAAGACTGATCTGGTATTTGTACTCAGCATTGCTGTCATCTCTGTACTTTGGGAGCCATCTATTGGAAATTATTAATAATTACACATCTTATTCTTTCTCCTGAGAGCCAATCTATCAGAACATCCTCCTTCATCGTCTCCTTCTACAGGCTAATTACAGTAGCTTTTGGGCATATTGAATATCCTTGGGATGTCCAAACCAGTATGATTCTACTCCTATATCTCCCAAATATGGTTCAGGCCTTGTTTAGGGTTAAACAGCTATTTTAAGAATGCCAGTCAAATATTAACCCCCACAACTGCTACTGTGACTGCACCAACCACTATGATAGGCACTGTGGCTGAACCAGAGAACCAACCTGTGCAGGTGTCTGTCACCCCTGTACAGAAGAGGCAGTACACACAAATCATTTTAGTAAGGGTTGAAGATGAACGGGGGTTACCATGAGAACAGGAAGAAAACCCCACAAATGAGATAGTAACCACCCAGTCCCTGTCTCTGAGTGAACTGCAAGGTTTCAGTCATCTGGGGGGCACCTGACTGCTCCAATGCTGGGATAACAGGGCCAGTAGTTTGGGATTAGAGGATAGGGAGGCCAAGAAGCAGCGGCTAAATCCCTGTCTAGAGAAGGTGTCATTGACAAGGCGACTGGAACAAAGAAACCCTCAGCCTCTGGAGACAAATCCTGTCAAGTGTGAAGGAAAGATCCCTTCAAGGAAGATGTATGTCATCCAGGCAAGTGGACCAGACATGAGGCTAGTACCTGAGGGAGTTAGCCATAATGGAGGTGATATATGATGACCTGAACAATGAACAGTTACCCAAAGATCCTGATGAAGTTCCGTGCCTGAGACCCGTGTGGAAGTTTCTATGGAGTGCACCATTGTTGTATGGTAGTACTCATTGGCAATAACGACCTGGAAAGACAGAAAGGGACAAACAGTGAGTAAATTAGCTGTCTGATTCCAGCAATATGAAGAAAGTCTTTCTTCTTCCTTATGGGCCTGTGTCTTGGCTGTGGAAGAACTGTCTGAAAACCTGTTTGAAAAACTGTTCTGTGAGTTTCAGCAACTCAAAGAGCATATGTACTACTGCCCACCTGTATGTACTGGTATCTGAGCTATTAGGTGAAAGCATCTAATCAAGAGAGGATATAGTGGGTACACAGCCCAGGCTGACCCCTGGTGTTTTGGAGTTAGGCATACAGAAGATCCAAGGCCTGCTACACTACAACTAAAGAGAGATACTGGCAGCATATGAAAGAGTTCGAGCTGCTTTGGAGGTGGTTGGTACTGAAGTACCACAGCTCCTCCCGGCACCCTGACTGATGATGCTGGGCTGGCTGTTGAGAGGGTGGGGTCTCTCTACACATCACACAGCTGATGCTACATGGAGTAAGTGCGTTGCACTGATTACACAATGGGCTTGAATAAGAAACTCCAGTTGCCCAAGAATTTTGGATGTGATAATGAACTGGCCAGAAGGCAAAGATTTTGGAGCATCACCAGAGGACTAGGTGATGTGCTGAAGAGGATCCACTGTATAATAAACTGCCAGAAAATGAGAACCCTCATCACTAATGGACCCTGTCTCATTGTGGGCAAGTGTCAGAGGTGGAAGGCTGCTTTATAGAGTCCTATATGATGTTGCAGAAACTGCTGTAGGAGAAGGTGAATTGAACCTGTTTGTGGAAGTGAGGACCATCCAGCTGGTTTTAGACATTGCTGATAGAGAAAAATGGCTGGTGCACCTTTGTACTGGCTCCTGGATGGTGGCAAATGGCCTGTGGAGGTGGTTACAGCAATGGAGTAGAACAACTGGCAGTACAGAGGCAAATTTTTTGGCTGTGCCCCATTGTGGCAAGATACTACTGCTCAGCTAGAGAAGCTGACTGTAAAAGTATGTTACATAGATGCCCATGTACCCAGAAGTTGGGCCACTGAGGAACATCAAACCAACCAGCAAGTCGATCAGGCTGCTAAGTCTGAAGTGGCTCAGGTGGACTTGGACTGACAACATGAGGGTGAATTATTTATAGTTTGTTGGGTCTGTGACACCTCAGACCATCAAGGGAGAGGTGGAACATAGAGATGAGCTCATGATCAAGGGGTGGATTTGATCATGGAGGCCATCCCACAGGTCTTCCATAAATGTGAGGCATGTGCTGGATCAAGCAAAACAAGTGGGTAAAGCCTCTCTAGTATGGAGGACAATGACTGAAATATAAACATGGGGAAGCCTGACAGATTGATTATGTCTCATTCCCACAAACCTGCCAAGGCAAGCCAGTGCTTACAGTGGCAGAAGCAACCACCGGATGGATGGCTGGAAACTTGTTCCGTGCCACTACCCAGAACATTATGCTGGGACTTGCAAAACAAGTCTTATGGCAACATGGCATCCCAGAAAGAATTGAGTCAGAGAGCAGGACTTGCTTCCAAAACACCTTCATAGACAGCTGGGCCAAAGAGCATGGCATTGAGGGGGTGTATCATATCCCTTATGCACCAGTATCTGGGAAAATCAAATGATGTGTAATGGGCTGCAAAACACTACACTGAGAGCAATGGGTGGTGGGACTTTCAAACGTTGGGATACACAGTTAGTGAAGGCCACCTGGTTAGTTAACACTAGGGTCAATCAAGCCAGCCCTGTCCAAACAATGCTTCCACATACTGTGGAAGGGGATAAAGTCCCTGTAGCACACATGAAGAATGTGTGGGGAAGACAGCCTTTGTGAGCTCCTCTTCAGACTTTTGTGTGATTGCTTTTGCTTAAGGGCCTGTGTGCTCTTGGTGGGTGATGCTGAAGGATGGGGAAGTCCAATGTGTACCTTAAGGGGATTTGATTTTGGGTGGAATAGTCAATGATTTTAATTGCTAAATAAGACTCCCATTGTATGTCATAACTGCTATAAGTTGCTATATGCCGTATCAATGGTGTTACAGTAAAAGTCACCTAGATGAATGAAGGATGGACTTCAGTGAGAAATGAGTGAAGTACATTGGTGATAAAACCAGAGTTGGCTTTAGCATGCAACAAAACCACACCATACACAATCTCTCTTGCCCTGAAAGGCTTATTACAGATGGAGCCAAAAAGTCATGGGCTCAGTGAAGTCCATGAACAGTTTTCAGAGGTATGGCTCTCAGACTGAGGGAAAGATGCCTGTGTGTATACAGCAAGAGACAGGAAAAGTAGGGGTGATAAATTGGGTAGTGTGGAACTTGGGCATGATGTAGACGGTGTAGATTATTAAGAGGGAGATACTGTCCTTGTTTTGGCTGGGATAGTTAATTTTCTTTGTAGTAATTGGTATAGTGTTGTGTTTTGGATTTAGGATGAGAATAATGTTGGTAACACTGGTATTTTGGGTTTTGCTTGACAGTGTTTACACCAAGCAAAGGACTCGTCAGCTTCCCATACTGCCCTGTCAGCAAGGATGCTGGGGGGTGCACAAGCAGCCGGGAGGGGACACAGCCAGGACATCTGACTAGACTCACTAAAGGGATATGTCATATCATGTGATGTCATGCTCAGCATGTAACTTGTGGGAAACTGGCTGGGGTGTTACCACAGCTCAGGAACTAGCTAGGCATTGTGTAGTGGGTGGTGAACAATTGTGCCGTCTTGCTTGTTCTGTGTATTCTATTCTGTTGTTATTGCCTTCCTTTTCTGTATTATTAAACTCTTTATTTCAACCTACAGGTTTACTTGTTATTCCAATTCTCTCCCCCATCCCCCGTGGGATCAAATGATCAAATGGCTGTGTGGTGGTTTTAGCTGCTGGCTGGGTTACACCACAACAAGCATCTTTTGAGTTCAGGCCTTTATTTCCTAACACAGTTCTCTCTCTCAAGTTGGACTGATAAAGACTTTATTATTGGCAGCTGCTTCATCAGCATGAGGTAAGCAAACAGATAATGAGGCAGATTTAAGGAATTAATGAATAAGTAGACTTAAGGTCCAGAAGTGACCAGTAAGTTTTTTTCATTCAACTGTCTGTGTAACCAAGAAATCATTTTACTTCCCAGTACTCTCCCTGCTCTAAATTAGTAAGTTGCTTGAATTTAAATATGAATGTTAAGGTGATCTTCATGTGATGTGTTCAAGCAGTGATATTGTTTGGGTCCTTATTTCAGTTCTAACTAGGACACTCATCCCACTCTGTTCCACTGACCAACTGTAGCTTCTACTTGATTGGAACTCATATAACACTCCCATAGCTATTCCATTCCCTGAAAGAAATCAGGCTGGAAAATATTCCTTAAAAGCTAACTGTTTTTCACCCACTCTCTTTTCTGAAATATTGGAAAAACAGTTCAGACATGGACAATGCCTGCTTCCAAAGGTAGTTTTGTTTGTGGGTTTTTTTCTAGAGGAAGCCCTGTTTTTAACTTGGTTCTTCAGACAATTCAGAATTACTGTATATCCACACCTTTCCGAAAGGGCCTATCAAAATCTTTGCACTCTGTTTCTGTTGCTTCTAAAACTACGATCTTACAGTGGCTCACTGAAGAGTATTATTTGACTGTACCATGATTATCAGAGTTGCTGTTCTCCAGTATTATTGCTTGTCTATGCTTAGTCTTTTGATAAGTAGGTGCTATTCACAGTAGTATGTATAAACAATGACTGAAAGCTTACTGATCCTGGGAGGACCTTACTAGCAATACTGCAACTAGTTGCTGAGTCACAATTAATTCTTGAACTCCTTCTACTACCCAATTCATGACCCACTTAAAATGTGGTGTATAGATCACTTGCAGAATAACATCAAGTATACATGTACTGCTAAATTATATCAAATGTCTTATATTGACATAAGCCTTTTAAGTTAAGTGTTTGTTATCAATATCTCTCAAATATTTATTTTTAATTAAGCAAATAACTTATTACTGATTCATTGACCTTAGGTGGTAGATATCAGTCCTGTGCTCAGTGCAACGTGATTTTTCTCAAACTGTGTGTAATGTAAATAACAAGATCTCGTACCTGAAAAAAACTTTAATTTCTGAGGCCCTGAGACTATTTTGTAGAGTAACAGTCAGCATGATTGACATTCTTCATGCTGCTGTCTATGGTGATTTGTAGGACATGCTCGGATACTTCCTTCAAGGAATTCTGTAAATATTAAGAATAGAACTGTGTAGATCACCTTGTGAAGAAAGAGGGCGAGAATCTGTTTAAAGAATTAGTTGTGTTGACACGTAGAGCATTATTTGCTGTTACTGTTTTAAGGCAAAGAATATAACCTGATATTTCTGGCTGAATGTTTTAATTAAATAACACCTTGGTCAAGCATGGTGCTATTATGATTTGTAGCAAAACGTAAATTCTATTCCCATGAGGAGATATTTTGAAATAATGGTGTTTTGCTTGGTCCACTCTCTCTATAGTCTGGTTTTAGGGTGATTCAAACTCTTCATGTCCCTCTTTCTTTTTTCTTTTTTTTTTGTCAAGCTACTTTATACTTTGAACAAGCTGAAAATGCCTTGTCAAGATGGGATATTAAACCAATTGAATTGCTACTACAGATTGAGCAGAAGAAAAAAAATCGCATGACTTCTTGTCTCCTTCTTTTATTTGTTACTGGCTGTGGTGCAAATGTGTCTTCTGTGCTAAGCTAGATCTTTCAGACCTTTGCTTGGACCTCTTATGAAAACTGTCTTTCAAATCAGCTGACTCCTGGTACATTTTTGGCTTCTCTGTTTTATGGCTGGGAAATTTCTGATTATTCAGGCTTTTAAATCATCTTTACTATAAAGAGGTCCAACTCAAACTGTAAAACTCCTAAATCCTAGCACTTAGTAAATTAACAGGTTTATTTTAGGTCAGCTTTTTCATGCCTTTTTTTGGTAGCAGTTAAACATAATAGCTGTTAGAAAAACTTCTCATTTCCAGATTTTGTGTATATGTTGTATGCTGGAATTCAACTCTTATTCTAGCCTTTTACTAACATAAAGGTAGAGTTCTTGCTTTCATAATCCTCTTTTTTATTAATAGGTATTTGAGTGAAGAATTATGTCTCTGAACACATTGGGGTATCTCAATAACTCAGCATAAATGCACACTAATGATTATCTCAATATATAAAATACTTGACTGAGTCTGCCATCCTATCATCACAGATGGTCTTTTTTTTTTTGTCTTTCAGCTGTATACATCTTTCACAGCAGTGGGTGGCTTGAAAAGCTTTCTTGACCCCCCTCCATGGTTCAAAATATATCTAATATTTCAAAGGATAGCCCTTTCTCTGTGGGTGTTCTGGTAAATGCGCTAACTAGAGCCAGGTCTTCTAGCATTTTAATTAACTCTCCACACAGGGACCCTTTAAAAAGAGCTTCCAAAATAGATTGGAAGCATAAACTGTGGAGGAGAAAAAAAAAGTATAGGAGCAGTTGTTTTACTGATTCTGCTCTAGCACATAAGGATCTGAAGCTGTAAGTCAGTGTAATGTGCAAGTATGTAAAATTCATCAAAAACACGGTAAGTCTTTCAGTGGCTGCAAGAATCCCAAATGTGAACTGAATTCTGCAGTATCATCAGTCTGGAATTTACTGCTCAAGTTGGAAGAGGGAGCTGAGACCCAGAGGCATGGCAGCCAGTGATTTTCATGAATGTCGTCTCTAAATGTCTCGTTTTTCAGCTTGAATATGGTACGTCAGAAGAGCTTCAGAAGTACTGAGTGGTTTTGTCTTCCTCCAATTTCAGCTGGAGTCAAATGGTCATCACTGAAGAAGACTTACACACAGAAGTGTTTGTGTTGCATACACCAAAGATATCAATTCCCTCAAGAAGAATATTCTTTTTTTTTGAGTTAGTGCTGTTTTTGTCACTCTGTACTTTGTTGAGTCATTGCACACATATTTAAGTGATGCTGATAATTAAATAGGATTATTTGTTTTTTTAAGGGAGCTTTTATTCTGAGACTCAAAGCTGGAAAGGCAATTTTTTTCATGGAGCCCACGAAATGCAGTATGCAACTCCTGATTCAACAGGAGTATGCTGAAAAAAATTAACATAGGTTTCAGAACAGCAGATGTATTAAAATGTTGACAGAAAGACTTATTTACTTATTTACTTGGGGTTTTATTTTTTCCGTACTGATCATAAATGTCGATTGGTGTTCATCATGGAAAGCTTAAGGCTGAGAGGTTAAAACCGAATAAAATCAGCTGAATGGTGTTGTATAGTGAAAATCGTAGCTATAATCATCAGTAGGGTCTAACTGTCAACTACACATATGCAAAGTTAACCATTCTCAGCATGAGGGGTATTTGTTCACACTTTGGTATACAGTGCTTTATATCAACATGTGTTATGATCAGTGGGCCAGTTGAATATAACCTAGCAGTGTGCCCAGGTAGCCAAGAAGAGCAACAGCATCCCAGTTTGTTTCAGAAATAGTGTGGCCAGCAGACTAGGGCAGTGATTGTTCCCCTATGCTCAGCACTGGTGAGGTCGCATCTCAAGTACTGTGTTCAGTTTTGGGCCCCTCGTTACCCTTGTTGAGGTAATGGACTGTGTCCAAAGAAGAACAACAAAGCTAGTGATGGGTCTGGACCACAAGTCTTATGAAGAGTGGCTGAGGGAACTGGGGTTTTATAACCTGGAGAAAAGGAGATTGAGGGGAGACCTTACTGCTCTCTACAATTCCCTGAGAGGAGGTTGTAGCCAGTTGGAGGTTGGTCTCTTCTCCCATGTAATAAACAATAGGACAAGGGGATATTCAGGTTGGATTTTAGGAAGAGGCTCTTTACTGGGAGTTTGGTCGAGCACTGGAACAGGCTCCCTGGGGAAGTGGTCACAGCACTGAGTTTGACTGAGTTCAAGGAGTGTATGGATGATACACTCAGTCACATGCTCAGACTTATCTGTCCCTGGGTGGAAACAGGAGATGGACCTGATGATTCTTATGGGTCCCTTCCAACTCAGTATGTTCTATGGTTCTGTGTTGTCTTTAATTCTGTGACTTGCTGTGCTTCCTCTTTATATTCCTTGTAGATCCATGCCTACCTTACAGTGTATACAGTATAGAAAAAATGATAGCCACTGAGTAAGATATATTGGCTGCATGTCATCTTCCATTTTTTTTAATGTGGAGTGATCCTTGTGCTGTATACAGAAGTCTTTAATGTCTTGTATGGATTGTTCTAAGGAGTGAACCATAGATAATGTTTCCTGTGGTGCAGGTGGAAAATCTGGGTAGAATTTGAACATGCTCAAACTTACATGTCATCTAAAATTTAACATAGAAATCTACAGCCTAGTCTATCTAGAAAATTACTTTATGGAACTGGTACAAAAAGCTCCTACCTTTGCTTTCCAAATTACTATATTAATGTTTACTGGAGTTTCTGAAGACTGCCTCTCAAATTAAATACTCTTGAGAGTGGAGAAACTTAACAGTAATGCCGTAGCTGTACAGCCTCCTCTGAAGGCCATGCATCCAAGATGTGAAAACTCAGCTGGGAAGAAACCGATCTTTCTATTACTGTTCTTTGGTCCCAGTGCCAGTTTAATGACTGGGGCCTCTCACATGCTGGTCAGACATAAGAGGCCTGTTATGACAGCATGAGAGAGTTTTTGAATCTTAAAAGTACATTGTTCCTGGCTTTCCTGCCTGTCATCTCCTGTCTCTAGCACAGTGAAGAATGATGACTTTTAGCAGCTGTTGATACCCTTTCACCTCACTTCAGATAAGCATAAGATGCAATGTATTGGAGGTTGTTTTGGCACTAGCATGACATGTTGGGAAAATGGGCCCATAATGTTAAAGCTTATCAGACTCCATTGCTACTGCAGATTTTCCTTAGAAAACATGCATGACTGAAAATTACACTTCATGTACTTCTGTGAGCGGTCTGTTATATCAGTGGGCTTGAAGATAATGGAGACTTGAAATTCTGCACTCCTTAATTGGAACAACCTGGGATCCAAATCCTGTTCAAAACATGATGCAACTTTCTCTTACTATTTTTAAATCCCCCATTTATTCAGTTGCTCAGGGCTTGTCTTGTATCTGTGGTACTACAGCTGAGAGAAATCCCGTGGGATCTCATCTAAGCTGAGGTCAGCATTGGATAAACCATGTCAGTGGCTTCTGGCTATTGTAACTTCAGGGTATTGCCAGTTGCTCTAAAAAGGCATAAGGAATTATGAAAAAAAAGTTAAATGATTTGTCCATAAATACAGAATAAATTTAGGCAGCATTTGAATGACTGAACACATGCGTAATCATGACTTCCGTGGTAGCACTCAAAGCTTTATCCTGTGTTCCTAGTAGACTCCTAGTTCAGGTGTAAAGAACAGTGCTACTGGATACGAAGGTGTTTGTGTTAGACCTGCTATGAAATCAAATGTTCAGTGAAGCAAGCCTCTCTGTGCCAAAGAAAGGCTGCAGTTGCTCTTCCTTAAAACTGTAACAGCCTGTTTGCTCTACCAAATGTCTGTCTTTACACCAGTTTCAACCAGTTTACAGGTGCCGCAGCAATTTGCTGTGTCGCCTTGGTTTGCTTTTTACTCACCATTTGCTTTGAACTGAATGAAGGAGGATTCCGTAGCGAAGCTGATACTGTTTGTCCCACAGGATAGCTTAAATTGTTTATGCTATCTGCATTTTTGTGAATTGGAAGTAAACTTGAAAAGAAAGCATTTTTATGTTAATTTTATTTTAAAGGCAGCTTGGAATTATTTTTATTTTAACAAGGGGAGGGCGTGGTGGTTAATTGCAAGATCAGTTCATGAAGATCATCTGCCGGTGAAACTTCTGAGGCAGATGCTGGACTGGCATTTTCATAATGGTAACCCTTCTTTTTAGTTCTTGCTGAAGTAAATTCTTGGTTTCCTGATGGTTCCTTGATGAAGACTTGCAACTTTTGTGTGGCTTAGGGGGATGTTCTGTATCAATTTCCACATCTTGCCTATGAATGAGACTATCCCAAAGTCAGCTTATATTTCTGGTTGATTGCTTTTCAGGCCTGTATATTTTCAGTCACCTTTTGCCAGATGTAATTTAAAAGTCTTTTATGAGATACTCTTCCCACTAGTAGGGAGTAAGTTTTTTTGGGAGGACAGTGGTCTCAAAGAGCACTTCCATGGAGTAAGATGCAGTGGAGTGGCACCCCTGGTATGATGCATGTTACAGTAGATGCAGCAGAGAGAACATTGTGGTTTTCCATTAGAAATGTAGAGGCAATATTCATAGCTTGAGAGGTGTGAAGGCGTAAGTCTAGGATATTACATTTGATAGTGTCCCACTGTATAATTATCACACATGGATTGGTAACTCCTTTGAATGTTTCTTGAGTTGTTCTGTGGCATTGTATGAGGAAGATTGTTCTCTTGCCTCAAGAACTTAAGTCACAGGAAAACCTGTTGCCATTAAAACAGTAATTGTGGAGACCACTGTGAATAGTCCCGGTGGAGATGTTTTCTACAGTGACAGGTTGCATTCAGGTTTTTTAGTTCACCCCTGATAACTGGGCAACTGTAGACATGGCAACAGCATCTCTGAAGATATTTGTCAACACCTATTGCAGCTTGGGATCTTGTAACTTACTTTTCTCCTGTTTCCCATCCCTGCTTTCGGCTTACACCATGTTTGGAGTGAAATACATACACATCTGTATTGACTGTGAAACTGTATTAGATGCTTGAGTAGTAGAACAGCCACACAGTCCAATTATTTCCTCCCTCCGTCTCACAATTTCCCAACTTGTCCATTTTTCAGCAGCCTCTCTTATGGAGAACCTGCTCTCATTAAGATAAATGTTGAAGTCATTGAGAGCTTTAAAACCAGTTCACGTACCTTTCACACTTTCTACAACAGCTTTCTGAAGTCATATGGGAAGGAATGAAGATTGTTGATTGGCCTTTACTTAGTAAATCCTTTCAACATTCTGCTGGGAATGGTTCAAATACATATGGTGGCAATATCCAAATTTATTGAGGCCGATAACTGTCTGACCCTATTTTTTATAAAGTAGTGACTCTGACCAATGTTGTTGTCTTAAGATTGATGCTAATTCAGGATTCCTCTTTTGTGAGCTGTTCACTTTCATTGCTTGAGCCCCCTTCCAACCATTGGGTTGTTGTGTGCATCAAGCATAGATGTGACTACATTTACTCATTCAGAAAATTAGTTAATCAAGAGAACAGACCCTTCTGCTGGCTGGAGCCTGAGCTTCCCTTTTGATGTCTTGAACTGAATCCTACAGTATCACAAGCCATTGAATTCATAAAAGGAGCTTCCATTCTTCAGAGATGGAGACATTCACATCTCTTAAACTTGATTTGTAATAAATCTCTTGATCAAGATGTGGTGGATGTGATGCTCAAACCACAGCTATCCTTTTCAAGACATGTGACTTTGTATTTATTTATTATGCTCTGTGCTTGTCCTTGCCCTGGCAGAAAAGGAAGGAGGACAGAGGTTAGGTGGCTTCTGATGGGAAATCCTCATGTGACTGGTATGTGCATTCAGTGAATTGTCTTCCACTAATCGTTCGTTAAACTATGAAACAGTCTTGTCAGTGTTCACACCTTCTGGGTGTGGAGCTCACCTAAGCAATAATTTTTTATGCAGAGATTATAATCTTCAGAAGAACTGAAGCTTCACACCTTAGCCTTCCCTCAACTGTGATGCATTACAACCAGAAGACACTGGGCATTGGATTTTTCCCCCCTTCTGCATGTGCAGACATTTGCATTTGTGCATATCTTGTTTTATTATAATTTTATATTAATGTTGTTGTTACTATTACTGTTGTTATTCTCTTCCTTTGTTTTCCTATTAAACTGTAGCTCAAGCCATGAGGTTTTTAGCTTTTCTTTCCATTTTTCTCCCCATCCCCTTGGGATGGGGGAGTGCTGAGCAAGTGGCTGTGTGGTGCTCACTTACCATCTGGGCGTAAACCATGAGCCCCTGTCTGCACATTTGCTTTGCGCAGTGACTGGATTTACTCTTCTGTATATATCCATCTGCTGAGGTCAAGGAAGGCCTCAAATGCAAGTGTTCCTGTAGGCTCCTGCTCTTTGTTTTTGAGCAATATGATGTGCATGTTTATGTTACTGTAGGCATCAGTCTCTTGAAAGTCATTAATAATGAGTAAATATTAAATTCACAGCTCTTCAGTGATGGGAATGTCCCAAACTTCATATAATCTCCCAAAAGTGTTTTCTTTAAACACGATTTTACCTTTGTGGTGGGTTGACCCTGGCCAGGGCCCAGGTATCCAGCAAAAGTGCTCTTTCACTGCCCTCCTCAGCTGAACAGGGGAGAGAAAATATAATGCAAGATTTGTGGGTCGAGATAAGGACAAGGAGAGATCACTCATCAGTTACTGTCACAGGCAAAACAGACTTAGGAAAAAAAAATCTAATTTATTACCAAGCAAAACAGGATAGAGTAATAAGAAAGAAAATCTTACAAATGTCTTCCACACACCCCATCCTCCTTCCTGGGCTTAACTTTACTCCTGATTTCTTTCCTTCCATTACATGGGATGGGGAATAATGGAGTTTGGTGTCAGTTCATTACAGGTTACCTCTGCTGCTACTTTCCTTGCCAGGAGGGCTCCTCACACTCTGCCCCTGATTCAGTGTGGGGTACCTCCCAATAGGAGACTGTTCTCCATTAAATTCTCCAATGTGGGTCTTTCCTATTGTGAGCAGTCCTTCGCAGACTGCTCCAGCATGGGTCCCTTCCATGAGGTACAGACCTTCAGGACCAGACAGCTCTAGCTTGGGTCCCCCATGGAGTCACAAGTCTTGCCAGCAAACCTCCAGCATGGACTCTTCTCTCCATAGGTCTACAGATCCTGCCAGGAGCCTGCTGCAGGGTGGGCTTCCCGCAGGGTCACAGGCTCCTTTGGACATTCACCTGCTCCAGTGTGGGGTCCTCTGTGGGCTGCAAGTGGATTTCTGTTCCACCATGAACTTCTGTGGGCTGCAGGGGGACAGCCTACCTCACCATGGTCTCCGTGGGCTACAGCAGAATCTCTACTCTGGTGCCTGGAGCACCTCCTGCCCCTCCCCTGACCTCAGTGTCTACAGAGTTGTTTTTGTCACATCTTTCCACTCCTCTCTCTAGCTTGGTTTTTGGGTTTTTTTTCGTTCTTAACTCTCTTATCCCAGAGGTGCTGCCACTCTTGCTGATTGGCTTGGGGTGGGTCTACCTTGGAACTGGCTGGTATTGGCTCTGTTGGACACAAGGGAAGCTTCTCACAGAAGCTGCTCTTGTAGGTGCCCCTCTACCAAAATCTTACCACACAAACCCAATAGAAGATTGTATTTTGACACAGAACTAACTCAAACTAAACAAGTGATGTGGAGTTTTAAGAGGAAAAAGTAAAGCTGAGAAACCTTTGCATTTTCTGATGCAATAGGGGTAGTGTATTACATCTGATACTTGGATTAGGAAGGTTCAAATACAGATATTTAAGGGGATGTATTTTTTCCCTAAAGATCTTGGAGAAGAACCAATCTGCCTTGGTATTTTTATGACTGAATGAATATTGTCATTGCAAGTTTATAGCTTCTCAGGGGATGATGCATCCTTGACTACTACAGTTTTGTGTATATCAACTTACCAACACTATAATGTTGTTATGCAAGCGTAGTCTTCTACCATAAACTGTTTATTCTTTTCTAGGGTAGGGAAAAACTGTAGCTGCATAATTCAAGAAAAGTCTATCCATCTCAATAATCCCTAAAATTACTAATGCATTGTTCTGCTGTTTTAAAAAAAGTAACATGTGATTGTCTTGTTAGATTTTGAGAGAAATGACTAATTGACTATTTGAGACTTTTTCTTTTTTTGTAAATGGATTTGTTTATCCAAACAGCAGCACATTTTAGTGCTGTGATGTTAATAAAGTGGTGTTATTGTCACCAGTGGTACTGAACTTTTCACCAAAATCTTCACTCTCGTGTGACTTACCGCCCACTAAGTTGACTAGAAGGGGGCTGTGTTCTTAAGTAAAACTTGGGTGTGTAAATAGTGTGTAAGTACAGCAGGAGGGGTAAGAGCTGTGTAGAATCTCAGTTGTACTCTCAGCTTAGGACATCTTAGCCAGTTTGGAGAGTTTTCCTGCTTGTCACTGACCTTTGCCCACTTTTGGCTTTCAGAGGTGACTGGGAGCCTTGAATGGGGTAACAAATCCAGAAGTGGGACTGACAAAAGAAAGGTTTGCAATTGAATGCTATTCTTTGCCATGGACTCTTCAAGAATTCATGTAGTCCTTGCATTATATTTTAATCCTTGTGGTGGCAGCAAATACTAAGACAGAAGAAACTACTCTAGCGCAGATGACCTGTATTTTAATTACAGTTAAAAAGAAGATGCTCGTATTTATATTTTTAGCTTTTGTTTCCAGTGAGGCAGCTTGAAAACAGAAGGTCAGCTTGAGGTGTAAGATTCTGTCTTGTGTGGCTTCAGTTTGTATGAACTGCTGAGAGCCATTTAGTTGGAAGAAACATTTCCTCTTGTCCTTTCCACCCCCACATTGGCAGGTGGCATTAGTGAAGATCCTCAACCATTGAAAAAACTTGCATGGCAAGGTTAGAGTTTGCCCAAAATGTTGTCCAGAAGCTATTATAGTCATTGAATTGTTGGGGAGAAGTTAACCACAGCACAGGTACCACGACTCTGTTGTTCTAGGCAGTGCACTACCTTAGCCTTTGTTAAAGACAACAATTTGAATACAGAGTCAGGGCCTGTCTGATGGGCGGCGGTTGGAAGCAGAGAGATGGTATCAGCCTTGAAAAATTGATCAATAGTGGCATAACTGTTGACAAGTTTATAGTGTTGAGACTGGAATCCAGGGAAACCTATTAACACAAGAAAGAGATACCAAATGTTAGTAATAAGGTACTGGTAACTAAACCAAATAACCCAAAAGAGAAATCACTAATCCATTGAAAAGTTGGCTGCAGATTTAATACTGTGCTAATTAAACGAGGGAAATAGAAAAACATCTTGAGTATTCAAAACAGCCTTTTCAGAAGTAACGTTGCTTCACTTTATCATAGGCGATTTCTTACCTTAGTCATGTTTTTTTCACATGACTGAAAAGTTATCTCATGGTAGTAGTGTTGGTTTAGAAACCAGCACAGAGATGGATTCACTTCATGTCGTCTCCCTGACCTCAGAATCACACATCAGCTTCTTGTGATCTTCTTCCCCTGCCTGAAGTTGTCAGTTGTTTGTTCTGTCTTCTATGTTTGTATTAGCATACTGTGAATGTTTCATCATCTATCCGTCTATTAAAAAACCGAAACCAATACTGTTCATAAAATACTGAGAAGAAGGAAATAATGTAGGAAAGCAAACAACAGTTCATATGGAAAAAATGTAAACATAGTCAGTTTTCGCAGGACTATTTCTGCCATCTAAGCTTACTTTGTTTAAAATTTCATTTAGATGTCACTCAGTCCTATAAGGATGAAAATGCAGTCTGTATCTGCATTGTATTCCAGTTTTGAAGACTCAAGAGGTGAAAAATAAGTAAGAAATATTTGTATGAGGCTATTTCTTGTATCTCAGAAGTGGGCTAAAGGGCCAGTTCAATGGCTCTACCTTCCTGAGCTGTTTAGGATAAAATGTATTTTAAAGTAATAAAAATTGAAGGGGTAAACCACTCTGTCTCTAGACATCTGCTGGTTTGTCTTTGAGTCTTTATTTTAGTTGTTTGAAGTCTTTTTTCAAATAAATTTGTGAGCTTCAGATAGAAAACTACACAACTAGTTGTAAGACCAGAGTAAGTTATTACTGTATGAGAATCAAGAGGAGGTTTTTTTCACTTCTCATACTGTAAAGAGCATTAAAGTACTGCTAGGGAAAAAAGAACTATATTTCTTCTGTACTCATATTGATCTTACAAGGATCTTTTTATTTAACCCCAGTCAGCAACTAAGCACCTCACCACAGCTCACTTCCACTGCAGGATGGGGGAAAGAATTGGAGGAGTGGAAGTGGGAAAATCCATGGGTTGAGATACAGACAGTTCAGTAGGTAGAGCAAAAGCCATGCACGTAAGCAAAGCAAAACCAGGAGTTCATTCCCCACTCTCCACGGGCAGGCAGGTGTTCAGCTATCCCCAGGGAAGCAGGGGTCCATCACGTGTAACAGGTACTTGGGAAGACAAATGCCATCACTCCAAACTTCCTCCTTCTTTCCCTTTTTTTTTTTCCCTTTTTTTAATACATGAGCATGTTATCATAAGGCGTAGGATATCCCTTGGGTCAGTCTGGGTCAGCTGGCCCAGTTGTGTCTCCTCCCAACTGCTTGTGCACCCCCAGCCTGCTCACTGGTGGGGTGTGAAGAGGCACTGTGTAAGCACTGTTCAGCGATAACAAAAACATCCCTGTATTATCAACACTCTTTCCATCACAGATGCAAAGCACAGCCTATCCCAGACAGAACCAGCACAAGGGAGCATGCATCATGCCCAACTCAACTAAAACAGCAACATGCTTTCTAATATGAGGTAAATTGATCTTAAGATGATGCATCCTGAAGAGTACAGGCTGATGTGGGCAATTTTTCATTGCAGTCATGCAAGTATAAGATCTAAACCAGCAATTCTTCAGAAAATCACAATGTTAGATCTCAGGATGACAGTTACTCCACAACTGGAAGGTTTCCTTTCCTTTTTCATAGTACTTATTTTGCCACCATCTTGCCACCATCTCATCCAAGGAAATTTTGAAGCTCAATAAGCCTTGTTTTATGCTGTTAAATGTGGTAGATTTATGAACTTCCATGTCCCAAATTATTATTTCTATTGTAAGTGTTAATGGTGGGATTGCCCTTTTATGTAAATATATATATATATAATACAGTGTACTGACATTCACTGCTGAAAAAGCACTATTTGATGCGGTGTGGTTATGGAACCGAGTATAAATAAAGTCCTCTTTCCTTCTTGGTGACTGAGATGGATATGCTTTTTCCTTGGTTAATCCTGTTAATTACACAGGGTAAAACAATCTTCTGGGATGGTAACTGATGTTAGACCAATCGATGTAGTTGGAAGGGGGCAAACTATTATGCACATAAGGTTTTATGTATTTTATGGTCAGAGCATTGCTTTCCCTCTACAGCCCAGCATACTGCAAAAGCTGAACCACCTTTTAAAGAATGTAGGAACGTAGCTGGGTTGTTTTGGGTTTTTTTCTGTATAATCAGGAAAAGGGAAACTGATTATTTGGGATTTGTTTTCTTTGTGCGTTGTATTTGCTTTTCTTCTTGGTTCTGGACAGGCCAGAGTCAACCTCCCCAAGCAGCCAGTACAGGTGAGCTGAGATAGCCCAGGTAAGCTGAGTTGGCTAGGGCTGTTTTCCATGCCACCTGACATCACTCCCCCATAAAAGGGGCTGGTCAGGGAGGGGTGTTCCTGGGTGCCTCCAGGGTGGTCTGAGTGTGGCTGGGGAGCTGGGTCAGTCCTTGTGTTGTTCAGTACTGTGTTATCATCAGGTCAGTAAGGTACTCTCCATTATCACTGGCTATAAGTGAAATTTGCCATGATCTGTTATTGTTTCCCTTTCACAGTGATTTTGTCGGTAAACTGTCCTTATCCCAACCCATGGGGGCTCTGTCAGTTTCTCCTGGGAGTGAGCAAGCATGTGGAGCTCAGCTACTGCTTGGGGCTGAAGCACCACAGTTTTGCTTGGAGTTTTGAAAAGGTAGGGTTGTTGTACCTCTAGGGTAACCTAGATTGGCATTCAAGAACAGACCTGGTAACAGAACACGTGCTGTCCAAGGACTGTCTGACATGCTGTGTCCTAGACAGAAAATACAAAGGGAAAGCGGGCAAGATGTAGGAATTTAGATGAGTAATTAGTTTTTGAATTTTGGGAGAACTGACTTCTCTGTGAAGCACCTTGGTACATACATTGTAGTGTGTTACTTGTGAAGAAGAGGCTACTGCTTTGTATTTTGGGGGAAGGGGATGTGCACTTGTATTGTGCGTTCATTGAAACTAGCCCAGCACCCTCACCCTATGCAGTTACCAGGTAGAGGGGGTTTTAATGCATCATTGGTATTGCATGCAAAATTGAAAGGTGCAGAAAGTAAGATGTAGTCGCTGCAGTTGCTTATAGGTACCTATGTCTATGTAGTCATAGAATGTGTTAGGTTGGAATGGACCTTTAAAGGTTATCTAGTCCAACACCCCTCCAACCCCCACTCTCCACACATTGAGCAGGGACACCTTTAACTAGAGCAGGTTGCCAAGAGCCCCATCAAGCCTGACCTTGAGTATCTCCAGGGATGGGGCCTCCACTACTTCTCTGGGCAACCTGTTCCAGTGGTCCACCACCCTCATGTTGGGGAATTTTTTCCTAATATCCAACCTAAATCTCTTCTAATTTAAAATTGTTACCCATCCTCCTATTGTTACATGCCCTGGTGAATAGTTCTTCCCCAGCTGTCTTCTAGGCACCTTTCGGGTATTGGTAGGCTGCAACAAGGTCCCCCCTGGAGCCTTCTCTTCTCCAGGCTGAAGAAGCCCAACTCTCTCAGCCTCTCTTCATAGGAAAGGTCCTCCTGCCCTACGTGCAGTGTGTCCAGCATGTAGTCTTTGTGAACAGTAGGGTTTCAGCAGAGAATTAATGAGCCATAGCACTTCAGTCTGTTATAGGGAATGACATACTTCTCTTGACTGCCTGACATCAAAATGTGACTTTATTGCCCTTTGATTATTTTTAAGGCAGTGCAGCGTATGTAACTGCTAATTGTTGGATGACACTAATTCACAGTATTTATAAAACGGATGGTATAAGAAATTATTCCCAAGTTCAGTAGGTGTATGCTACACAAAGAGTAATTGCTTAAGAAACAGGCTGGCTGCTTCATCTGTTACATATTTTGCATTTAAAACTTTGTGGTTTTCAAACCACAATGTTTCAGTGGTATTGGCAACATTCAAAGACTAATATTGCACATGGGTGGAGTCAAAAAGATTTCTGTACAAAATGTTGGCAACTGATTCTGGCAAGATTTACTTTCCAGACTTAGTAAGCAAATCCATATTAATTGGCATATACTATTATTTCTTCCATCACTTAAATAATATGTTAGCAAAGAGTTAAAGGCAAATCCAGTGTTTCCATGCTTTGTTAATGTATAGTAAAGTGAATATGGACAGTTTTTACTTTATGGAGTCTAGCCAGGTCAGTGTCTGAACATACTATCATTTTCTATGTCATGCTGCATGGGGAGGGAATCTGTTGAACTTCCTTCTGCTGCTCAGGTATTGAGAGTTGTGGAATAAAGATCTGTGCTGTATCACAACATCCTAATGCATTGTGTCCTTCACTAACTAGAAAATGCTTATACATAGCCATCTGACAGCATTTATAGTATATCTAAAGATTTGTATCACTTAGGATATTCCTTTGGAGAGGATGCATTTCTAAGTAAGTAAACAAAGGCTTTGCATCTATTTTGAAGTCTTTTTATAAACACAGTCTTTTTTGGCTTTAAGATTCTTTGAAGCATAAGTCAGGACCTTCGTGCAAGAAATGAAAATATTTTTATTAGCTGGGAGTGGTCCCATTCAGAATTGGAGTAGGATTTTTGTCTATGATACTGATAAATTCTGTTTGCATATGCATGAAAGATGTATACGTGTAAGTGCATTGGATACAGTAAAGGAGTGTCTGTTTAAAATGTAACCGTATCCTTAAAAGGCCATCTATCTGTAGCATTTATGAAGGACAAAAAAAATACAGAGTAATATTAAGAAATCTGTTTTAGGTTATCTGTGTCACAGTCACTGAGCTCATGTCCTTTCCCCTTCCTTTTTGTTAATCATTCCCTCATGAGCTCCAGTCATCCATTTGTTTCCAGGAGGGATCGGTTGTTTCTTCCTGAGTTTTAAATGCTGGATCTATAAACTGCAACTCTTTTAACGTGCCTGTCTTGCATCCAGATTTTTGAGCCTATGTTTCCTGTAGAAGAATGAGGATTACTAACCCCTGACTGAAGAGTCTTTCTAAAGCACAAAATTGTTTGCTAAAAAGAAAAAAAAACAAACCTTGGGAAAACGTATTTTTAAAACCATGAACATTTCTTTTCATGCTTGTTTCTTTTCTGGATTGGAGGAGTCACAGCAGCTTCCCTTTACAGCCCTCTTCTTCCAAGTTGTGAGGTTTTTTTACACTCAACACACATTACCCTGTTTCCTTCTTAATTTTCTTTCACTTTATCTGCAGAGGAGCTTCTCAACTCCAGACTCTTCTTTCTAATATTTCTTTCTTTCAGAACAGTGCCTTTTTGCACATCCACATTGTGCTTTGCTGGAGGTAGAGCAGCACTTCACTGAACTCTGTGGCTTCCTTGGCACTCCTTCACCTGGATGCTTGTATTTAGTAAACGATTTTGGTGGCCTTGTGAACAGACTACAGGAGTAGAGCATAAGAAGCTGTAAGCTAGATCAGTGGAATCAGCTACATGGGGTGATTTCAGTAATACATCTAAATTTACAGAAGCTTTACCTTTTAGGGGTTTATATGTACTGTTCTTAAAAATGTTGTGTTTTGATGCTTTTTTGGTTCTGATAGTACTGCAGGAGTCAGTCAGGGTGTATTGCTTATTAATGTCATATATTTTAATAATAGCTGTTTGTTTAGCATTTCCTGGGATTTTGTGTGTTTTAAAGAAAGCTTGAAGTAGGTGAATTAATTTTTAATTGGATTATGTGGGCATAAACCTCAGATGAATTTACCAGATAAACTGTATGTGTTACGAGAGTGCTGTGTTTTTATTACGTAATCGTGAAGTTGCTATTAATGCTTGTTATAAAAAGGTATTTTTAAAGAGTCGGTGTCTGTAGAATGTACATTCAAATAAATACTTAAAAGCATAAAAGGCACTGGAGGTGGGGTTTGGTAAAATATGAAAACTGTGAAGCAGTGGTACCATTTTAATTTTTTTAGGTAATTTTTTTACAAAATGCCTCCCTTTTTCCCCCCCCCCTTTTTTTTTTTTTGACACCTCCACTCTCTTCCCCTCTCCCCAATATTATAACACATGCATTTCAACTTTTTTTTTGGATCCTTATAATTTGTGAACACTTGCACAATTCACACTTCCCACACTTGTCAATCTTCAGTAAAAACGCCTTCATAAGGTAGATATTATACAATTTAAAACATAAAATCCCCTTTACAATTATTTGCTACAGCTGTCTTCACCTTCATCGGGGTAGCAGCGGGGAAATATTTCCCACTTGCTGATTCCTTGTCGTGGGGCTGTAGCAGCAGCAAAATCTGTATGAGCAGATTTAGCAGGGATGGCTGGGACAGGGGGAAGAGGAAGATGTCCAAGCAGCACCTGGGGTTGTAGGAGATGGCAGTGTTCCTTCGGGTGGGTGGGTGGTTCTTTTTTCGGTCCTGAAGGACCCAGCGTTTGCAGTAAACAAAATGATGGGAGAGGAAACAGTGAGCTGAGAGCAAAGGAGGTAATATTAAAACCAGAAAAAAAGCCAGTCTTGCTTTTTTTCCCAGGGTTTTGCTAAGTATGTGCTTTGTTCCTATTTCTTTGCATAATGAGAAGGAGGTGAACCGTATCCGGAAAAGTCTCTGCTGCCTAAAAATGATTTTTTTTAAAAAAAAAAACGTCTGATTGGCAAACCTTGAATTCACTGTAGTTGATAGAAAACATCTTCACTGGTGTTGGTAAAGTGAGCTGTGTTTCTGCTACAGCCTGGGCCTTTTCTTGTGCTCGCTAGAAATGTGACACTCGTTCTAATGACGTGACTAAGTGAACTAATCTCTTTAATCAACTAGTTGGATGAAATCCTGCCTACTTAGGGCCTTTGGGAGAATAGTATGTGCTGCAGCCTGTTTGTGAACATGCAAAAAGATGCAGTTTTTAATGCTTTTTCTTCATTAAAATCCATGCCAGTGAATGCAGATGGTGTTACCCAACTTCTTCCTCCTGTCATACGCAGCTGAGCAGTGTTTTTAGTAACAGGGGTAGCGTTTTAACCAGCACTGTGGGAATTCAGACTTTAGATCAGTTTGCCTTCCAGATTTAATGACAGTTAAATACACTTCCCTGAAATCTTAGCGGTGTCTTTTCACAGCTGCAGGGTGTTGTGGGTTGTGGGGTTTTTTTTTGTACACCCCCTTCTTTTAAATATACTCCCATCTCACCTCCTTTTTCTCAGGTATGTAAAAAGGGGTTTCCAGAATCAGGTTTTATTTGTATCTCTAGGATCTTCTGGCATTCACTGCTGCAAGAGAACTGGTGTGATGTATCTCAGTGAGCCTGAAGGTACTCTTGCAGCTGAAGGAGGAGTAGGTCTATTATAAGAAGAGCTGAAAGAGCAAGAAGGCCCGGACATCTTTTTGTGTTCTGGAGTACCCAGCACCAATGATGCAAAAACAAAGGCTTAAGGATTGCAACAGCTTTGGTGGGAATAGTGTGCATGGGTTGGTAGTAAGAGGATTTATTAAAGGTCATGGGAGACCAGAGGCAGCCCATCAAACTGAAGTGAATGAGGACTGCTGGGAACTCCCCCTTCCCCATGAAACTTTGCCTTAGATGTCATTCTTAACTGCTATACCTTCTACCCCAAGCTGTTTGAGAGAGTTCAAGATGGGCTGTTAGCAGCAAAATTATTCCCATGCTTTGGCAATTAATAACTCTTGACTGTATGTAAGTGCCTGAGGGAGAAAAAACAAACACAAAGCAAAACACGGGCACTAAGTTATCTGTATCAGGATTCCATAAATATTTTTCATGAGGTGCCTCACTGTCAGGGGGGTTGGGCATTGAAACTGCCTCAAAGAAAAGCAGTGGCTGGAGATGATCTCTTGCCTGTGCCAAGCCATGTACCAGCTAGAGAACTAGCTTACACTATGCTACACAACATATACCATGGGCTTGGGAATGCTGGTCAGTAATTAAGTTTTAACATTTTACTGAAACAAAGACTTTCTGGCCACTCAAGAATATTTCAGTTCTGCCACAAATTAGCATTGTAACTTTTAACGAATGGCTGTGCATTAGCAGAATATGTGAGATGAGCGTGGTACCCATCCATAAATTATGTGAGACAGATATTATTGGCACTGTTACTGAATTTAAGTTTTGAAAATAAATCTAGAAACCATTTCCAGGAAACAGCGTGATGGTAAATTTTCTGTTTACAAAAGACGCTTCTCACCTACTAATCTTTTTCAGTATTTTTAAAAAGGGCCTGGAAATATCTCCTGGAAATAGAAGGAAAAATAATAGTATGAAATCAGGGCTTTGCTTTTTTGGAAAGCATGTGTTTGCAGGGCCCTGCGTAAATATGTCAATTGCTTTTGACAGTTTTTAAAGGTATGGTATTGGTCATGGCTAATACGCCTCTTCAATAGAAAGGAAAATTATCTTTCTGTTGTGACAGGTCCATCTTCCTAGTCTTACAGAGTGTCACTTAAAAGAATAATAATTTAAGTAAGGAATGAATAATTGTGTGCTTTATGGTCAAATTTTGCAAGGGACAAACTGCCAATAGCCCTCCAAGCTAATAGCTGGGGTTAATGTGTATTTTTTAATGAGACAGATTTATTTTCATCAGAGCCAAAGTTCTTTCTTGCTTAGACTGTGAATACCATAAGGGAATAGTAAGGAGTTAAGAAGGAAACATGATGAAATGTTGGTCTTTGCATCCAAAAGAGGATTTAAGTCATGAACTCCTGAACTTGTGATCCTCAATTACTTATCCTGGGTGCGGGAAATCTGTTCTACTTTAATGTTTTTATTAATGTGACTTGGAATGAACTCAGGCATTCTTTTCTCTTAAAACCTGTTTGAAGAAAATAACTCTGGATTGAAAAATACTAGATTTTTAAAAATTGTATCTGTTTTGGGTTTTTTCTTTAGATAGTTTCTAACACCAGAAAGAAGTTCTTGGAGAGGGTTGGCTGTTGTTTTACAGGGTACAATGAACCTTGACAGCAGTACACTAAGAGCCCATGGCCAAGTGTATGAGAATGTTACCTAATAAATAAAATATTTAAGCCACCCGCTTTATACCTTGCTTCTCCTTAGAGCACCTTTAAGGCTCAGTGCAAGGGTTAGCCAGTGGTTATATTGACCCACCCTCTGCAGTTAGAGCAAACTATCCAAACACACCACCAATTTTTAACAGATTTCCTATAAAAAGTAGGTTTTGCATTTACTTCATTTCTGATGTATCTTCTCTTTTACTGAAAAACATTGAAAAATCACACTCATATAGAATCACAGAACAGTTAGGGCTGGAAGGGACCTTGGGCATCATCAAGTTACACCCCTCCTGCCATAAGTAGGGACACCTCTCACCAGACCAGGCTGCTCAAGGCCCCATCCAACCTGGTGTTAAACACCTCTAGGGAGGGGGCATCCACCTCCTCCCTGGGCAACCTATTCCAGCGCCTCACCACCCTCATAGCGAAGAATTTCTTCCGAATATCCAATCTAAACTTAGCCCCTTCCAATTTAAAATAATTCCCCCTCATCCTATCATTACATACCCTTCTAAAAAGTCCCTGCCCAGCTTTCCTGCAGGCCCCCTTCAGGTACTGTCAGGCTGCTGTAAGATCTCCCCAGAGCCTTCTCTTCTCCAGGCTGAACTCTCAGTACGTCTTCATAGGAGAGATAGTCCAAACCCTCTAATCATCTTCATGGCCCTCCTCTGGACCTGTTCCAATAGTCCCATGTCCTTCTTCTGTTGGGGACTCACTGGACACAGTACTCAGGGTGGGGTCTCACGGGAGTGGACAAGAGGGAGAGAATCACCTCCCTTGATCTTCTGACCACATTCCTTTTGATGTAGCCCAGGGTACAGTTGGTGTTCTGGGCTGTGAGTGAGTATTGTCAGCTTATGTCGAGCTTCTTGTCCACCAGCACACCCAAGTCCTTGTCTGCAGGGCTTCTCTCTATCATATCATCTCCCAGCCTGTACTGATGAAGAGGATTGTCCCAACCCAGATGTAGGACCTTGCACTTGGCTTTGTTGAACCTCATGAGGTTCACATAGACCAGCTTCTCCAGGTCCGTCTGAATGACATCCCATCCTTCTGGTGTGTCAACTGCACCACTCAGCTTGGTGTTATCTGCAGACTTGCTGACGGTGCACTCAACCTCATCATCAATGTCATTGATGAAAATATTAAATAGTACCAGTCCCAGTATGTACCCCTGAGGGATACCACTTATCACAGATCTCCATCTGGACATCAAGTCATTGATGACTTACTTGCTGGATGTGACCATTCAACCATGTTCCTATGTGTGTTTATGCTAGTCATTTTTGAATGTCAGGGCTGTTTTCATATACTGTGAGTGTTTGCCTTTATTGTTTGAAACAGGCAATTTCTGTGAAGAGGTGAAGTATAGGAAAAGCAGGGCAGATATGTTCCTGCAGCTGCAAATTAGTCCCTACTTCAGAGAACTTATTTTTAGGCCTCTAAGTTCAGTGCTTCTTTAGTAAAATGTGAACTCACATGAGGATGGAAAACTGCAAATGGAAATGAGTGCTAGAGCAGTATTCTTTAGTATCATTGAAAGTTAACTCCTGACCTAGCAATGCACCCATTTTTAAAATCTTGTTTTTCAAATGATAAATCAAGCTGTTGTAAACGCCAAATATATTTTTGGTGAGCCACAGCTCAAGGTCTGCTTTAAGTTAAGGTTACTTAACTTGTCATTCTGAATGCTTGTGTAATGTTTCATTAAATGTTTTAGAATTCACGAAGCATCACATGCACTTGCTTTACAGAGCGGTGGAAATCTCTGTAGGAAAATAAGTGAAGAGAGAAGGGGAAATTAAATTGTCAGAACCTGGGATCTGACCTGATTGGTAGTCCCACGCTATTGATAAGGTTGAGGGTAGAATTTGCAATGCAGACTATTGGACTTGCTCTGTGGACTGGGTATTTGTGTCTAGGATATCAAAGAACTCATGGGTTTGAGTTCTTTGTTCCATAATATTAATGCAGTAGATCTGCATGTATTTTAGCAAATATCACTGGTCTGAAAGCTATTTTTGTCAAATGTTGGAAATGTGTTTTAACAATTCCCAAAGATTTCTTTAGAAGTTTATATAGGCTGTCATAACTCACATGTCAGTTAACAACTTAACATCCTTGAAGTCTTTCTTTAATCATTTTTGCATGAAGAACTTAACTTTCATGAACAGAAATAAGTGAAATTGTTCTCATCTGAAAAGTCAAATGAGCATAAGCATGAGAAACACCTCCCCGAGAGGCAGCACATCTCTATGAGAAGAATGCCAGTGTGGGGCTGTGAATACTCCAGGCAGCAATAAGCTCTTCCTAGCTCATTTTCACGTTTGTAAATGGAAGTCAATGACAACTTCTCACTTTTTCTAAAGCAGAAGCAAAACATTAGGTCATTCACAACCATCAATGTTGTGAGCACAGGGTGAGCGCTCACTTAAAATACATAAAAATTGTTCTTTATGGTTTCCTGGTTGATCTCTGGAAGGGCACCTGTTGGGGTTTTTTATTGGGATAAGCAGTCTGTGGTCTGCAAGCCTGCTGGTGAATCCATTCATGGCTGCCCTTTGAATAGGAAGCTCCTTACAAGCTCTCTAAATCACGCCAGTTCTGGAAATCTGTTTCTCAGGCATCATCTTTTGTGGGAGATTGTTGGCGTGAGCCAGGGCTGACTTAGGACGAGCTCTTCTCTGACTTCACACACCACTGCTTGCACAGATTTCAGAGCTGACAGGTGATGAACAAACACAGTAATCCTGGTTACACTGTGAGGAACGATGGAAGGCTGGGATAGGATGCTAAGAACCATGTAAACAATGTTTTGAAGGCTGAATTGTAGTTCTGAGGCTTCTCATGCCACTCACCATCACTGTGTCTATGGATTTCACAAGTACCGATAAACTGATGTGCGTAACACCTGATTGAGGTGAGATTTTAGAACCATATGCACCTGGAAACTGAGTCTTACAGCCTTTAACAAAAGTCTATTTTATATTTATCAAATATTTCTTTTATATCTGGGGCTTGATTTGTTTGTTGGTGGGATGGGGGGTCAGGTACGTGGGGGGGAGTGGGTATGTGTATTTACCTAGTTTTGGACATCTAAGACTTCTTTCCATGCTTTCTGGTAAGCACTGTGAACGTTAGGTTACACTTTATCTATTGAGCACGTGATACCAGTCTATTAATGGCGTGAGTGTCAAGTCCAGGCTTGGAAAACAAAAAAAACCAGTAAGATGAATGCTTGGTTTCAACGACTTGCCTAAATTTACAGTGAAGTCATGTGAAGTTGGAAGAAAGAATGTTTTCTTTTGCCCTGTTTTGTTTTGAAATGTTCAATTGCTTTGACGATTTTGCAGTTCATGAACCCATTCACTACAGCTTTGCAAGAGAGGAGTCAAGAGTCCTAGAAACAAGTATCCCTTACAGTATAACACTTGTTCATTCCCAGAGGAAGCCAGTTTTGTGCTAAGCACGAGGAAGGAATCCTGCTGGGGAAAAAAAAGTGCGTTGTCATTTAATTGGAGGTTGCATCATAAAACAGACTCATGAGGGATGATGGTACTGAGGGAATTAAAGTCGCATAGGTATCCTTAGTTTAGAAGATTGCTTAGCTTCTGCATCTTACTAGCTCTTGTGCATGACTTGCTGAATGTTTTCTTGTTGATGATGTTCCTATGTTTGTTTTTAAGCTCATGAGACATACTAGATTATCTTACATCAGCTTGACATGAGCCACCAGAAATATTCTGGATCTACTGTGCAACCTTGTGCACACTTGAAGATCTATGCTGATGTTAGAAGCAGCATGTTATCTTCCCTACAGACCAGCACTTAGAGGTTATAGAAGAATGCCAAGTTGCAGCAATCTGTCCATCTGTGAAGGTAGATGGCAACGAGCATAGGCATCTACCATGTTTCAGTCTTATTTCCCATCTGGATGTCAATTGCAGCCATGTCAGTGTGACCTAAACGCATTGTTTCTACTCCTCTAACCTCTTCCACCATTACAGTAATTGGGGTTACCACAAATTAATTTGTTCTCACAGGGCCTCTCTGAGATGATGTTTATTGTTTATCAAGATGCTCCTCAGTCTTAGGTCCATAGTTTGTAAGATTCATTTCTGCTCACTTTTCCTGAAGTCTCAATCCCCTTCCAGAATGAGTTCTTATTTTTCTGTGACCGAGTTCACAGGTGGCAGATACCACACCAAGCTGGTCTTCCCCCACAGTTACTGATTCTGTGTTCCCCCTAGCTTCTTCAACTAGTCCAAAGTCCCAGTAGCTTCTCTTTTAGCAGACCCTGTTCTTGTTCTGCATTTTTGACAGGATCACTTCTAACTCCACGATGCTTGAACCTTGCACAGGAGACCCAAGGAGCACTGAGTTCAAGACTTTCGTCATCCTAGATCAAGGGCAACCGCAGTTTTAAGAATAAAGAATTTCTGCAGAGTCAAAGGATTGAAGCATTCCAGCTAGGGAGAGCAAGCATGTACCAAGCAGGTACAACATTCTTTTCATTGACTCCAACTTAGAAAGAAAAGGCTTGGAAAACTTGACTAAGTTGGCAGATTTTCACCTGGAGAGCAGATGGGTCCCATTATCTTAAAGTTTATGTTGCCCTGCAGACTTCCTGACTCAAAGCATGTGGATGCTCAGACTTGGTTATGCGGTGTTTGTGGGCTTTTTGTTTGTTTTTAAGAAGATGTCATCAGACTGTCTTAAATCAGGCAAAATAATATATTTTCCTCCTTGTTCACAGAGATGACCTGTTTTGGCTAAATTTTCTGAAAAGTTCAGTCTGACATGACTCCCAGCATGGAAAATTTCTGCACAGCAGCTAACATTTGGCAAAGTCGCAAGCAGTTGAAAGCAGGGTCTTGTAATGGAAGTTGTCAGACCAATTTTATTAATAGGCAAGCTTGGAAGCACTGCTGCTGGTCCATCGAGAGACCTTTTTTCCTTGAGGTGCCCAGGTGTTTTCTTTTCTGCCCCAAAGGCTGGATTTTACTCTGAGTCATTATGACTCCGGAGAACAAACTGTCTCTGCTGACAAAGCAGACTTTCTTCTGTATAAAAGGAAAGGTGTAACGTGTAAGACACCGTCACAATACAGCTACTTTGATTCTAAATGTGAAACTGATGTCAGTCTGCCCCTCAGAATTCAAGGCTGCAGATAGATTAATCCAAGTTTGCACTATGAAACTGAAAAACAGGAGTTTGGATTTACTATAGATTCAGTGTCAATTAATGCACTGGTAGAGGAAGCTGCAGCGTAAGTCAGGAATATCCCCGCTCTCCTCTGGAGTGCACACTGCCATCTTACAGGGGACTATAAAAGGAAGTCTTGTGGAAATACTGCCAGCCACTTTCTTTTTGTGGAAGTCTTCAGTTTTGTAAACATACACTTCCTCCTATGAACTAACATTTTTTTAGTCAATTAAAAGACAATTATTTGAACCACTGTTTACTGTTCCTTTGGTGTTGGGCAAGTATACTGCTTTAGTTTATCACGCTGGCATACCTTGTATTTAAGAGTCATGAGATGTGCCTAGCGTTGATTTATTTATTTTTAATGAAGGCACAAGTACAATTAAGTTTTGTAATTGTACAGAAACACATGGCTGGAGCAGTGAGTACTTTCCTGTAAAATTTAGGTAGCTGGTCAGCGATGGTAGTCACCAAATTGCACAGTTATGTTGCTTATGCAGCAGCGTGGGATATTTAATGCATCTGTGCATTTATTTCTTTTTTAAAGCCTCAACATTGATAATGTGGGGGTTTTTATAGACTAAGGACTGTAAAATGTTTAGGAGTTACTTTTAAATGTCTACTATTAGGCAGTCCACTGATATTTTTAAATTGTTTTTTATAGTTTGATGATGGATGTGTTTCATGCAGTACTGTTAGGAAGTCTGGATTAGAAAGGAGAGACTGTATTTGGATTGAGGTGTCAGCTGTAACTTCTCAGTGATGCTGACAGCCTGCATATCCTCCTTAGTCTAGGAATTGCAGTCTGATCTGTTTTAAGCGAGGAAAGTCAATGGGTAACCAAGTACACAACTTCCTGCCTGAAGGGAGACTTGATCTTGGAAAATTTCAGATGTTTGTCATTATTTAAAATAATCGTCATCATAATAAACTTGAACCTGAGCTTACATCCATCAAAGCAAAAGAAAGATCAGGTTTGTTCTTGGAGCAGTGCAGATTAGGTTTATGATGATGGACTCTCTTGATTAACTGTTGAAAAGTTCTATATTGTTTACATATTCCACAGACTATTATGAAATTCAGAGTATGCTATGCAAAGACATTTGATTTGCCATGGTTGGACTTAAGGTACAATAAGGTGTACCTTCTTGTATTTTAAATGATAAAATCACAGGGTTAGAGAAGACCTTTCAGGTATTTATTTCTCTAATAACAAGGTATATTTAAGTTCTATCTGACAGACACATATCCAACTTGTTCTTGAAAATTGTTCAGTGTTAAAGAGCTTATGATCTCTTGAATTAACCTGTTGCAGTGTTTTTTTGATTCTGGTAATTAAGCCTTTTCCTGGTACTAAGCTGAACTCTCACACTACAAATTAAGCTGAGTATTTCCTTATCACTCTAACTGAGCTGATCAGTATCTTCTTTGAGGTAGTCTCTTGCATCTTAAAAAGTATTTCATATTTCTTTCAGGTTAATCTCTTCTATGCAAAACACAATTCTTTCAGTCTTTCATCACAGTTAAGGTTTTTTATGTGTCCTGCACTTTTTCGACACTGTAGCTCCAGTACTGATTTGAGAAAATCCCATCAGTTCTTGTTAGTAATTCTTGTAAAGTATACTAAAGGAATCTGCCCACTACCTTATACTTTAATTTTCTCCTTTCTTTTGAAAATCTATATTCAACTATCATTTAAACCACCGTAGTAACAAGTTGGTGTAGTGACCAATGAGTAACACAATAACACAACCACTTCAGTTTGACGTAGGTCATCCAAATGCAATGTAAACACTGGTATGACCTCTTGACATTGTGGGTCTTAATTTTTTACTTACATGTCAGAGAAATTGTAAGTAGGCTGGTGACAAGTAAGTGCAGGATGGAAACCGAAAGCTTCTTATCCAGCTGAGCAGCACTGATTGGAATGGCCTTCCAGTTTGCCGTGAGCTTGAATTACTTTACATTATCAGGCTTGCATAAAACATTTCATGATGGTTTAGGAAATTTCTAGGAGGAAAAAAAACAACATATCTGTGATACGGATCCTTATCTGTATTGACATATCCAATGAGTTTTGAAAGCAGCAAGACTGTTCACTTGTTTACTTCATATTCTTCATATTTATCTGATACTAATTCAATCTCAGTATTTCTGACTGTGGAGAGTATCAGGGGGGACTTCTCTTTCCTTATGCAGTTAGTGCATAATTGGAGATGAGGTATGTAATTTTTTCTTTCAAGGAAGTATTTAGGATTATGCAGAAGATTTGGTTACAAACAAAATACAAATGTTTGATATGCTGCTGTTTGTGGTTTAGTGCCTTACTCTAGGTATCCAGCTGATGTGTGCTGCTTGCTCGTTCACTAGCACATTTCCTGCTGTTGCAGGAACCTTGGCCACTGGTGATGCCCTTGACCTTGCCATTCTTCCTGGAACAATCCAGAGTTACGACTTTTGCACTTTTCTGTCATGCTTGCATAGATCAGCATGTCATGTTTATGGCCTGTGGAGCAGAGCAAGCACTACCAGTGTACTCTGGACTTTAATATACTAATTGCCATTTGAATGACTGACTGTGATTGCATGAGCTGGTAACTTCCTTCATGCCTCACAGTCCTCTGCTCCTTTAGACAGTGTCAGCTTTTGTCTAGCCTTCCATTTTTAATTGTCCCTGCAGGTGGTTTTCTCTGGATTTTTTTTTTTTTCTTTCTGGGCTGTGCTTTTTTTTTTTTCTTCAACTGCTATGTGTCTGTTTCTTTAAAATTCACTTATTCAGAACAGTTTGGATATACTACTGATTAATTCCAGCACAAAGGCAAAAAAAAAACCCCAACCCGAGTAAAAGAATCTCACCCAAGAATCTGAAGCTTTCAGTGTTGTTTTAATGTTCTAACTGAAATGGAAATAGTCTGCAATACTTATCACAAGCAAGATATAAGTTGTCTTGTTTATCTGAGCAGAGACTTGCTTTATGGATGGCCTTGTTTCATGAAGGAGCCTATCCATAGCTGCTGCTTGAAACTTCAGAGGAACTCAGAGTTGTTTGTCTTCAGATTCCATGAAAACTTTTTTCTTTCCGGCTGGCAGAACAGAGCACTGAAGTGTCATTCAGGGGACTGAAGTCCAGAGTCTGCTTTAGATACCAACTTAGACCATAAAAATGTAGAATCGCCCATCTGCAGTGGGGCCAGAGCTTCACATTTTGAGTATTAGGAACGGTCAGTTACATGTGTGGTAGCATGAGACATTTTGTGCAGAAGACTATGCAAACCTGGCTTCTGACCTTTTGCCTTCAGCCGTGTATGAATAGACTTGATTGACATAGAACACTTCCAGAAAGCAGGTATTCCAAATTACCATGGAAGGTCTTACTGAATTTCAAAAAAAAAAACCCCAGAAGTCCTTGAACCTGTAGGTCCATGTACATGTAGTAAGTACTCTGATCTTCCACGCTGTGAAACAATAAATGGGTGTTCTTACTCGACGTGTGCTTCCCCTGCGTAACGCCAATACATTGTCCAGAAGCATAACATTATTTAATTCTTTGGTGTTTTTTTTCTTTCCTCCAGCACTTCCAGAATGAATGCTGATTCTAAGTTAAAAAATAATATTGCTATTCAGCCTCCTGAATGGAATATGAAATTTACTTTCTAGTAAGATCTAATGTAGAAATTTATACAAGATACTGTAGAACTCCGGGTTTAGCCTGAAATAAATTTAAAAGTAAAGCAAAATACAGAATAGGTTGTTCTTAGCCATACCTTTGAAATTTGTTTCAGTTCAGACTGTGTTTACAATGTTAATGTCTGCCTTGAAGGGGCTAGCGGACGGTGAAAGGCTTCTGTCCTTGCTTGCTGTAGTTGGTTTGCAAGATCACATGGCTTTAGAAGAGGGGTTTTAGGCTTTTTGTTTTAATTTGGGAAAAACACTAGACATTTTTTTCTATTTTTAGAAGAAGCTATAATTTCATCAAAAATACCACAATGAGGAAATATTGAGTATGTATTATAGGTTTTTAATGTATCCAACATATGGTAACAGGAACCCTAAAAAGACTTATACAAAGTCATACTAAATTAGTACAGAAACATGCTAAACTCCTTAAAATGGGTAACACTAAAAGTCCTTTCTAGTTATTTTTCCAAACCACAATGAATAACTTGGTGAAAAATATATTTTACTTGAACCAAACTCTGAAGTGAAGTAAGTATGCCAGAACTCCAGAGAATGAGTTTCTTGGCAAGCCTAGTAAGTATAGATGTCTTAGATGTCTTATTCATCACCTAGCTTATCTGTTCTTACAACCCTTTAAAATTAAAATCCATAGAGTTAAAGAAATCAGAAGTGTCAAGGTATGGATGGCAAAATATGCAATATAATGTTTGGATTATTGTAAGACAGCTGTTTGATGCTCTTCCAAAAGAAGTTACTTTTCAGTGGAAGAAATTTATTCTAGGAGGGAATTAAAATTGGGAGTCAAGTCTTAAGTATTTAACAGTTTTAATTTTTAAATATAGGATTATTGTAACACCAGATATTTAAAATCTAAGAAATTACTAATCAAAACTAAGAATAAAGAAAGCAAATTATGTTACAGTAAGAAATCTTAGCTCTAGTTGCTAAGATACTTTGTGCTTCTGAGGTTAAATGAGTTTAAACTCTTTTAAGATGCATTGTTAAGAGGCAGGGCAGTCTCCGTGACTGTTTTGCTACTGCATCACAATCTAACAGACTTGAGGGGTTCCTTTAGTATCCAAACCAGACTTAATCTTCAAAATGTATTCAATGTCAAGTTGTTCGCATATTTGATATTCAAAAAATGGTAATAAACTGTCTAGAAAAGGAAGAACTTGAATATTAAATACAGAGAAATTTCTACTGAAGACCACCTGTGGCAGATGGTTGAACCAGTACTCCAGCAAAACAAGAAAAAGAAATTAGTAAACCACTGCATAGAGGTCCATCTCAAGAAAAACTACTCTAAATTTATTAAATTAATCGAACTAGTTTTACATAATGGATAATAAAATCCTAAATTAACGGTATTCACAATTCCGGATTTTAGGGTCTTTAAATATAATCTAACTATCTCCAACATAAACCAGCAGCTTCTAGGAAGCAGCCAAAATAGATGCCTCAAAGCAGTGAATTTTTCAGCAGTGTAAGTGTAATTTTCCCGTGTCCTTCTTTCTGCCTCTGCATTGCCCCAGGAGCAAGTTCACTCTTTCCTGCCAAGAGAAGGAACATGGCGAGAATCACCACGTACACCAGGTACCAGAACAGTCCCGCCAGCTGGTCTGAAGCTGGGACCTTTCCTCGGCCAAAACTGTGTATAATTTAATTTCCTGTTACTGTAATCAATAGATGTGTGGTCATTTTTCTTACAGTGTGTTCCCTAACCTGTTTTAAGCAGCGTGCTGTCTCTGTTGCAACACATGCAAAATCACCCAAAGTACCCTTGGCTCCCAAAAAGAAAATTATTTTAAAGAAATTCTTCTCTCCATGATGCCCTTGCATGAAAGGTTCTGATGTGTTGGGTTTTGGTTTTTTCCTCATCTCTGTTTTCTGGTCGTGGATCTTTTGAACAGATGGCTTCAGTTTCATGAAATGGGTGGCAATACCTTCCATTAAATTGGGTGAACTGGTAATTTTGTGCTTACTGTGCTGCTTTCACCTCTACAAGGCATCACATTTCCTTTTTTTGAGTAAGCTTTTTTCAAATCTGAGGCTTAAATTAAAAGATGACTTTTTGCATTGCTATAATTGGCATGCACATTTTTTTCCTTAGTTTCACTCGGTGTATCTTTATCAATCTGTTTTTGTTAGTGCCTAGAAGCTTCAAATAAGGATAGGAACTGTGTCGTAACTGGTATTACAGGAGTGTGTATTACAAAAAGGACCATGGCTGTACCTTTTTTTGATACTTCATCTCAAAGAAAGACAAAGCCATATCAAGAAGCATGTGGCTGCTGTAGTTAAATTCTTTAAATGTTCTCTTCCCCCCGCACCACTCCCCATTATTCTTTGGTGTGTGGTGGGAAAGGTTTATTCATTTTAGGGGGAGAGTTGAATTGTACGGCCTGGCCTGCAAAAAAAGCAGTGTTAGGATTTTATGTTTAAACTGTACCTTTATGTTTTCTAAACTTACCTTATTAAAAACATTTTGGTATAGTATGGAATGGATTTGCTTCTCTTCCTTAGAGGTTTACTAAATATGGCTTACAATAATGCATTTCATGTAAGTCTCCTCTAAAATAAAAATGATGTTTATGAACGAGAAAAGTATCTTCAAACATGCTGTAACTTTTTCAAATAGCTAAGAATAGATTTTGGCAGCTGCTGATCCTCTGAGGGGATCTAAATCACTTCAGGGATAATGTGAAGCCCTGTTTGCTGTAGCAGACATTTCATCTGTCCTCTGCATGTGTTCTGGGGCTGGACAGTCAGGCAGCAATTGCTTTCTCTGCGATTGAAGGCTTTGCTGTGTAATTATGTTAACATGCCTGGTATTGTCGTCTCTAACTCTTCCCCACGTGGAAATTATGCCTTTGGGCTAAAGGATGGATGAGGATTTTCCAGACTGAGTCTGCTTAGCTGCTGCTGTCAGCAGCAACAGCTATGCATTTGTGCCCAGCTTGGACAATGTTTTCAGGTGTAAAGCAAGCTCTAAGCTTCCCTTAAGGATTTCTAAACTTTTGGAAGCTTGTTCAAGCAGTTGTACAGTACCACTCATGAGGCTGCCATGAGCTGAAAAATCCCAGGCATTTCTGTGCATGGGTGTAAATCAGCTGTGCAGTACAGCTGCAGTAAGACCATCAGAGGAGGAAAGGCCACCAGTATTTATTTTTGTCCAGGAAATCCCAGACTGAGATGGTAGCCCAACATACTCATACAACCTCTCTCTTCCAAAGTCAAAACAGATCCTCCTCACGATCCCGTTTATCTCCTGGATGCAGAGTGCCTATTTCAGCATTGTAAGCCAAATGCTTTCCCACCTTTGACTTCAGATTTGAATCCCAGCCCATCCTCTGTCACATGTGCCAATCTAACCTTGTCTTCTCTCCCATCTGCAGGTCCTGCTCTTTGCAAACAAAAACACAATCCTGCTCTTTCCCTTTCCCACTCCCATCTAATGCATACCTGCCCACAGAAGTCCTCCTGCACTTCTCCTACGTACTGATGTGCAAACAGGCTCCCAACTTAATTCCCACACTCCCTTGCCCTATAGCACTGTCTGTGCCCCATGGTGCCTTCCTCCCACCTGCCAAGTCAGAAATACAGGTCCCAGGTGGGCTGTTTTGGCCTGGCCAGTTGGCTGCAGGCATCTTCAGACATCAGGGACCTCTCAAGAGCAGGAAGTTTTGGTTCAACAAGCATTGATCTGTATCTCATTGCTCCTGTGAAAGGCTGAATCTGGGAGTTGTAGTGCAGGCTTGGCACCCATATTGCTGACACGAGGCAGGTAGTGCAGCGCAGGGCACCTCTGAAGAGCCCTCTGGGCCGATGACATCATGGTAAATTTACGCTACTTAGCACTAAATGGAAAAGAACTGCATTAACCTATGTAGCCCGGAGAAGCTGTGGCTGCCCCCTCCCTGGCAGTGTTTGAGACCAGGCTGGATGGGGCTTTGGGCAACCTGGGTAGTGGAGGGTGTCCCTGCCTGTGGGAGGGGGTTGGAACTGTATCCTGCACATGGGACATAACAACCCCATGCAGCGCTACAGGCTTGGAGGAGACTGGCTGGAGAGCTGTCAGGTGGAGAAGGACCTGGGGGTGCTGGTTGACTGCAGACTGAACATGAGCCAGCAGTGTGCCCGGGTGGCCAAGAAGGCCAATGGCAACCTGGGTTGTATCAGAAATAGTGTGGCGAGTAGATCTAGGGAGGTAATTGTGCCCCTGTACTCAGCATTGGTGAGGCTGCACTTCGAGTACTGTGTCCAGTTCTGGGCTCCTCACCGTAAGAAGGAAATTGAGGTCCTCCAGCAAGTGCAGAGAAGGGCAAGCAGGCTGGTGAAGGGGCTGGAGAGTAAATCATATGAGGAACGGCTGAGGGAACTGTGAATGTTTAGTCTAGAGAAGAGGAGGCTGAGGGGAGACCTTATCACCACCTACAACTACCTGAAGGGAGGTTGTAGATAGGTGGGCGTTGGTCTCTTCAGCCAGGTGACAGGTGATAGAACAAGGGGAAATGGCACAAAGCTGCACCAGGGCAGGTTCAGATTAGATGTTAGGAAAAACTTTTTCACTGGAACAGGCTGCCCAGGGAGGTGGTTGACTCATCATCCCTCGATGTGTTTAGAGAAAGGGTAGATGAGGTACTTAGGGATATGGTTTAGCATAGGACGGGAATGGCTGGACTCAATGATCTTAAAGGTCTTTTCCAACCTTGTTATTCTGTGTAATTCTGTGTATAGAAGATGTTTGATGTTCATTCCAACACAAACCATTTTGTGATTCTATGATAAGCTAACCTTATCTCACCTGCCAAATTGTTTGAATTGTGGAGAACCATGTTTATTTATCTTTTTTCATGTAGAAAGTGGGGTAAGAACAGTGTATTTGCTGCACGTGCTCCATTTATTCTTTTATTATTCCTTCGTTTTTTGTTTCCTTGTCTTTTACAACAAATATTTGGCAAATAGTGTGTCACAAGACATCACTGTTTCACTCTGTCTTGCTCACCAAGCAATCCCTGTACCTTCAAGGAAACTGACTCTTTTTAAAAAAACAATGCTGAAAACTGACATTTGAAATACAGCCTGCCCTGAAAGCAAGGTCCCAGGTGTTTACCTGGCATTAGGTTGATTTTGGTGAGTGGGGAAGACTTCATCAGGTCACTTGGTTGAGGTTGCCGCATGTGCTCAAAGCAGGACAAGAAGCAAACTTTCTTCATCTTTGAAGAAAGCCAGAAAGAAAAGAGCACTTTGATGCTTTCTACCAATAGAATAAAATTAAATTAAGTCAATAGTAGAATATTTTTGGATGGTAAAATTGTCCTCTAGTGCATTCTGCAGTCTGTCACTTTCTCTGGGGAGTGGTGAGTAATATTTTTTTACCTTTCCTACTACCATTGCCCAGTATTTTCTTTTCCCTGTCTCCCAAAAAACATTCATGCTTCTTTAAGCTTTCCAGTCTATTAGCTTCAAATGAAGAGGAAGAGAGTGAGTTAATTTTCTGAATATAATCTTAAGATGGAGAAACACATCTGCACTGTAATCTTTTGAAAAATACTGTGTCCTCAGAGTGAACACTTAATGAGAAAAGTTTTGTGTGAAGGCTGCAGTATCAGATACACTCTTAATATAATTTCTTAAATGAGAAATATATTTTTTTGCTAAAGAAGATTATTCTCAAAAGTATTCTAAAGCTCCAAGGACCTCAGATCAAGTATTCGCTCATTCAAGTCTGAAAACAGCCCTAAAATAAAGTACAAACTCCATATTTAAATTTTATAATGCTAAATTGGGTAACTTCTTTTTATAGAAGATACAAATGTCCACACTACCTACAGCTTAAGTTAAACCTTGCCCTTTTTATTTCAGTGAGAGCTGCCCTTACCTAACCGTGGTCTAACCATGTTAATATATTAAGCCAAATCTAAAAATATTGAAAAAGTAGTTTACATGCCTTGTGCTTTACGTGGCTTGTTATATTTATTAACTATATATATATATATCGTTTCTAAATTAGTAGAAAAATGTGGAAAGCAAAGCTTAAGCAGACCTAAATTCCTTGGAGATGGTATTCCAAGGAGAAAAAGATACTCTTCAAATCTCTGTCCATAAAAGTAAATACTCATTAAAGATGCAGAAGCGAGACGTAGTTTACCCATACGTCTACTCGAGTTTCGTGAGACTCTTTGAGGCTGGATTTTCCATGTTGGCACACCAAGCAAGCAAAACTGATCTTCTTGTATGTTTAGGCTTGGTTTCTCCTTGCCTGGGAAGTGGAGGAGTTATTATTAGCTATTACTACTAAAATGAAATGTCATTTCAGGCTCTATCAAACGTATGACTGTCTTCCTGCTGCGTTGCATAAGGGACCGAAACATAGGCACAACTCGGAACCTGCTGCTCCGGAGGTTGCCAGATGTTTGTCCTTTGCCAAATTTTAAACAATTACAAAATTTCTACCATATCTTCAGAGCACAGCTTCCTTCCCTGCCCCCTCGGCCAGCTTCCCCGCCCTCCCTCCTCCCCTTCCCTTGGCTTTGCTTGGAGCTGTGAGCGCTCGCTGTTCCTGCAAATCAGGCACCGGTTTCTGCTGACTACGTACATTTATTTATGTTAAAGCATTTTTCCAATGTTAGGTCTACAAGTGGAAGCTGGTGAAGGGTGGTTTTCTAAAGAATTTAACTAAAGCTGAAGGAATGGGGGGAGAAATAATGTGGACCTTGAATGTGAGTGAAATGAATGTGTAACAATTAAATACAAAGTTCATAGTTCTTATTAATGAGTTGAAATACATTTCAAATCTTGGTAATTTAAGTGTTCTTATGAGACATGAGTCAAGTTCAGCTGTGCTTGGGGTATTTTTTTTAATCCTGAAATTTGTAAAACAATTCCAGATTACTGTGGTTCTGGTGATACATGATACAGAAAATAGGAGATCAAAAGAAGTAAGTCACGCTGTGTGTAGGGCGCTTAACCTTACTGGAAGTTCTAGAAGGATTTACATTTTTTTATGAATAAAATGTTTTAGGATGTTATTGGAGCCAATATCCAGGGTAGATGTCTCTAGTATGTAGTGTTACGGAGCCAGGAGGTGGTTGTATAACACAAAAATTAATAATTGGCAATTTTGTTAGCGAATTCACTGTATTTTAATAATAGAGCAAGTGTTTAGACACTATGTCTAAATTCAGAAACAACCAAACAGGTATTCAACCAGCCTCATCTTACCCAAGCATCAGTTTCTCAAATCAGACATCCATCAAATGGCAAAACTTAAAGTTAGACTCCAGCTTCCCAAAATAATGTCCATATATTTTAAAGAAGAGAAGCTGTTTTGTCTGTCTGTGGTCCTCCTCTTGTCCACCTGTATGGACACAATTCCAACACTCTGAGAAGAAGAGGCAGAACTCAGAGAAAACAGTCTTCAACCTTGCCCTGAATCATGCTGAAAGCAGCTGGCTTGCTCACTGAAGGGAGTTAAATGTTCTACAGAAAAGTTGATACACTAATCTTCAATTACAGTCTTAGATCTTCCTGTCCAAAGGACCAAAATAAGGTGGTTCTGGCATGGATTTTTGTTTTTATATTTCTTAATTGTAGCTGCTTTGTTTAGCAGAGTCTGTAATTATTATTTGAGTGTAGTTCTTGGAATTGAATGATCATCTATGGTGATCAAAGTCTGTTTTGTCTTGGGACAACAAATGAAACATTTCTTGGGAAAAATGGAAGAGGAACCACAACTTAACAAGTCAGTGTACTATAGCAAACTTTCTAGGTGTGCAGTTATTTATCAGTTATGCTTTCTGGTTTTGTCAGTCATGAATTGTGGAGATTTTCAGAAGCTTAACTTTTGTTAAGACCTGAAAGAACCTTGTGGGAAGTATTGGCGTCTGGCTTTCATGTTGTGCTGGCTAGTTTACACTGTTTTCTTCCTATTCTAGCACTTCAAATAAATTGGATTATTTCAGTACATTAAACCTCCCCATAAGATACTGTATACTTTCAAATAAGATTTTTTAATTACTGTAATTTTTCTTTATTTAAAGTTTATATGTATCTTGTTTGGAAGATACTTCCATGTCTTCTAGCATCTATTTTGAAACAAGCTTTTGTCATGGTTTCACCCCAGCTGGGAGCTGAGCTGAGGGGGGAAAAGGGAAGGAAAAGAAAACCAAAGGCAAACCTTGTGGGTTCGGATAAGGACGGCTCCAGGACATGTCATTTGGGGACAGTCTGGCTTCGGGGTGGCTTTGAGCTGTACGGCCTGAGTTCTGCAGTTCAGTGAGAAACTGGATTGTGTATCACCAGTTCTGTATATTTTGCTACGAAGTCATGTTATTGTTATTTCTCTCTCTCTCTGCTGTCCCAGTAAACTGTCCTCACTCCAACCCTGAGGTTTGCCTTTGGTTTTCTTTCCCTTCCCCCTCCTTCCCTCAGAGAGGGCAGCTGCGTGGTCCTTAGCTCCTGGCTGGGGTGAAGCCACGACACTTTGAAGCATGTATGAGGAACACCCCAGTGAGTTGAAGCTATGGGGTTTCATGATAAATATCTCCCAAAAGTTAGCTTTGTAACAAAAGTAAGCATAATCAACAACAGTATCTGAAAAATAACTACCTGGCAACTTGCACTGTTACTAAAATCCTGCGACTGTAACATATGAGAGATCCTTGGGCTGCTTAGAGTTAGGCTTGCTTGCAGCTGATGCTTTGTCATTGTCATCTTTGTGACCAAACACTGTACTGCCAGACCTGAGAAACTCTTTCCTAGAGCCTGACTCTTCATGACTCTGTGCTTGGGCAACAGAAAATCCTCCACTCAAAGGTGCCTCTGGAATATTCTCTGTAGGCCAAGATGGTGGTGGAAGGTAACTTCTGGCGAATCTTCTGTGATCTTCTGAACAACTATTTTGGTGTAACAATCAATTGCGAGGCAGTTGATCTTTTACTTGAAGAAATCAGCGTGTTCACCAGGAGCAGTGCTTCCTTAGGCAGAGAAGCTCTGAAAACTAACAAACAAAAAGAACAGCTGTTTTCAGTTTTCCTCTCAAATGTTGACTTTTGGCAGTTGTGGTACAAAAGCAGAAAACCAAAACAGGTAAAGGCAAGATATTTTGGGATCTTAAATAGGTATATTTTTTTTGAAGCTATGTTAAAATGCTGTACTAATTACACACATCATTTGGGTTTTTAATGAGTGTTTATATGTTATGCCTTTCTCTTGGAAACTAACCAAAGAGCTTGAGGATTTAAGGATTTATAAAAAGGGCTTTCCAATTCACTTTTAATAATTATATTTGCTAAAGTGTAACTGTTTTTTTTTTCAAATGAAAATATACACCTTATTAAAATACTCAACCATGATCACTTGAGCAAACATTCAAAGAAATGTTAGTCTGGTTAAATTAGTAATATTTAAAATTTATTCTATTTCAGTTAAATGAGGGCTTTTCACACATTTAGTGTTGTGTAATTAGTGTGTAGTTCCTTTGACTATCTACACAATACTACTTTGTGTATTGCTTTTAATGTAAATTTTGCATTCTTTAACATTCTTTGTAACGTGCATTTGGAGCCTTGCCACTGCAGATTCAGACTGTTAGATCCCCTCATTTTTTAAGTGAGTCTACGCTAGCTGCTGCACAGATGCTCAGGGGACTCAGTTTTACCTCCTAGACCACTGAGTTTTTTGGTGATGATGGCTTCAGAAGTGCAGTGCTACATGTATATGGTATGGTACTAGTAGCAGCACACAGATGAGAAATCCTTAATTTAACAGCACCTCTAATTTTGGTGTATGTAAAGGTTAAAATAACATGCACATTAGGATTATTATTAATCCAGAGACTGTAAACGTGGTCTCTTAGTAACCTGCCGGTAGTAGGGAAGAAGCTCGGAATAGAGCCACTTCAAAAATACACTGGTTGCCCGAGTTGAACTCCTGTTGACATTTAAATAGGGTGTCATGTTCCACAACAGATGAGAAACAATGCTTGGCAAGAAGACCAATTCAAGAAGTGTACAGGAAAATGGGTCTACTTTCTCTTTTCCCAGTGGTGGAAAAGCTATTTTGGTTCTGGAAACTGTTCCTCTGTGAATCGTATGGGAAAGCAATAACAAAAGCATGCTGAACCTGGAGAAGGAAAAAGAATGATTTCAGAGAACATAGTTCAGGACCATAGGACCAGACTTTCACCTGGGGAAACTAGAACCTGACAGTAAGGCAGGAACCAGCTTTGAAGAAGACTGATAGATAAAACCTTAACAAGACTGGACTTTAGGAAAGAGCTCACTTGGAGGAAGTAGGGATGTTGAAAGTACTAGCTGGACTGGTTGTTGCTTCTGTAGGAGTGCTGGTGGTATTCCACAGCTGAGTCGTTGGCAATAGTAGAAATAGCAGGGGTTAATGGTTAACTGGTTTGCCATTTGCCTGATTTTAGCACACTGCTGCCAGAGCAATGAAGTATATGATTAATAATATAACAAAGCAAATATTTGTAATATCTTTACTGCTAGCCCAGGTATATATAAAGCTATTCTATTACTTTCATGTGGGACACAACACGTTAAAACTATATAATTAGGCTATCACTTTAAGTAATAGCTTGAAATGCAAGCTGCTTTTTTACTTAGATTACCTTAGGCACTCCACTGAGAGACTGATAATTTAAAACTTAATTTTCAAAACATACTATTTTCTCCTTGTTTTCTAACTAGATGAGTAGTAGGAGTAAAATCTTGGGCGTGTTGTGGTCAGTAGAAGCTTTTCTTTGGCTTGAGGTATAGCTCATATTTATCTAAGCACAAGATAAATCTAAGCAAGCTAAGGGAAAGATTGACTGGTGAGTCCATTTTATAACTTATCTTGACAGAAATACTCTCCTTGCTCTTCCAAACTCCTTCCTGTGATGTAAGAGAACAGGATCATTAGAGTCAGAAAAAGCTTCCTGAGAGTTATGAAAGATAAGAATAAGAATTCAGTCCTCAGTGATTTAAGATTTTTTTTTTGAATGATAAAAAAGTATCATGTAGCAGTTCATTCCTTTATGGTTTAAACTTACACAACTTCATGCCAAGGAAGGCAGAACACTGATGTTCAGATGATGAGTCCACACTGCGGCAGGTCATCTGTTGTAACAGCAGTCTGTACTGGGTAAGGCTGATTTGTTTCAGGAGGAATCAGTGTAAATTTGCCACAGAAATAGTGTTTTAGCTGTCTGAGTTCTGCTTAATAATCATACTGGGCTGTTTTTAACAGGATTTAATAAACTTTGCCCGGAGCAGGTAGAGGATAGATCAGAGGGGCATCTGAGAGCAGGGCTGTAGGTAAGGCAGTGCATGCACTATCAAAACTAACAGGTTGTGAAACCGTGCCTCATAGTTGGCCTGTGGTAAGAGAGACCTTTTTCATACTGATGCTCGTAAAAGTTGCCTGATTTGGGGTTAGAGCCACTATCAGTGAGTTGTTTGGGATTTTTTTAAGGCTTTAGCTTTGAGCCATGGTTTCTGCACATCCTCACTACATATTGAGTGTTACCTGATGTGTTGATGAGCATATTGATTTACTTTTCAATTCTTATCCTTCATCATCTTAAGTGGTTTTTAACCTCTAAAGAAAAAACTCCTTTTGAAAATGTACTTAACATATTTTTTCTGCCCTGAATAAGGGGTAATGTTAGGATAAAAAGGGGGAGATTATGCAAAACAGGTTCAGCAGCTTGAAATCCCCGTGTTGTGAGGGTTTGCTTGGTTTGTTTTGAAAGCCAGTCCAATCAAATTAAAAGCAGACAAAACTAAATTTGGTTCAAAGTTGGCTCACCTCAGATTTCAGCAGGCGCTGTGAAAGCCAAGTTTAAATTGGGACAGGAAGGGAGGGAATGTGGTCAATAGCCTTAAAGTTGAGCATTTTAAATAGGAAATCTGTTTATGCCTCCAATAGCACTTGCTGTTCTGATTTGTTTAGAAAAGCTAAAACAATTCAGAGCAGTGGAGTTGCTTGAGGCTTTTCTGGCTTGGATTGAGCTAAACATTGTCAGATATTTAAGCTCATCTCCAAGCTTTGATTCATCCGGTTAAGCGGTGTAAGTGATTCTGATCTTGACTTAAAGCACTGTCTTGCCATTGCTTTCTTCACATTTTCCTTGTTTTCCAGTATTGAGCAAAGCATTAGTACTTCCAAGTACATCCTACTCTATATGCTTTTCTAAGAGAAGTTCTGGTCTTATCATAAATATTTAAATACTGTCTCAAGGCATAACTAACAATTATGATCTACAATCACAAAAAGTAAGAGTCATGAGAGGTTTTTTGGAGGGAAATATATTGATATTGACTGCTGGCATGTGACAGGGTTACTTCAGATTATTTTTGATAGGGGAAGTAGAAGTGCTTTTTAAGAGAGATGAAAACTAAGGAGAATTTAATTACTAGATGAAGATTTTTCTCTGGAGTGAATACCCTCTCCCTCCCAAAATCTGCATGGAATTTTCTATAGGCAGAGTCTTTGCATTAGTTATTGTATCTCTTTTCACTCCTTAGCTTAACTTGCTTTTCATTCCCTCATTCTTATTTCTCCCCCACCTTCCTGACTCCAAAATGCCAAGGTTTTCAACAGGGCAGTTCCCACAGCAGTCTGCTGAAGCACAGAAGCATCATCTTTGCTGATTCACTAATGCTCCTAGTTGGGTAGTTCAGTGATTTATATCATACATTGTATTTATATATGTACAATTTATATAATTTGTGCAGCACGTTGTATTTATGTAATTCATACAAATAGTGGGGACAGGAATTCTATTCAAATTACTGCATTAGAAATTCAGGGGCTGCTGATGTGGAAGAAAATAACCACATCCTTTTCTCAAATAGCAGTATTCTAAATCTGTGACAAACAAATTTGGCAGAAAGAATACATGCCTGTGCAATTGGAATCAAGACAGTCCTTAATTTACTTCCTACCAAGTTGTCATTCATGCACTGACTGCATGAGACGCTCGCAATCCAAGCTGGGGGACCTTACTAAGGTCTAAAATCAGATCTTGCATCTTTGGGGTCAGTTTGGAAACTACTGGTTAGAATGTTGTAGGTGCCTTTAATATAATTGTAGATGAAGCTCAAGACTCAGCACCTTTTCCAAATCTGGCAGCTGTCATGGGAAGGAAGATGTGCTACATGTGAGGAGGCATAGCCCAGAATTTGCAGTCCAGATGTGGCACATTCAGAGGATTTCTGATGATAGTTCATGGTCTTTCACAGTGGTGAATTTTATAAAATTCAGTGAGAAACATGTGAGACACACACACATGTCTCTGCTCTGTCCCTAGTAAGTGCTAGCAGCAGTCTGGACATCTTTGTGGGAATACTGCAGCTTCCCTCCAGCTCTTCTGAATGGTGCAGGGAACAACTGGAGTAAGTTGGCAGAGCTGGAATTGTAATGTGATGCAGAAGATCATGCATGTGTTATGAAAAAGATGTGATTTCATAAATCTCTGTCAGCAGTGAAGGGGAGGTGATCGTGGTTTGTGGGCTTAATGAGACGTTAGTGAAAAGTGACATAAGAGTGAAGAAACCATGAAATTTGGCTGGTATTAAATTTTCCAGGGAAGATCACAGTACATATTTCGCAGCATTTAGATTTGTAGTCCCTGAGTACCAGGACTCCAGCACCAGGTTTTTATTAGGTTTGCCCTAGATCGTGAAACACACGTTGGTCAGGGAAGAGGTTAAAACCACATAAAAGGGCCAAGGCTTTTCTAAGAACCATCAAAACTCTTACACTCCCTCTCCCCATCACAGCCATCAGCCCTGCTCCCTTTCCTCCTTTTCCAGTAACGAAGAGTATGACACTTACCTTTGGATAGCAGGGAGATCATCTTAAAGGATCTTAAAAGGAAACTTGAAGGAAAGAGTTACTCTGATCCTGTATTCAAGGGAAGGGAATGTGGAGCTGACAAGTATTCCTCCCACTAATTTCCCTCTTCTGTCAAATACCTATATTATTTTCTTTGTCATCTGGGTTCTCTGCATCGGGATCAGGATCTTCTCTGTTCTCCTTTCATCCCTCCACCTGCGCTAAATTTTACTGCTTCTGAGCATCACCCTTTTATTCCCATAATTTTTCAGTACAGCTTCAATGCCTTTTTCTTATTAGTTCTTTTCTTCATTCTTTAATTTTCTCGGTCCTGCAAGGATGCATTTGTGTATACAGTTTTTCTTTTCGTTTCAAAAGTAGTTGGATTCTTCCAGATTTTGTTATGCTCTGCTAACATTTCTTCAAAATAATAATTTATAAAAAGGCTACAAATGCCAATTGTAGCATTTTTCTTAGAGTTCTTAAAATTTCTGCCAGTCATGTTATGCAAACTGATACGGATAGAGAACAGTTCAAATTCAGTGCTTAGCCTGCCTCTTCCATCCGCTTTGCTCAAGCGAAAACTGATAAGCTAGAAATTCATTTGGATATATAGTTGTTGCCAGTGCACTATCTCAGGAGTATAAAGCGTGTGGCTGGGCAAACATTTGGACTCTGAATCTTGGGATTGATTTTTTTGAGTGTACGGTGAGTGCCATACTCTAAACACAGGCAAAAGTGTTGAAGCTGATACTGTTTTTGCAGTTTGAGGCATGGTTTGATATGTCACCTTCATATGGCAGGAAAAGAGCAACACTTAAAAAGAGTTAAGTTTGGGAGAAGAAAGGAAAGCTAGCTGCATCTCAGAATTAGGTATGCAGTTAATTACAGATGCCCAAGTTAGGAACATTAATTCCTTTTCCTCCCCATGCACCAGTACCCAGTAAATGTGCCAAACATTGGGGCAATCCAAAAAAGCCTGCATATTTCATTTTGTTTTCTGATCTATTGGAAAAGTACCCTTTTCCATACAAGGCTGTGATCTGTTTATGTATCACAGTAGAGGTTTGAGTTTGCTGAGACACTGAGGCAGTTTTTCATTTTGGAGAGGGTGGCAGCTGCTCACCATATAAAAACATTCTTAAGCAAGAGCAATCAGCAAAGTTACTCTTTCTGTTATAGAGTTAGTAACGATTTTGTTCTTTCTGGTCAATCAATTCACCTATAAAACTTAAGAGTTCATAAAAATCAGTCATAAACACAGACAGACCCCAGAATGGCTTGCTTGGGTGAGCTAGTCTGTTCCTCTGAAAGAGGTAAGGGCTCATCTTGGCAGCACAGTTTCTGCAAAGGAAAATAGCATCTCGCTCACCTTCTAGGATTATTTGATTGTGTTTGGAGAGTAGTGGAGCAAAGACAACCAGCAGGCAATTTCTTCTCCTTTAAATGGCCTTTCACAAGTTTTTCAGGGGGCTGGGGTGGGATAGGTCAGCTAAAGAACTGGAATGGTCACAGGTAAAGTGGCAGAGTATTCGCATTATATTAATGGTTTGTCTGTTTCTCTGTTTTAACAATAGATTTACGGTAAGTTTTTATGTCTTTATATATCTGTCAGTAGGCAAAGGAGATATTTTGGCTACTCAAATCAAGAAAAGGCTGAGGAACTTGGAAAGGGACCAAGATCAGGGAGTGAGCTGGAAGATTTCTTCATTTATGTCATCAGAGAGCCTATAATGTTGGCACAGTTACAGAAAACAGCGATTTTTTTTTTTTTTTGCTTTTGAGACATGTAGTAGTATACTTTGTTTTGTTGTCTTTTTTAAAGTACCAAATTTTAATTTTTTTTTCATTTCCAAAAGCAGTTCAAATACCTGTGATTGCATTTTCAGAACTCCATTTGGTTTTTAACAGATGTTTGTAGGTTTGCTTTGGGCAGATCTCACTTGTTTGTGCTGATCCTCATTTGAACAACTTGAACTACTCACAGTAGCTTTCACACTGCTGCTTGTCCCTGTTCAGCACCTCGCTGTTCTTCTTCCCCAATTAATGCAGTTCTGAGGTCTGGCCGGGCGCATAATCTTTCAGTCCCTGTTCCTCGTGATGTGTTGCTTGAAACCTCCCTCCATCTCACTGTTTCCTCTGTTGTCTACATCTCTTCTCTACCAAAGCTTTTTTTTGGAATTCAATTTTTGCTTTAAATACTTAAATAGTTTTATTAACACTTGCCATCCTACCTGTGCTTTTGAATGGTTCGCGAGCTAGAGCTGAAAGACGGCAGCAGTAAATAAGCTAGGGATGCCCCTTAAAATGCCAGTAGTTTACAATTTGATACGTACACATCCATAGATCTAGAGAGAAAATTTGGAGCCTTCCTTTGATGTTCAGTACTAGAGGTTCCAGAGACAGTATTTGTAGAGACTATTTTGGGAGAGGAGATCAAAGAAATATAGAAATTAAATGTTAATGAAATCAGGAGGTATCTAGGAAAAATTCTGCCACCTCCAGCCTCAGTGGTTGTCAGGTATTCTTCAGAGATTAAGAAAAAATCTGGTTGCTGATGAATGATTTAATTTTTTTTAAATTATGAAGGCTTGATTGATGGTGATGTTGGTTGTCTCCTTGTGACCTAATTTACCTTTCTTCTTTTCTAATTCAGATCTCCGTGACAATTGCATAATTTACTAAGTACTGCAAATAGAAATTTAAAATAAATTTGTAGGTGGGCTAGTTATGTGTTAAAAGGAGGAAAGAGAGATGCACTTCATATCTGCATACTAATGAGTCCATGTTTATGTTAACTTGTCTTCCTTGGGTCTGCGTGAGCTTCTTCATACGCTGCCTGAAGTCGGCTCTGGCCCGTCAGTTCTTTCCCCTTCTGCATCTTGTGCTTTTTGTGCCCTGTTGTTTGGGAGGATGTCAGTGGTGGATCCCAACCCACTCTGTAGCTGAACACTGCTTGAGCAAGTTACCCTGTTCGCTCATTTGGAGCATTGGGGCCTTTTTAATCACAGACAACCACTTTGCAGAAGTAAAGAGGAGCTGACTAAATTGAAAACAAATAAATGAACTATTCTGCTCTTCTTAAAGTGAAGCCTGTACCTACTTCTCATCCCCCAATTCAGTGACTCCCTGGCACCATTGGAGTCTCAGGTGGTACTGGAGGTAAAGGATGAACCCCAAGGTGTGCAGCATGTTGATAGGAATGCTTTGATGACAGTCATACTGGGCAGGAAATGAATCTGTGAGCAGTGAATGAGTTGGTGTTGGTTGATGTTGGGGTCACAGGACTTCTGTGGAAAGCAGAAGAAACTGGAAATGCAGAAACATCATGGGGGGAAGTACCGTCCTTAAGATGTCTGTATGTGGCTTCAGTGGTGACACAACAAGGATAATGGGGATGCTTACCAATTCTGTGGTGCTATATGGAATGTATGGTTAGGTCATGAACTACTGTTTTCCACAACTTCAAACTTACTGAGATTTAGTGGGTGAGGTCTGTATTCATGGAAGTCATTGTCATAAGGTTAAATGCCTCAGCTGAGTCACACCAGAACTTCTGCTGCCACCAATGTTTTATCCAGGTGACCACAGTAAACTCAATGTTCAGCACCAAGTGCTCCAAAGTCTTGTAGGTTCTGAAGTAGACTGTTCAGCCTTCACAGTGTGATCTTTTGCCTGCACTGTGAAAACCACCTTGGTTGAAAATAGTTTGAATGTGTAATACAGCTCCAAGACAGCCAGTTACAATCCTCACACTGCACAGTGTTGCATTTTTCAACCTTACAGCACATTTGGCATCCACCTGGCACTAAATATGGTGGCTAAATCCCCCAAACCAACCAATTGTTTATTATTTTACCCTTCATTTGGGCAGAGAGCTTAGGGAGTAACTGTTGTGGAAACCAGCCTTTTATTTGCATTTGAGAACCCACAATGGACAGCATTAATTGCTTATTGGCACCTTAGAGCAATGATTTGCTTCTCTCTAGTTCTTGGTGTGGTATTCACCTTTACTGGTATAACTGAATAAGTTGCTTTTAAGGAGGGAGGAAATAGGCAAGAAGACAAAACCATTGCATGCAGCTTGAGATCCCAGGTTTTTTAGTGTGATTTACAGCTTAAAGCCCCTTTTACATGTTCTGCAGAAACCACATCGCTCTGAATGGTGATGCCCACCTTTCAGCTGGAGCAGACCACATTTCCTCAAAGGCCTGTAAAAGAGTTTCGTGTGTTATTATTATCCCTCCCCACCAAATGACCAGGTAAGTGTGACCAAAATGCAGACTCCTACCTCTCATATGGGATATGCTTTTGGTCCTCTGAAGGAAATACATGTAACAGCTGACTGTCCTGCAACCAAAGCGTGCCAGACATGTATGTGGCAGGGGCATGTTCCTGGATCCACAACACAGGTGGAGTTGGAGTGGCTGTAGAGGAAGAAGGAAGAGAACTGCACTGACAAAGTGCAGGTCCTCCCTGGTCCACTCATTGTTCCCACTTAGGGGAGGAGAGAGGAGGGCTTCAAGGCTGATGCCTTCAGATGTCTCAAACCTGTCTTTTAGACCATTTTGCCATGCTTTGCCTATGATTCAGCAATCATGTTTGTAGGAATGACCGTGGCTTCACTGAAGCCTGTATTTTTAAGGCAGCTTTAGAGGTGCCTGAAGTTACCCTAGTCTGAAGGTCCCTGTTAATTTTTATCAGAAGTAGTGCTTTGAAAGATTGATTGATAACGTTCTGGTTTACAGACCTGTAGCATAATTCCTGCTGCCATTTTGGCAGCAGCTTATTGTGCACTTGGGTTTTTTTGTCATCTTCTTGCTGCTGTTCTGGGGCTTCAAACTGTAAAGAATGACACAGCTAGTGATCTGCTATGCAATTCAGGCCTTTCTTTCCTTCTTTAGAGAAATGAATTATAAATGTCCTTGTTGCCAAGCACTTGACAACTATATAAGTGGGAGAACCTCTCAGTGATATACCTTAATAGCAGAATTAATGATGTTTGAACTTAAGTCTGTTTGTTGAGACTTCATTAGCTTTTCCGCTGAGAAAGCGAGTGGGGGAAAATGTACTCCAAACACACGAGTTGTGCACTGGGGCACGCCGGGAGACAAGCAGCCAGCTAAGTCCCCTGTAGCACTGCTTTCTCACCATTAAACTGCTGTTGTGTCTTTCTTGAGTTACATCTGCTGGGGGTTCTTTTCACCTTTCAGCTTTTGCCCAGGCTGGGTATTTTTGTTGTTTTACAGTCTACACGTGTGTGTTCATGTGCCCATAAAGTGTCTCTGTGTGCACGTGCTTATGTAGACTGGTTGTTTTTTTCAGGTTTCTGTAATGAGTTGTCATAACTGAAGATCAAACACATGAGCTATTTTTCTTAGACAGTGATGAGTCCTCAGACGAACCTGTTTAGGGTTTAGGTTTTGCTTGATTTTGATTTCAAACTGTTTTCTTCCTAAACACTGAAATGTGTCTGAGTTGGAAGTGTGCTAACCATTTCACTGCATTGATGAAGGGTAGTCCCTATATTAAACTTCTTAATCTCCTGCAGCAAACTTTTTCTTTTTTTTTTTTTTCTTAGAACAAGAGGATTTTATTATAATCCTAAGGGGGGAATCCAGTACTGTGTACTACGGGACTGGATTTTATTTGCAGAAGAGCCCCCTTTTAATGAGAGTAAATTCCTAGTGCTGAGAGCCAAAAATCATGTTTTAATGTTTATTTTTTACTATTTGGCATGTCCTCAGACAATTTGTTTGTTGTGCTGGATCATCACGGGGTCTGTTAGATCATCTAATTGAAAAAAAAGGGAGTTTGTTGTCCTGGAATGTCTCCAGAAGTTATTTGTTCCACAGCCAAGTCCCTCCTATGCTCTAACTCTGAGGTCATCTCCATAAGTCACGTTTATTATGTTTAATTTATTTCTCTGCTACACGCTTGGTATCTAAAAAGTTTAAATTAAATATATGGTACAAAGTATATTTTAAAAGTAACAATGTAAATATATCTCTAAGGTTAGTCACCTGGCCTTCAGCCTGAGGTTGAAGGTTACTCATTCTGTATTTCAACAGAACTGCACTGATTCTCATTGCTTATGATAATTATGTCTCCTTCTAAGATATAGATAAGGCACTGAATGATAGGGAAAGCTTTCTGAATGGATATGTGTTTCTGATTGTGGTATTTTCTCTTCTGATTTTTCAGGAACAGCAGATACCTGACAGTATGCTCTCTAGTAACATGAGGCTTTCATGATATACTTTCGATTCTGTGTTCACAATGCCCCATGTTCTTTCTACAGCAGCTTTAATCAAGTTCCTCTTCAAAAATATATGTGGGGGTAGGGCATGTCCGATTTTCCTTTATTAAAGATCGTTCAAAACCTAATCTGCTTCTTAAAGGGGGCACTGAGAAATGGAGCTGTTCTTTAGGATTTTATATACTGATCTTTGAACATGATTTTTTCAGGAAACAGAAGTCTTACTGTCTCTTTTGACGGAGAGAGATTTTTATGCCCCATAAATCAGGAAGGAGAGTTTCAGAGGGCTAGTTCCTATCTTCAGGTAATATTCAATGCAGTCTTCTGAAACATGTATCATCTGTGTCAAAAAGGAAACCAGACTGCCGACAGCTCTTCTCCTGAGCATTGGGAGGGAGGGGGTTTGAAAGTTTATGTTGTTCTGTTATGATTGTTATGAATTCTCATACAACTGTGTGAAATCATCTGCATGATTTCCTGCAAAACTGATGCTGCTGGCATTGATTGTCACAGTGGATGGCAGAATTGGAGAGGTCCCAAGTAAGACAGTAGGAAGAACAGAGGTTTCTGGAGTGGTTTGGGGGGGTTGGGGGGGGTTGGCTTTGGTTTTGTTTGTTATTGTGTTTTTTTTTAAAGGACATCTACAACAATTAGAGAATGTAATCTTTCATAATTGATGTTAGTCCTGACAATTAGACACGGAACGCAAGTAGAGGAAATGAAGGCGCAGAGAGAAAAGGGAGGTGGTACTGCTTAATGTGCTTACTTCCTATTCTAAAGATAGTGATCTAGATAAAAATGTCAGTGGTATTGTGGAGTGATTGTAGACCAGGATGTATTCAGTTTGCTCCAGCTGCTTGACCTTGCCTAGCTGTTGCCTGAGCTGAAACAAGCCATGTTGTGATCAGCACTTTCTCTGGGCTGCTGTGGAAAGTCATACGAACGCCCATCGCTGTCTCTATAGGTTTTGTGGGCTGTTGTACTGAAACTTGTTTGCTGCAGATGTTTCAAGCTCAAAGCAAAACTGTTGTGTGTGCCCAGCTCTGCCATGCCTCTTAGAACACATGGATGCTTTCGCTGGAATAATACATATATTTGGGCTGTCAGACCCTTTAAGAGTTAAGGATTGAAACTGGAGTGCAGCTGCTGTTCCAGCAAACAGCCCAGTGAAGGAACAGCTTCTCTGTGCTGGTCATCTAATCACTGGGCTATCATGTACAGCGTAACCAGTCTTGCTATGCTTACGCTGACTCTGAGTAAGTTAAACCTAGGTTTTCTGTCATTTTAATGTAGAAAATACAGATTATTCTCTTTGTGCCACTCTCCCTCAAAAGGGGAGAAGCAAAGAGTAAGGTCCATCTTGCACACTGAAATGGCATGACAAAACCAGCGGTAACTGCAGGTGGGTTGCAATAACTTAAACCAATTCTGTGAACTTATCATCTTAATTTTGTATTAGACAGTGTTTCCTTGTGTGTTAGGTAGTCTTTAAAGGTCTGTCTGGCCTCTCCCGTGCAGATGTTTTGTTCTGTACGCGGGTCAGTATGCAGACAAGTCTTTTATCACAAGTTATGGATGTTGGGATCAACTGTGAAGAAGATATCAAAAAGTAGCTGGGAAAATAAAAGTAACAAGAATGCAACCCAAAAGGGGTAGAGCTGCAGAAGCCCTTGGCAAAGGAAAATGTGAATACACACACCCAAAAATTGTCAGTGGAAAGTGTGCTATGCACAGTCAGTTAAGAAACCTGTGCTAGTAAAATAGATTATTATATTGAGGGTCTCCATCAAAACAAATGTGAATTTTATGTGGAGGCAGCATAAGAGAGAAACACGTAGAACAAGTCCCTGGCTTGACTTGGTGCCAGAGATCAGAAGAACATCGTGGTGTCTGAGTAAATCAACAAATATTGCCAGTGGAGTATCCAAACAAGATTGTGGGGTTCCACAGAATTCTTGCAGATACAACAATTTTGGCTTCCCTTGTACCAGAACACTGTGAAAACTGAAAGCCTTGTGGTTTTGTGCAAATACATTTTATTGAACAATTTTAGCATATGACTTCTGGATTTCAAACACGATGCCACCTATAAAAAGTTGTTTAAAATCTCCTAGAATTTAGGGTTTGGTTCTTATAAAGTTCTGTGAAACTCTTGAAAGTATTTTTAGAAAGAATGCTGCAAAAAGCTTTATCTGGAAGTGTCCTGCTGTAGATGTGAAATACCCACAGACTTATGAACAGCTCATCAATTGACTGCTCTTTCCTGATCTGTTCCGAGCAACTAATTTCTGTGTTTTTTAATGGCCCCATCCTTATTTTGAAGTGCAACCTGACTGAAAATACACAGCAGTTACTGAGCAAATACTGTGATCATCTACAAAATTTTTAATTGTATATTTTCCAAGATTTCAGATACTCAGATTAGTGCCTTTCAGGTACTGATGATTTCCATTGTAACTTAATTGCTGTACTCAACAGTGAACTTTGTAGTTTTAAGCTGATGTTTATCTAAAATAGTTTAGTTTGAGCATATGCATGATCTTGTTCACTTTATAGAAATACATACAGATTCTCAATATTCTCTGTTTTGCATTTTGATTAAAGATTCTTTTGTTTAGAGAAAAAATGTCTTAACTATGAACAAGCAAACTTTATAGGCCTTGGATCCTAAGGCACTTTCCGGTATGTTCATCAGATTTCTCAAAAACTCAACCAAGGGAAAGTAAATGCAGCACTGGAGCAGTGCTGGGTCTGTGCTAGAAGTTGATGGATTTCTTATCACTCCTACTTTAGATGAATTCTCTTGAACATTGCTAGGCTCCCAGAAGAGCTAGTAACCAATAGCAGGCTGCTGCCATCATCAAAACACTTTATTGATCTACACTCCATCCCTGAGTTACCTTCCTAAAAAAGCAGTGCTGCAACTTTGTGCTGCCTGAATCGTCCTGCTGGACCATCAGTGCCCAGGGCAATAACAACAGGGCTAATCTCCAAGCTATCCTTCCAGGTCAGTCCATATAACTGTGTTTTGATTAGTGTTTTGATGAAGTAAAAGGCTCGGTATTCTCTTGATCTTTTAATATCTTAATTTAAAACTTGTGGAGCGATGACTTCTGAACTTGGATACGATACACGCCACTGACATGGCGGAGAATCATTCACTCGCACGTGAGACAGGCGCAGAGAAAGCAACGGTTTATCATTGATGGGGTTTTTCTTTTGGGAGAGAGAGAAACAAAGAATAATCCTATGTATAGGAAACAGATCCATAAGAGAGAAAGTCCTACCAAAAGACAGAAAATTGTTTGTGTGTTGTAGGTAACAAAGCAACAGCATGCCTGTGACCTTAAATTTTTACTTAGGTAATTCAACATGGAGAAGTTGCTATCTGCTGCTTGCTTTTCATTCTTATTTTAAGGGAAATTCAGGCTTAACTGAATGTGTTGATAGGTAAATACTAATTTTCATATGTATAGGTGTGAGTGTACATGAGGTACTTTATTCAAATTGTACTAACTTGTAGTCATGGTAGAACCTAAGGGGGAGGAATTATGTCATTCTAACAGGTCAAGATGCCAGCTTGGGGAGGAAAAAAATGGTTACAATCCCTTTAATGAATAGATACAGCGTAGTTTACAGTTGAAGCTTTTATCTTCCAGTGACTCCCTAAACCTTTGTGAAGCATTGCCAAAGTTGGAGTTGGTTCATGAGATTTGAGGGTGTTGCTTACTTGCTTACCCATACAGAACTTCTGAGGTCACTGGATGGCTTATATTAACCCAGCTACACAGCACCGTATTGAAAGAACTTTTCCTTTTTAAGCAAAGAAAAGCATTAAAAGATATTAATATTAATTTCTTGTGAACAAAAGTGGATTCATTAATAGCACTAAAAATAGTTGATCATGAGCAGAGTTGCTAAACTGCATGTAAAAGCTCTTTCACTTGCTGGTGACCAGCAGGTCACTAGTTCTGTGCCTTTACTTTCCAAGTTATTAACACATCGCTGAGAATACACTAATTCTGGCTTGCTGCCATGCAATGCAGTTGCTCAGCTCTATCTCCTGCTAGTAACCTTGATTTCCACTTCACAGTGACTTCTGATCACTGATAAGATCCCTAGACGAGCTCACCTTAAATCTTTGTGGTTTGTGAAGAGAAATGGGTATTTCAAGTGAGAAATTGATTAGATAATACTACAATATTTTTTATAATTTGTAGATTTTAAACATCTGCTTTAGAATGAGATACATTGCACTGCACTTTTGATTTATTATATTAGCTTGACATCTGCTAAGAAGCTCGGCTGTAGAAATCAGCATTTAGCCAGATGAACTGCATTATAAGATTGAATCCTTTTCACTGCAGTGGGTTAAAATTGTTACTGATGACAGTGTTTTGCATTATGTGTATGGTTCAACACTTAGCGGATGTAACATTGTGTCTTCAATATGCAGGATTATCTGCAATGGCTAACCCATGACACCCATATCAGAAGTTTCTCTTCTTATCACTGATACAATATTAACCTCAAAAATGTTCAAGTGAAAAGGCTGAAATACGTAATAATACTATTTACATCTGGTGTCAGGGTTTTCATGTGCCAAGTGAAAAAAAAACTAAATTAGAAAGTGAATGTTTGGAATAGAGTAAACTGTAAAAAAATACCCTTGCATTATTTTGGCGTTGTATATAGATTATATAGCATGTATTTGCTTAGCTTTTAAGTAATCCAAATGCTTCCAGAGTATTGGTCAGTGACAAGAATTACTTTTTAAGTTGTCATGACGATTTCCATAATAATTAGAAGAGTCATCTGCTAAGATTTAGTTTTTAAAATCTGATAGTATAATTCATAACAAAAGAAACATTAGGTCCCTTGCTTAATAGGTATTGCAGCATCTGTATTTTGATGCCTGTCAATATTTTGAATTTTGAGAGAGTAGCCTATCCATCCAGTATATTCCAGAAAGGCACAGGAAAGCAGGTTTACTACACATTCAAGAAGTTCAGGGCAACAACACGCTCTAAATGTGAAGTCCCACAATGTGTAATCTAAATTGTATACTAACACTAATCCAGGTTTCCATAGGCAATTCAAATTACTAACAGTCCACAGGAAGGGAAACACAGAGTTTGGCAGTATTGGAAGTATTCTGCCACAGCATCAGGGTTTTTTGGCAGTGTGCTCTGTACAGTTCACAGAAGACACCCATCAGCTCATGCTATAAATCACATAAAATTTTGGAGACAGCATATGGAAAGTAAACAAATTAAACCTGAAAATGTAGGCACTTGACTGAGTGACATCTTCTTCTCCTGTGCACTTACCTTCTTGCAGGCCATACAGAGAAATAATCTGACCGTCCAGACAGCTGTAAATTGCAGAGAAGGTAACTTGGGCTGGGGAAGCAGTATGGTAAAGGCATGAAGGGAGCCTGAGGAGATTCCCAGATTAGCGGGGAGGCTATTGTTTGCTGACACAATAGGAGGAACAGGCTCCAAAAGGTGTGTGGATGCCTGCCATCTTCAGCCGCCTTTCCCTCCGCCAGGCGGGACTTCCACTGCAGAAGCAGCTGCTAGCAGTGATGAGGTGGACACATGAGGAAAGGGACATCTCCATCCCCAGGTCCCCTCTCTCCCCTTGGGCAGTTGTGTTGCTCTTTGAGCTGGGACAGCCTGGGTATTGCTGTTGTTTTCTGCAGTCGTGTTCTTATTGAGCCCAGCATTTCTAGTGGCTCAGAAAACTGATTTTTCCCGTCTCATTTACATGTGGCTCATTGCATCTCAAGACAGAATTATGAAATTGGGTGAAACAGTTTGGATTGTATTATATTAAATGCTTTAGTCATGGAAGAGCTCTCTGGAAGTCATGGAAGTTGCTTCTCTGGAAAGCAGCTCTCTGTAGCTCTGCCAGTTAGTGATCATTTCTCTTGAATGGAATGTGACCGATGTTTTCCATAAATTTCTATGAGTATAATGTTAAAACTTTTCTCTGCATGTGGAATACCTTATTTTGTCTGTTCTGGGCATTCATTTGTTAGAGATTTGTTTGGGGGGGGGTGTCCCCTTTTGCTTTGCTTTAGTTTGTTTTCATGGTCACTCTGACAGCTCCTGGTGATTCTGAGGTGAAATATATCCACAAATGAAGCTTTCAAAGGGGAGGAAGCTATGGTGGTATACACACAGAGCAGAGCTGTATCTGAGATGCATCAGCAACTCAAATTTGGGCATTTGCAATCTTTTTCATCATTTGCTTTTGCAGGCTCAAGAAAATAATGTGAAAATGCATAACACTAGAATAAACTTCTGTCGTGTATTATGTGTCTTTTCCAGATGTAATTCTTGAATCTTTCTGAATGTACAGCTGTCCATTCCCAAACACACTACAAATTGTTGTACAGGCCACAAGCATTTGAATGGTACAGAGTTTTAACCTAACTTAATGTAAGCCATTTACATGTTCAGACAGAGCATCTTTGTGTGTATTCTTCTCAGCTCTCTTCTTTGTATTCAGCGTTACGCGGGTTTGTACTTCGGGTACATGTTTTGCAGGGCTAACCTATGAATAGCTGGTTTTCCCTACGTGAGCAGGCAGCATCCTAAGCTGTCTAAAGGTTAAGAACAGATTTGTCAATGAAACTTGATAGTGGTTATTTTTATTTAAATCAAGTGTTCTCAATTAGTGTCCATGTGAAAGAACTATGTGAAAGAATACAATAGTCATAATGTATCTAATGATCCTTCGGTGGCAGATTATGATCATATCTTTATTAGTGGTAGTAATTGTGGTGACAGCCTCGCTGACAAGTTAAGCCATTTCTTACAACAATAGCTTTTGTGCTGCTGCATCAGGATCAGAAATGCAGTTCCTGAAGATTTGCATATTATGAAGAATAGGCTGCAAAGGCATGGAGGCACAGTCTTGTCATTGTGTTCAGTGATGTGGGTGGCAGAGTGCTATGACTGATTCTGAGCAGGAAGAGCTTGCATACAGGTAGGCTTAAAGGCCTTTGAATGTTTTAGGATTGGTAGGCAAATTGGTTGGGTAGGAGAGTGTTGTTGGAAGTTGTTAGATACTCCGAGCAGCTGTAAGCCTTTTAAAATCCTCTCAGTGTTTTACAATGTGTGGCACGGCGTCTGAACATCTGTGTCAGCTGAGGTTGCTGGTTTGGAGCACTCCTGGATTTGCACCACTGCAAACCTCAGGCACTGCTGGGATGGTTCTGCAAGGCATTGAGCTGCATCATTTGGACACTAGCAAAGATTTAAAATTTCAAGGAGGTTGCATGGCATTGAGCTAGAATAGTTCTTAAAAACAAAGCAAAATGAAACCCCACAACAAATGTCCCTGTAATTATGCAGATTGGTACGGAAACATGACACCACTGTTCATCTAGATGAAACTTTAAACCCAGAGAAAATGTTGCCTTATTTTAGGAAGTTTTATTACATTATGCATTTTTATTTTAAAAACAATTTTTTTCTTTGCCAAAGTATGTGAGAATATACAGATTTCTCTGTAACGTCTTATTTTTAAGTGACTTGTTCCAAACTGTTTGCAAGTTCTCTGGACTTTTCAACCTCTCCCCCTTCCCCTTCGTGCACACACTGATGTTTTTATCACCTTTCATCTCAAGTGAAATGATCCTCTGAGATTTCATCCATACTCTTGATCCTTAGGATAGATTAGACAAATATTTGTTCCAAAAAAAATCTAACCCATGTTATTCAAACAGCCCAGTTGGTGCTGGAAAAAAACTTCTGCTTTTCAGTAAAAATAGTATCAGGAAAATCATAGGGGTTTGAATTTCATTAACTCATGCTATAAATGTTCCATCAGAATATCATTGTAATTTTGAGACTAGCAGGGAACAGAATAAGTGAATAAGAGAGTAGAAGAAGATTATAAAGTAGGCTCATTTCCCAGGAAGTGGTCACACTATGTTTACAATCGTTTTTCCCCTCTCCCACACAGGTATGCAGAGAGAATAGTCATCTCTGTAAGTAATCTATCTGCTTAGTCTTCGTATGTACTGTTTTATCTGTCTAGAGAAATAAATAAATTCCTGTCATGAAAAGCACAGAAGTTTAATTGCAACATAAATCTGGTTTTGGAAAGGAACACTTGGGTTCAACAAGTCATGTCTCTTCAATTATGAGCAAGCATGTGATAGCTATTTAATGCAAAAGATCATCTGCTTTGCACGCGTATACCACAGAAATACCTATAGGAAACTTAAGAGCCATACCACAAAAGGCCAAGCTGAACGTGACTCAACAAGTACTTGGTACAAGCAGATGTGTAGGTTAAGAATAGATAGATGAAGAGAAAAACACTGTGTGGCTGGTTAGTAAGTTTTGATGCTTTATCTGGATTTGCTAGCCCAGACTCATGCAGTCAAAGGAAAAGCTGTATTTCTGCAATAAATATTATCGATATAAATCAGGGTGTGAAGTGTGGAAGGCTGCGCACATCTTGGCAACGTTATTTCCTGAAGCCATTTTTCACTGATTACTTTGTGTGTAGTTACATGTTGGGATCCTTAAACAGGGTTAGGAAACAGGCTTACTTGCTACAAGTTCAGCAGCGCTCTTGGGTACTGGAGTTGCATTAATGTCACGGACAGACTGCAGCTAGAGGATTCCTTAACGTTAAGATAGTTGTATGTAAGGATCGTTGTTCATTTTGAAAGAAAAACCTGTTGAGGGGCACCACTCACCATTACTGCAGGCACTCAGAAGTAGTAGAGCACAATTTTGGGTTTGAATGCCAGTAACTATGTAGAGACTTCCTTTTTTTTTTTTTTTAAATTAGCAATTTGCTGGGATAGTTAAAATTTGATTTCTCAAGCAGAGAGCAGTTAAACAACAGTGAAATAAAGAGTATCTCCCCATTTCCGACAAAGACAGAGGAGCAATACAAGCTAATTATTAAAATGTATTAACATTAATTTCTTGTGAAAAAAAGTGGATTCATTAATAGCACTAAATATGATTGATCATGAGCATGATCAGATATGTCTGTGGCACACGTAGAGACAATCTAGCTCAGCAGAAGTTGTCTCATGAGTAGGGGTGGAGGCAGGTGTGCTGTGACTGCAGGCGTTTTGCCGAGACACGTGCCTCAGAGTTAAAGGTGGGGGGCTAAGGCACATCTTATGTATGTTTGGTGTCTCACTAGTTGGGGCTTTTACCCAGTTTTTCATTCCTGTCCAAACAGGGAGATCATGATAGCCCACCTGAGCCTTTACTATCAAATGCAAAATGCTGTGGCATACAAAACTGTGTGTAGGCTGCAGATTTGGCTTCGCTGTTAGAGCTGTGCAAGGCGTTGGTCAGTATGTTGCAGAGAATCCAGGGATACGTCTTCTGTATAGGTTTTTCCCTCTGTTTTTTAAAGGACCAGCTCCATGTGTAATTCTGGCTGTTTATTTATGAATTCGCTTCTAAATTAGGGTGATATTAGCATGTTTTGCCTGGCTTTATTTAAATCTATTTAATCTCAAGGACTCACCTAAACATTTGATTAGAACGAATTTCCCATTGCCTTAAAATGTGAATGTATTATTCAGTTTACAAGGGGGTGTGGAGGGCAGTCCTTGGAGTACCCAGCAAAGTGAAATTCCCCATAAACTGGGATACTGTCAGAAGTGTGCCTCCTGTTTTGCTAACAACGTAACGTAATCCCTAACAGAGTCTTGCAAATACATCCAGAGTTTGTCCTTTTGCTTATTGCAAAAGCTTCCGTGTCACTTTAACAGTGTTACTTGATTTGAAATACGGAAGAACATTTAAACCACACAAGGTTGCTTTGTCTTTTACACTTTATTAGGACCTCACTGGATTTATGTTCCTTTCAGTCAGCAATTTCTGCCTCTGGTAGCAACAGATGGATGTGTGTATGCAGTGCTGCCATCCAAGTCCCTCTTCATGGAAGAGAGAAAGGGATTTCTAATCAGAAAAGACACGTAATAAACACGTGATTTATCTTACTAATAAGGATCTAAATGGAAACCCTGAGCTGATGGGGAGAGCCAGGGCAGAAATTTCCCTTTCACTCTTGCCTCTCTGTGGGACATGGATGAGGAATAACTAGCGTGGATAAGGAATAACTAGCTTGGATAAAAGAGGATTGTCTTCTTTCTTTAACACAATCATACTACAAATCTGCTTTTCACCTGATGTTTTTCTGCGCAGGCTTCCCGGGAGCATCTGGCTCTTTCTTGGAGCTAATCCTCTCCTTCACAAATGTTTTCTCAGGGCAAAAGGCTGTCATCCTCATTTCTGTGGGCTGCTGCCTGCAGTTTTTGTGTGGAAAACTTTCTTTCTCTTCAGACCCTATTACCTTTAGTCCATAGTCTTCTACCACATCACCTGCTTTCTCCCTTCTGCTGCTTGCCTGTGCCTCACAGAGGTGGGACAGCTTGTGGTTTCTGAAAGACGAGCAGGTGAGAAGCAAGTTGGTTTGTCAGGTGAGTTACATGGTGACAGCTGCCAAGTAAAGGAGCATGGCATGGGAATGGGGACAGCAAACTGGGTCAGGGAGCCGGGAACTTTACTCAGAGTGTTGCCGTGCCCCTCAGCAGTGCCTGACCCTCTCCTGCATCAGTGAGTTCATCCTTATTGTCGATTCAGGCTCTAGGTGTGCAGTCACTGAGGAAATGCATACCTCATCTGCTCTGGCATCTCTCCCACCCTGCTTCTTGAAATTCTCTTGAAATTCTTTTAATGACTTTTTTGAGATCGTGGGTTTAAACAAAAGGATAAAGGTTAGAAAATTTAGCATGACATTCACTTCTCTGCAAAGGACATGCTGTGTATTTTCTAGACCCTTAGTCAGTATGTTTAGTACAGTCAGAGTCATAATTTTTTTGTTACTAGTTCGTATATCTTATAAAAATCCAAATGTAGCCTTCCAGGGAAGTGCACACTTTTGTGTTAATATTTGACATCTTCTGGGAGACAAACTAAGAATTTATTACTGGGGAGAAATAATTATTTTTCTTGAGTATCTGTGCAAATACCAATTTATTTTTCTGTTTTCAGACCACGGTCTGACAGTGAGGTGGAGTAAAATACACGGGTACTAGTGAGTTGCATATCCTGATGTGCAGCAATGGGCTACATGGAAAGAGAGGTCAGTGAGGAGAAAGGCGGTCAGGTGACCACAGTGTTACCCACCTAGTGCAGTGCCCATAGTTGAGGACCATGACAGCAGAGAGTTCAGACACCATTCAGAGACCCCTGTGAAAGCTGAGGCAAGAAGAGTGGCAAGCAGGGGAAGAATCTCTTTTCCAGTTGCTTAGCTCACCCTTAAGCTTTTTTTCACATTTGTTTTTCTATTTGCTTGTTTTGAGAAACAGAACCAAAACCACAATAGAGGCTGCATAAAGGGGAGCTGGTCGCCAAGGGTCTGCAGGGTTTCCATAGAGAAACCTTCTCCACCTCTACCTAATGTTTGCAAGGAAAAGCTCTGCATCTGTCCTCCTCTGGATCAGAGGGGCAAGGAACAGCCATGTCTCTTGAACTGTATCTGTAGGAGCTCCCCATTAATTCTTATCCCTCTTCAGGACAGGATGAGCATGAGAAACAAGACTCTGACTTTATGGCAGGGGTGAGCACCCGGTATGGTTGCTTCCTTGAACTTAGCTTCAGATGGATTGTCAATTATTTTCCATTCAAGAATGCAAACATGGCCTCACACAAGTGACTTGAGCTCCCCAATTCTCAGCCTGAGGCTCACAAACAGTGCAGCCTGAGGTGGCAACTTGCAAAGGCAAGCAGGAAATAAAGGTGACTCTAGTTTTCCTCCAGGAGGGCTGTGTTGCCACGTTTCAAAATGGGACAACACCAAGTCTGAGCATGAAGCAGAAAGAGATGTATCTTGGTTTTGCTCACATACACCCATACAGTGTATGTTTATATTCATATTTATATGTATATTTATGTACATATTTAAATATTTGTATGTATACATAGTTGCCTGGTCAGACGGGGCAGAATCAACGTGAAATACCTCATTTCCAGGAGGACCAGGGACTTGAGGAGGATGCCATGTTGGTTGCCTGGGAAAAGAGGGAAAACAGGAAGAGTCTCCTCTTCCATGCCTGGGATTTTTTTATTCACATGCAGGATACGTTCTAGAAGCTGGTTTGGTAAAGCAGTATTGCCAAAACCTTTTGTAGAGCCAGATACTTGGACTAGAGTTGGCTGACGGTTAGGGTTTATCTCTGGGCAGAGGAGACACGTTTACAGGATAGCTGTGATTTCTCTCTGCAAAAAGAACAAGTAATTGCTGTGTCCAAGGAGTGTGAAAGCTTCTCTTGTGTTTATTATTGCTTCTAGGATTTTGTAGTTTCAAATATGTCAGGATAACTGCTGTATTTGGGAAAAGCAAGGGAAGGGTTAGGAATATAATTACAGCCAAAAGTTCTTTCTGGGCACAGGTTGCTTGCGCGTGTCGTTCTTGAACTGTGTGATCTTTTCTCAGGAGGAAGAGACCTCCTAAGGTCATGGGGTTTTCGAGGGGGAGAGAGGAAATGAGAAACACTTTCCCTCTTTTGGAGAAAGGTAAAAGCAGGATATACCAGGATCCTGTCAAATCCTATTTATTGGCACTGAGCCTTTACAAAGCTGGGAACAAATCTACACCAAAAATCCCAATGTTAGTACATGCTGGAAGAAAACTGCTGAGGAGAGGAGAGGAAAAACCAGTGTAGATTTTCCTTCTAGGACCGTCTGACACTAGCCAGATTTGGGACCTAGGTCCCAAACTGAGGTATTTACACAGGAAATAAATATGGGTAACGCACATCTTGTGCATCATAAATTACAGCTTCTGACACTAAAGAACTATGAAAATTCAGACCCAGTTAGTGATTCCTAGCCAAGACTGTTCACTTTTGAGCCTTCATAGGGGATGCAGCAGAGAGCAAACAGGACTGCTCTTCACAAAAGCCATTCATTGTGTATCCCATGCCTCACAGCTTCCAAAAACAACAGCCACCCTGAATTGTGCTTCCAAACCTACCCATACCTGAGGTGAGTTTTGCCCCTCCAGACAGGAAAATGTCAATAGGAAGAAACCAACCTGTCCTAAAAAAATGCAGTTCAGTAACACTTAAAAATGCATATCCCAGCCTGCCAGATGCTGTCAATTTTTATCTGTGTCTAGTGACCCCTGTTACCCACCTATTTAGGTGGGAAGACAGCTTGCAGAGTGCAGATCAAGCAGTACCATAAAAACATGTTTCTGGCACTTTAATGCAGTAGTCTCCTGAAAACTCCAGTTTACTCAGCCACAGGTGGAACAGTACCTGTTTCTTTTCTGGATCCTGGCCTTTTCACCTTCCTATGGTGTACATTCAAAGTTAAAAGTACCAGTTTCTCTTGCTTGATCCAGCACTTCCCACCTGAGAGAGCAGTTGAAAAAAACCTAGATCCTTCTGGTTGTAAATTCTACTTTCTTTTTTGCCAAATGCTTCTCAAGACTTCTTAGGTAAAGATGGTATTTTGTTTGGTTGAAGTTGATGGCAGCCTCTCTGTGATTTTAGTCTGGAACATGATTTCACATACGTAAGTAGCTATCAAAATACTAATTTTTCAATAATACCTCTTCAAAAGTCAGAGGGAATAATAATAATATTTGGAGATAAAACCTGAAAATATTTTGGGACTTCAGAAGCATTGTGTTCATCCTTCTTTTAGCACCCTTGTGCCTCAGTGAATCAAGGATCATGACTGAGTAGTGCAGGTGGAAGTTTAGGAAGAGCCAGATGCTGAACTGCTGCTTCTACACTGAGATGCCAGTTTGCAAGGCGAGAGGTTTGAAGCAGGAAGGGAATACCTGCAGCGTTGTCTAGCTTGACGTTTCATTCCAGGGCCTAAAATGGAGGGAAGCAAAGGAACTAACATCCAGCTTCTTTTTGAGATGTGTTGCAGGGCTGGGATGAGCATGTGTGTTACCTTTTTCAGATTAAACATTATTGCAGGCTGCTGGGACAGCTTTGCCCGTTCAGCCGATACAGTTTGGAATATTCAAAGGAAAAAACCACCTGCGTGCTGCTGTGACGAGTTGTGGAAAGGGCCACTTTGTTTCCTAGTAAGCAAACGAGTGGCATTTGTGCATATACGTGCATTTTTATGTAGGCGTACATACACATGCCCATCGGTTGTGCGCAGCATGCCCTCCCGGGCAGACCCTCGCCGCTTTCCCACCCTGTGTGACTGGCATACTCCCGCTCTTCTCCCCGAGGTCAGTCAGGAGGGCAGCCATCACCTGTGGCAGCCTGGGATTCCGGTCCCAGCGGTGCCAAACCTTGCTCTGGGAGCAGCCGCGCTCTCCCAGTACCGCCCAGGAATGTGGGGAGAGATCGGGGTGGGGGGGGAAACCCCTCGATCCTTGGGTGCCGCGTCCAGCGATCCTTTTACCCCGCCTCAAGGCCGCAGGCGGGGGGCCGGGCAGCGCTCCGCCGAGGCGGGAGACGGCTGGGCCCAGAGGCCGCGGGTCCCGCGGAGGCGATGCCAGATCCAGGTTTTCGCGGCAGCAGCGCTGCCGGGGTGCGAGGGCCGAGGCTGTCGTGAGCGGCGGCGCTGGGGCGCGGTGCGGGGCGGGGGCGGCGGGGGGGGGCGGCCTGCGGGGGTGTGTGTGGGGGGCGGCCGCGGGAGGCGCGGGCCCCGCGGAGCCGCCCGGCCGCGGCCCCGCAGGATCCAGGTAGATCGGTCCGGCTTTTACCTTTCTCCTTCGGCTTCCCTGCGCGTAGGGCTGGTGTAGCTGGGCTGTTTCCTGGTCTCGCAGAGAGAGGCAGTGCTGAGTTAGGAAGACAAAAATAGACCTTTACAGAGAAATATAGGGATTGTGCGCGCGGTGGGGAGGGAGAGAGGAGAGCGGCACCCGGCTGGTTTCCAGGAGGAGCCCTTTCCTCCCTCTCGTTGCATGTTAGGCATTTCTGCACAGATTTTCTCCCCCCCCCACCCCCTCCCTGCCGGGGCACGGTTACCTCCGCCGCCTGCGCTCCGCATCTCTTCTGGGGAGCAAACAGACCAACTCCGCTGCGATCAGAGAGCGGCTAGAGACCATTTTCTGTGAGCGAGCCGGGGAGGGGGGGAAGAAGAGAAGAGAAACCGACGCAGGGACACACACGGATATAAAGACTTGTCTTCTGCCTTCCCCCCCTTCCCCCCTTCCCCCCCTCCTCCCTCCCCTCCTCTCCCTTGTAAATACTAAATCTGTAAAGGCACCGATCTGACATCCATCCTAAGCAGCGGCTATGGGGTGTTTGGGCAACAGCAAAACGGAGGATCAGCGTATCGATGAGAAAGCGCAGCGAGAAGCCAACAAAAAAATAGAGAAGCAGTTGCAGAAAGAGAGGCTGGCTTATAAAGCGACACACCGCTTGCTCCTGCTGGGTAAGGAGGAAAGGGGCAGAGGTGGGGGACCGGGAAGAGGAGGGCGAGGAAGGGGCATCTGCCCCAGCCCGCCCGGGCGGCAGGGCACAGCGGAGAGGGGAGATGTTGCGTGCGCCTTAGGTATGAAAAACGTAGGTTTGTTGTATTGAGCAATATGCGAGACGTCCGCAGGCTTGAGCTCAGCGCCTGAGCCACATGGATGCATACAGGCAGAAATGCTGCCGGAGGTGGGAGATGCTGGCTCGTCCGAAAAAAAAAAAAACCCCACCAAACCAAAATACCCACCCTGAACCCCCAGCCTGAACCGTGTATCACAATGTTCTCCCTTCTTTCTCTTTTAGGGGCTGGTGAGTCAGGAAAAAGCACTATTGTGAAACAAATGCGAATCCTACATGTCAATGGATTTAATTCAGAGTAAGAATTATTGACACTTTGTGACTTATTTTTCGTGTAATGTTGGGAACAGTCTAACACACGGCAGGCTAGGAAATTTCTCCTCTCATCCACTGTGTTTTGGTGGCTTGACACAGCCTTCTGCTGGGAGGGGGGGGTAGAGAAGGAAGGGGAGCGAGAATAAGGAAATTACTGCTATTGTATATTTGCTTTTTCTCATTCTGGCCCCTTTACTGTATTTTACACTGTTGCTACTGCAGCGCTTGACAGGCCCCTGTGTAGCAACAACATGGCGACTACTTTTTACATAGGAGCAAATAACTAAATATTGCATCTGTCTGTAATATAAAAATATATGTCAAGTCATATTCAGCATGACAGTGGCTGCTGTTTTTCCGGTATACAGGCTTAGTGTAAAACTGAAACTAATTTTGCATGTTTGCTAGAAATCATTCTGTTTTCTGAGGCTACATCATTTTCCTCTATCTGAAGAACTCTTTGCCAGAAATTGTTATTAATCCATAGGGTTAATTTCATGTATCTGCAGACCTTCAATTACATATTGTTAATTTAGAGCGTGTTTACCAGCATGCTGTAGAAATGAAAGAATGACTTCCAGTTCCATCAGGGGAGGCTTTGCAGATGTGGCTATGATTGCCTGCTTTAAAAAAAAAAAAAAATAGCAGGGATGAGTGTGCATTGCTCGCTCTTCATACTATGCAAGAAAAGAGATAAAGGGAAAAATAGGTTCCTCCTGCCGTTCTTCTCGGTTAGTATCTTGTAATGATTAAAGAGCAGATAAACAAGCGATCAGTGAAAAGAAAATGAAATGCAACTGACTGAACTGCTTTGGAAGGGAAAAACAAATCGAAGTGTTAATATTTCTGTTTTAATGCAGAGAAAAGAAACAGAAAATACTGGATATTCGGAAAAATGTTAAAGATGCGATTGTGGTAAGAACATACTTTATACTGTTCTTAAATGCTTGGGTGTACTGGAAATAAGGATGAGGATTGTGGTCTCCAAGATTGTGCTGAGAGAAATCCCATTTTGCTGATCAGAATGGATTATCTTCTATTGATCCTGTATCCTGGATTTATCCAGATTAATGTGTGTGTTTTTGTTTTATCCCATTCTAGACTATAGTTTCAGCTATGAGCACTTTAATACCCCCAGTTCCATTGGCCAACCCAGAAAACCAATTTCGAATGGACTACATCAAGAGTATAGCTCCCCTTTCTGACTTTGACTATACGCAGGTAAGAACAGAAACCACTTGATTTATTCTGCTTCAACGGAGAACGCGTTGCTTCACAGTGATTTGCTGAAATGTTGCTCTTTTTCTTTGCCCTTTTTTGTTTTGGTTTTGGTTTGGGGTTTGTTTGCTTGTTTGGGTTTTTTTTTTTGCTTTTTTTACTGTTTGGAAGATGGCCATGGGAAGAGCTTGTGCCAGCATTACCATTAGGTTAGCTGTCTTACAAGTCTGTGGTGGTTGCACCTGTTTCAGTGGTGCGAGTTTTTCTTGGTGCTCATTTATTTGCTGCTGGTTTTGATTGCTGTTTCTGCATTCAGTTCTGCTCTTCAAATTTTCTGATATCATGATACATATTGACTCTTCAACTAAGACTTTGTTGAAAGGTGGTTTCCTACGTGGAATTAGATGCAGGATATCAGTCTGAGGAGTTAAGAGTCTACCTCCAGAAAGGGATATAAAAGGACAGAGTGGCCCCAGTGGTGTTTTCAATACTTACTGCACTTCAGAGAGGAAACTCATGTAAACCGTGGTCAAGTAAGGTGGTTTTGCTTCCGTGTGTATTTATTGTAATTGACATGAGCAGTGGTTTACTGTTGCCATTTTTTGATATGGGATCAGTAGAAAATTAAGGGTTTCTGTGAGGAGCCTACTCTTTTGTAGACAAATGAGAGATACCTTTTGGATTCACTTGCACAGGCATTTTATGTTTGATTATTTTTATCTTTTTACGTTATTATTTATAGGAAGATGAGATGAATATTTTAGATTTTGTGCATGACATGAAAGCAAGTCCATAGACATCCTGAATATTATTTTTGCAGTAGCACAATTTTTAATTTGCCTTAAAATTATATCAAGAGCAATTGGTTATGGATAGGTTAAGGACTAGAAATATCTTCATTCATTGGCTACATGATTGCGAGTCGTTCATGCTATCAATACTACCAAAGAAGCCATTTACAATAGAGTGTCTTTAGGTTATTATAGCTTCAGGGTAGAAGGGGGAGAAGGGGAAGAGTCGTTTCTTTATTATATGACTCATATTCTCTGGTGTGTGGTTTTGCCTCTGGTAAACCTACCACTTTGAAGGTTCAAGATAAAGCAAAAATATCAGACATCTTGTACAGTTAGACTTTAACACAGAATGCAGATGTTAAGAAAACGACTGCAAGGTACACCCACATATTGCATAATTGCTCGATGGGTAGATGTAAGTTAGTGAAAATGACAAACTCTTTTTAGAAATGGAAGGCGAGTTTGACACGAAATATTTGTCTTGTGCAGGCATTGCAGTTCTAAGACATTTGTTGCTTAGTTTATGTGTGGGCCTGTTGGTGTTCTTTTGCTTAAATTTTGACCCTGATGTGTTTGGGCAAACTAGATGGTGGCACATACCCTTTGCAGTCCTCTGTAGTACACCTGTTTTTTTGCATTTCCTTGTATTATAGTGAACTGAAGTGGACTTTTTGTAGGGCTAGAGACATTCTTGTTATTGTTTACAATATTGTTTCCTTTTTCACAGAAGCTGTCTGATTCACTAGTTGATATTTTATAGTGGTGAAAACTTACTCTTCTTGGAGGGGATAAAGAACAGGACCAATGGACTATAGGGGAAAAAGCAGTATAATTAATTTGAAATCTCAATGCAAAGTCCTTTGTGGTTTAAAAAAAATTAAAATTCAAATTCAAATAAACTTTTTTAATTAAGTAGGATTTCTGATAATACCATTACATATTATTTGAAATAGTTCCAAATAATAGTCCTAATTTAAAAAAAAAAAAAAAAGAAAAACTGTTACAAGCTTTAGAAAAAAAGACAAACCCAGTGCTGGTTTAGAAGTGAGTATATTTTATGTCTCACTCTTCATCTTTTTCCTCCTGTTTTCTTCTCTGCTCCATTCATGGTTCTAATATTCGTAAAATATCTAGCCTAGCAAGATTTTTTATTTTTTTTTAAATATATTTTATTTTTGTTGTTTTGGTATGATTCTACCCCTGTTTAAGTCGATGATAACTTAAAGTAAAATTATGCTTCCATCTGAAATAACTTTTGACCTATTTAGGGCTTGTTTTTTTTTTTTATAATGCCAGATATAAAAATAAATTCTTGGATAGTAATCAGTTACACATCCTTTTCTAAGCATTCCCCATTCTCTGATGAATAGCTCGTGTATGGAGTAAGGCCTAAGAGAAACCAATGCAGTGCTCAGGAGCAGACATTCAGCACTTGCCACAGTTCTATCACATCCTCGCTTAAAAAGGGGGTTGTAAAGGAAAAAAACGCTGACTTAGCGCGTAGGTGTTGCCTCTGGGGCAAATTTTGGCACATTCTGAAAAGGTGACAGAGGTTACCCTCCTTCTTTTGAATGAGGGAAGAGTGGATTTTAGGGTTTTTAACAAGAAGGATGGTAATGAGCTGTTAAAGGCATAGCCCTTCGTCTTGCGATATGAGTTACAGATGGGTTATTTTTTTTGGAGGATGTCAGCCACGTCATCTTTGTCGTTTAAAACCGATGTGTTTTAGTTGAAGATGCCTTTCAAGTACACTGGATGCAAAATGTGGGAAAATGACTGCGCTGTGTCGTGAGTCTTTAAAGAGAGATGCCTGATGAAATGCAACAGACTTCACTGATGGCACAACATGACCAACACGCATGAGGCACTAATTTAAATGTATTTGTGGCATGTTGGGTATGCTTGGATGTGCATTCTTAAATTGCATACAAATTAACTAATATGCATTTAATTGTGAAAATTGTCCTTTAAAATAAGTGGATTTGGAAATGCTGATTTCCTGTGGGTGAAATCATATTCTTAATTGAAATTTATGACTGAAATTCCAAGAACTTGAGTAAGGGTGGGATCCACATTTAGACTCAGATATGTATTTTTGGTTTTGTTTGCCTGTTTTTTTAATTACATGGCTCTGTACAAAACTTAAGCAGAACAACTTACTTAGTAGTGATACAAATTTGAAAACAAATGTTTTTCTCTGCACAGCCTTTTAACATTCATTTAAGAGTCTGTTGAGTTCCCCCAATAGTTTTACTCACTTTCAGAAAATATTCTTTAAATTGGTTTATTCATGCTGTCTTGATGATTTACCTAGTTGATATAAAACAAAATGGAAAATTTCTTGATTTCTTTTACAATTTTCATATTGCCTTTCACAACTGTACAATTTTTACAAAAATTTCCTGAGTGACTTGGTGCAGTCCTATTCCAGAAATCATAAAACTTAAGGCTAGAGTTTTTACAAAGTTAACAAATGTGAATAAAGTGAGCATCCACCGAAGTTTCTTCCTTTAAGTTGTGAAAGGAATCAAGACAAATTTTCATCTGATGACAGGTTTAGGTGTTATCTTAGTTCTATATTCCAGGGTTGGAATCAGCAGAAGGACTTTAAAACTGAAATGGCAGCACGCACGCTATATCGGAAAGGATTTTTTTGTTGTTTTTGGCAAAGTGTTGATTGATATTTGCTAAAGTTAACAGGAATTGACCTGCGCCATTTTTAATCCTTTATTGATGGGGATTTATTTTGTCCTTTGTGAATCAGAGTGAACATATTAAGGGCATATTATGCTGGTAGCTGTGGAAAAACATGGTGTATTATGTAAGCGTGTGTTTACTCAAGTTCAGTTGTCTTTATCAAAGTATTTGAATTTTGTGGGCGCTACAAAGCTGCTGGGTACGTAATTCCTTTACCCTTTGTCTTCCCCCCAAAACGCAGTCAAATTAAGTTGCTTTTCATAACAAATACCTTGGATCAAGCTCATCTGACCAGTAATGTGTAGGTATATAGTGAGCAGTCAATTAGGTGCCACCAAACTGTAGAGTCACGTGTTGGGCTATACGAACCGGTTACCAGGGAATGTGAATCATTTGCTCAATAGGGAAGATGTAAACACTTCACCCAGGTTTTGGGGAGGGGGAGAAGTTTTCCAAAGATTCATTTTCCTTTGCTAAGAATGATTTAGAGAGGCAAAGTACTTTGTTGAACCTTCATGAAACAGTGAATTGTGCAAGTGTAGTCCCTTGTTCTGGTTTTAGAACTTGAGTTTAAAAAGCAATATTTAAAGTTGTTTTATCAATCAAGCAAACTTCTTAGTTTAGTTCTTAAAAGTGAAATGTTAATGTGGGCATTGACAGGGAAACTGCTCTAAATTAATCTGGTCTGTGGTTTGTTCTACATTTTCAGATACTGCAGTTTGAGTCTGATTACTTTAATTTGCCTCCACATCTTCTTTAAAAAAATCAGGACTTTGTTTTCATAGTTTAAAGACAGCAGAAAGAAAGAAAAATTTTTTTGGTCAGGATTTGAAGTTACAGTTACTTTTGTTAAGCATTTCAGATTTTTATTATACCTGCTGTTTGTCTCAAGTGTTTGAAGTAACTGGAAGTTTTGCTCAAGTGAAGTGTATCACTGGTCTATAGAAAATCTTTTTCCTGAATATATACTGTAATATGTGCTCAATGTAGCCCAAAGCAGTTACACAATAAATAGCATCATCTTACATTTTTTGATTTTGCAACATTTCTGTGTTTCTCAGGAATGTGAAAATATGCTTTTACATGAAAATATCATATAAGAAAAAATACAGTGAATATTGCCACCCCAATGGCTTCACTTGGTCACTTGGTTTTACTTTCTATCTAGACTTTTACTTCAGGGCTTTTTTTACCATTTTGGGTAGAATGAATGGCCATGAACTTTTATAATTACATGTGATTGTGATATTTAACATTAGTGCAGTGTTGAGTCAAAATTTACTTTTTTTTAATACATCAGACTATAAAACATTTAAGTAATTTACTTTTTTTTTGTAGTCTAAGGTGTCACACTGGTAGGTTCTTCATTTGTTCTTATTTCAGAAATAGGGAAAAGATCTGGAAGGCCAGATAATTATTAAATTGTATAGATCAAACAACATTATTACTACCCTGAATTAATCACATATAAAAAGCTAATGCAGAAGGCTGTCGGAGAAGGATAGCTGAAAGTGCTGCGAATGCTAAAGTAGTTGTTGGCAAATCTTTAGTCTTCCCCAAAAGGTTAAAATTGTGGAGAGGAATGGTATTGAAAAGTAGTGAATATTGGGGAGAAGTAGCAATTAAGTAAAAGATGAAAAGTCTTTGTTGTGATAGCACTTATTTTTATACTGTACACTAGCTAGTAATTAACAGGAGATACTGAAGTTGAGCTCTTTTCATGTTAAGAACAAACTCTGCTGATGCCCAGCGATACCTTGCCTTCCATGCAAATTACCTGTTTGCATACACACGTAACATACCTGTATCTGGTTTTCATTAAATCAGCAAGCAGAGTCCCTAATATTCTGATTAGTCAATGTTAAATTAAAAAATTATAAACATTTCATATGTGAGATCAAGAATATACTTTACCCTTGCATGTTACTTTGTTCTTACTCTTACCCTCTGTAAGCCTGAACTTTGCTGTTGATGGGTCAGTCAGTCCAGGAGTGCTTTCGGAAATAATCAGTCATTATGTTAACTGTGCAGTTTCACAAATGTAAAACTAGAGCTGTGGTCATTCTACAAACAAGTATAGGACAATTTTGGGGGAAAAAGAAAAAAAAAATAAACCACACACATAGAAAACCCGCCGCAAAACCCAGGCCAACAAACCCCCAAACTTCTCAAATTGTTAATTTACACTAAAACTGTGAAAGTGTAGAATTCTATCATTATTTTGTTTGATTCATTTTATTTCAATTGCTTAATAAATACTCTGATTTTACTGAAACACAACTGGGGCTTAAAATTGGACTGGTTTGTGTAAAGTACAGCTCTTCAGTCAGGCTATGGATTTCGTGCTTAAAACGCACGGTTTGTGTTTGGGGGGTGCTTGCTTCAGGAGGAAGGAGCTCCTTATGTTTAAGCATAACAATAAAGTAAGAGTCTTGCTTCAGTAAAACACTACTCCATTTAATAAAAGTGTAACAACATACTTCTTCCTCTCCTTGTTCCAAACTCACTGAACCACAACTGTTAACAGTTTATACCGATAATAAGTAAATAATTAAATTTGTGTCCCAGGAAAGAAGCTTGGGGATCTACCTAGGCCCCCAACAACGCACAGTAGAAATGCTGAGATTGGGAGCCATAGGAAGTCCTATGTATAATCATAAGAGATCCACAGTTAACAAATATATATTCAGAAAACCGTGAAAAGAAACCGGTATTCAATTCTGTCTTTGTTTCTGCATCTTCCTATCTCAATATTTTTAAGAGCAGATTTCAACTTTAAAATACGCTGCAACCTCGTTCACCTTTCCTGTGTGTATTTGCCTTTTTTTTAGACTGCTTTTTTTTGCATTGCTTACAATGTAAAAGAATGAATTTCAGTCTGAAAAGACGGTTGTTTGATAAGGTCTCGTGAACAGCGCTGCTTATGAATCAAGTGTAGTGTTACATTCAATATTGCATCATCGGAGTAACACCAAATTAAATGTTTGCTATCTTGTATTGTGAATCTGATTTCCCGGATAGCAGGGTGGTATTCACACTTCACCCAGCCCGGCTTATTTATTATCATCACACAACACAGAGACTTTCACTGTGAAACTGGGAAGATACTATCACTTATTACTGCTGCTAACCAAAATTACTTCCGTAGTCTCCAAAATTGTTGACATTTACTGATACTACTTCAAGTTTTGTACCTATGAATACAAATTGGGTGGAGGTTTTTTTTTAAAGTCAAGCCAGAATCCCATCCAATACTGTAAATTAACAGTAACAAGTGTCATATTCTGTCTTTTTTTGCTACAATTTTAGCTGAAAACTTTATATACTTCGATCGCACTTTACAAGAATAAAAATATTTTTACATCTAAATTTGGATATTTGATGGCAACGAGAAGACTAATAACTTGAATTACCATTTTAAGTAGGAGTGACTGATTTTCCTCACAGAACCAAAAAAGTATTACAGGATCATTTATGAGCTTTAGAATACTTTTTATTTTTTTTCCCAGCAGTACTTTTCTGTATATATACTAATATTCAAATAAAGAAAGGTGGAAGCAATAGGTTAAAGCCTGTACTGTCATTATAGTCAGACTGGCTGCAGGTCTGTGAAGCACACTGGTTTGTTTTAAACTGGGGTTGCTTTGGGAGGCTGCTGTTTTGTTGTATTCCTTTGCAATTCATGACCACCACTAAGGTGTCTTCCAAAAGCAATTCTGTAGCGTGCAGGTGACAGGGGTCCTTCTCCACCCCTTGTGGTAAGATTCAGAAAAAGAGCTGAAGGAATAGCTTTCGTTACTAACTAGGTTGATGCTTGATGGAGGTGTAGGAGGAAGTCTGGCCAGAATACTGATCCTAATTCCTGGTCTTCCTTAAGGGAAGAAACAGGAAAGAAATTCTTGCCATTTTTAGTACTTAGGCTGAGTTGCACTGAAATCACTAGAAGATTTAATTGCAAATTAGTATGTATTAAGACTTAACGTGCACTTAAAAACATTTGCAAGAACTTTACATGTCCCCTCATGTGTAAATCAACCTGAATTATAATGAAAGTAAATGTAAATACATGTGAAGGGTAACTACAGTCTTAATGAAGAGACACTCTCCAATTAGTCCAAGGATGATGACATTTCAGACTTCTACAAATGGCAGTTTTCAGAGGAAGGGTAGTGAAATATTTAATGAATTGACATTATTTATAAACTACATTCAAACAGATTTTCCATCACAGCCAGAGAAGAGGTAAACATAGCACAGTATGTTTCACAATTGTCCTCATTATCAATTAATTATTTTAAGCTGTTACGCCGAAGATAGCAGGTTGATGTACTGCTTTTGCAATTTTTGACTGCTCTGTAAAAGTCACATGTTTACTAGCTAGGGAGAATCTTTATGTTACTTCAGTGGCCATGATAAAAAGGTATAGATCAGAGATAAAACATCAGATGCATATATATTGTCACTGAAGCCAGCGGAGAGCTATGGAACAGAGGATATCACCTACTCAAATGATAATGGTGTCATTATTTAGAGTTTCAAAGAAGTGGGTGTTCATCTGCACAACAGCCAAGAGCTGCGTCCCCGTTCTTCAGCATGTGACAAGCCTTTAACTTCAGTTTGTGAAACAGTATTAAGCGTTGCCAGCTTAGACCTTTGGTTGTTTTTATTCATCACTTCCGTAGCTTCATCCATTGCTTGTGGGTATCGTCAAAGGTGGATTATCTTCTTTAATGTCAATATAGTCTGCATCAACAGACAGGATATTTTGTTTGCAGAAGGTAGCAACCTGAGCTGAGGAACAGAGAACAAGCTAAGCAGCATGAACAGAAGACTGTATGTATACCTTGCATACAACAAAGTAAATTAGTTGGAAACCAAAGCGTAGTATGAACAATTTCTTTTTTCCCCAGAGTATCTAAGAAGCTCTTTATGATAAATGTAAATAGGACTCTAAAGCAGATGAAAGGCAAGAACAACACACGTTTGCAGTTAACTGCTAAAAGTTTCTGTAAAATGTTCATGGCTTTTTGTGCCACCTATTTCATTTAATTTGCTTTTCTGTCATTGAAGAGATGCAGTTGAAGTGTTGTAGTCAAGTTCTAGGACCTTCTCTTTAAAAGGAGTCGGGAGGAGAATGTAATTTGTACTACGTGGTTTTAAGTTTATATTGTCTTTTACTTTGGAAACTCTTGCAATAATTTCTTGGAACTGAGCTACCTCTGGCTGTAAGCATGCCAGCTATGACTTTGAAGCATGCAGATTATGGTTTCTTGCTTTAAATCAGTAGATTAATTTTGGTTAGTTTAAAGTGCACTCTTGTAATTAATCTACTAGTATTTGTTTTAAAAACCTATGCTGGATGTTTTGAAAGGATATTTATCCTTAGGCAAGAAGAATATTGGAATTTTTGTCTGTTATGTCGACATTAGAGATGAACTTTGCCTTTTAAATCTTTTAAAAGTAAACGTTTTCTGACACTTCTGCCAATTCATTCCATTTGAGTTTTCTTATTGCTGTCAGTAGGACTTAAACATATTTTAATGCAAATAATTATTCCCCTGTTTTGAACTGCAGAATTGTTTAGCAAGATAAAATAGGCTAAAGATATGCAAGCCCTCTTATCTCTGCTAATTTGGTGAACACTTTTTGATCACGTCCACCCTCACTTCCATAGGATGTTAAGTGACAGAGCTGTGCAGATCATTCTTTTCTTAACATACACCCACATACTTTCTTTCATGGGAGCTAAATAATATCAAATTTAAGAACTGTCAGGTAGGAAAACAAGAAAAGGCAAAGAATGATGAAGTAAAACAGGGGAAGGCGTACCCTCGCTTCTCTCCATCTAATGACCCCTTGCCTGCAGCCCTGAATTTGACCACAAATAGCAGCAGGACCTGGTTGTCAGTCAGCCCCAGCGTGCCTTTGGCACAGGCTGTGTGCCTTGAGGAGTTCACAACCCCAGGCAAAAGAAGAACAAAAAATAGGTGGAGGAGAAATGTAAATGAAAAAACCCCTATGCAATGAATATATGGTCATTTGTGTTTTGTCATTGGGTAGAGAAAGAGGTCAGCTATCTCCAGTTGCTGCTGAAACCATGTCATTAATTATCAGATTCCCAGCAGGTACTGCAGAAAAACGAGGCTTCATGGCAGGATCTGTAGCCTTAAATGTTTGTCTGAGGATATTCTTTCTGGCAGGCAGGTGTCCTCTAACTTTAACTTTAGCTTCTCCTTCCTTCTCAGGACATCAGCGTTGCCTGTTCCTTTTGGGAAGAGCAGACTTACTATTTAGGGTAACATACTTTTAATTGAATAGTAAAGCTTTTGTTTTACCACCCTTAGAATTACCATTTCTAATAATTGTTATCTGCTGCATTTCTCTCTGGATTCTAACAACAGCAAACTAAACATGCTAACTAATTAACAGCAGTGTGGATATATTATGGACCGCAAAGAGTAGTTAGTCAGGGAACACGTAAGTCAGAAATCATAAGTGAAAAATACTTGTATGGATTAAAAATCACGGCAGGTAGGGGAAGATGGCTCATGATGTTTCTGAGCCAGCCATTCAAACCACAGGATTTTCACTGTATTTTGAGGAAATAAGAGATTAAACTTGGTCCTTGGCCTTTAGCTTTACAGAGCAGGTTTCGATTCTTCTCACTGATGAATGAAAGGCTGGCGAGAAGTATAATGTTCCATAAATGCAGAAGTCATCCTAAACAGCTCTGTTCCCTAGGGGCTAATCTTACAAAGGCTTAGATGTATGGATATATGTGGACCTAAATGCACTGCTAACGTACTGCTAGCACAGCATTTGTACAGCTCAGCTTCCGGTTATACAGTGATATTAATATCAAAGTCACAAATGCTTTCAATTGAAAAACAAAACAAGCAAATCTCTTCTCCCTGTTAAATTTATATTTGGGAGGTCGTTGAGTACTTTTATGGATTTTCTTGGGGGTGGGAAAAGTTGTGTAGGTTACAGATTGGCACAAAACTCGAAATAAGCAAAATCTTTTTTCAGATAAGTGACAGTTCTCTGGATGCTATTAAGCTGTGAACAGTAGGTCTTTTCAATAATCACTGTGATTCATTTTCATATTGTGTTTTTTTTTTAATAATAATATCTTTTAAAGGATTGTTGAACAGTAGGCTGCTCCAGCATAACTTTCTGTGCAGAAGGAAAGGTTTCATGCACAGTGTCTTAGATAATTTACCTTAAATTGATTTGCACAGCTTAATAAAACCATAAAAATCCCCTGTACCTGAGCAGAGCACAGGCTCAATTAGCACCAAATCTCATCTCTGACCATGGCTAATAGTGAAACTGGAAAAAGAGTTAAAGATTGGGACAGGCAAATTGTAATGTTTCCCACAATGATTGTCCTATTCTCCACAGATTTATGGCTGACGTATTTTTTGACTTGGAGTGGTATTTCTGTATTTAATAACTGGTGGATTTTTCTTCCAGGAATTTGGTTTTATTTTCCTTCCAACCTGTGTGACCTTTCCATGGCAGCCAGTTCTGCACTTTAAGTATGTGTTGTATGAGGAAGTGCTACTTGATTGATTTTTCTTTCTTCTTTCCCCCCACCCCACAAGGCTGCTACCCACTGGCCTTCCCTGGCTTGTCTTAGAAATATTTCCTTCTTTCCACATCGCTTTTCTCATTGCATATCATATCCCTCCAAATATTTATCTTTCTGCTTAAAGAGTCTATTTAGCTGGTGTCTCTTACAGGCCTTGTGCCATATCTTTCCTCATTCTTGTTGCCCTTCCATCTGTCTCCTAGTTTTACTAGACCCTGTTTGCAGTGAGAGACCAGCACTGCACACAGTATTCGAGGTTGTAGGTATGTTGTGGGTTTATACAGTAGCGTTATGTTTTCTTTTTCATTCCCTAGTCTTTTTCAAATAATTCCTAACATTGTTTGCTGGTATTCTAACACTGAGTTGATATCTTTGTAGCTTTATAGCAGATTATTTTATAATTCCTAGAAAAATTAAACACAGTTGCAGGTAAGAGGGATACGTGTGAAGGCCTCTGTACCAACTTTAGTAGAGCCCAAAGGATTGATTATTTTTATTCGTCTCTGGTATTTTCAGATCTGTCATACAGTTTGACTAGCTTGTTCAAAAAAGAATCAATTGCATTCAGTTTTTTATTTTTTCAAGTTTAATGGCATGTCTTCTCATTTGCTGTGCTGCCATGGATCCCTTATGAAAAAGCATTTTTAAAATTATCTACCATGACTAATATTTTCTTCTGTGCAGAAGGAAAACACACTTTATTTTTGTTCTTAGAATGGAAAAGAAATTGGTCTTCAGCCTGATTTTGGAGAGGCAATGTTTACAGTACCACGAAGGACATTTGTGCTTTCAAATCTGCTCATCGTTCCTTAATCGTTCGTTATGGTTTCCCTGATTTAGCAGAAAAGAAGACCATTGTTTGGAAGCCTCCTCATTAGAGAAGTAAAATGTTTAAAAATACCAAAATGCCAGTTTTTTTCTTCCCTTGCAGTTCTTAATGCTGTGTGTCACTGAGAGAAAATGTTTTGAACTTTTTGATCTCCCTTGGGGAAACGCTGCAAGTAGCAGAATTTTGTTATTTTTATGTCAATTTAGGTCTTACATGATTCAGCACTTGTGGTTTGTGGGAAAAAAGAGTTGTAGATTATGATTAAAGGAGCAAAAATAGTAAGGAGTGGCTACTAAAGAAGGCATCTTTTTACTGTTAAAATATTTTCTGGATTGGCTCTTCTTCATTTTTAAACCTCTACCTCTGTTCCTCATATTTTCTCTATCAGTTATGACTAGTGTACTTCAAAGAGAATAGTTCAATTCTGTTCCACTTCTCAGCTTTTTCCGCTGTACAAAGAATTAAGAACAAGTTACTAGAGGATTTTGATAATGCTAAATCTGTACATTAAGTCTGTCAAACATGGTTGTCTTCAACAGACCAACCAGTCATCTCCCTTCTCACAGCCTCACAGGAGTAAGCAGAAAGTCTCTAGAGAAAGGAGTGGAAGGGGATACAGGATGCAAGAAAACTGCTTGTAGTGCAGGAAAAAATCTTCATTGTAGCAATGTACCCTAAATAATGCGTTAACTCATTCTGGGATGCATTAACAGGGCTGTTGTACAACAACACATGAAGTGATTATGCCATTCTGTTTGGCAGGGTTGAGTCCTCAGCTGGGGTATTGTGTCTAGTTTGGGGAACTGGACTTAAGAAAAAAAAGAAGTATGCAACTGGAGTCCAGAGGAGAGCATCAAGTGTAAGAGGAGACAAAGAAAACTGGGTGTGTTTACTCTTGAAAAGAGAACACTCCAAGTTGAAGGGGAAAGGGAGCCAAATACAATTTTCAGTATTTAAAAAGCTGTAATTACATATTCTTGTGCCTGTCTTTTCAGAGGGAGGAAATGAACTTGAGGAGAGAAGAAAATTCCTCTGTTCTGTGTTGTATGGTAGTCTGCATGTTCGGGATATTCTACAACAGAGTTTAAAGATCACAATCTTGCAAATGCACTGAGATATGACCGCCCAGTTTCAGGCATTTAAGGCTGTATTTTCAGTGACATGAATCACCTCATGCTCAAGTTAAAAACTTCTGAAAATCTGGAAAGCTATCATGGAATTCCTGCGTTGGAAGGGACCCATAATGACCATCAAGTCCAACTCCTGGCTCCACACAGGGCCAGCCAAGTCAGAGCATGTGACTGAGTGCAGCGTCCAGATGCTTCTTAAACTCAGTCAAGCTCAGTGCTGTGACCACTTCCCTGGGGAGCCTGTTCCAGTGCCCGACCACCCTCTCAGTAGAGAACCTCTTCCTAATATTCAATCTAAACCTCCCCATCTCAGCTTCATATTGTTCCCTCAGGTTCTATCACTGGTTGCCAAAGAGAGGAGATCGGCACCTGCCCCTTTGTTCCCTCTTGTCAGGAAGCCATAGACCACGATGAGGTCTCCCCTCAGCCTCCTTTTCTCCAGGCTGAACAAACCAAGGGACTTCAGCCTCTTCTTGTAAGATTTCCCCTCTAGACCCTTCACTATCCTCGTCCTGCTTTACAGTATTTTTATGTCCCTCTTGTACCTTGGCTCCCAAAGCTGCACACAGTACTCAAGATGAGGCCACATCAGCCAGTCCAGTCCACCTCCCTCAACTGGCTGGCAATGCCATGGTTGATGCATCTCAGGATATGATTGCCCCCCCAGCTGCCTGGGCACACTGCTGGCTCATGTTTAACTTGCTGTTGACCAAGACCCCCAGATCCCTCTCAGCATGGCTGGCCTCCAGTGCCTGATCCCCCAGTTTGCATGTGCAACCAGGGTTGCCCCTTCCCAGGTGCAGAATCCAGCACTTAACCTTCACTGGGTTGGTAATTGTCCAGGTCTCTTTATAAGGCTTGTCCACCCTCAACGGAGTCAACAGCTCTTCCCAATTTGGTGTTACCTGCAAATTTACTTAAGACACCCTCTAGTCCTGTGTCCAGATAATTTATGAAAATGTTAAAAAGAACTCAACCTAAAATGGAACCCTGGGGAACCCCACTAGTGACTGGCCGCCAGCCAGATGTAACCCCATTCACTATCACTATCTGGGCCCAGCCCTTCAGCCAATTGCCCACATAATGCGTTATGCCTTTGTCTAGTTGCATTGTGGACATTTTGTCCAGCAAGATACTGTGAGGCACAGTATTGAAAGCCTTACTGAAATCCAAAAAAATAACATCAACTGGTTTCCCTTGGTCAACCAGCTGGGTGACCTGGTCATAAAAGGAAATTGGATTGGAGAGATGGGACCTTCCTCTTCTGAACCTGTGTTGGCTGTCAGCAATGACTGTGTTGTCCTTTAGGTGTTTTTCAGTAACTCCCAGTATGATTTTCTCCATAATTTTACCAGGCACTGAGGTGAGACTGACAGTCCTGTAATTACCAGGGTCTTCTTTCTTACCCTTCTTCAAAACTGGGACAATGTTTGCCAGCTTCCAGTCAACTGGGACCTCTCCAAACTACCAAGACTACTGAAAAATAATAGCTTTGGAAGATACAAGGTCCTGTCAGTTGTTCTTTCACAATTGTCACCCTTCTTTCTGTTCTCAAAGGTCCTCTGTGTGTGTTGGTTGAAAGCCCCTGGGACTTCTTTTCCAAAACTAAAGCTTCTGTAATCACATCTTGAATTAATCTAGAGACTTCATTAGTTGTCTACCGGTCTTGTTATGGCCTGTTGTATAAATGGACATGGTAATTTCTCTCCAATAGTGTGCATTCTTCCAGGGCACTCTTCAGAAAATGTAGTAGACTGTAATATAGAGATGTAGAACTATCTTGTGCTTCCGTGTGTCCGTTGTTTTAAATCTAAATCCTGGCAAGATGCAGATGATCCTTTTCTGGTGGAGAATTAGCCACATGTCCTAATCAGACAGGGACGAAGATTTTCTTTCCCAAAAGCAGAACAGAAATGGCTGGGGGAAGTAATGCTGTCAGGTGTATTACCTCTAGAGGCTCAAAGGACACAGATCATAGAAAATCAAGTTTCATTAGCTATCTTGCTCATGATAGCAAATTCTGTAGGAAGGAGTAACAGCTCCCATTTCGTTTTCCCATTAGGGGTAGCCCCTACTTTCCTGATGGAGTGGATTTGAGGGGAGATAATGCTGAAATGCATCCTGCAGTCATGTTGACTTAAAGGCTGATCATACTGAAAGGCATGTCTTGCTTGCTTTGTTTCTGTAATCATTAGGAGCAGTGTCCTTACAGTAAGCACAACCGAATGTCATGCTAATACCATTCCTGATCCATGCTTGCATGATAAGTGTGAACATACCTAAATTTTAGGGGTTTGAATCCTGTGGGAAATACAGAAATGAAAAATATAAAGTACATCAAAGGTTCCTTTCCATGTCTCTTTTCCCTTTCTGAAATACAAACAACAAAAACAAATCCTTGCAAATAATGTAATTAGGTGGTTTGTTGGGGTTTTTTTTGTAAGCACATACTGCTTTACATGCCCAGGCACCAAGAGGGAAATTTAAAACAAAATGTTTGTTAATCAGTTTATGAAGGGCTGCTGTATGGAATTTGGGGATGTGATTGGGAGAAAGTCTTGACTCTGACAGGCAGCTTCACTGCTGGGGGAATTCCAGGCAGTTGCTTGTAGCAAGAGAGCTCCTTTGCTCAGAGCACTCTTTGTTTGCTGTACTTGGGGCTGGCTGAGTTGGATCAGTGCATACTATTTCTGGGCAGGTTTTTCCAGTGTTGTGAAGGGTAGGTTCTTGTTGGGACCCAGTGAGAGGGCTTCAAAACTGAAGGGCATTTTAGTGGCGAATAGACATTCTGATCCATTTGCGGTTTCGAGATGCTTATGTGCATATGATACCTTTTTCTTCTTCCTAGATCAGTTATTTTTCCTCCTCAGGTTTTATGTTTTAAGCAAGTTGTCTGTCTTTGAATCACATTGCTGCTCTGAGAATGCCTGCTAAGGAGTGCTTACTGTGTAGTTTCATGTGCAGCAGTTCCAGCAGCACTAGGCTGTCATCAGCCTCCTCTTCCTCCAACCCTTCCACATCACTGTCCACTCCACTTTCCCATTTTTATGCCTGCACCGTACCCTCAGCTGTGACCTGGCAAAGCTGTTTGGCCTAACCAGATGAGGTGGAGGGAGAGGTTATTTTTAGTGTGGATCATTTCTGTGGTTTTAACTGAAGGCAAGTGACTCAAAATGGGGAAGAAGAAAGCAGAGATGGGAACAAACGGCAGGACATAATGATGGCTATCTAAACAAGCAGGCTTACTTCCTCCACCTCTCTATCTACCATCACAGATTATGGTCAGACCAAAAGCCACTGGAAATCTCTGTGTTAGAAGAAACCCAATGGAGTGTGTGGGTTTTGCTTCTTCTAATGTGGAGTCTGACATTTCTTGCAGAGGTTAGGTGGTATAAGAACAGGTCTGTCTTGTTCATCCTTGCCCTTTCAGGTGAGCAAACACAGCCACACTCACTGCAGTTGTTCCTAAACTAAACCTCGTGGATTGGAGCTTTAAGGCTTAGTCTGATGTGTTTCAAAAGCAATCAACTCACACAAACTCCAGTATATGAGCTTTGTGTAACAAGGACTCTTCTCTCTGGCTTTGTTGCGTAGCTGGAAGCTGCTTCCACTGTATTACTATATTATTTTTATTGAAAACATGCTAAATAATTATGCAAAAATCCCATGAGTGGTGATTAGGCCACGAAAGTAATTACAGGTGAGGGTACCTATGGGTAGATATATTTTAATTCTGTTTACATGTTCCCAGGGTATTGGATGAGCCAGTGTGATAGCGTTCCTGTGGATGTGAAGTAAGAATAGAGTGTTGTTCTAGTGCACGCCGTGTCTGCAACAGTATGTAGAATTGAAGCTATTCTATGAAGTTTGCATGGTCTCTGGGGGAAATGGGATGAGTTCACAATACAGAAGCCAGCTGAGTGCTCCTGAGTATGTAGAAACCCCATTTAGCTCAAGTTCTTGAGAAGTCTTGGAAGACTGGGGAGAAATCTTGTTATATACACTAGTACTTGCTCACCCCCTCTTGTTGGACATCCACTGTTGGAAAAAGGATAGCAGGCTAGAGAGACCTCTGATGTCACCATGCACAAGCCTTCCTAACTAAGGTTTAAGAAGTCATTTCCAGAAGGGATCACTTTGCAACGTAGCCTAGTCAGCACTGGTTTTGAATAGACTAAATAAAAAGTGAATCACAGCAGTTGTTCAGGTGAAGGTTTTGCCTTATGTGCCACGAGGATTCCTTTATTAACTGTTACTTCATTTTTCCAGTGGCACCAGGACAAGTGTGAGAGAAGCACGTTGCCTTTGCCAGAATGCAGGATGGTTTCCTTTCTGTAAGCTAGGAGAGGCTTCTACAAAAAGAGACATCAAGTCATTTCTTTCAGCCTGTCCTTCTGTAAGCTCTTATCTGATAATTTGAGAGAGCCTGTGGCTGGCTAGAGGGGAAACTGCTCTCAATAGGGGTTTCAAAAAGAGTAAGGCCATTTTACATACACTCAGCAGTGAAACTCCTGGGCTTTCACAAGCTATGAGGGTGCTGTAGGAGAAACACACTTAGGTCTAATGTCTATATTTAAAAAGCCTTAGGGTCAATTCAGAATTTAGCTAAGCTAAATTGTGTTGCTTAGGAGATGAATCAAGAGCAAATATGATATGCTCTAATGTTTTGTCTTCATAAAGTCCAGTGAAGCTTTTCAGTTGAACTTTTCAACTCCTGCTACAAATGCTAAAATACAACCTCTAGTATCTGCGCCTGTAGTAGCTCAAGCATTAAATGGTTTCATATCTTTTCTCATGAAGGAAAAAAGGAAGAAATAAAACCTCCTTCTTGTGTTTCAACCTGAATTTATGTAACCTCAAAAAACAGAATATATCCCTCTTTACAGAAATACAGACACCATCTTAGCTGAACGCTTGAATAACAAGTACTGTGTGGAGGCAATCTGAGTGCTTCTCTGCATGTAGCAGCATTTGTAATTTGTTTTGAAATTTATTACTGCCATTTTTTACCTTAGTTTCCATGTTCACTTCTCTACAATCTGAATGCTTTGTTATCACAAGAAAAATACCCCAGTGATGTTTCCTGAGCATGTACGGAGACACGGTGAAAGGAAGTTCTTTTATCATTTTATTATGTGAAGTAAAATATTGGCACAAGCATGTTTGTCACCAGGTTTGTTAAAAAAACCGCAAGCATTTTTAGACTCCAGTAAAATCACCCTCCATCTGTGTCGAAACACAAATTATCTAAAATATAAATACACAAGTTGTGCTGGGAACCAGTACAACAATGTATCGATAGGAGCCAATATTGTTACTTTATTCTTCAAAATAAATGCCAAAAAAAAGAATTCACATTTAACTCAAAACCAAAGTTTTAATTTAAGCAGATTTTGTTAAGGTTTTTGTTCTTTAAGATCCAAATAAGTTTCCAAGCAAGTTTGCAAAGTGGCAGATAGAAAATGTGATTTTAAAGGCAAACAACTCAGAATTAACTTATGCAGCCAACCAGAACTGAAAATTAATGGTAGGAAAGAGAGGAAGAGAAATAACTAGCTTGTTTTCCCATTTATTTGAATGGGTGTCAAAAATATGTCAAGAATAAACAGAATAAAGCTTATAATTGAATCATTAGAAGCAATTTTAAGTATTTTTAAAATATAGGCATTTAAAAACATACAGCTTTGGTGCACTGGAGAGCTTGTCTACCTTAAACTTGTGACTTTGTTTTACAAGCAGAGAATGTGCAAGGGATGTAACACATCTCTTTTGCATCAGTTGCAAAAAAAAATGGAGTTTTTTGATTTATTAGGGTTTAGTGGATTTATTCTGATTTACCAAGACCTTTATAAAGTGTTGACTGCAAAAATAGCATTTGACCAGTACAGCAAAAGTATTGTAACACCTGAGTATCGAAGCAGTTTTTGAGATGTTTGTTACAGTGCTTGATGTATTTATAGGCTTGTTTATTGTCTAAAAGAAGTGGCAAAAATTTCAGTATCAATGTCTGTTTAATCACTGGAATTATGCAGGGCTGTTGTTTTTTTCATGGATACAAATAATCAACACTGTGTACTTGAATAATTCATCAGAATATTTCCTTCTTTCTTAGTGCTTTTTACAGTGTCAGCAAGACTTTCCTTCTCCGCTTTCCCAACTCCCTGTGGGCATGCTAGATCCTCTCATCTCCTGTCTAGGGACATCTGCTGTGGGATGTTTAAGACAAAGGAAAGGAGATGCTGAAGAAGGCACCCTAGCATCTCCCTTGGTTTCCTCTTCTTTCCTCCCTGTCTTTGATTTCTCCTTTCCATCCCTGATGGGACCTGGGCAGGAGATTACCCCAAAGGTGTCTTCTCAGCAAAATGCCCCTTAGGTATCGCCTGGCTGTTCCTGCTTCGTGCCACTTGAGTAGACATCACGAGAGTCCGAGTTATATTTTTACCTGACACAAGCTCTCTGACGTGAAAAATGAACTTTTGCCCTGCATGTATGTGATGCTGCCCGATTAATTGTTTTCTGTCTAAAGTACATATTTCTCAGGGTGGAAAATCTTTAGCTAATCAAAAAACACTGAATAAATACACTTGGATAAAAGGAAGCATGTTGATAATACAAACTGTATGTCAGGTGTTATGCTTAACATCTGTATTTGAAAGCTGACTGTACAAAGTAAGAGCAAATAACTACTGAGGCTTACAAAACCCCTTTTATACAGATTACGTGAAAGCAAATATCCTAGAGAACACATTCACTAAAAATTAGGAGATTTTGATAAATTCTTTAAACCATTTAAATGTAGCTTTGAACTCGTATGTGCAGTCTGGGCTGCTAAGCTTTTACTATCTTCCTTTAAGGTTGAGATTTAATTAAAGGTCAGTGTCACACACATTTCCACAACACATAGTAAAACCCTGGAATGAAATGAGCCTCACTTGAACATTTGATTAGACAAGATAATGTATTTCCCCCCAGAGTAGTTTGTTATTCAAAACAAGCTCTTTAGGGAAGGAAGTTCACATCAGTTGGTAACTGTTCCTGTGGATACCAAAGAACTTTGTACAGTACACACTGCAGTAAATTGCACTGCAGGTCATTTAGGAGCTGGAAGCACAGCTCGTATCTATGTAAAAGTATCAAAATGTATTTAAAAAAAAAAAGGCAAGCTTAATGGCAGACAAACTAGACAGGGGACTAGGAAAAAAAACCCCACCCAAATTTACAGAGGCAGTCATAATTTTAGTTAGTCAAGAAATTACACTTCTCTAGTAGATAAATTTCAGAAATGCTATTTTATGCCTGGTATTTCAAGAAGAAAACACTGGGAAAAAATTGCTATGAACTGATGCCCTTAAATGTAATACGGAACTGAATAACTTCTGGCTTTAACCTTCCTGCTAGTGTGGTTGCTATTCTGTTCAGGTGGCTTTTTTTTCTTGTCATTGCCCTAGTTTGACCTTTTTGGTCTTCGCTCATCACCTGTCTTGAAAATTCTTGTGACTGGTAGCAAGTGGTGGTAATCAGCCCCGTTCATTAGGAGTCAACTAAACTTCTGACTGTTTCTGATTATCTGTATGAACTGACTTTTGAGGGTATGCTGGAAATGAATGTTGTATTCTGAACTCTTGAAACAAATCACTTTCTAAAACAAAGACTTGTTTTCATGGGATGGGAGCATTCCCTCATGTTAATAGACATTTGCTGCCATGGAATCAGTTTTAAAACATTTTGCAGTATAGCAGTAAGTCTAGTATATCTTGTGGGTACTTCAGTTTAGAAATGCAATTTAAATCTAATTTTGACTTTTGTCTTGGACATCTTGTTCACGTCCTTGATTACAGTTGTGCCTGTTAAATAGCCAGCCCAAAGATTTACTGTGTTCTGATTTTGACGAAGTAGCTAACAAAGCTGTGGTTTGAATCTTGAATTTTTTGAATGGAATTATTATGAGGATGGTCAGCATAAAAGTTTCTTAATTTGAGGGAAGGGTTCTGCAAGTTTTACACCATATATATTGTATATAAATACTATACTATACAAATGAGCTAACATAACTTTATATTGCCACCCTTGGTACATGGTACTAGTATTTGAACTATAGTTTGACTTGGCAGATAGTCCCCATTTGGAAGAAGAGGCATATTCTGGCAGTCAGCACTGATTTCTTGTGCACTTACAGCAAGTAACTTAAACTTGTTTACTCCATTCCTTCTACCTTTCTTCTGAGGTTGAACCAACTCCTTCCTCTAGTAAATGACACTGTAATTAGACTTTGAGTCCTTCTTTCAGTCCTCTGCCTTTTTGTGCAGCAAGGTGACTGTTGGTCTCTTCTCCCAAGTAACAAGTGATAGGAGAAGAGGAGATGGTCACAAATTGTGCCAGCAGGGGTTTAGGTTGGATACTAGGAAAAGTTTCTTCACCAAAAGAGTTGTCAAGCACTGGAACAGGCTGCCCAGGGAAGTGGTTTTTGAGTCACCATCCCTGGAGGTATGTAAAAGCTGTGTAGATGTAGTGCTAAGAGACATGGATTAGTGATTGGACTTCGCAGTGCTAGGTTAATGGCTGGACTTGATGATCTTAAAGGTGTTTTCCAACTATTCTTTGATTCTGTGATTCTGTGATTTGGTAGGAACTGGCCAGTAAGTTGCATATTTAGTTGGAAGGTGTGGTTGACTGTTGGACAGATGATACAACAATGTATGTCTCCTTTCTTTAGGAAACAAACCAAGCTAAGGAGACAGCATACGTTACAATGGAGTTAAACACTTCAACTCAAGTGAGGCTACTGAAATTTAAATATAACATTTACATTTTATGCTTAGGGCTGCAGATAACTCTTCTCCATAGATATAGTCAATGTTTTAAGGACCGTGGAGTGCTGCTTAGTATTTTGCATTCTCAAGGAGGATGGAAGATCTAGTGGTCATAAAAAGTTTGAGTAAATGTGTTCTTGTAGACTGGTCAGTGGAATGGACCCAGGTGCAGGATGTTGAGTGCAGTGTTGCTTCCTGAGCCTGTCTTGGCTAGGTGTACAGTGTCCTCTGAACATTGTTCTGGATAAAAGTGGATCTTGTGTCATCTTTGTTAATGCATCTCTTTGCTCTTCTTAACAACTTGGAAGATGTTTGTGTCGACTAGTTATGCTGTCATTGCAGTCCTTCCATTTTTTCATATTGACTTTTCTGCCAGCCTGCTTCAGGCAAGCACAACAAGTCTTGATTTCTGTCCTTCTGATGGTGCACAGTGTGCAATACTGATTTTCAGAAGTATGTGCAGGTTCAAATATAACATGGCAAATTTGAGGGGGAATAGTTTTGAAAAATAGTTCATAACTATTTTTTTAGGCCAGGAAAATAATTTCCCAGAGTGCATACTGTGGAAGAAGATATTTTATATCTTGTACTTTATCCAAAGATCCTGTCTTGCAACTGCAGTATATTCAACAGAAAGATTACGATTTGCTGGAGAACAATATACGGTTTGGGGCTGGTGTGTACCATCACCACTGCCAGCAAGTTTCAGAATGACTGCCTCTGTTCTGTGGTCTTGCCAGCAATAAACAACCTTTAGAATGCAGTCACTAAAGAAAAGAATAACTTTTAAAATAGAAAAATAAGAGCATTCTTAACTAGTTTAGCAAATTTATGAATGACTACATTTGGATTTGGTATCCTCTTTAAACATATATTAAAAAAACTGAAAGGATGTGGAACATGTAGCAACTTATACTTCCAGGTGTATGATTTTAACTACACATCATTAAGTCCACAATAAGACGGTTCTTGACATGTACATCTGCATAAAACGTTCGGTTGAAGCGCGTGCTCCTAGTCAGAAATGTTGGGTGCCCCTTTTTCTTGTGATTGTTAAAATGAATGTGCGAGGGAAAGACGATAGCTGTTGTGGAAAGCTGTTACTAGAATATATAGAAAACTTGATATCCAACGGTATGTTAAAACAAAAATAACCTTCAATAGCTGTTCTAAATTAGGCAGAGCTTAACAGCTAAACAGACATGCCTCATGATATTATTTGAGAAATTATTCAGCTGAGGTGCATTTCATCCCTTCACATGTTTTAGTCGGAAAGCTGGCTCTTCTGAAGCCAGTGGCAAAACTGCCAGTGACTTCAGAGGCATCAAGAGCCAGTCAATTTACTCCAACATATTCAATTTTCATCCAAGAAAATTGATTCATCGTTGTCCTGGACTGGCCAAAATGGTCATGGGTGGTATGGAAGGAATACAGGGTTGCGTAGCCATCGTTTTCATGTTATGCTATTAAAAGTAGGGGAAAGTTATTGTTGCTTGAGGGGAATTTACAGAAAGAGAGTTCCTGACGGTAGGAACACTTTAAAACTTCCATACTGTATGGAACTGACAGTTTGGTATTTTTAGTATATGATTGAACAGTCTTTAAAAGCTTGTTTTGGTGTCTGAATTACTACATTAGTAACTTTTTTTTTTCATTTTGTAGTATTAGATCGCTCTTTTGTATGTGAAAGTAAATAGCTGTTTTACAAATACGAGCGTAATGCGATATCGCTGAGGTTCAGTGAAGTACAACAGAGCTCTGCTTTTCCTTACTGCAGATAAGACACGAGCAGTGTAGTGCTTTTCAGATTACTGAACACTTAATGAATTTTGAGATGAGATTATTCAGTTCATAGCTAGATAGTTTGAAGGTATGCTTTCATTATTCATTAAAAGCTGCAGGTATAATTTTAATTTTTGTAGCGTAGTCTTGAGTTTCTTATGAGCAAACCTTAGTCTAAAAATGTTTAGTGTAGCTACAGAAGTGAAAAGATCAATTAAAATGTAAGAAGATCTGAAGATAACAGATTTGTTTATTCAGTACTGTTATTAACCAAAATCCCCTGAATATTTGGAGTAGTTTAGTTTTTCAAAGTGGACACTGAAATTTCAACTGAACTAAGAGACAAGGAAAAGCAAAGTATGGGTTTTATATGCCTCTATATGGTATCAGATGTAAGTGGTAATCATTTGTAGCGTTATTTTTTTGTGATATGGAATTATTTCACAAAATGTGGAAATGAAGTTACACATCTTTTTCTTTTCATTTGTCTGTGGAGACCTTTTCAGTTGTCTGTGGGGACAGGACAAGGAGCAATGGCTTCATGTTGGAGCACAGGAAGTTCTGCACCAACATGAGGAAGAACTTTTTCACAGTGAGGGTGACAGAGCCCTGGGACAGGCTGCCCAGGGGGGTTGTGGAGTCTCCTTCTCTGGAGACTTTGGCAGGGAGGTTGGACTCAATGATCTCTTGAGACCCCTTCCATCCCCTACAATTCCATGAATCTGTGAATCCATCCAGTCAACAAAAACTCCATTGCACTAGTCTGAGTTTAGCGGAGTTGAAAATAGGTAGATTGAAAGACCATCAGCTGCTTTAACATGATCTTACTGCAATGTATACAAAATACATTAGGATAAGCAGACTTTAAAATGTGAATTTTAAAAGTTGTTTGGAAATAGAATACAAGCAAGCAGGTGGCTTAAAAAAAATCCCCTGTGTCTACCAACCTTTTAATGATAGTCCTTCTAGCTTATACAGTCTTTTTTTTTTCAGTCTGTTGAATGAATAATAAAGGACTTTGCCCCTTCTTGTTCCCCTGTCAGCAGGGTTGGTTGAACTGTAAAGCTGCCTACATAGTTTGTAAGTACATCCTGCCATATTTATTAAACTATGCGTAAGACCCCAGGGATTCAGAGCATTGTAAAATACATAGTATCATACAGGTTTAGGCAGTAGTATGATTGCAGTACAAGAAAACAGATTTCATTTTATAAATTTGTGTAATTCCCCCATTGAAATGCTTTCTAGACAGTATTCATTATTTTTATTTTGGAAGTCAAGTGCTGACTTTCCGGGATTCAGTTAGTTGCTACAGCCTCTGACTATTTTTATTCCACTTCCTAAGAAATGTGGATGTGGACAGAAGCCTTTTTTCCAATCCACACGTTGTCTGGAAAATCTTACATACTACATAAAAGTTAATCTACTTACCTGAAGACCCGAGTTCTTCCTGAAATATCTTGGATCTCTTCCGGCACCAGCAAAGAAAGGTCGTAGTTTGGAACTATCATATACAGGAGTATTGTTGGAAAAAAATAACTCAGTGTTTAAATTTAAACTTCATTGTTATGTGTTTAGTTATTGACCTGTGTATCTGTGAAGAGACGTACATTTCTTCCTTCCTCTCTCTCTTCCTCTCCCTCCCCACTAAGGGAGGTCTGGTCCTCCTGCTGCCTTTCTTCCTCTTGCCTGCCTCCCCCACTACAGATAGAGCTTGGCCACTTCATTATCGTTTTCCTGACCAGCCCGGCCTCCGTGTGCTCAGTCACAGGATTCACTTTCCACTCTTGCCAGCATCCCAACAGATTTCTTTGTCCTAGATAGCACTTCCCCAGTGAGACACCAGATGACTTAAGGAGATTAGACAAGGGTGACCAGTTCTGTGCGAAGAAAGCGGGAAGCATCTGGGCTCTGTTTGCATGGGAATCCTCCTGGTAGGCAGAAACACTCTCCTTTCACGATGTTACCACCTATGGGGGAATCCAACAAAACTCTTTCAGTGGGGATAGCAGGTTTCTGCTTGCAACAGTTTTCTTTTTGACTCGAATTAGGATCCAGATTAGTGGTAGTTTTTAGGCATTGAGAGGCTTTCTCAAAGAGCTACTGTTCCTCAGTGGGCTTATTTTTTTTTCTTATTCCCCCTTAGGGGTGATACTGCATTAGGTCCATAGTAAATTGTCAATGGAGTTTAGAGAAAAGCAAACACACATAGTAAGATATCTAAGAAAGCCCACCTACAAGGACTGCTCCCAGTCAGCAACTCTGTGGGCTTCTGAAGAGAGTAGATTTGTGGTGAAGGGAATCAACATGTTTTGTGCATGTTGATCTGTTACTCAGTTGCCCATATCCCCTACAGATGATTAGTTTAAAACTTCAGGTTCAACAAGAGGTTCAGAACTTGGGACTATTTTAGATTAACCTTTTGTCAGCTCACTTATGGTAGTGAGCATTAGGCTGGATGTGTGGAAGGTCCCATAAGATGTATAGAACTTTTCTTTTGCTTGACATACATTTTTTCTAAAGAAAAAAAAAGTATGTCTTTGCTTTAGGAATGTCACAGTTAAGAAAGCTGTCCAGCTTGTTTTGAAATTCTTTGGAAAACTTCTGTCTTAACACCAAATTATGTACTATTGCTGTTGAGAATGGTATCAGCTGTTTGTTAATACAGATGGAAAACTCAGATTCAAAGTAATAGTCCAACAATTAACTCTGATATCCTAAAATAGTAATAAATGATGATTCTTACTGAAGTATCTCAAAATTTCCTAGAGACGACAGTAGGGGTTTTTTTTTCTAATTTGTATATGGGGAAACTGAGCCACCAGAGGTCACAGGGAATAGTTGGCAGAGCCAGAAATAGAGCTCAGGCTTTTCCACTTTCAGCTCAGTGTTCTTGTCACTGGATACCACCAGATGGTCTCCAGATTATTCAGTAAATAAGCCTCTGCATCCTCCATAAATATTCCGCCAAAGCCAACTGGCTGTGTCTCACGCTTGCTAGTTCCCAGTCTGTGAGAGTGGCTGACTTGGCAGGTAATGCTGTAGCTGGCCCCATTGAGCAATCCGCTGTTCTGCAGGTTCACTAGTTTTACCAGGCAGAACGATCTCTTCTTCTCTGCCACTGCTTCTAGCAATTCTTCTCTGCATCATAAGGAGCCGGTCTTTTAAAGCAAAACTTTTCTGTGAATGCTTGAGGCAAGCAATCTGATTTAAAGGAGGAAAAAAAAAAACCCCAACCCCCTCTCCTGATAACTGCCTGCAGATTTCTGAAAAGGGTCTAAAGAAATATTTTATCTGCTTTTAAAATCTGGATGATTTAATTGTTGCTGTCTGTATGCCTTGAAATTCAGAGGGTAGAAATATATATACGTGCACTGGTGTCTGTGTGTCTGTCTGTGTAACATAAATACCAGATGGGAGAGGAGGTTCATGACTACAAAACAAACTGTTTTCTAGTCTCTCTCTAAATTCACTTCACTTCCTACTTCATGGGCTTTTTTTGCTTGTATTTATTCAGGTGAGGGGTTTTGTGGCTTTTCAGGATTTTGCCTAGACCATAATATGTGCCTCATATAGAAGTGTCCACACTAACCCTTACGTGTCTGGAATTCTTCTGTGAGGAGTTTAGTAGCATAAATCTAAATGCTGGGCAGTGGCAGCTTTCCTAAATTCTCAGCACTGCTGTAGTTATGCTGCTGGTATTTCTGCAAAAACTCAGCTTCTTCCAAACTGGGTAGTTAACTGCAGGAGTCAAAGTCACTGTAGGAGCTGCTGGTTGGATGAACCAGTTGACTGGAATGGGCACTTGACTGGTATTCTCTGAAACTGGGGGAAGAAGTTGGATGAATGCAGGACTGCCGTTCACAAGGACCCTGGCATGCTCTGTAGGGCAGGGCTGACAGAAACCTCAGAAGACTTCAACAAAGAGAAGTGCTGCGTCCAGCACCTGGGTCAAAACAACCTTAAGCATTGGTATGGACAGAGGGCCAGCTGGCCAATTAGCAACTCCTCTGAAAATTATCTTGGGGGTCTGATGGAGATGTTAACGTGAGTCAGCAGTGTCCTATTTATACTGAGTTGCATTGGGAAGAGACTTACCAGAGCACTCATGAGGCTCTATCTAGAATATGTCCAGTTCTGCACACATCTAGAAGTGTCAGAAAACTGCCGTGAGTCCAGTGGAAGAACAACTAACAAAGTTAGGGGGTGAAGCACATGGCATGTGAGGAGACACTGAGGAAAAATACTTTTTTTAGCCTGGAAAAGAAAAGGCTACGGCAGGATTTGATAAATCAGCCCTCACCTAAAGGAAGAGGGAAGCTACAGAAACAGAGCCAGACCACCCTCTCAGGGGTGCACAGTGGTGACACGAAAGATAACAGACATAACCTGCAATGAGGGAAGGTCATACTAGACATTAAGGGAAAAAAAATTGCAGTGGCAAAAAGCAGAAAAGGTTGTGGCATTCCCATCCTTATCAACTTTCAAAACGCAGCTGGACAAGGCCCTGAGCATCCTGCTGTAAATGTGATGTGAGCCCTCCTTTGAGCAGGAGGTTGGACTGGATGATACAGAGACCTTTTCCAACATAAATTTCTCTGTGATTCTACACCAGTACCTTGTTTATGCTGGAGATGTATGTCCTTGCGGGGTGACAGGCTTTGGTGCAGCTGTAACCAGTGAGGTTGATCAACATTTCTTGCAAAGAACATATAGCTATATATAACAGAACCAAGAATTCTAAAGCAATAAGCAGCCTGCTTATTTTTTGTTTTCACCTAAACTTACAGTTTCCTACAGCTTGAACAACTCATAGATGGTATTTGTACTATTAGTTTATAAATTTTCTTGATCTTGGCAACAGAGTAAGAACTTTTGAAGCAGCATGCAGGCTACATGGACTGACACATCAATAAAAAGCACCTGGATTAACAACTCATGACCTGTTCTAACTCAGCTGCTTGGATCTCAGTTCTCTGAGAGCCAAGTAAACCTGTGAAGAAGTGGCCAGACTGGTGATGGTGTAAGATAGTAACAGAAAGCCAGGGTATTAATTTGTGTCAGAATTGCTCCTCTGTTTCAGGTAACCTAATTGAAACTGTTTCAACTGATGCAAGTTTCTTGCATCATCCCCACCATTGTTTAGCTGTTGGCTACCAGCCTTCACAACCTGAAGACGACTCAACAAGAAGATGCAGTTTTACAGAGCCAGAACAATAGAGAAATCCCATACTGCAGAACTTACAGGTCCCTCTTCAGGGGACAGTGTGTTTAAAGAGGTAGCATGTAGAGGTAAGAGGGAGCGTTAAACTATTTAACAGTTTCTTCATTGTCAGGGTCTTCCTGTAACCTGTCGCTTCTGCTGCAGCTTTTCCAGGAATTCTTGGCCTTCTCTGTTATCTGGTGTTGTCCACAGCTATTGGTTTTGTCTACCTACAGAGGAGAAAAGGAGCTAGGCAACTCTCCTGTGAGTTCTCCCATCTCCACAGGCTCTGACTGAAAATTGGAAGACGGGCCTTTGTCCGTCAGCTTCAAAGTTCATTTGGTTTAAAAATAAGTCATGAGATGGAGGTCAGCTGCCTTTTCATGCAAATCAATGTCATGGTTTCAGCTTAATAATTTGGGTGCTGTGGAAATTGTTGCTCATTTGTTGCAGTAAGTTCTCAAGTTTCTCTGCCTGACCTCCAGATGCCCCAAAAAATATATGAAAACCAAAGGGTAAAGGAAAAGGCAGGGAGATGTTTATCATAAACTCTACTAGGATTTTCAGATTTTACCAGTGCTGGTTATACAGTTTTAAAGTTTCACTTTTAAAAATCCTCAGTAATTGAGTCCACGTATGATGTGAAGTCAGGAAAGAATTTTATGAAACCAAATCAATTGGTTCTTGCTGGATAATAATTCTTGGTAGGTACAGACACGTATCGCTGGGCTTTAATGATTATTTTATGTACTAAACCTGTAGGAACTAGAAGTATGGATTTCCTATCATTGCTATCAAAACTGACTTTGAAATCTTTCAAGCGTGTTGACAGTGGAAAATGTAGGCCCAAGGGAATAGGGTTAATGTGTTTGTGGAATGCTCTCAAGGTTGCTGGCCTTAAAAGTAGACATTTTGATGCATGATACACAGACCCACCTGGGAAATCATATTGTCCCCCTGCTCTTTTGGGTTGCTTTCTAGTGGCAGAATTAAAGTGTGATTTAAGAGTTCTTTTGAACTTTTGGAGAAGATTATTCTACATGAGGGGAGGAAAAATACAACCCACTTAGAAGAATGTGGCAGAGGAAAGTGTTTACGCAGGCTTATGTCACACTCAGCTGTACACTAAAACAGCTGCTTGCTCTAATTTAAGACTAAGAACATCGACAGTGTCCACTGAAAACACTGGTCCTATTGTGTTAGTGGTGCAGATAACCAGTAGTTGGAATCTAGGTTAGTGTTTTCTTTTCTTTCTTTTTCATTCTTTTCTTTTCCCTTTTTTTTTTCCTCAGGCCTCCCCATGATCCTAGTTGCAGAGTCTTTTGAAAGCAATTCCCATTTCCATGCTTTCAACACACATATGCACGTGCTTCCCCTATTTGCCTTACTTTTCACTGTTCCCAAACATTGTGAACCTCAGGCCACAAAAGAAGAGACCCTAACATCATTGGTTTCTTCCTACACCATCTAATGGATAAAAAAAAAGTTTAAGGATTCTAAATCGCAGCCTTCAGCTTCAAGTATCCTTTGCTTTCAGCACAAGTTTTTGGTCTTAGTGATTCACTAGTGAAAGTTAATGTGAGGTTTTATTCCCAGAGAAAAATTAGGTGTGTAGTTTTAGGTATTTTCTTCAGTTACTGAAATCCTACACCCGATTTTAAGCAGTCAAGAGCTATGTCCCTTTTTGTGTCTTGTTCTGTTTGGCAGCTGAGGCCTCTGCAAAATATGCAGGCTGGCTTGAAGGGGAACCCTTCTTTGAAAATGCTGAGCACACAGAACTTTTGAGCAGAGGGCATGAAGCTCGAACTGTTGTTTGTGCAAGAGGTTCTGTCAGCAAGGTCTCCTGAATCTGCTTCTGCAAATAGATCTCTGATGTTCATAAATGGGCATTTGCTTCTTTTCCTGGGGCTAACACAGGTAATACAAAGCTCTGCATGTGGTATCTCCTCTGTTACTGATCTCCCGAAGGCTATCTGCAAGGATCCTTGCACACTGCATGTGAAAACAAAAATCTGAGGGATTCCACTGACTTCAGCAAACAAGGACACTCCATACAAAACTATGAACTTACCATGAAAAACTGGATTCTCGTCAGACTGAAAAACAAACTGACTTCCACATCTTCCTGTCTCATTTAAAATAATAATAATTTCTTTTACAACCCTATTACAAAGTACTTTTCTTTCTCTGTGGGAAGGCACTAGTGGCATGCTACCAAAAGTCATCCAAACTTAAAGAACTAGACAGCCTAAAAAAGGAGAAGTCCTGCTTCTCTTATCACTTTGAAGGACTGCCATTGTTTAACAGGAAAGAAAATCAGCTGGAGTCAAGGTGGATCTCCAGCATTCTCTAGCCAAAGCAATTCCAAGTTCTCAATCAAAATCACATTTTTATTTCTGGAGAAACTCAAGGAACAGCCAATCTTTTTCACTTCTACAGATGTAGGAAAAAGTAATAAGGAAAGCAAATGTAGTAGTACACTAGTTTTCAGTTCTCAAACTTTGCAGCTCTAGTTGATATCTGTGACTCTTCAGAGACCGAGGTGAACAATTGTAATTTATTATATAAAGAACTCTATGGACAGTAAGATATTGTAATTAAACATTTTGGTTGTAAGCATGTCACATTTTTAAGCCACTGTAGCATATTATATGTCTTCTTCAAGGAAAAAAAAAAGGCAAAATCACTGTAGAACAGAGCAAAAGAAACTGGTGCTGTTATTTTTGCATTGTGGGCTTGTTGCACAAGATGCCCTCAAAGTGTTCTGGGGTTTTCTGATTCATCTTAAGGTTTTTGTAGCAGGAGTGGTAGTTTGGTGGTATTTTTTTCTGTTGGTCATCACTTTTTGCCTAAGTTATTTTACTTGCCAGCAGCTAAGATAGGTGGAAGACATTCCAGTGGATGGAGATAATTTGTACAGCAAATGCAAACAAAATCCTTAGAAAAAATGAAGACCTTAAGGTTAATAGGTAGTTAAGAATATATGAACAGCTCGGAAGAACGTAAAGTTACCTATATTTCTACATATTTTTCTCAAAGGAATTGGAAAAAAAGCAGTAACACTAAGAAAAAGTAGTCCTTTTGTCACTCAGAGGGGCAGCCCTTCAGTTCAGTGTATAACTGAACAATCTAGTAACTATGAATTTCCCATTTGGAAGCCCCTGAATCATTTCTCAGAGAGAAGGAACACTCAGAGATTATAATGGAGTAAATACTATTGTAGCATTTGAATTCTCTCTTTCTCCCGTTCTTACCTCCTCCAGCCCTGGCATACGTAGCCTGTTACAATCAAATGTTCATTTTCTTATGGAAACATCTGCTTCTGGAGACATAAAAGAAGAGCTCAGGGAATTTGAGGAAAGGTGTGGGCTTTTTTCTTTTCCAAGGTTTTTTAAATCTCAAAACAAAAAACAAAAACAAAGGACTTACAATAGAAATAAAGGAACTCTCGCCTGGAAGGACACACGTTTCTCCTGAGCTGACGTGCAAAAAGTGTTATTCAGAGGCAATTTATTTCTAATTCAAGATCTGTGTAACAGTTTATTTAAAGATATGAAAATAGGGATCAAAGACCCCAAACTGAGAAAAAGATAATGAGTAAGATGATCGTGATTTAAAGGAGCAATTTTTTTAAATTGTCAACTTGCTGAGAAGAATCAAATAAGGCTGTACCATTCAGAGGGAGGAAAAACCCATCAAAGTAGTACTTAGTCTATCTGCTACTGGTTTTGCAATAAATTAGTCTATTTGCAAAAACATATAAGAAATTACCAAATAAAAAGAACAATCATACACAAAGAAGAGTAAGTAGTTCAGCAATGCCTAAGACAGGGCTGCAGCAGGGATCAAGAGGGTCTTTCTGCAGAACTGCTCCAATCAGCATGGACACTGGTGCATGAGTTAAATGTGGTATCTGCCTGCAGTTAAATGGTTGAAAAGCGAGCTCTGTGAGTTTATTTCAGTGTGTTCAGGATCCCTCCTACTACCGGGAGCCACCTGAGCTTGATGAAGGGGGAACACAACAATTTTTGATTGCCCTAAGAGGGAATGTTCCTATTCTAAAATGAAAACTTGGACTATGGGACTGTGTAGAGACTCAATCCAGTAGAAGGCTGGGTGCCCACAAAGGTGGAAAATCATTTCCCAGATGCTTTTTGGTGGCGCAGGAAAGCTGTCAGCAGAAACTAAAATAAAGTTCTCAAAAAACTTTCCCGATGCTGTCAGGTCATACGTGCACCTCACAAGACTGTTGCATAGACAAAGCTTCAAGGAGCTAGTGATCACCCACAGCTGAACATAACGGAGAATTTTTTTAAAATCTAAGACCATTAGTATTTTTGTAGCTGCGAAAAAGAAAAGGAATTTCTTCCCTGTGCCCAGATCATAAGGAAATATGTAAGGATCAGAGACAATACTTCTGGAAAACTTGGAGTGTTTCTGTTTGTTTACTTTTGCATGGTTGTATTTCATCTTATGTTTACAAGACCTTGATGTTTAAAATCCAGAAATGGTATTCAGACCATCAGTATGAACTGCTGGAAAAAGAGACTCCACCTCTAATACATGCTTTTTGAAAAAATCATATCCTTCCATAGTGGAAATAAGTGCAAGTTAAATCATGTTGATGATCATTTGAAGAAAAGTATTGACTATAGTAGTTTACTATGTTTAACTTTATGATAAACTTACATTTATTGTGAGATATAAACAGAGATGTATTGTTTAATTCTTATAGACACTATGAAAAAGGAAGGTGTATAATCATGTAACGATGCATTAAGTACATGGCAGTACATTTGTATATAATAGCACAGTAAGAACAGGATTATCCATGAAGTTTCCCCTTAGCTCTAGAAGATGACTAAGTATAATTAAAAAAAAAAAGCAGGAGACTTTCCCAGCTTTAAATCTGAAAGCTTCAGAATGGAGAGGGTCAGGCAGGGGCCAGTGGATCAGAACGGCTCAGGCAGCATCCACAAAAAGTACAGAGCAGATTCTTGCAGAGATCAAAACCTGTAAAATACACAGAGATCCTCCAAACAAAGGAGACCAACTGGTTCTTTAAGGGATAGGCCCTTCCAGTTTGAACCATTTGCTGTTACTTGCTGGTGTTGGCATCCGGACAGAGTATCCCTCCCTCATACATTCCTTTCTCACTAGATATATAATTATTCCTTTACATGTTGTCATAGTTTTAAGCTCCTGACTCAGATTTCTTAAATACCATCTAAGACAACTGTGTATTCCCTTCTCAGAAATGAGAGTCAAGGATAGACTGGAAGGAGATACAGTTGGTCTCCACTCTAACCTCTTTTTACCCATGGCTTGCTGCTCAGTGCTCAAGGAGTTGGAGATTCTTGTCAAGAAGGAGGTTTTCTAAAGATTTTTCATGATCCAATCTTCTGTTGAGAAATGTGAATGTCTTTGGGCTTGGGTGGCACTTTGCATGTGTCTCACTACTGCTTTGGGGTCAGACGGTCACTTCTTTTGATCCAGAGTGAGACAGTTGGTCCCCAGCTGCATTGGTAAGAGTCACCTCATTCACACCTAGAGCCACAATGTTTTCAGACCTTGTGAGGCTTGAGAGCAAGCTGTTACCAACTCAAACCTTTTTACCTCCTCTCTGCCACTGCATAATCCAGGCTGTTGTGGGCAACCCCAATATAGTGATACGTGATAAAAGTGGGTAGGGAGGGGTGTCCCCCATTCATCTGTGCAAAGCAGATGGTGCTGCAGTGGAAACAGCACACTCAGCAAGAGATCTAATCAATAACCTACATCTTGCAAAGCAACCACGCAGGGGTGCAACCCCATCCTCATGTGCAGTCATAAGATACACATGTCAGTAATAGACAATGATGTTGGTGTTGCTGTGCTGTCTGGTACAGGACTCTGCAAACGTGAAAGGTACAAGTTGTCTCAGCTTTTGCTCAGGTTAGGGAGACAGCTGATCTGGTTCTTGGGATCTTCTGACAGAACAGGAGTAAAGTCTTTTCTATGCCTTTTATCACTTTTTTTAATCTATCAGAGAGCAAGGAAAAGAAAGTAGTTGAAAAGAATAGTAATTACACAAATATAACCAAAACAAAAATTTCCTGACATACTTCAGTTATGCTGGCAATTAACCAAATTTAATTGCTTCACAATTTTATTTATTTTTTTTAAATTGTTCTGTTCTAGCACTCTTTCCTGATATTTCTGGTTGATAGAGTTGTATTTTGGGCTCAAGGTTGAACTGCAGAGTTTGAAATGGTGCACCTGTGGTATATTACAGACTCACAGAGTGGTTGCAGTTGGGAGGGACCTCTGGAGGTCAGCTGGTCCATGCCCCCCTGCTCAAGCAGGGCCACCTGGGGCCGGATTCCCAGGACTGTTTTCAGATAGTTTCTGAATGTCTCCAGGGATGGAGACCCCCATAGACTCCCTGGGCAACCTGTGCCAGTGCTCAGTCACTCTCACAATATAAAAGTGCTTCCTGCTGTTCAGAGGGAACCTCCTGTGTTTCAGGCCATGCCTGTTGCCTGCGGTCCTGTCACTGAGCACCACTGGAAAGAGCCTGGCTCTGTCCTCTTTGTACCATCCCTTCAGGTACTTCTAGACATTGATGAGATCCCCCTGAGCCTTCTCTTCTCCAGGCTGAGCAGTCCTAGATCTCCCAGCCTCTCCTTATATGTGAGATGCTCCAACCCCTTCATCATCTTTGTGTCCCTTTGTTGGACACTCTCCAGTATGTCCATATCTCTCTTACACTGGGAAGCCCAGAACTCCCCTGCAGATGTGGCCTCACCAGTGCTGAGCGGAGGGGCAGGATCATCTCTCTTAACCTGCTGGCAAAATTCCTTCTAACACAGCCCAGGATACCACTGGCCTTCTTTGCAGCAAGGGCACATGGCTGGCTCATGTCATAGCTTGTATTCATTTAGGAACCTGTTGCTTTTTTTTCCCTAAGCTTGATTCAGGGTAAAATACTCCGTCTTAAGTTGCTTTATTGACTATTGGAAGATGAAGCTTTGTGTGCTTTCAATATTTATTAGTCTGTCTTTTGGGAACCGTTTCAAATTTCTTCACAATTTATGTATGTACAGTTCTTTTGAACATTAAAATAGCATATGAAGTCTTTTTCCAGATCTGTAACTTAAAATTACATACCATTGCTTAAAAGCCAGTTAATAGCTGTTCCCTACATAGCAAGAGGAATTATTTACTTCCCTCTTTCAAGTGATATTTTCTATACTTATAGCCTGTTCCTGTACAGGAAAGAGAAACTGGTCTTGCTGAGTTTTCTTACAAAGGCTTTCTTGAATTAGTGTATTTTAATTAAGAATTCATTCAAAATATGTAAGAAGTGTTGATGATTTTAAAGGACTGTTTCTAGTTGTTCTGTATTAATGTTAACATGTTGAAAATGGGCATCTACTTCCTTATGGCTATTTTTTATTTTCATCAATATATGCCCTTTTTCTTAAAGCTAGAATTATGAGAGAGATGGAACAAACAGTATCTAAATAGATGAATTCCAACAGAAGCTGTTATGGCATTGGAAATTTTAGGTTTGTTTTGAAAGGTACAATCACGTGGAAAAGGACAGGAAGTATAAATTTTTTAAAATTTATATTATTTTCCTTTATCTCCTGTAGGTCCTTCTAATTAAAAATCACTGACTGTAAGCCCACAGGTCTGTGACACATACATGACAAGAGGGGCACAGCTGTGGCAAAGGATTTTCTAGTCAAGTCTTTAAACAGGAATTGGTCAAGACTGAGTTGGAGTTGCGAATACGAGATGTGTGCAATCACCTCACTGTGTTGCCCGGAGTTTTGGTAGCATTTCTTATTAGTGTGTCTGTGATCATTCACTGGGGCCCATCTCAGACACGGAGATCCCTTCCAGATTTAAGAGCTCACCAAAGCATGAGGCACATGGTGTCTAGAAGTTGGCTAGCCAGTGGTTCAAAAGCACCACATTGTGCTTGGTTTGGGATAGTTGCCTTGTTGATTTTTCCTTCACGTAAAGGTAGGCTTCTTTAGAAATTGTGACAAATTAAGGTTCAAGAGTGTTAATGCAGTTTTTCATTGCGGTTTCCATTTCTCCTGGACAGAACCATTCCTCTCAGGCTTTGAAGACAAACAGCTGAGAATTTTATTAAACTGCAAACTCTTCTCATTCTTTCTGTCTGTGTTCTGTTTGTTGCAAGGTTAATGGCAGTTCCTAAGCACAGGTACTGAGTAGTCAACTATGAAACTACTTCAGAAGCTAAGCACTGGGACACTCATTCTGTGACAGTTTGCAAAAGTAAAGATCTACATTTGCGCATAAACTTGAAGAAAATATCATTTCCCTGGGAGGTGTAAAAATTAGGGAAATCATGTTGCTCACTTAGAATATTCCTTCTCCCCCAAATACACAGTGTACTGTGGCTAGGGTGTTCTGTATGGTTATTTGAAGATCAGGTGATCTATTCATGTTGATTAAGGGAATCAGTATTGGGGGGTCTAAAGAAAACATTGTAGGATTAGCCATTACCATAATTACTGTTTTCAGTGTGTTGACTGCAGTTTGATCAGTGAGAGCAATGCCGGGCATCTCCCCTCTTTCCTACTGCACCTGTCAGAACAGAAGAGGAATTGAATGGGAAACAGTTTTTAGAAAAACCCTTGAGCCTTGATGTATTTCAAATCAAGCCATGTATGTTTGTGTGAGTGTGTGTATGTGTGTGTCTTTTCCTTGTTTTCTTAAAACAACCGGCATCTTCTGTGCGGGTACCCAGCGTTTCTTTGGGCTTTAGATGCCACTTAGACTGGGATGTCACCCTTGTGCTCTGCAGACAGTGGGTGCTCCAAGAATGCTTCGTAAAACACGGCATGTACTGCCACAGTTGAAGAGGAACACTTGAAACCTGAGCATGATTCTCCCCCAGTGGGCTGGTTTGGTAGTAAGGGAACCGTTGTTAAGAAACATGGCTCTGTGTACCTGTGTTTGCTTTCAAAAATCTGAGCCCTGAAGAAAGATGGGGCTGTCTTGAGAGGGCAGGCATGCTGGAAAGTGCAAAACAATGTTTTCCCTGTGCCATAATGCAATAGTCAATTTTTTTTTTTTCTTTTCCATTAACTGAACCATAATAAGAAATATTTGTATTTAGGGGGCATTCTTTTTCATGAAAGTACAGTGAATGGATTTTATTTTTACAATATTGCATTCCATGTTTCTGAATAGTCTGATTATTATATAATTTTAGAAAAAAAACCCTTTAAAATTATGTAGTAACAAATATTTATAGATACAAGCTACACTTAACTTAGCTACTATAACCTGATTTAATTTAGTTAGAAAGGTTACTGCTGCTGAAAGATTGGTTTCCTATGGTAACATCAGATTGCATGTATAATACTCAATTATGAGTTACCAAGGATTGTGTTTATCCATGTCCATCTTAGCAATAGGATACTAATAAAATAAAAAAGTAATACAGTAGTGACTTTCTGTGTTGTTCACTTGAAGCACCAACCAAGTTTCAGGTAACTACTATGTATTTGGTGTAGCTGGGGCTGTAGTAGGATGTTTTAACTGTGTACCGGTCATCACTAGTTTTGAAGTGGTATTTTGAAATGACCGCATTTTTTTTCCTGCTGGAATTAGTCCTGGCACAAGGTGTAGGTTTCACGAGCTGCAAGTGTAAGGAGGGTTGAGGTTTATTCATGTTTGGAGGTGTCCTTTCTTGCCTGCCAGCTACAGTGGCAGCACATTGCCCCTCCTTTCCAGGCACAAAGGAGCTTTCTCCTGGCTCTTCAGAGCAGCAGGATGAACGCCTTAATAGAGTGTCAGAGGGTCTTCTGCCAGGTGATGAACGGCATTCTGAAGTCCACAAGAATTTACATTCAGGCTTTAATCTCAAATATTTACACAGGCCTTTGAGAATGTTCAGAAAGTGCTGCTAACCATATCCAGAATAAACATTTTATACTGTAAAGTGAGAAAACTATGAGTAAGCAGTTCTTCTGTGGCTCTTGTTTTATAACAATGAGAAGTACCATATTTTTAATGAAACATTCTAATAATTTAAGTCCTTCAGAGATTATGCTTATTTAAATGTTACAGCATGAAAGATAATAGCCCAGTCATTCTAAATATCCCGTGACTGTTTGCTGCAGTGGGGTACCTTCCTCTGCAAGGTGATATTGTGCAGCCATTTCCATGTTATTTCATATTTAAGTTGCAGTGCTCCCCATTTCTGTAATGGCACAAATACATCAACACCATAAGAATCCACATTCTTGAAATGGTAGTTTATTTGAATTAATAAAATTGTAAAGGTTTTAATAACTTACTGATTTAAATCCTAACTGCACTGGGGGGGAAGAGGGCATGTTCTAGCAGTCAAGAAAGACACAGCTAACTGTTCAGTCATAACTACACAATTGATAAATATAAGCTCAGTAGTTGTTACAAATACAGCTGCTCATTATTTTTTCAGTGCAGCAGCCTTTCATCTGGAAATGCTGACTCATTGAAACCAGAAGATTTTAGGAATCCAAGAAAACTTGGGAAAGCATTTTCTAGCAAAGCAGGCTCAATGCACAGCCAGGGAGAGCTTCCAAGGCAGGCGGGCAGAGCACTCATCTGGGAAATTCAGATTTCTGCTCTGCCTGGTTCTCAGTCAGAGGGCAAAGCAAGATCTCTCTTTTCCCAGAGGACGGGCAGGACCACCAACTCACTGTATTTGCAGGAATTCTCTTTCTCTGTTTGGGTACATGTTGAGACAAAACATACATGCTGGGTTTTTAAGCATATGTATCTTAAAAAAACTTTCCTGCTGGAAAAAATGGAGCAAATGCAGCAGAGGTTCATGGTGGTGTATCATTTTACTGTCCAAACAGAAAATGAAGGTCGCTCTATAAGGAAAAATCATCTAAATCCATAAAAAAAAGACAATCTCAGCTCGCTTGAGCTGGTGTTGCTAAAATGCCTATTTCCCCAGCACAAAGAGGAAATAGCAAGGTCAGCTATTCCGCTCTTCATCCCTTTCACTTGCTAGAAAACAGTTTCACCCGCAGCCAGTTTCCTCCCTGAATCACAGCCCACATGTCAGGGCCTCCAGTTTGGAAAGGGTGGGGTCTTGGCTCCCGCGCCGCATGGCTGGATGTTGATGTGTTATGCTGATTTGTAATCATTTATGTGCTGCATACTTCCATAAGTGATTCCATAGTCACAAGTATTTATTACTGTATTAAGCATCGTAATGACTAGTAAAGGGCAGGAGAAAAAAAACGCCGACTGTTCTGGACTTGGTTCTTACGGAGAAGTTGGGGAATTAAAATAGCAAAAGAACATCTGTGCAGTGATGTAGAATAATTGTGAGATATTTTTCAGGATGAGAATAGGAGTGTTGGATCTAGGGTGTGCTAAAAGAGGGTAATACAAAAAATACCAGAGCGTTCCTGTTTCTGCATCTTAAGAAAAACACAGCCCCAAGTAAAACTACCCGTATAAATAAGGTCTCAAGTAAGTTGTGTATGAGAAACTGAATAAAAATAAAGAAACTGTCTTCCTTATAAAGGATAGTTTCAGAATTCCTTGAAGATATAAAATATTAATTCTTATAAACTTAATAAGTCTTAGGAATTTTGTTGAAATAAATAGATTCCTAAAATGGGGCTTCATGTCTTTATTTGACATTTGTCCTAACTTCTCATCAATCCTTTTGGATAAAGCCAGAATCAAGTTATAAAAATCAACCTTCTATCCATCTCTGCAGTTTAATCATTTGCAAATTATCGTTCTTACTGATAGTGTTCATAATATTCCACTTGTGTAAGCATGCACACATTCCATTGGATGCATTTTTCCAGCTATGTGTGTGGTTCATTTTGGATGATTGGGAATTGCAGAAATAAGTCCTGGGTTGAGTATTCTGTGAAAGCTTTACAAATTGTTTGCTTTGTCTTTAGGCAAGCATCTGTATAGAAATCAAGATATTGATTGCATTCTTCTCATGTAGTGGTGTTGCTAAATTGAGAAAAATGGGGGGTTACTGCAGCTGAATTTTGATTTATTTTGTATTAAAATAGTACTCATGTTTGAAGTGGCAGGTCAAAAGGGGAAAACTAATTTTATGACAAATAATTGTGGAATATTTTTTAATTAGTGTTTTAAACATGAAATTAAATTTGGCAGCAGGACCATAGCATAATAGATGTGTTTTGGCTTTTGGGATTAGCAACACAGACTATTGTGTGAAGTCATTCTGTTATTTCTAGTGTTACAGATACAAGGATCATTTTTTAGTTTGACTAATGATGATATGAGTTGCAAAGCAGATAGAAGGCTATTCCAGAACCAGTGAAGGAAAAATTCAAGCAACTCCCACCAAAAGTTACATATCACTTATCAGCTAGGGTTTGGGGTTTTTTTTGCAGTGTATTCTTCCCTTATTTTTGAAGACATACAACATGCATTGGTTAAGAAATGTTCACCTTCTGCTGAAAAAAATGCCTGAACAATGATAATTACCATTGGAAAGTATTGACAGACTTTAATAAGAAATCTCTGCAACAGGTCATTGGAAGATATTTGTTTTCTTTCTTTATTGAGTAATTGGAAATAAGGAAAGAAGGACCACCCTAAATAGCTTCAGTGTAAATAGGAAATTACAGCAGAGAATGTCAAAGCCTAAACATATCAATGGGTAAAATGGAGATACGTTATAAGTAGTGAGCTAAGGTGTAGTAAAGCTTACTCTAGAAACCCACAGTTCAGGGAGAGCAGGTCACTCGGGGTACCAAATGCTTATGTTTATTGGGCCTTTTCAGAGGGCACTGATGAGAGCCACAGGCAGAAATGCACATGGACTTTCCAGTCCCTCTCAACCAGAGTACCTTCATTAGTAGCACTTTTTTCTGCCCCTTGTCCATAGAAGAAGACCACAGATGGGCAACTCTCATGCTACATCTGTGAGATCCAACCCCCTTTTTCATGTTACCAGCCATGCTGATTCCACAGGAACACCTGCACCTGTGGGCTCTTTTCCCTTAGTTACTGTCAGGGTAATGATGCTTAGGGTAGGTGGTGAGGGTGATTCACAGAGTAAAGGTTCAGTACAATGATGAATGTTGGAAATCATGGAAGGCTTTTTTTTTTTCCCTCCCCTCTTTCCATTTTATTCTCTCCACTCCAGCTACTGCAAATTTGCCCCTTTCCTTAAGAGCCAGAAAACACAGTTGTGACATACTCTGCCCAGTTAACTGTATGTTCATAAATTGTGGAGGAAGGGGAAAACAAGTTTTCAGTGACAGCATTCACTCCAGCTGAGGAGTTTTCATTTGTCTCTGGCTGTTCTTTTGTTTGATAAACCATCGTAACCAAACTTGCACATTTGTCCCCCCCATTTAAATACGTAATCAGAAGATGTTCCTTAAATTATTTATTCTCTACCACTTTTGAAATGTACATCAAAATGCTTTGCCCTGGGCTTTGTTATTGGGCTCTCATTGTCTTACAGCCACATCAACCTATTTTTAAGCCTAGTTTTATACCAGGTTATGTTACTTGATTATTCGTCACTGTGCTCTTTAAACTATCTGCTGGAGATTTGAAGCAAGTTGAGCACATGGCTTGAGTGAAATACTTTACACATAAAAACTCTGTGGATTGGGGGGTCTTTAGGAATTCAAAAATTGAATGAAAAAAAAGAAATATTTTGGAATGCCAGAAAAAATAGTTAAAAATCACTTTTCTGTAATATTTTGTTGCAAAATAAAGTAGAAATCCCAAGACAGCATCAGTCAGGGCATTTTTATTATTGCTAGAGGGTCAGCTATGCTAATGGTTTTAAATTCTTATCAAGTGAATAAACTAATTACTAAAGCTGACCTTTTTTCATTCAAGTTTCAAAAGTTTGTCTTAAGAATGCTTAATTTCCTGTTAGGAATATTATTTTTTTCTCTTATTCAGATTGTTTGAAATGCTTTATTTCTCTCCAGACTCCCTTCTCCCTTTCCTCCCAGATGTATAGTGGAATAGATAACCAATTTGAAACAAAGAAAAAAACTTCATAACTACTCCTCATTTAAAGGAAGCTGCTTTTTAACAGTACATCAAGTAAAATCATGTTGAAAACTATGTCTGGATTGAGAGCTACCATGTTAGGCAGAGGATTATGGTATGGTAGCACCATTACTTAGTCTGTCATGGATTTACTTGTGCTCTCTGCATGGAGAGTATGGTTGTCAGCTCCTTATCTCTCCCTGGTCCATCTGCCTTTGGGCATCAGATGGATTGTATCAGTCCTGAGATGAACCTGTGCAGGTACAACAGTTAATACTAGTTAAATAGTGGAGAGTTACTTGTTAACTAGTAGAAAATACCTGTTGAACAACTACTTGTAGGAAAGGTCTCATTGGTATCTTAGGAGCTTTAGCAATATGAGAGAAATTAAATGTTCTGGAGGTTGAAGTATGTCACTGATTTAAAACTTCAGTTGTGGAACCTGAACCTGAACGCGTTCCCGAGGAGCGTTTCAAACATTTCTCCTTCTCTAAAAGGGACAATGTTGCACCTGGTATAAGTTGGAGCACAGTCACGTTCTCAAGACAATTCATGCATCTGTAGATCTTAAGATTTTCCCCCAAAAACTAGTACATTAGCTTAGAGATTAAAAAAAAAAAAAAGGGAAAACAGACCTGGCCAAAATAAGTCATTGTAGTGAGCACGTTCCCATCTCAGGTTCTTCTCCTTTCTAGAGGATTCACTGAGCCATAGTCAGGTGCTTGTAAGGTTCTTGCTGCTCCTTCTGCTCTCCTTGTTGGTGGCTTCTCCTCCAGAAAGGAAGTGATCTTTCCCCCACAGTGCCTGCCTTATCTGCTGTTTCTCTTTTCCTCAAGTAGCCAGGGAGAAGATTCTCTTTACAGCTTCTACCCCTTTTGTCCAGCCAAATCCTCAGTTAAGCAATCTTTCCCTCCCCGGGACGTTTCAGTCAGAAAAACTAATTTGTCCTTGGCAATAGCTATTTATTTTTGTCTTAGTACTCCGCAGTCAAGAGTGTTAAGATTCTTTCTCATTAGCCTGTTGCCCAGAGTTTCAGTGGGTTTGGGAACCTAGCTCAAATATATAAAGTTTAATATCAAAAAAATTTCATAAGCAGAACTTGTTTTCCCAAATCATCTCCAGAACCCATTATTGCTACATTTGAAACTTGCTTAGGTAGTTTGTTAGGGTTACTGCATTTAACTTGCAGGCAAAATCACATTCACTGTGCATTTTGTGTTTTTTCATCATTTATATGGCTGTAATTGCTTTTTCAAATTTGTATGTTAGTCATCTTGGGATCTATTCAAATCTTGAGGACTAGTAAACAAATTTAATGAACTAGCTGTAGTTTGGTGATATTGTAAGGATGTTTGGAGTAATATTTTTTTTTTAGTATTTTTTAGAATGAACTTTTCTTATTTCTTCTATCCACTCAGATATGTTACTAATTTTTCTAATCCTTGACATATATCTGCATTTTCCAAATATCCTTACATGTGCTTGAGGATCGTCTCATATTCATCTGGAGATGATGGGAAAGTCTCTCCATGTTGAAAAGGCAAAGCTTTTATGTTTTGGTTGGGTGGGTTTTGGGATTGGGGAGGGTTTTTTTGTGTTAGTTTGGGTTGGCTGGTTGGGTTTAGAAACCAAGCAGACTTTGGGGATTAGTTTATCAGTGACAAGGAACAAGGCAGAAGTATTCTTTGTGCATATTTGTACTGTTCTTGAGTTGCAAAACATAACATAAAATCCAGAATATACTTAACTTGCTCATGTTGAATATGCTAACAGAGAATTGTAGAATTTCTGTGCAAAGAGTAACTCAGTTGTTCAGTCCATATCACCTCCGTCAACAGATACTTCCAGTAGTGTACTGTATTTCTGGCAACAGGATTTGCTTATTACCATTGGTTATTTGTGCTTAATACTGAAATATATGTGGTTTTACAAAAAAACCAATTTTAAAAAATCCTAACAACAGTATCTCAAATTCACAGAGTGCATGGTCCAGTTTGTTCAGAAAATGAAAAAGTAAAATGGACCACTGGGACCAATTGCCCTGGTAGAATATTTAACAGCTTTCTGCAGTGATCCAGAGGACAGTAAGACTGCTAATTTTTAAAACTAATTTATAAACAAAAGCCTCAATGATGGAGAAAATAGAACACCTGAAGAAAAGGCAAAATCATGCTGTATCTCTTTCAGCACTGAATTAAGTTATATGCTGGCAAAGATGCACTGGGACTCTGTTACATGCTTGCCCTGGCTCTCTGCATGATTTGTGGTATATAATCCAGATAAATTTAACCATCCAAAAAGTTAGTGTAATGATTTAGTATAGAGCTATGACATGCTTCAGTTGCAACTGAAGTGCTTTGTGACCTGTGCCTGAGAGTCATTTTGGAAGCACATGTGAGTTTTTCTTACTGTTTATACTTCGGAAAAGCTATGGAAAACAGTTGTTTTCCATGGGATGTCAGTGTAGAACTTATTACTTAACTTACTAAAAATAGGGTGGTTTTTTCATACATCCTAAGGAGTCCAAGTTGTTTTGTAAAGCCAAAGAGAATGGGATCAGTTGTCTCATTATTTAGCGCTGTGTTTGGTTAATCTCTGTTAAAGGTTTCAGCTACAAATCAAGTACAATGTAGTCTGTTCATATGCATCAAGCTACACTGTGCTTTCCTTGGGCGCTGTCAGTGTCCAGGCCAAACTTGGACACCCCATCCCTGTCATGTTGCCATCTTCCCTGCTACTCACACTGGCACCTCTGGGCTCCCGCCCCAAGTCTGAGGCAAGTGGGGAGGGTGTCTGTGGAAATCGTTGCCTCTTCTGGGGGCACTGGCACTTGGAAAGGGGTGGATGAACATTTTCAGAGAGCTGCTCTTTGGGGTGTGCTCACCCCTTAGGGCATATGCCTCTGGGGAAAGCCAGGGGTGACCTCTTGGGCATACTCTGGCTTGGGCATCCTGATGGTTTGGCACGACAGCATGGGAGCCCCAGGTTAGACAGGAGGTGCCCAGTTTGCTTAACAAGCCATTAGGGAAGAGTCAGTGCATCCACAAATAAAGTGCATACTTTTCTTTTAAGACTTTTAAGACATTAGTGCTGACGTTAAACACGCTGGCTGTAGAAGAGCAGATGGGATGTTGATACACAAATAGTTGTGTTAATCATATGTGTGCTAATTTTAAAAGTATGGTTTATTTCTGTTAGATTTTTACTAAGTTCTGATGTGTAGCAGTGTAAGAAAGATGAGGGAAACGTTTCCAGATTTCAACGCTTTATCTGTTTACTTAATGCTTTAACAAGAGGTCTCAAAGATGGATGTGAATGCTTCCATGTTTTATGACATGTAATCAAATGATATGGTCATACAGCAGCTGTTTTCTGTGAGGTATGTTAGATAATCTGTAGGCTTTCTAACTTAGTTCCTGGAAATTTTATCTTTCGTTTTGCTAAAGAACGTTATGAGCAGATATCATTACAGTTGCTACATGGGAATACAGTGTGATATAGCAGTAAATTACATTTGGGAGTTGCTAATGTGGCTATAAATCTGCAAACAGAAAATTTCCAAGCCAAAGGTTTGACTCGGCATTTATAATGTACCAGATTTATACTGTACTAAAGGGGAGTGATTTGATCTATACAGAAGGATGTTTTAGTTGTTCTTAAAGTTGCCATTGGAATGTCCTGATTTAAGTTAGTGATCAAATACATCAAGCTCAATAACACTTTAAAGTTGGTAACTGTGGATCAGGTTCATAAAGAGATATATTTTGAGGGCTAAAATTTAACAGGATCTTTTTGTTTTATATATATACATCTAGAAAAAAAATATATAAATGTAAAATTAAGATTGCAAATGTAGGACTGATAAGGGAGCTTTATGGATGTCACCATTTCACCAAAAAGTTTCATAGACATTTTGTTCTAGTCATAGGGAGTCTAATAGATGACAATGTGATGCCAATCAAATTTCTTTAAGATTTGTCTCCACTTAAATCTTTTAAGTTAAATTCATATATACTTGTCAGTGTGTCTGTGGATAGATCAAGGCAGCATAGCTGTGTATTCTAACCAAAGGAGTTTTTCCACTGACATGCTTTCTTTTTGAATGATTCGGTTCAGCTATCTGCCCACTCCTATGTTCGCACTAGGGTTTTGCTCTTACACTGCTGCTAGTTCCCAGGTATGAATTTGTCACGCACCAATCAGGTGTAATTAATCTACTAACAATTGATGATACACAACTCTCCTCTTCCTCCAAGCAAAAAACCCACAACAGTTTACAGCTTTGCTATAAAAAATGTTGGGTTTTCTAAAATACATAGAAACTCTGTTCTTATGTTGGGTTTTCTAAAATACATAGAAACTCTGTTCTTATGGCTGTTACCCAATAAAGATATCTATTTTATTTCAAAGAATGCATTCATTTAATGATATTCTGTCATACCTTTGTAGTCCTTTTTCTCCGTAAAAAAAAGATTAAATTTTTCTATTGCAGTTCAGTTGTCTACAGTCTTTGCAAGAACTTAATGCAGTATTCCTTTTGGAAATGTTTAGTTCCTTCAACTTACCTAAAGCCAGTTGACAGGAGCCACTTAACATTTCTGATGAGCTATATTAAGTCAGTTCAGTTAGCTGTCTAATCTTTGGCATCTATTTTAAAAAGAGCCTTTATAATTTATATAATTGAAACGTGGCAAATACAAAAATACATATTCTGGCTGCCTGTTGCTTTGCCAAAAAACTGAACTGTCTCATGAATCCTTCTAGCCAGTTTACTTCAGTAGAGGCAGATACATTTGTCTTGTTTATCTTGTTGCTTCTAAAGGGAAAACTGCCTTTCAGTATTCTCTTGAGAATACGTATCTTTTAGTTTACCATTAGAAGTATATCTAGTAATGAACCAGACAATAATTGTGCATTAAGGGACTAGCAGTGTTGACTTGGAATTTGCAAGTGTATAATAGATCAATTATTGACAATAGACAACTGTGTTTATTTATGCTATTTTAAGGTTTCCTTCCATACCTACATTGTATCTTTTTGTCTGCTGGATTCTGTAGCTATTGCTGATCAACTGGGGCAGTATGATTGCCCTCTTGTTTCTACTAGAAATGTAGAAATAAGGTATTGATAGAGGTCTACAGCAGTCATCAGCAACCAAACGTGCTGCAGTACTCAAACACTGATTTAAGAATCCAGCATTTTTGCTAAGTTTTTAATAATTGTTCAGGGGAGACCAGCAGTCTGCTCAGGCTGTGTTGAGAAGATGGTTCTTCCACCCTGCTCACCAAGAATGAACAGTGGTACTTGGCCAGTACCTGTTTTCCACATGTTGGTCTGCAGGACTCAACAGAATACAAATCTGTCCTGAAAATAAGTGGCAATAACTGTCTTTCCTTATGAAAAAAATTGGGGCAAAATTGGGCAGTTGCTCCAGCTTCCTTCTGGTAGCTGTATTAGCCCCGACACATCACAGGCATTTGGGCTCCAGCCCATCAGGAAACTAAGTCTGTGCTAGAAAAGCTTTGCCTCATCTGTGATGTGTGATACTGCTGATGGCTATTGGAGCCTTGTGTAAGAGTTACAGTTTATGTACTTAAAAGCATCAGAAGGGTCAAATTAGCATCTGGGTTCCATTGTACCAGGTGCCTGAGGATGCAAAGGCAAAACATCCTCTAGCCTTGCTGAGACTGGCGGCAGGTCCACAGCCTACCTGTGCTCAGCACAGAGCCATTTTGTGTGGGAAACCGTCCATCACTGAAAGACAGAGCTGCCTGGGTAAACAGAGACTACAAATAGTACAAACACACTGTATTGAAGATCCAATTAATCAAAATACTTGCCTGTTCTCTGTCAGATTTCAAGATGGTTTCTCAAAAGTCAGTATGTCAGAGAACTAACATTTTTATAATGATTTCTGAGCGACAAAAATCACAGCTTATATAGGGGATGTGGGTGTCCTTTAGTTTTGAATAGAAAAGTCACAGAACTCCATTATTCTTGTATGAAGATCACTCTGCTCTTTATCCACTTTGTATTATAGTTTCTTGTAAAGAAAGCTGTGTGAAAAATTAGCACTCTAACAAAAGGGTAATAGGCAAAAGGCTTTATTATTTAGTTCCCATTTTAAATGCAGCATAAATATGGTTTCTAAGTGTGATCCTTTAGAAAGCAAAACCTGAAAGCAGAGTTTTTAAGTTAATTTCTCATCTTAACCTCGTGACAGATTCAGGTTCTGTCTGTAGAAATAGCATTAAAATGTGTATCAAATGTTTGTTTAATTAAATTATATTGCATTAAAAATAAACCTTGGTCAATAAAAGGCAGATAAGAAAGCCACAAGTTGAAAACAGAAACAACTGTATATGAGGAAAGCATTTATGTTGCTGTGGTTTAACCTGACAGGCAGTAGAAACAACCACACAGCCATTAGCTCACCTTCCCCAGCGGAATGGGGAAGAGAATTGTGGGGGGAAAAAGGTAAAACTTGGGCATTGAGATAAAGAAAGTTTAATAGGACAGAAAAGGAAGAGGATTATAGATGATGATGATGATAAACAACAAATTATGCACAGCACAATTGCTCGCCCCCAGCTGACCAATGCTCAGCTCAATCCCAATCTGCAGTCCCAACCCAAGCCAATGTCCCTCAAGTTGTATACCAAGCATGACATCATATCGTATGGGATACTGTATGGGATATCCTTTTGGCCAGTCAGGGTCAGATGTCCTGGCTGTGTCCCTTCTCAGCTTCTTGTGCACCCCCAGCCTCCTTACTGGAGGAGTGGTGTGAGAAGCTGTGAACCCTTCAACTTGGTGTAAGCACTGTTCCACAGCAACTAAAAACATCAGTGTGTTATCAACATTATTCTCAGCCTAAATCCAAAATATGGCACTGGATCAGCTACTGGGAAGAACGTTAACTCTATCCCAGCCGAAACCAGGACAGATGTTTAACCAAATGTGTCATACACCCACTGGTGGGAGTCTCGAGTTCTCCAAGTCAATACCTTTTTCCTTTTTTCCTGGAACTAAAACAGCTTTTCCTCTTTATACTTAAAAATTTATTGTTTGCTTTAAATGTAGATATTCTCCACCATTTCACAGTGTTGCGGTTCGTACTTGCTACAACTGATAAAGACTTTAATTTCTGGGGTTTACATACATTGTAATAATATGAAGAAAGCTCTTTCACTGGTGAAATGGATTTCAATCTGGAAAATGAGAGGAGTTCAATAAACAGTGCATCAGTGAGCATGTAGAAAGGAAGAGAAGTTTGGGGTGTGTTTGTTTCTGTGTTGATTAAAAAGAGTTCCTGGTGATTGTACTGCCTTCAGTTCTCAAAAGTTTATGGTTGCTTAAAGAGGGTGTTGTACGATGCACCTGCTCCCACTATCCTTCAAGGAGATAAAGAGTTGGGAGTAGCCTGTATACATCAGTAGCCCCACCATAGCTTATCTTTAATTCACATGAAGCAAGAGACCTGAAAAAACTAACTGTCAAATGGAGTTTCCCTAGAAATTTAGAGTGGTTGCTGCTGGAAGAAGTTACTTCTCTGTTTCATTTTAGTCAGTTAATCTTAGTAACAGAAGGCAACAAAAGTCTTTGAGTTGTCTTAGCGTTGTCTCAAGGCCTTGCTTACGATTTGCACTATCTACCTGAGGTTTTCTCTCAAGATCCAGTTGAATTAAGTTAGTTCACCTTTTTCTTCCTCCAGGTACAATGTCCAGAAGCTCATTTCTGTTCAAGTACAACCAGCCATCTTGCATGGAGGCTGGGAATGGCCCTGTGGTGGCTCTGGCAGGCTCTGTTGCACAAGTAGCATCTGAAGAAAGCTGGGAGGGAAGGTACATTGAGGTGCCTTAGGGACTTGCATGGTGGTCTCACCTCAGTTGCTGCAGGTCGGGGTGGAGAGAACTGAGTATCAATGACTACAAACTCACAGGTTTTGTCTTATACTTCAGTTGATGGCAGTTTGATTTTAATTAATCCAAAGAAATGAATTTCCTACCATTTCTGAGATGAGTGTGAATCATTTCTTTCTGTTTAAGGAGCTCTGGCAATATTTGCCTTTTAAACTGACAGAATTACCTGGTTTTATTATTTCACTCAATTCAATTATTTTATCTCATGTCCCTGCCCCACCATTACGTATTGAGATTCATTAACAGTTCTTTGGCAGTCACAAGACACTAATCATCTGTTTACAATATTGATCAGCAGCTTTCATGTTAGATTACATTTGAAGTGAGAAATAATCCTGCAGTGAATAGTAAATAAAAGGATGGGAAGAATGAGAAGAAACTAGCTTTGGGTATGTAAAGTCATTTTTTCAGGCGTCTTGGAAACCTGTGCATCCCAATAAGTTGGACCCCCTTAAAAACTGCCATCTCTGAAACTCCAGCAGAATTTCTCATCCACAAGCTGTTCATTGTCTCTGGTCATCTATATTCACAGAGATTGCTATTCCTACAGAAACAGTTTTCTCTTGACTTCTAGGCAGTTTCTGAGTTGCAAGAATATTTATAGGCTAATAAAAAAATACCTAGGTTCTGATGCCTCTGCAATTTCATTTGTTACTGTGTATGCATTCTTTCTATATTATGCATAGTAGAATGTTACTATCTCAGTTCTTCAAAATTACGTTCTTTGCAGAATGAAAATTAAGAACTGTGAATTACTATCTTATTTTTCTGAAATTGCTAGCTAAATTTCTTCTGAATTAGTCTAAAAAGGTTGATTGGGGGGGGGGGGGGGGAGGGGGGCTCATTGACATAGAGACATAGGAGCCAGCACTGGGACAGTGTTGAAAATTAAGTAAAATGTGGCCAAGATTTGGTTAAGAATCTATGTTACTTTTCAGAGCTTTATTAAGACACCTTAATCTTACTGAATAATAAGATACAGTAGTTCTGCATCTATAAAAGTTATAAGATCACATGCCTTCAAATGGTACATGACTTTCTGATAGTCAAAATTACTAGTTCCTGGAGTTGTATCCACAGTCTTTTCCCAGAATAGCTCTCTTAAAGGCAGCAGCCATCAGATGAAAAAGACAAAAAGTTTTCCCTTTGGAATTCTGATTCATACACTTGTATCTACATTTGTAGCTGTTAATTTCCAAACATTTGTTTGCAGAAACTCAGTATCGTCACAGAGATTATTTAATAAAGCACTTGTGTTTCCTTTTCCTGCTATTATAAATATCTTGGAATGAATGTTACTGTGTGGAAGCTAGTCCGATTTTTTGCACATGGATGAGGAAAGGAAAAAGAGTCAAAGAAGAGAGAAAAAGCTGAAGAATTTAGGTAAAATGTGTGCAGAGGAGTAGGAGGCTAAAGAGATCTGGCAGCAACGAGCTGACTTTTCCATTACTTTCCGATTTAATTATGAGAGTTGCTTAAGTTGTGGATGCTGCCTGTTAGTCACATGGTGTTGCCAGCATTTATTTCCGAATCAAATCTATAAAAGGAAATGAGAATTCTCGGTCCTTGCAAACCACTTGTCTGGTAGGAAATCACTTACGAAAAATAAAGTGCGTACTAGAGCATGAAATAGTTCCTTGATGTATGACCTTCAAAGCTGGTTTAAGGAAAACAGTTGAAGCTGTGAGTAGTAAAAACTTTCCGTACTGGAAGAATTACAGATTGCAGGCTGGTGTTTTTTCAGCTCACTCCTGGGTTGTCTTCAGTGTGAAACTCTTTATTTGCAGAAGCGGCAGGAGTTCCCTCCGGACAGGGCAGGAGCGCTGCCTGAGGATGGGGGACAGCCACATTTGTCCCTCAGCTTGTACTGCACTGCTCCAACTTCGTTGGGGGTGCCACCCCCACCATCTGGGTAATGGAAACAGAGGCAGACTTGTAAGAAGGGCTGGGAGCACCACAGGAGTGACTTGCGTAGGGGGTCAAGTTCTCGTCGTTAGAAGGTGACAAAGAGCACATTTGGCTTTGTATCTTCAAAGCGGCAGGAATCGACTGCAGGATTTTCACTGCTCAGTGAAATAATAATCCACCAGAGGGGTTTGTACGGATTTGTGCCAAAGTGCATTGTGGAAAAGATGACTGCCTTACCATGCCACTAATAAAAAATGGGATCTGATAGAATACTACTTCAGATTTAAAGCCATAGGGAATTCAGATCCAACTCTGCCATGTTACAGTGTCATCGCTGCTGTTGCTGCTGCTGTTGTTGTTGTTATTATTATTATTATTATTATTATTATTATTATTATTATTATTATTATTATTATTATTATTATTATTATTATCATCTTGTGTTTAAAAAAACCCCAAATAACTTGGTAATATTTCCTGATGTGAAATGCCTGGAGTTTGCCAATTTATAATACATATCTTGTAACATGCCACTTCCGTGACAGCCCCTTCATTGGGGATTGCAGAGTGTTTTGTACATACTCACCTACTGGACATGATACTGATGTAGAAGAAAAGAAGTATGGTGTTCACTGCAGTTTGTTATGCAGAGGCCCAAGAGTTAAATGATGGCAGAAACAGAAGCAGTAACAAAACTACTGTGGGTTGATTCACCATCCTTTACTCTGCGTGGCCTCTGCTCTGCCTAGTCTTGCCTAATTAGATAAAGATCCAAATCTTGACATAGAGAATCTGTATACTTTTGCAGTGCCATTATTGCTTTTAATAAACAAACATCTCCCAGTGCAGGTGACACCTGGGTCATGTGTTTTTCAGTATTTTTCCAGTTTGAAAGCTCAGGGATGTACTAAGACATCTGTGTAATCAGTGTCTCGATAAACCACCTGATACCAAATTTTGGGAAGTCGTGACATATTTCTGTTTCTTTAAAAACTAAGAGCATTGTGTACATCCAGGGAGAGGTCGTAACATAGACAAAAGCAAAATACCTTCAAGGAAAAGCTTTGCATCCTCGGCACAACATGTTTTTTAGGCACTACTACATACACCAATTATTTCTCTTACTTTCCTTAGCAGAGAGCTTGATGGCCCCCTGAAAATAGCAGGTAGGCAGCAGCATTCAAGGATTTGTGATGGCAGAGTGAAAGTTGAAATACACAATTAAAATGAAAAGTAGAAGATCACACCAGAGGGTTTTGGTTTAAGTATGATAAAAGCTTCATTGTCTATCTCGGGAAAAAAACTCACTATTTTATAAGTAGTGAAGAAAAAACAAGGAACTGCTCTTTGACTTACAATGCATTTTTTATCTTCAAAGCCTATCTTATCCACAGAACTGGCCCCAAAATGTTGCCAAAGCACAAAGTCATTATTTTGTTTTTGTTTTGCTAGCATGATCTAAAGAACTTTTAGACCTTTTTTTAGTATTTGACACATATGAGTTTGAAAAATGTATTAATGCATTTCTCAGACCCTGTAGATGAGTTTTGTGTTCTACAAAAGTGAACTTGTTGATATCTAAAAAATAAGATGGCAGATAGAACATGTTTCTAGTGGGCAGGAATACAATTGCTAAGGCAATCAGGACAATACCTTAACTGTACACACTTCTCAGAAATGTAGTGCAGGGTAAGAGCTTAAAAGTCAAGTCACAAAAATAGTTCAAGAAAGGGACGTAGAAGATACAGTGCTGGTTGCACTTCTGGTTTTTGAACATTGTCAACGAGCTTCACAATTCCTATGTTTTGTCTAGATGTGTTGGCTTCTGGTAGCTATGTGAAAACGGTGCTTTTATACTTCCATAAATGCTGTTTGTTTCCCCCAGCCTCTTTCCTTGTGCTTCGAAGTTGAATAAGATTCTCCTAGAAGTTAATGAACTAATTTTGTTTTCTTGGAACATGAGATGCCCCAACACAAGTGTGTTCTGTGAAGGTGGTATTTGCCATCCTCCTATGAGGACTAACTAATGAAACTAATGAACTGAGGTTACGCTTCGTGCAGTCTGATCGTGCTTCAAGGCTGTTGCCTCCAGCCTAAAATAAGGCAAAACAAGTCCAACAAACAGGGAGATCTAGATGCCTTATTCTGTAGTGCTCTCTGATAGATCCAGAGTTAGGTTTCAGAAGAGGGTTAGAGGCCAAACTGCTGCTTTCCCTATCAGAATGAGTCACTAACTAGGAAAGTTTGCATTGATTGTTGCACACCCACAAATTACAAAAGAAAATACTTCACAGGGGGTGGAGGTTGTACTTTTCTTAAAGGTTTCTGTGTAATTAATCTACTGTAAGTGCTGGTGCTTTAGAAACATCTGAACCCTGCTGTTAAGCATGGTCCTTGCATGCCAGTTGACCACTCCTACATGGTTCCCTACATGGTTCAGTGTTTCTCTTGGTATTGCTTGGGTGCTAATGAAGGTTTTGATGCCACTGCTGTTGGAAAAATTCAAGTTGTATTCTGCTTTTGTTTTTAAATTGTAACTCTGTTTGGTTGTCTTTGTTGCGAGCATTAGGAGTTTGAGCAGCTGCATTTTATATACCTACAGCAAAACAGCTCCCTTGTTAGACAGAACATTTCATGAAGGATTAAGAAGTGGAGCTGGCTGAGCCATAGGGGACACTTTTGTCATAAACAAGAGGCTGATTATCAAGAGACTGTACTTGTTTGTGGAAGAAGTAACTGAGCAGGCTTCCACCTCCCTTGGGTGACTTACCTGGTGTTTTACCCCATAATTTCCACATTAGGTCCATTTAAAAATGTTGTGCCTACAGTTTACCAGTTATGCTCGATAAATGTTTGGGGGTGAAGAGTATTTTTAACAGAAAATGGTTTTGCTACACTTGGTGTAAGCAAACCAGTTGGAGACACTGGAGCAAATCATCCCTCCCTATCCGTTCTGGGTTTCTTACAACATGAGTTTACAACTGCCTCAGTTAAAAACACTGGGTTAAGATTGCCAATGCAATGCATCTATATACAAGGTTATGCAGGTAGCTTTTTAGATTTTTTTTTCTATAAGGCCCCGAGTCTTGCATTGCAGAGAAAGGCCCAGGCAATAGATGCTATACAAAGCATTGCAATAAAAGGTTGGTTGTTTGACTTAAATTCATCTCCCTACTGGCTCCCTTATTTGTTGCATAGCATAGAAATACTTTTATTGTTTTACTCTCATCATTCACCCTGAAGCCCCAGGCATTATTCTCTCAATTTTACTCACTCAGCAAGTTTGAATTATCACTTTTATTGTACGTTATTTATAATAGTACTATGCATATTTTAAAAACAGATGACACCTTCTTTGCAACATACTAAAAAAATCTGTTGAATTATATTTATGTTGAGCTGCGATGTATATGTTATAGAAAGATAATCATGTGTCATGCAAAGGTTTTGAGAGATTAAGAAACTCTTATGTGTAACTACAATCCTGTTTGGATCTTCAGAGCTGCTTATGTAGTGTAAACATGATGACATACTGTAGAAATACCCAATGGGCTGGGAAGTGTCAGTAGCTTCCACCAGAAAAGTGGTTTTCTTCCTTTGACCAGAATTTGTAGCTCTGATCATTATATCAGTCATTATGTTTGGAAACACTGGGCTTTTTCCCTTCATTCTTAGCAGCTACACAGTAGAGAAAGTTGAATTTAAAGCAGAATCCAGTCAAAACAGCGGTGTTGGGAAAGTTTGTCTCCAGTCCCAAATGCCCATGTCTCGAATCAATGAGAAGATGAATGTAAAGGAAGGAACAGAACCTGAAGGATACAGGAGTGGAACTCCTAAATTTAAATTGTCCTAATCTTAATCTGAGTATCTGAGAACTGTTTGCAGCAAGTAGAGACTGAAGAGACTTGCAAGAGAGTTCTGAAGCTGCAAAAGTAGCTTTTTGGTTTATCCCATTAAATTCCAGGTTTTACTTGGCTGAAATCAAAACTTTTTAAAATTGCCATTCTTCTGTAACTTTACACATCTTATGCTATAAAACCCAAGAAATATCGACACACAAACCAGATTTGTGGCATCAGTTTCACCCAGCGTGGCAGCAACCCCCCACCTCCAGAAGCTGCAAAGCTTTCTGGAGCATGAGAAGAAGCTTGTCTGAGTTCCCCTTTGCCTGGGATGCTGTCACAGTGGTCATCACCCAGCCACTACGTGGAAAAGGGCTTCCTCACAGCTCTCTGGGAAGTGGGCAAAGTGCTAGCTGGGTTAGACTCTTTCCTCCTACTCATTTCTCTCAGAGCATGTTGCCTGCCCATCCTCCCCCATAACAGCACAGCACCCTGCTGCTGTGGCCACGCTCGGCGGCTTGGGCAGCGGCTGGTGGCTCCAGTTCAGTTTTGACTTCAGATGTGGGACACAGAAAGAGATGCTTACAGGGATATTGTTTGGATTGGAGAGTCAAACGTGTCTGTGCAACCTTGATTTGACTCCACCGGGTGTCATCCAGTGTTACCCATCAGTTGTCACTGTCATTCCACAAAACTTTTCCGTAGCTGAGTGGATGTGAGCCTGGAACTGCCTATATACTGTACTGTATACAAGGGGGGTGCACCCCACATGGTAGGCAGGCACAACACATACCTTCCTTCCCATATGAATTCCATGGATCACCTGGCGCTGCAGTCATTGTTGGGAGTTTGGGGAGTATCGGATGTGGGAATTTTAACACATTGTGTGATTTAGTTTTTGTTTGGTAAAGTACATGAGAAAAGAAGTAGTAGCTGAAATTCAGCATAGAAGTGATGACTTCATTTCACACCCACAGTGGCAGAACTCTGAAAGTGTGTAATGTTTGCCACTCCTTTAAACGGTTGTCAGGCTAATCAGACAGGTTGACTCTGTGGTTGAGATGAGAAATTGCCTTACAGTCCTGAAGCTTAGGGGAATAAGAGCATGCATTTTGGCTTGAGCAAAATTGATCTTACTTCAGGTTGATCTAATATGTTAGCAGAAGAAATATGCAAAATTGAAAATGCAGTGGAGTCTTCCACATCCCAGTTTCTGGGAGACTGAAAGGTGACATCGGGATAGCTATTAAATGTATGCTCCAACTGGAAAGAGGCAGAAAGGAATCTTAATAGAATAAAATTTGTATTCCTGACCTAGCTTGAACTTTTGTGGTTTGTAAAGCAATTAGATGAAAAGTTCTGTTTCCAAAATACATAAAGATTTGTTCGTGAAGATATGTCACTCTTTAATCATCACTGATATTTATTCCCAATTTAGGCAGCTGAAAAGTGAAACAAGTCCATTTTTTAGCTACTTGAAGATTTTTGTAGGAGTTATAAGGGGGAGGAGGTTTCTAAGGTAACCTACCAATAAATAAGCTTATTTCCAAAATAAGGAAAATTAAATTTCAAGAACATGCTGTAACTTCTGGTAGGACAAAGTTGAAAAACAGTGCTTTGAGACTTAGCTGCAGTGCATCTGCATTTGTTATCTGTATTGGCTTCTTGGAATGTTTTGTATAGGAATATATTCCCTCTTCTTTTTAACCTAAAAATGTTACCGGGGGATAGGTGAGGAAAAATACTTCTACAAGACCTTTTTATAATGTAGTAAAAATACAACATGTTTACATCTGTGATAGCTCAGGGTCTTTTTATATTTATGTACATCTTAACTTATTCTGAAAAAAAAAATCATAACCTGCTTATATCACTCTTTTGATTTTTAGATGATGTGTGAATATTTATGTATAGGAAAAATTATCTGCTAGTGAAAAAGAAAGCCAAGAATGTAGGGATGAGTCTTTTGGATCATCTCAGGAAGAGTGAAGAATTTCTGGATAATTTTGTATTAGTCAATATTTGAGAAGTTGTGTGTCACATCTTCACTTTGATCACATCAAAATTTTTGTACTTCATGGTCTAATGAAGGCTGTAAATTTTTAGGTATTGGTGTAAATTAATGTGTGTAGAGTAACAGGTACCTGTAAGTCATGAGACCTGAGGTGACATCATTTACTTTTCTAATACTCTAATTAAAATACCACTTAAAAATATAGCAATGGTTTTGTTTAGTATATGTATTAATAGGTGCAAATATTTGTATGCCTAAGGATGAGGTTGGATAAAAACAGCTCCATTTTATGTAGGTGTTTTTTAGCTTTCCATAGTACATTGTTCCTGGTTCTATTTAGCATACTAAATATTTTGAGTAGATGATGGTGATTTTGATCCAGTAGAGGTCAGCTGCTTGTGCTCGCAAACCAAGTGCATCAGATGCCTCTAGTGATTTTCCATGTCCCGATGGTTCTTAAAGAACCTGGCTCATGACTTGTAAGAACTTCTGAATAGCCACATTCCAGAAGTCTGACCCTTAAGAAAGTCTTTGTTTGTCAATCTCAGAACATAAGCAGCTCCAGTCACAATTTACTCTCCTTGGAACCGTCTTTGTCTTGTACTGATCTTAGGTAGTTTTTTATTAAGTCCCTCGTGCCCCAGAAACATTAACTGAAAAGTTTTAGACCATCTTCCTCTATCAACTGGAGCAAATTTACATTCTCTGTCCTTTGAAGTGCCTTGACTCCTCCCCACAGTGGGCATTGGCAAGTGCGGCTGCCACCCCAAGAGCAGGTGCAACAGGGTGGGCCTAGTCCAAAGCCCACACTTCCATTAGCTCACCAGTGCCTGCTTGCCAACAAGGTGGCTGTGATGTGACCATGGAGTAAGGAAGAGGTGACAAGCATTGGGGGCTATAGGAATGAATCATGGGCTTTGGAGTCAGGGAGCAGTTGCTGGAAGCCAATTGGGCAAAGGGGGTTTGGGTGCAGAAGCTGAAACTTGCATGGTGACTGCTATCTGGATGTTGTCCTGCAAGGAAGAGTAGGGTGAGATCCAGACATTTTTGGCATGTGTGAGCGGGATCCTCCTCTGTGCTTGGCTGAGTGCAATGGGGTCCTTCAGCAGCCAATAAGAAAAAAACATAGCATGGTCGGTTTGGAAGGGGACCTTAGAGATCATCTAGTGCTAAGCCCCCTGCCATGGGTCGGGACACCCTCCACTAAATAGAGCAGGCGAGAAAGGGGTTAAAAACAAGTGGGAAATGTTGGATCATGGTACTTGGTGTCTTGAAATGAAGCAGGATTTTTCTGGAAGGCTTTAGTCACCTGGGAAAGAAGGATCGGGTAGCTGTGTGGGAGGCAATTTGCAGGCAAGTGTACTCCTCTGCAGTAGATCGGTACATTTTAATGAGGTAAGTATATTTGCTCCGTTTTATAGGATTTGCTTTGGACTAGAAGTCTGGAAGTTGTTTTAAATAGACTGCTTTGAGATATAATGGTCAGGTGGAAATATTTGAAGCATATAATATGGAAACGCTGTATTTACAACATATTTGTAGAGTCTCAGAGGCTGAGCTGAAAAGATTGCCTCTTTTGCAGAAGAGATTTTTAAGAGTAAATAAAGCTTACATGGAGGATGTAGAAAGAGAAGTGAAGTTAGAAACTGCTGTGGCTATACAATTTTTTTATTTACTTCTTTATTTACATCTGCAGCCATCTCTCAATCCATCCCACCCCACAAGAAAGGATGCTTTCATGTTGACATCCTTCTCATCTTCCCATCCCCTTCCCATAGGCTGCATGAGGCTTAATGGGGCCATTTTTTAGGTGTGAGTTCCCCTCAGAGATGGCTCTCTGGGCAGGTGGGAATTCCTGCCTGCTGATGGGGGGATGGAGGGAGGGCACACCAGTGGGCGAGTATGGAGGGCTGAAGCTGTACACTGCTGTACATGTACCAATTAAAGAGGGGGGGGAGAGTTGGGTCCTTTTGTCTCAGGACTCCGATGCTTATTCAGAGCTGACTCTTTCCATGGAATATTTGTCATTTGGACTTTTTCAGTTCTTTCCTTTTCTTGTAGCTGTGCTCTGTTATATGTGCCCGCTTTCTCCTTCTACTTATTTAGTTTGATATCTTATCCTTTCTGGAGCTTGTTTTTGCTTTCCTTCTGCTGTTAGGAACAGAGAGTTTATAATAGCTGTAGCATAACTTCAAAAGGTGGATCTGCAGTGTTTTAAACAATCATTACATAAGTCGTTAAAATAACAAAGACAAAATAAACACATCCTCAGGACAGTGAATAAATAAATTTCAAGGGCAGTGTAAGCATCTGCCAATCTCTAGTGTTTCTTCCTCTCTTCTTCCAAGACTTTCTGCAAAAGTTTTTCACACCTCCCTTAACATCTCCTTTTCTTTAAAATTTTGAAAGCTCCTTAAAAATGGATTTTCCTCTCTCTCTCACTCTCTCCACATTGTGGACAATATAGTTAAAAGAAAAAAAATATTTCTAGGGTTATTCAGGAATGCCATAGCCATGTCCAAAGCTTAGTTAAAGAATTTTCAGTACTAGTTTGTTCTGAAAATCTTGTGTTTTGCCTCTCTCCACAAACATTGCCAGCAGGTCACCGGCACTTGCTGAGGAGTGGAGTGTCACCTTCTGGGGCATTTCACAGGGGTGGCCTTCAAGGTTGGGAAACCCATATGGAGTAGCAGTGAACTTAATCAGCTGCCAAGATCTTTCATTAGAATGAACTTGGTATTCTGAGAGAAGCTTTTAGTCCTGAAAAGGTGTGGAGAGAGACTGGCAAACAATTTCAGAAAGTTTCAGATTTCAGATATTTACACAACATTTTGACAGCGTTATGAAGTGAATAGTGGTGCTGTGGCCAGTTCACACAGAGCCAAATGGAACTGTGGAAAAGCCATTTTTTAGGTTTCACAAATTTACGGCTGACCAAAGGACTCTGATGATTTAGTAGCCGTGTTGCGGTGTTAAAGAGATTACAAACAACTTCTGAAATGACAGTTTTGTTTCAGGGAGGAAAGACTCAGTCATATAATAAAGGAAATATTTATTTGCCTAAACAGTCTTTGTTTGCTTTTAGAAAGCTTTAGCTTGGAAAACTCAAGTTATGGTTTGATTTACCAGTAATGAGGTACCATAAAAGTGACTCCCAGCTTTAAACCAAACTGGAACATGTGAGGCTGTACAGCAGGGGCTGGAGGAGCCACAGGCAGGGGCGGACCTACTGCTCTGCATCTGTGCATCTTATACAGCAGAGCTATGGCTTCACCATCACCAAGGACAGCTTTGATTCCTCTTTCAAATAATTCTGAAATAAGCTTGCCAGCACATATTTCTGGATTGGGATGCTTGGGGTAGTGGCTAGAAAAAAGCACGTTGTGCCAGGCGGCTGCTTGGAGGAAGCACTATTGAGTAAAGGCTCTGAAAGTCTTGCAATCAAATTACTATGTTGCATGCGAAAATACCAAGTAGCATAAAGTTGTGTTTTTCAGGAAAAATTACACAATCTTTTTAAAGTTACAGACAGGCTCTTTCTCTGGGAAGCAAATGTTTATTAGCTGAGCATATTTTTGCATCGCTTTTATGCCTTTTCCATGACAGAAGCATAAATTCAGTTAAAAATTAAGTTTGCATGCTTCTAGGTAACATTCATCCTTATAGTAAATTTTATGTATGGCCTGGTATGAATTTTAAAAACAGTCTTCATTACATACTATGTTCTGGAAACTGTCAGCAGCCATATGTTCAGTATATTGTACTGCAGTTTTGCTAATAAATGTGTTTTGCTTTTCTCCTTCAAAAGTGTTATCTATCACTCTGCAAAAGTATAAAGAATGAAGGTTGGTGGGAGGAAGCAATGCATGTGGATTGGGACTTGAAAAGATTGAGAAATGTTCTCATATTTGTTGCATTTCCAATTTTCAGGAATTCTTTGAACATGCAAAAAAGCTCTGGGATGATGAAGGCGTAAAGGCATGCTTTGAGAGGTCAAACGAGTATCAACTGATTGACTGTGCACAGTAGTAAGTATTTCTTTTTATGGGATTAATAGCCAAGAATGTAATCATTTATAAGAAGTTTAAAAATATTTTTTTATTAGCAAGATCTGGGAGTTTTGCAGTGCAGCAGTTAACATTTGAATTCTCTGTATAGACCGAGCATGTGTAGCAAAAGTAATTGATATCATAGTTTGCCATTAGTATACAACTGAATATTTAACAGCTAATAAAGGTGAGTATGAAAAAAATGAAAGCTATGTTCCACTTGAAATAGATTTACACAAAATGATTTCGATTGAAACTATGAAGTTTAAAAAATGTAGAGCAAATCTAAGGAAAATGCTTTGGTTTAAATTCTGAGACCAAGACAGCGCTGGAATTGCTCTGTGTTTTCACATTCCATTAAAGCTTCTGAGATTTTTCCCTAACCGCACGCATACCTGCATTGCTAATATATTTTCTGGGGGAAAAAGAATGATAAGCAGTATTGAATTAAAGATAGGAGTAGTACGTTTGGTATCCTCTTCTTCATACACATCGAGTGAAGCGGTATGCGTGTGCCTAACACGGTCATAATCCTTCAGCAGGTTCATTGGACCTATTCCGAAGAGAGATGTGTAGTAGATTGTGAAGGGGCAGCTCATAAATACGTAGTACATCGATGAAGGCAGATTAATCAGGAAATAGTCTGTTACCATGCCAGGGCTCCAAGCTCAGCTGTCCTTGGTAATAACCCAGCTCTGAATTAGACTTTGAGCAAAAATACGCATTTCATGTGAACTGCTATTGCGAAAATGTGTACTCCTGCAGTTGCTATGTGATTTAGGGTTTTCAGAGAACACACTCCAGTGTGTTATGATTTGTTTAATTGGCAGTATGGTCAGCAGCAATGCCACAAGTCTGTTGTAGCACTCAGTGTTTTGTTTTTCTATCCTCTCTGCTCTCGATGCCGAGGCTGAAGCAGAGGAAGCGAGCCATGTTGCTGAAAGACTTGTCACGCTTCTGCCACAGTGGGGAATTTCAGTGCTGCGGGTCATAGTTTCTTTTCCCTTTTTCCAGACTATTTTTGGGAAAGGGAAGGATCCAGAAATGATTCATCAGCACATGGATCAAGGGAAAATTACATATGTGTAGGAAGGTACTGATTTGACCTCAGTGGACTGAATTTACCAAACCTTGGACGTTTGTTCACACTCCAAAGTGGCTGGAAATGAAAGCAGTGGTTGTAGACAAAAGAATAGAAAGTTGACTTAAGTTGTGTTCAGTGGATTTCCCCTCACCCCTAACCACTGCCATGGTACAGATCTGAGCCATACTGGCTGCAAAGTCCAGACATAGTATCTATTAATGCAGTCAAGTATCAAACCGAAAAATGGAATAATGACATATATTTAATATAAATGAATGTAAAACTTACTTTACGGATCACTAAAGATTGATGTGTCTCACAGTCCTGCTTTGAAAAATGGTACTGAAAGGATCAAGCAAAAAAAGAAGACACTGGATTATAAGATTATTGGCACTGTGCATTCCCTTAAAAAAGTGACGCCTGTCTACAGGCTTTGACAAGGAAAAGAACATTAAGCCTCCTGTTATGTCCAAAACCAAAACACAATGGGGAAAAAACTGAAACTAGAATTAAGTCCGCTGTCCTGAAATGTAAAACTAAATCCTACTACCATTTTTTTCCTAGAATCCTAAAGGAATATTCTTGGGGTTTTTTCTATGTATCTTCCCTCTATATCTTCTAACTGCCTTGCTTTTTCTTGATTCTGAGATTTATCTAGTATAGTAGTAAATATAATCCTTGCACATTTCTTCACCTTCAAAACACCTTATGAAATAGCATTTAATGCTTAGATATCCCTTGAGTGTACCTATACTTTACATTACATCATCTACCTGAAAATGGAACAGCTGAGTGGCTTATCCCTGTTTACAAGCCTTCAGTCTTAGAGCAGAGACTTGAAACTCGGGAATAGCCGTGTCGTTGATCTGATCATACAGCCTGTTCCTCACAGGTACTGATGATTTAAAATGGCAAAGTGTAATCTTAACAGAAAGAAGGTACTGAAAATACACCTCTCCATCATTCCTTGAAAATTAAAATGGTACTGATAGAGCCAATGAAAAGGAGGTGGAAAAGTTGCTGTGGTGTTGTTGCATGCGTGGGTTTATATATTGTGCAACAATGGCAGCAGCCTTAGACAGAAGGACATTTCTGTAGTGTATTGGATGGACCTTGGTCAGAGAGCTGGGCTATGTCAGCCTTGTAAATGACAGAACATGTGAGGCAGGTTTGAAGCGAAATTCTGATACACACGTATGTTTCTGATGTGCACTTGGGAAATAGCAACTGTGAGGGTGCTGTCTTTCTGGTTCAGCCTTTCTCTCAGAACCTGTCCATCATCATCTTTAATTGGTAAAGTTAAAAAGGTAGGGAGTGTAATGCTGCTACACATGCTTACTGTGGGATGTTGAAACATCTGCAGCATTTTCATTACACTGGCTTTGGGAGAAAGCATCCCACACCATCAGCTAAATCTAAATCTTCTACTTGATAGTGAAGGAAGAACATTATGAGTAGGTCACCACTAATTTCTCTGCTTAGTAAAAAAACAAAGCAAAATTAAAAAAACCCCTCCATGTTAAAAATATCGTTGGGCTACAAGTTGGGTGGCTGACTTACAATGCTGAAAAGCATTATTAGCAAATTATAAAGTCAGCAGCCCAATGTACTGACTGCTAGTTACAAATACAGTGTGTTTTGGAATAGTTTAATTTGGCTACGGTACAGAGCTTCTGTATTTTTAAAACTTAACCTAATTTTCTTTATTACTGTGGGAGAAATATTTGGCTGGAAGCAGAGGTAGTAGAAAGACTCAAAGGCAAATGTTTTGTTTACATTAGGCCTGAAAGTTGCTTTTCCTTGATCTTTATTGACCTTTTAAATTACAAGGGTACTGTTCCTTCATGGAAATGAGGATGAGGGCTTTCTTGTGAGATCATTTTAATATTGATGCAAGGCTCTCCATGCGTCTGCACTTCTATGTGTCGTGTTGGTACATCATGTGATAATTGTAAGAAATACGAATCTGTGACCAAGCTGGAGGTTAGACCTTGTGGTCTGGCAGTGGTAAATGTATCGTAAGCAAAGGTCTGAATTGCTCTTTATCACTAACTGCAAAGACCATTTATGTAAATCTTGGAAGGGGAAGTATTGCAGGACCATCAACGGAATTTTTTTCCTTAATGACCTTCATATACTTATTTGAGATTAAGATCATCAAATTGGCAGGTTATTGTTTTCCCTGTCTTCTGATTTAACATTTCAAGTCAAATTTGAACTTTAAAAAAAAAGCCCTCCCCACAACTATACTTAATTTGAAAAGCTCATTTGATTTAGTTGTGTTCCCATTTGACTTATTTCAATTTCAGCACGTTAGTTTTGGTTATGATGATAAATCTTACACCTCAGTGTCGCTAATTTTAGCTTACTTTCAACTACTGTATGTCCATTTTCACATACTTTATGTTCAGCAAATCCTAGGTCTATAAGGGACTTTAAGATTGTGATTGTTGTCTTAGGATTGAACTGTCTAGTACATAAATAATAGACCAAAAGATGTTCATTAAAAATGTCTTGTAATTCTAGCACAGTTAGCTGAAAACTAACTAGTGTCCTATAAGATAAATGCAGCTCCGTTTTTTAGTATTTCAGTTTCTTCATACTAGTTATTGAATGCCCAAATTTTATTGTGTCCATGGAAGGGAACTGCAAAGCAAACTTCCATGCATGTAAAACAGATCAAAAGAAATAAAGGTCTAGTTATGATGGCATTAATTTTAAAAAGACCTAGAAAAACAGCTGCTGAGTTGATCATGTGTCTTTATGAACTTCATACATTCAAGTAATTAATTAATTTGTTTGGCAATAAAGTAGAATAAAACTTCTTGTTAAATAATAGCATAACCAAGAGGTGGAGTTACAGGTTGGAACCACCTGTTTGATTTTATATATATAAGTGGGTTGACTTCACCCAAGTGCTGGTGAAATGGTTTCTGTATCATAAGCCTCATCATTGCAAACTATACCATGTACTCATTGGTGGCTGCTCTAGCAATCCTGGAGTAGCCACTGAAGTTATTTTTTGCTTGATAATCTAACACATGGGCCCACAAACAGCAGCAAAGACCTTTGAAGAACAACAGTCATCACTGTGAAATATCAGGTACCCCCAATCTGATGAAGTCCTTCTGTTGTTTTGATAAAGTAAGAGTTATCTTAAGTTATGGTCAAGGGCACCATCCTGCCTGACCCTCGAGGCAGAATGGAGGGCACTCATCTGTGAGCACAGGCTGCAGCTCCAGCTGGGTGTCTGTGCCATCTGCCCCAGCAGTGTGTGATGCCTTCATCCAAAAGGAGCTGCTGAAGGGAGAGGCTGCAGTGCAGACTTCAGTTGGAAGGAAGTGCCCAGATCTGTATCCCAGGGCAGGGACAGACAGCAGACCTGCCTGAACAAGGTGTACCCAGGTGGGAGACCTCCTTGACACACTCTCTAGAGAAGTGTGCTGCTTACCAGGGGCTGAGTTCAGTGGTGTCACTGAGAGACTGCCAAGCCTTGTACAGACCACTGACTTACTCACTGCTGTTGTTCCACATCAGTTGGACTCGAGGATCTTAAAAGTCTTTTCCAACCTAGTGATTCTGTGGCACCAGTGATCAAGCCAGGAGCTGTCTGAGGACTATCAAGAAGGATTACAGAGCTCTGGGAGCAGCAGTAAGGGACTCTAGAGCACTGGCAGTTTTTCCATCCCCGGTTAAAGGAAGGGGTTTGAAAGGGACAGTCAAATCTGGCAAACCAATAAATGACAGGATTGGTGCCACAGCCAGGGGTTTCAGCCACTTAGACCATGGAACTGACTTTGAGAAACCTGGTCTACTGGGGGCTGATAGGGTTGATCTGTCAGATCCCAAAACTCCCAAAAAGCATCTCCAGTCATGGGCTTGCCAAGCTGTGAAGAGGGCTTTAAACTAGTTTCCAGGGGAGGGGAGCCTCAGTCCGTCCCACTAATACCAGGAGTGCTGGAATGAAGGATACAGGCTCCTTAGGAAGGACAGGCATAAGGGACAAGGAGAGAGTGTCACCCTTTATGTCAGCAACCAGCTGGAGTGCATGGACCTCCACTGAGGATGGATGAGGAGCCAGCTGAGATCTTATATGTAAGGATTAAAGGGAGAGCATGGACACTGTAGCAGTGGTCTGCTACATGCCACCCAAACAGGAAGACCAAGCAGATGAGGTGAGGAGCACCTTCACATTCACAAGCCTGGGTCCTTGTGGAGGACTTCAGCCACCCCAATATCTATTGGAGGGACAACACAGCAGGGTGTAAGCAATCCAAGAGGTTCCTAGAATGCACTGATGACACCTCCCTTCTCCAAGCAAAAGAGGATCCAATGAGGAGAGGGGCATTGCCAGACTTTGTTCTCACCAACAAGGAGGGGCTGGTGGATAATGTGAGGTTCAAGGGCAGCCTTGGCTATGGTGCCCATGGAATGGTGGAATGCAAGATTGTTAGAGCACTGAGGAGGGCACATGCCATGGAGTTCAGGAGAGACTTTGGCCTCTTCAGGGATCTAACTGCTTGGTAGAGTACCATGGGACAAAGCCCTGAAGGGCAGAGGGGCCCAAGACAGGTGTTTAATATTCAGGGATCACAACCTCCAAGCTCAGAAGCTATGCATCCCAACAAAGAGGAAGTCAGGCAAAAATACCAGGAAGCCTGCCAGGAATACAGAGAAACCGTCTTGAGGAGCTAGGGATCAGGTTAGGAAAGCTAAATCCCTGATACAATTAAATCTTGCCAGGGATATCAAGGGCAACAAGAAAAGCTTCTACAGGTATGTCAGTTATAAAAGGAAGACTAGAGAAAATGTGAGACACTCCAGGATGAAATGGGAGACTTGGTTAGCCAAGATATAGAGAAGGCTGAGGTACTCAACAGAATTTTTTACCTCAATATTCACCAGCAAGTAATCTAGCCACACTGCCCAAGTCACAGAAGGGACAAGGGCAGGGACTGGGAGAATTAAGAAGTCTCCACTGTAGAAGATTATGTTCAAGATCACCTAAGGAAGCTGAAGGTGCACAAGTACACAGGACCTGATTAGATGCATCTGCAGGTCCTGAAGGAACTGGCAGATCATGTGGCTAAGTCACTCTCCCTCATATTTGAATAGTTGTGGCAATCAGGTACAAAGTTCCCACTGACTGGAAAATGGGGAAAAATACCTACTGTTTTTTAAAAGGGAAAAAAGCAAGACCTGGGAACTACAGACTGGTCAGTCTCATGCCCAGGAAGATCATGGAGCAGATTCTCCTGGAAACTAAGCTCAGGCACATGTAAAATAAGGAGGTGATTGGTGACAACCAACATGGCTTCATTAAGGGCAAATCGTGCCTGGCAGATTTGATGGCCTTCTACAATGGGGCTACAGCATTGGCAGATATGAGAAGTGTGACAGACATCGTCGACCTGGACTTGTGCAAAGGACATGACACTGTCCCACACAATGTCCTTGTCTCCAAATTGGAGAGATATTAGTTTGATGGATGGACCACTCAGTAGATAAGGAATTGGCTGGATAGTCGCACTCAAACAGTTGTGGTTCAGTGTCCAGGTGGAGGTCAGTGACAGGTGGCATTCCTCAGAGGATGGTATTGGGACCGTTACTGTTCAATGTCTTTGTTGGTGACAAGGACAGTGGGATGGAGTGCACCCTTAGCAAGTTTGTCATCAGCACTAAGCTGTGAGAAGGGAAGGGATGCTATTGAGAAGGACCTTGGGGGTGTAGACCTGTGCAGACTGCATGAGGAGAAGAGCTTGGTGATGTTGGTGGACAAGAAGCTCAGCATTAGTTTGCAGCCCAGAAAGCCAACCGTGTCCTGGGTTGCATCAAAACCAGTGTGACCAGCAGGTGGAGGGAGGTGATTCTGCCCCCTCTACTCTCAAGAGACTCCACCTGGAGTACTGCCTCCAACTCTGGGGTCCCCTGTACAAAAAAGATATTGAGCTGTTGGGGTGTGTCTAGAAGAGGGCCATGGAGATGAACAGAGGGCTGGAGCATCTCTCTTATGAAGACAGATTGAGAGAGTTGGGCTTGTTCAGCTTGGAGAAGAGAAGGCTCTGGGGAGACATTATTGCAGCCTGCCAATGCGTAAAGGGAGCCTACAGGAAAGCTGGAGAGGGACTGTTTATCGGGGGTGTGGTGATAGGACAAGGAGTAATGGCTTTAAAAGAGGGTAAATTTAGATTAATTCTTAGGAAGAAATTCTTTCCTGTGAAACAGTGAGGCACTGGAACAGGTTGCCCCAAGAAGCTGTGGCTTGCCCCTCCCTGGCAATGTTCAAGGCCAGGCTGGATGGGGCTTGGGCAACCTGGTATGGTGGAGGGCGTCCCTGCCCATGGCAGGGGAGTTGGAACTAGAAGGTCTTTGAGGTCCCTTCCAACCCAAACCATTCTGTGATTTAAGGGAATTCTGTTCTCATCCAGTACTTAAACCCAGTTTGTCCATCAATCTCCTTCCCCTCATAAAATATGCTACTTCTGATGTACTTACGTGTGAAGGCCTAAATTGGTCTCTATACAAACATTTAGGCTAATAAAACTTGATTATGCAAGTTCTCAGGAAAGCAAACACAAGAGATGTGAGCTTGGCCAAAGAAAATTGATTTTATATTAGAGCTAATATACATGGAAAGACACACCTTGAGTTCTTTTTCTTTGCAGTTATTCTGTCTTGGAGAAAGATTTGAAGTTTGTGTTGTCCACAGATTCAACTTCTGATGTGAGAAAGCAGATATTTTTTTTTTTTCCTCAACAGCAACACTTCTTAAAACCAAGCATATTTCTGTCTTCTCTTGTGCTCTCCTAGACATAAGGTTTAGTTTCTAGCATGGACATAGTCGTCCCTAAATTTCCTCTTGAGACTTGAGGTTAGGAAACCTACCCTGACGTTATCTGCTGCTTCTTTCTAGTGTGGCACTTAGTCTGGTATGTTGGTATGTAGGCAGCCTGCGCGCCTGACTGTAAACAAATAGGAGCATTAGTGCAACCCATATACTTTGGTTTAGTGTAGCTTCAGGATTTGTTACTTAATACTGCTGCTTCTAGGGATTTTCCTGGAAGATTCGCTGTATCATACTCCAAATTGGATTCTGCTAAAGCTCTCACAGGCAGGCTGCATCCATGCAGCGGCAGCTAAGTCCTCCCTGTGGTGCCCTCCCCACACCAGTTGTCAGTGACCTCAAACCATCTGCAACAGTGGCTTCTTCTCAGTATTAACCCTTTCGTTGCCAAGGTGTTTATTCCTTCCTAATTCTGTCTGCTTTGAAAGCACCATAGTAATAACTCTTAGCATCTTGATGGTTTCAAGCAGTTTTGTTTCTTTTTTTTTTTTTTTTTTTGATTCTGGCATTATATGAGGCTTCAGCTTTCCCAGCTTTGGCACTGGAATAGTAGAATTGCTTTTTTTTTTTGCCTCTTTACCATTAGAGAGTAGGAAGGAGATGCTTTCGGTCATCTCAGGATTTTTATGTGGTTTATAATTTCCACCACACATAGGATTATATTTAGCCCTGCTTTGTGTACTTGGTCATGGCCTCTCCATTGGCATAAACTGGTCAGCTCTGTCAAATTCAAGAACATTAGAATTAGAAAAATAATCTCTTGGGCACCCTTGAGATAGGGGTAGTAGAGATAGAGAAGGTCACTGAAAGTCACCCAAAAAGCCAAGACTCTCCAAAGCTGGATACCTGGAGTTCCTTATCACTGAAGGAAAAGAGAAAAGTTTCTTCATCATGGATGTTCTCCAGGAAGATGACCGGGAAGAGGCTAAAGGAATCTGACCTGGTGTGCTTGCACATGGTATGACAAAGCTGCAACAGGAAATACAAACCCAGTTACTGTTCCATAAGAGACTTTTGCCTGTGAAATAGTTACCCCAGCTGTCTATATTTAAACTGACAAGTAACAAAGATCAATCATCAGATTATCAGCACCACTGAGGGAAAGGATGTTACAGAACACTAAGTCTTTCACTTTGTGTCTGGAGGAGCTGTATAGTATCTGTTTGTTGTGACATCATTTGAGACAAAACCCAAAATTATTTCCTTTAAGTCTTCTGGCTTTGTCAAACCACCAGGGAATGCTGCAGTGTACGACACACAGCCAGCCCTGTGTTTGGAAAGATTTGGGTGTCCTGTTGCTCCAAAACACACTGCCTGCATGCACACAGTCCCAGTGCCAGACTTGGTTCTTGTTAGGACCATCTGCTCGCATAGAGAAAACCCAAATGGAGAAGGAAGACAGTCACGTGGAGAGAAGGAAGGCAATCAAGTGGCTTTGTGCAGACCTGCATCTTGGAGTATGACATGTCCAGTGTCAGTTTTGCAAAGTCCTGTTTGTGCTTCCTCTGTTTGCTGCCTACTTAGAAGACATTGGTATTTCTTTGTGCGTGCTGGGGAAAGTAAGGCAGCTCAGTGAAGGGGAAGCAGGCCCATGTAATGCAGCTGCTGAAACTGTGTCTTTGTTGTGAAAGGAAGGAAATAGAGGGAGAGTGAGGAGGAGCAGCTCAAGGAGTAGGGAAGAGGAGACAAATTGTCTTGCATACTGATCAAAGAATCGCGGCCTAAACCTTTCTGAAGTCTTTTACACACGGCAGTCACGTTTATTTTTAAATGTAACGTGGTATGACTGTGGCTTCTGATTTGTGTTTGAAATGTGTTTTATATTGACAGACTATTCACACCTAGTGAAACAGCTCAGAACCCCCTTTCAGCTTTGCTTTTTGTCTCTAATAAACTTTCTTTCATCATAACGGATGGTGAAATGTGGATATATAGATTGAGGTAAACGTACAGATTATAAACCAGAGAATAATATTTTTTGAAGCAGTGACTCTCTTTAAACTTGGTAACTGCTTATGAAATATAGGAAAAATACTTTCTACTTAGAAGAATGAGGAAAAGTATTAATTACAAATGTTTCATTCCTCATGTAACTACATTTTTATGGTGATATGCAAAAACTATCATAATACTATTTTCTTCCATCTAAAATTGTGTTCTGGTTCATACATATAAACAACTCACTGTAATGATGAAGTTACTTCAGTTTTCTTTTTAACGTCTCATGCAGTATCACTTTTAAACCTTAAAAGTTTATTATGGAAGTTAGAAGGTAATTTTGTTTCATTAATTCATGAACAGGTTTTCTTCACTTACCTGAGCTAAACTATAAATCTTAACCAACCAGTAAGCTGTCATCCAATCATCTCACATCCCACTCCAAAAAGGAGGGACAGGTGACACAGATTGCCCAGTTCCCTTTGTCAGAATTGAAGTGAGACAACACTTAAGGTCTGCACACAGATGGTAACTTTAATGAGAAATCTCCACAGAAGAAATATCCTAATGCCAACCCCTTGATAAGTATATTTAGCCTAGCAGTAGCACTTTTGGTATGAATCAAGGTAAGCCTTGCATTATTTCATAGTCTTTGTTACTTAGCAGCTTGGAGGGAAAAAAGAGAGAAGAGAAAGAGAGAGAGATAGTCCTGGACCCAGCTTTGGTCCTGCCAATGAGGGTGTTCGGTGTGAAGAAGTGCCCCTATCCAGGTCCATACCTTGTTTGTTTATGCTGATCTTTCCTTTCTTCATTTGCATAAGCCCCATCTCTTCTCCACTTCTTCTGTAAATTAGCACACATGCTCGAAAAAGGGAAGTTTTGAGTCGGTGGGTTTCTTGGGTTCATTGTCTATGAACCTTTCACCCGGCTAACGTGGGTTTTGCTGAGTTAGCGCTTAGGCAATCCCTTTTCTTGTGGCTTGCAGATGCTTGAGACATACTTCGTTCACTTTGGGGACCTTCATCACAGCTAAGTTCCTCTTAGTTTCTGCATATTCCAAAACAAAAGGGAGAAAGGGAAATGTGGGATCCAAACTAACTTAAAGGTCTAGTCAGTCTCCTACATATTATGGGGGAGCAGGGGGAAGCAGCATTATAATTACAGAGTAATTACTTTAGTGTTACTGATGAATCTTCTAAACAGAGTTGTTTGCCAGATAGGACAAAAGTCATTCTGCAGTGTGTAATGCTTACATTTTTCACTGTTTACTAACTAGTACACCACACTCTTGAGAGTTGGTTTCTTAAAATATGCATTGGGAATTCTCTGAAATAATCTTTTCATCTGTTGCTGTGATTTTTTTTCTTGTTGTTGTTCCCCTTTTTGCCCTCTCTTATGAAAAAAAAATTAGATAACCAATTCTATCATAATTTTGGTAATCAAAATGTGACCACGATATTACAGTTAGAAGTATAAAATATGAAAGGAAAAACAGATGTAGAAACCCCCCAAAATGCCTTTGTGTTTCCAGGCTGGAGAAAGCAGTGGTATGAAAATGTGGTTCTTAAATAAGCCAGTATGGCATACGGGCATGTACCCACCTGTTTGAGCCACTTCAGCTCACAAATGCTTTCCATACCTAGCAAAGACAATAATGTTTCTCAATTAAAAAAAATAAGAAACAAAGTAGTTTATAAACCCAGCATCCTCTCTGCCTTTTAAAATTTAATATGAAAAATACTCTTTCATATCAACTAGTTAGCATTGGAGAAGCCTTTAAGTGGCCCTAGATGGGCTGCTTAAACTTAAAGTTAAACCAGTCATTTTCCCCCACAGTTCCGTGTGCGTGATGGTCTGTTTTCTGCAGTTTGAGAACAAGTGAAAAGGCTGAAAATGTAAAGCAGAAAAACATCAAATATTCCTTAACCTCAATTTAAGGTTGTAATAAAGTCTAAAGACCAATCAGAGTTCAGACAAATGCAGTAGAGTATGCTTTTAAGATGTTTTATGCAGCATTTCCAGTTTCCTTCGAAAATACAGTGATATTTTTCTGTTTTCCACAGATGCCTGATCACTGGCTTTCTTAATTTTTTTCCTGACTGTGTGCACACACACGGTATAATAGTAGGTGCAGAATATGTTGGTCTAACACAGTAGCTCAGCTCCATTTGGAAATAAGATCCATTAAGCGAATTAGAGGATTCCAAATAGGTCTGTCAGCTGAGCTTGTCTGCACGCACTTTCCCGTGTCAGTATCCTGTATTTAATTTGGAGATAGGTTTTTCCACGTCCCATCTGCAGGGTTAAAATGCAGACTTACAGAGACTTATATGCATTTGCAATACACACTTTGAGCACTTTTAGATCCTGGAGCAAAAGCCTACTAAAGAATTAAGACATACTCAGCATCACCCTCAGTATATATGCTCTTAAAAGGGTTAGTAGACTTTAAAACAAAGAGCATTCTGTTGTATTTATTATGGAAGAGGAAAGGCTGTATTTATTTTATGTATCAGCAGTGAGAACAGAATTTAATAGGTACTGGTACAGGGCTGAGTCAGTGAACTGGTCAGTGTGACTGGTGAAAATGGCCAGAATCTGGAATATTGAGCAGCGGGAAAGGAAGGCTGCTCCATAGGGCTGGCCAACATTAAAGGGCCATTTTCTTTGAATTCTGTGTATTACCAATAATATGAGGTCTTTTTAGAATATCTGAATGTAAAATAATAACAAAGTTAAAAAGCAGACCTTGAAAGTTGCCGTGAAGTTGATGTCTGTGTAGTGTACAGGTAAGTGCCAATAAAGAGAAACTTAAACACTGTGTATTCCCTACTATCAGTCCAGAGAAAGAGTAAAACTAAGCATCGCTTACAGTAATTGTGCTGACACAGCTTAACTCAAGAAGCCATTACTGTGAAACACTGACCAGCGTCAGCATCTCAAAACTTCTGTTGAAATGAAATAAAACTGCAGATGTTGGTTATCTAGGATCTGCATGCAGGATTTATGTGTAGATCTCAGAAGGAAGTTGTAGGTCACTCTGTCAGATTTGTTATTATTTATGTGCAGTTCTTGCTTTAGGACTCTTCCAGTGTATGCGTGGGAGAAAGAGTAAACTATGACCAAAGCCAGCTTCATGATACTGCAAGGAACATTGAAAGTCACTTGCATTTAGTCCTGTTTCTCCAGCCTATGTTAATTGATATAGAATTTAATTCAGTCTGTTCATTTACAATTCATTCTTGAGTGTGTGCATGTTCTTAGTGGAAGAGATTAGTTGGTTAAAGAATGCTTTAGACTATTAATAAGCTTTTCATTGTGTAACACAAATGTATTTTAAATATTTTTTGCATGTGATTTTTTTAAACTATTCTTTAGAGAAAAGTTTTGTTCCATATTCTGCTGCCTTAAACCTAACCTACTGTGAAACACTTGTTTACCTAATAAATTGAATATAATACAACTGCGTAATAACTGTAATAACTGTAAGTTGTATGCTCAAAAAAGAAATCAGAGCACTAAAAATTTAATGTTCAAGCTATGTGGGATACTGTTGAGTTATTTGCACTTGGGGTTTGACTTTTCTTAAACGCCACATGCATTTTTTTCACTTAGAGATGGTCAGCTTTTCTTTTCTCAAGTAGACATTTTCACACCACAAGATAATGAAAGGCCAAGAATCATATTTCTTCCTCAGGGAGCTACTCACTGTTCAGACACTGGGTACATGGGCTCCTCTCCCCTGATAAATGTACACAGCCTTGTTTATGCTAGGATCTACAAGAAGCCAGGGTTTGGGTGGCAGTGTTTTTCTAAATTAATGCTGCACCAACAGATTTGAAAAAAGAAAGATGGTGGAATGTAGAAGTTAAGAAATAGGAAAATAAAATACAGTTTATACTGTGTTGGAAAAATGTAAAGGCTAAGCCTCTATGCTTGAAAAAGAAATTTTACACCTCAGACTAAACCAAAACAGAGTCGTGGTATTTGTCAGTTTGGTTGTATATCCCAGTTTTAAGGTAAGTCAAACTGGAAGACTAAGCAGTTCAAGGGTGTCTCTTTACTTCTTATAATTAAGTTAAAGCTAATTTTGTTCATTTTAATACAAAACAACAATGATGCTGCCAGAATTTTTAAAGTTTATTTGACTTTAGAGAAACGGTCTCAGTTGTGTCTATTGTGAAAGTATTCTTTCTGATTTAATTAGAAATGTTTGTTACAGTGGTGGGATTTTACACAAAGTTTAATTTGAGTCTAAATTAAGCAGTGGAAAAGAAAATATGTATAAAACTTATCAGTAGACTTCCTATTTAATGGACACACCAAATAATTGTCTTCCAGTATAAAATTTATGAAAGTTCTTTTATTCTAGAGCTGGTTCAAAGGTTAGTTTTTTCCTCATTTTACTACTCCCCTGACAATTCCTCTATTTGTAATCAAAAGAAGAGATTATCTTAAGCAGTTGCATAAAAAGGTGAATCTTGAAATCAGTTGTATGAGTAGTCTGAGAATATTTTTCAGGTTTAGTTTCCTTTCATCAGCATTGTGAGAGAGGCTGGGGGTATATATATTTTTTTTCCACATACTTCATCAGAGTAAAGGAATTGGTCTGAATATCCAAATAACATTTAAGTACATTTTCCTGACCAAAGCTTGCTGATGCATTTCTTGACTCCCTACTTTAGCCCCCTTGCCATTTTTGTTTCTGTAAAAGAAGGCTTCTGCACCTTTCTTCTGGTTTAGAAGAGTGGTTTTGGGGTTGGGAAGATCTGCATTCTGGACATTAGCATCCTTAAAGCACAACGGTACAAATTTTGGATAATTTGGGCTTAAGAAGTTTCTTTCCAACTACATCAGGAAGAAGTTTAATGGTCAGCATGGGTGTCATTTCTTGGCCTCCACTTACTTACTGGCACAAATATGTCAAACCTGTAGTTGCCAACACTGCCATAGCAATTACTACAATACAGTTTGTTAAAGAGCAGTAGAGTGTTAAAGGGCACTATTACCACTAGAGTTTGTTCTATTTACAGAATGTAGAAGTAAGCACTGGTGGTAAAGGAGCTTCTTTATCCAGAATTACTTTGATCTTCACTGAGTTTGTTGGCCTATTACCTTATATTGTCAAGGTCTACCAATTTTTTCTCAGCAAGTTTGCCAAAGGTTAGATTTTCTTCATGAACATGTTGGAGTCTGCTTTGAAAAGCTTTTCTCTAAAGAGACAGGTGCCACTGAACAAACATTTTGCTGCATTCTGAAGAACTGGCAAGTATAGTTCATTACATCAGCATTGTTACTATTCTTTTTAAAAAAGTGAGAGGTCAAATGTAGTCATTGGGTTTCCCCCAGTTTCATTTTCTATTAAGAACTACATGGAATTCTTTCTGCTTTGTTGCTTTGTAGTTGGGGTTTTTTTTATTTAACTTGTATTATGTGCACTGGTTACTCAACTCTTCTTAGCTTGTAGGCAGCTGATGTTTGTAGGGTCTCACATAAGGTGAGAGGTTCTGCAGAGGAGGTTGTGGTGCAGAGGGAGTGCAGAATGCGTGTTATTTCCTGTCTGTGCCAACCAACCCAGACAAAAGCTTAGGGTTTTGGCCTGATAGTACTTCAAAAAGTAATAATTTACAAATTACATGATGTAAAACTGTCAAGGGTGAGACCTCTATTAAAGCTTATTCATAGAAACTGGTTAACTTATCTATGAATACACGATTCTGTACCTCTGGGAGGGAGCTCATCATAATATACAATGCTTTGAAGGAATGATTTTGTGATGATTAAAACTGATTTTAGGAATGCTTTTACGTAAGTTGTAAACAAGTTATATCTATTTAGAGGATGAAAAGAAGAAAAAAGAAGATTGTAGGTGGGCGAAGATCATAAATACAAGGTTTACAAATAAGGCAAAAAATAATAAAGCAGTAAGTATTTTTAGGCAGGAATGCAGTCTTAAAGCACTGGATCATCACATAACCTTGCTAGTAGTCTCTTCTGTTTGTTTAATGAAGGCATAATGTTAAATGTATGAGATTGTGCCATGTTGAGTCATTAATCTAAAGACCACAAAAGCTGAAATGTAGCAAAAAATGCCTTTAACAACAACAAAACAAACCCAGCAAAAATATAATCTTCTATAGACATTCTGTGATTTTATTTAGGAAGGAAGGAATTGAAGGACATTTCCAAAATATTTAATTTTCTGAACCCTTCAGCCTGTGTGATAAGCCTAAAAGAAGGGTCTTTCTCCACAAGCAAGACTGGTTTCTTCATCTCATCTAAACCTTATTCCAGAAGATGAGTATCTTCTGCACAAGTAATCTAGGAACACAATGCACTTTTTTTCTGGAGAAAGAATTAAAAAAACAGCTTTTCAGGTGAAAAGTGCCGGATTCATTCTGCCTCTGGTACATTGATTGCAGTTATCTTTTCCCGTGGATCTCAGAGAACTGGGGAGGGTTTCTCTTATAACAGGTGTGTTACTGTCCTCTTTGTCTGAAACCAATGGATAAGCCCACCCCAAAAAGATGGGCAAGAACAGTGCTCTGTAGGCAGAGCACTAAGTATTTCCCTGTGCCTCATCAAGTCCCTGAGAACTTGAAAGATACTGTGACTGGCTTCCTTTCTCCAACTGTTGGCAGATTAGGAATTGCCGATCTTAAATCAGTTTTATCTCTTCAAATGGCGACAGAGGCATTATCTTGCTATCACACTGTTTTGGAGAGATTTCTACGTAAAAGCTACTTATTTTCTGGAGCTTTTTCCCCTTACACATGTACAATGGTTACTGCAACACTTCTGAGCAGAGACCAGCATGTTTGGATTTTATTTGCGTCGTCCTTTTTCCTGTTCCAGTGCACAGACTTAAGGCTGACTTGTGGTCTTGATCTAAACTCGTTGGCTGACGTATTTCCCTTTCTTCTCTCCACTCTACTATGAACATCTGCAAATCCATTTCTTTACCTTGTTTTGTTTGTTCATTTTTTATTCCTGACATATTGATCATTTGCTATGACACAGGCTTCTGGGTTCTTGAGATAGGTAGGTAATGTGTCAACTTGGTCAGTCATGGAGAGGTTCACCTATACATGTAAAGCTGGCTTATTCTATCTAGTATTCCTAAGCCTCCTTTGTCTTTTTTTTTTTAAATAACTTTATATTTTCTATTTTAATGCATAGGCAGAGTGCAGGGATGTTCTTTCAGAGATTATAATTTCTCTGTAAAGACTAGGGAGCACTGTAGCATTTTTCAGTGAACTACAGGCTTTGCATTTATACATTGAAGAAGTTCATATATGTGATTTTTTTACTGCACACTGTTAAGGAGCAGGCCATTGTCAAACGCATCTGACCTAACTTTGAAATTACCTTAATATTTGGGTTGTATAAGGCAGTTCTATTTTTTCTATTGTTCATAACACAGTTGATGATAACCTTGCCAAAAGTAAAGTAACTTGTAGAACCTGGTTTCAGTTCTAGGCTACCTAGAACCTACCTAGAATCATGATCCTTTTAAATGTTTATCTAAGTGTGAAATGCTCTTTGTTTGTAAGAAACTACCTTTTCAACTGAAAGGAGCATTTCTTCTCCAGTGGTATGGCCTCAACTGAGTTCTTAAATCCTAAAGTGCCCAGTTGGGTGAAGCACTTGAGCCCATTTCTGAGGAATGTGAGTACTCCTCATTTATTACTTTCATGCTAGAAGAAGAAATAATCAAATCCTAATTGTTTCTCAAAGTGAAAGTATGAGGGCATTGAAATTAATCTTCTGTTAGTTAAGCATGGGAGGTCGATAAGGAGTGCGAAGGAAAGAAGATACCCAGAATTGCATTAACCTTCAACACGCTTAGTAACAGCAACAAAAATGCTTCCCATCAACAGTGGAAGATTTTGAGTGACAGGGAATGTGACAGCAGACTGCAGGTGGCACAACAGTGGCACCTGGCCATGCAAAAGAGGTGCTTCCCTTTGTTCACATCTCTTTCATTGTCTTTTTGTGTGTAAACACAAGACCTTTCTTTCTCAAAGCATCTCTCCTTTAGGCTCAATGTAATACAGTTGCAGGTGTCCATTCTGTGACTCACACATTTGTATACCTTGTCTGGGGCTCTGAGCTAGAGGTGACTTAACCAGTTTCAAATTACTGCATTGAAAATTCCATGTTTTTTCCATATATACATTTGTGTGAGCAACAAGTGTTTCAGAGGCATCAGATAATGCCAGAGACGTTCTGCAGACTTTGAAACAAAGTATGATGGTCTGGTATTGTGCCTATTCCTAGAATATTGCAAGCAGCAGTGTCTCTCCATTTTTAAAAACAAAACCCCTTCCAGGTCACTGCATGACTCTCTGTTCTTGTGCAAGATTGAATTAGAGGTAAATTGGCTTTGATTTCTTAGAATGACTGTGCTCATGTTGCATTGTATTCTGTTCACAAAGCTCAAGGCTGGTTTTTGTTCTGGTGGTGTAAGTTGTCTGATTATGGCAAGATAAAACCGTATGGAAGCTGTTTTTTCACTAATCTTATTTGATTGTCAGTTTTACAGCAAGCTTGTTAGTGAGCCCGTTCAGTGGAATTATACAGGGTTGGAGTTCTTTGGCTATTTGTAATACTCTGTTCTATTTGAAGAATGGGACTAAATTAAAAGCATTCCTCCTCTTTTAGGTTTTTGGTTTTTTTTTTCCTTACCCCTGCTCTCCCTTTTGGAAATCCTGACACATTGCCTTGTATTTTCCTTGTTGGTAGTTTGAGATACAGGTAGGTGCCTTTCTGAGGACCAGTCTGAAACTGTGCAGTGCAGCGCACAGTGAGGCGAATGGCTTCTTGTCAGCACCGGTTAAAGAAGCTGTGACAAATCCACAGTGGAGATGAAGGAGGGGGAATCGGTTTACAACTAGGAAAGCTACAATGGCAGTTGTGTTGGGAAATCAGTGTTCTCTTGGTGTGTTTTTTTATTGCCCGAATGTCAGTGTTTCTCAATAGCTTGCTCATATGAATAGGAGTCAAGGGAATTCTCAATGTCCAAATCTCAGAACATGTGCTATTGTTTGAATGCTCTTCAATTTGTGAGCAGCTCACAGCAGGCTGTAATCATGTATCATGCTGGGGTTTGGTATCTGTTATGCATTATTTCAGTTTCTTATGACTTTTGTCTTCCTTATTTACATGGGGGAAGCGAAAGGGCAAACTAGATCGGGAAAAAGAACTTTGAGATGTAGCTTGAAAATGCATTACCTATCTGTGGAGAAGGAAAAAAAAAAGGATAGTGCCTTCCTTAAAGACCTTGTAAAAGCTGTTACTGTGTTCCATACCAAAGGTTATTGTGGAGGAGTCACAGGATTTTTCAATGCAATACAGTCCTGGGTATTGGCTTGTCTTTCTGATTGCTGTGAAATAATTGTTAGTGCCGCTCTTTGCCAAAGACATCATTATTCTGTCTAGAAAGTATCAGTACAGCTTCATTACTTCCTGGAAAGTGTTCAGTGAGGTACAGATACAGGTCTGGTCCTCCTCAATTCTCTTTGTACAGCACATCAAATGAACTCCACTCCATTTTACTACAGCTTTAGAGGAGACCAAATTAAAAGTTTTGTAAGGACTGGGATATGAATCCTAATAATGAGATTTAGCAAAAGTAAAGTGAATGCAGTCAAAAAATCTTCTTGTTCCACTTTATAAATTGTTTTTTAATTTTTTTTTTAATATTGCATATGTTTTCAAGTTTTTAGAAAAATATTTACATTAGAATGAAGGACTCAAGTTAAGCAGCATCACTAGCTTACCTCATCTGTGATGCACACGTTGTTCCAAGATCCCCTATACGGGGGGAGGGGGGAAATTAGATAATGGTAGAGGCGCGTTTTTCCCTAACCAGCTCAGCTCCTCATCCACACTGGGAAAATACACCACGTAGGAAAACAGTTGATCAACAGTTTTGCCTTTAATGTGCGTAAGGACCCGTGTGTAAACTGTGACCAATCCAAACGTCATTAAGTACCGCTTTCCCTATCTGTACTAACAGTAAAACTGTGCTCAGTAGTCAATGTGCTTTTACTGTGTGCCAAGTGTAGACGAAATCCCAGTTGTTCATTGTGAAATACATGCACCAAAGAGCTTTTAAATGTGGTAAGTCTATGACTAATGTTAATGCTTATAGGACTGTTGGGGGCAATGTAGATATTTATGTAGATATTTTCCAGTAATGACTTAGAGGGTTGTTTGCTTTAGACTATGCAAAACAAACATAATGCAGCAAGCCAAAGTTAGGAGGTTTTGTTCCTCTTAATAGAGAGCATCTTCCATGGAGGATGATTGAAAAGAGCCAAGCTAGAACCACCCAGGTATGTTTAACTTACCAAAGAACATAGTTTTCAAAAGGTTACCCAGCAGCTAGTTTTCAGGCTGCATTTCAGAAGCATCAGTGAAGGCAGCAGACCAGTATAACCACCGTCTGCCTTAGAAGAGTCCACGCAAAGGCTGTTTGCCGTGGATTTCCAGTGATCCAGCGGCCTAGGGAGAAAGTGACCACTCAGGGCTCTAAATTGTTAAATACAGTAATCTGTCCCTAAACTGGATGACACTATATAATCCCTGGTTGCTGCACTTAGAATAGATACAGGGAGGCATCTTTTTTTAATAACTATGGTGCAGGTAGGCAATGTTTTCATGGAGTGTCCTTCTGTAGGACTGACTGCTAAGATTATATATGCTATTTGGTTTCCTGCTGATTAAATTATATTACAATTTTATCTGCCATCTGTCCATTTTAGGCATGCTAAGCAACAGAACTGGATGGACTGTGCCTTACAGAAAGGTTTGGCTTTTTCTCTGCTGTTTTATTGGAAGAGGAGAGTCACACGTTTAAACAATATGGCAGCATTGATGCAAGGGCTCTTCCTAAGAGGGTTTTCCAGAAAGGCTCATTTTAGTGCAGACGAGGCCTTCAAGAAACATACTAAGTAATCTCCTCCTCCCACAAGCTGTGGTGGGGACTTCTTGTATTCTTAGCAGCAGAGCAGCCCCCTTGCAATCTGTCTTCACGCAGCCAGCGGAGCGAGCCACTCGCTCTGCGTATGGCTGCTTGCCCCATCTACTGCAGAGGGTGCAACAAAATCTCCTTCCAGTTAGAGGAGAAGAGAGGACTTTCAGAAAGAAAAAGGACTTTTCATAAGAATGGAAAAGCCTATCATTAAAGCACAAATTATTTTCTTTGGTTTGTAATTCAGAAATATCCTTTCTTTAAGCAGGCTCAGGTTTGTTTTGGTTTTTAATTGGGTCTGTTGCTTGAGCTGACCTTTTAAAAATCCTTTCTGAGTGGCTTTGATTTTCATAGGGGAATCCATTATGGTGTAAGAACACAAGCAGCATAGGGGTTCATTGCAGTATAATACTCATCGTGTTAAAATAAGTATTTTCTTCCCATTGATTTGGTTGCTAGATGAACACTTCTAGAGAAATATTTTATTTGTGATTTGACAGAACTGGGAAGAAAAGCAATAAATGATGATAACAGCTCTTAACATAAACTTGTTTTGCACTGGTGGGGCTTATACTGTTTTCTCTGTCATGCAGTGAGGCATCCCAGTGTAAGTCATGTCTGTATTTAAGGTTCATGTTTGAGCCATTGCCAGAGTTGTCACCAGATTTTTTGACCATCCTTGCTATTTTTACTGTGGATTTTTCAGCTGATATTAGGAGGTACTGCCTATGTACTGGCTGATCCATGCATGTGTGGTGGCTGGTCCTCCTAAACAGACATATCTGGAAATACTAGAATAAATTCTGAGAGCTAAAAGATACAGCACAAACAGTAATATGTTCTACTTACACAGTAGCTCTTTATGGGAAATAGTAATTGCACGTTGCACAGAGAGGCACCAAACAGCATCAGTGTAGTTCACAAGTATGATGTATCTTATTTGTAATCTTGCAGCATGGTACACCACGCTGTGCATTCTGCATTGACTTGCTTTTATTTTACTGCTTATGATTTGTGAACTTGGGAAGGAAGTTGAGATGTCCCTGCACATCACACAGAAAGAAGAGTCCACCGGCCTGCCTGGTGTATCTGCTCCTGTGGCCAGTCTCTTGACATTTCAAGATGATAGTTGTAGCTGCCAGCAGACCGTTCAGTTCTGAGGAGTGGTCCCTGGTCCCCTGGCAGAAATGGGCCTTGCCACTCAATCCCAAAGTTACAGTAAAAAATAATATTTTCTGGGTTGAGGAAACTTCACATCACTTCAGAAACTCCCTTCCTACCCATCCTGGTGCAGGTGATTAGGTGATGCTTAATAAGCCTTTAAAGTTGCTTGCGTGGATAGATTTAGTCTGTTTCTCCCCATACTTGAGCCTGAGTCCAATGAAGAGCAGTGAAACTGGTGAAGGCTCTGGAGCACAAGTCTTGTGAAGAGTATCAGAGGGAACTGGGGTTGTTTAGTCTGAAGAAGGAGTCTGAAGGAGGCTGAGAGGAAACCTTACCATTTTCTACAGTTAGCTGAAAGTGAAAATGGCCTCAGAATGTTCCCGGGCAGGTTTAGACTGGATGTTATGTAAAGTTTCTTCACCAAAAGGGCTGTCAAACATTGGAACAGGCTGCCCAGGGAAGTGGTTGAGTCACCATCTCTGGAGGTATTTAGAAGCCTTGTAGATGTTTTGCCCAGGCACATGGGTTAGTGGTGGACTTGACAGTGCTAGGTTAACAGTTGGACTTGATAATCTTTTTGAACCAAAATGATTCTGTGATTCTGCAAGATAAACTGAGGTGTGGAACTGTGTTCAGTAAAGCCTTTCTCTGGCCCCAAAAGAGGGAGATGCTTGAATATATTTATGTATCACTTTGCTTTATCAATCCCAGCTCTGCAGCAAATGACAAGATGGCCACAGGGCGTGTTTGTAGCTACAAGATAAATCTTGTGGCAAGCAATTTCATTCCATGAGTTAAGGACATGTGCATAAAAATTCAGAAATTTTTTAAAAAGTCCCTGAAAACTTTTCTTTATGAGAAAAACTGCTTCATGTGATGTCCAGGAGCATGCGCTTCCCTTTTTTTAGGGTAGGGTAGCCAAAAATTGTCTCTGGTTCTAAAAAAGTTGTAGCATTTGAAAAAGTACAAATCCAGCTGCACTGAATATAAAAGATCAGGATTTTCTTTTTCTTCTGAACTTTGTAAGAAATATGTATAACTTTTGGACGATGCCTCTTCTCTGACCTGAGATGGTAATGGGTGAGAATTAACAGCCTCCCCTCCGGAGTTACGAAAAGTACTGGCATGTGCTGTTAAACCACTTAGAAATATAATAAGGCAAGACAATGAGTAGGATTAGAGAAATGTGGAAGTTTGTAGAACTGGTGGCAGTGGTTGACCGCTTATATCCACCGGCATATCTTGTTCACAGGGGAAGCTGGAGGAAAGCTAGCTATTACTACCACTTTGTTTGCTCTAAAGGAAGAGGGCCCAGCAGAAGGGAGCTGCAGATAGCAGTAGTGGGCATTTTGATGTGTATTTTTAGTACGGCTAAGATAACATTTCTAGAAGTGTAGCTTATGTTTAAACTCTCATTTGGGGTTCTTGGTTTGTTTCATTTTCTTTGGGGGTTTTTTATCAGTTTTTCCCATGCATTCTTTCTTAACCCCAGCTTTTCTAGCTGCGGTTCTGGAGCAGCCTGCTTTTGTTTTAAGGTATTTCTAAACTTTTTTTTTCAAAAGTAGGTTTTTCATTGACTAGAAACATACCATGTTCAATAATTGCTTATCAGTGTGAAGCTGGGTCAGTTTGCTTTCATGCTTTTATTTTCACAGCCTTTCTTTTCATGGCCTCACGCTTTTATTTTCATTCAGCAATAAGACAACAGATGCAATTAACGTTGCTTGAAATGCTTCTTACCTGCCCAGGAAGGGTATACATTGGAGATTGTGTCTGAGGATTTTCCTGGGTTCTTTCATGACTTTGCATGTGTATTTTGTGCAGCAGGACATTTAGATAATGAGTCTGGCAAGTTCCATCCTAATTATTGGCAGGAATTAACTTTGCAAAGCTGAGAAGTGCCATTTAGCTTGTAGTACGTTTTCAGAGGTGCATGTAAAAGATGTGACTTTGCCTGTGTAGCTATGGGTAGGTAGGAAAACGGGTTTGAAAGGCTTCCTGTGTTGCCAGCCAATTTAATCTTCAGAAACGGGAGAGGAAGAGGAGATAAAAAATGTAATCTGACCGCATTTAAAATGTTGACATGTTTTTCCTGCACGCGGTGTTAAAACCCGAGGTGTCCTAAAAGAACCAAGAATGCCTTTAGAGGTTGGTATTTACAGCCATTTTCTTTCCCTTTATCACACTCATGGCATACTGGCTGGGAATCTAAATAAGTAGTCAGCTGAATATACACATGGCTAGGTTATCTCATTTCAAGCTGCCTGCTTTGTTTATTGAGCACTTACGTAACGTTTCGAATTATATTAAGGAAGGGCCCAGCTTTGTATTCACATGCTGTTATCTTAGTGCTGATCGGAGAGACGAGCGGAGCACGGCGCGAGGTGTGTAAAGGGATGGCTGCCTCTGCTCTCTCTTCCCCTCCTAAGCTGAAGACCTTAGATCTACACCCCAGCTCTCTTTTTGCTTTCTAGCAATTGCAGTGCGAGGCTGAGGGACTTCATGCCTCACGCTTCTTTCAGCAGCATGGAGGCACAGAGCTGAGGCTGCGAAGGCAACAAGTGCCAGACTGTAAACATTGATTTGAATGCTATCAAACTGATTCGGGGTTGGAGATAGACCAGGGATTTTCAATGCATGTTTATAATTAAGAATGTAAACAGAGTTTTGTGTTTATATGCCCCAGATACAAAAAGAGGCTTTAAAAGCTCTGGTTTGAACTCCTTGAAAATAAAAGAATTGAACAGTTAGGGTAGAAAGGAAAATGATACTGTTTCCTCGCTCCCTTCCTTTCCCTCTCCATCACACGCAGCTGCAGACAAAAACTCTGCAGCAGAGCTGCTATTTTTCATTCTTCTCTACGACTATACCTTTTTCTGAATGTGTATGCATGTGATGGGGGGTTTGCTTGCCTTTTTTTTTGTTGTTGTTTCCCCATGGCAGGATGTAAAAAAAAAAAAAAAGGGTTTGCCTAAAAGAGGTATCAAAGTTAATAATTGTCTGTTCAATTTAAAATTCAAAGATAAATAAAGACCTTCAAAATAAAGACCTTTTAACAGTAGCACAGCACAGTATCTTTTTGTGCAGATAGGTTGATATAGACTCACTGTGACCACTGGTCATGTAACTCATAAGCAGCTAACTTTAGCCAGCCTAAACTGGTTTTGGGATTTTGTTGGAGTTTTTTTGGTCAATAAATCATCACGTCTCTTGAGACTTATGAAAATTCCTTTTTAGCCATGGTAGTTGCTAAGTAATGTCCCTACTTGGATGACAGTTTAGATACCAATCCTTAAATTGATAGCTTGCAAACAGACTGCTAAATTTATGCAGGGAGCCTTTCTGGACAAAGCCAGACAGTTTATTTGCTGTTTTTTACAAGATTAAAGTCTTGAAATCTCCCTCTGCTTAAGCTGCCATCTGAAGTTTCCTTAACTTAGCAGTTCGTATCTGAAATAAAATCATAAAATCTGAATCTCAATTTCCATATTTTCTTCATTACACGCCCTAAAAGGTTTTAAATAAGAACAGGCCCTCACTTTCAGTTTTGGAAATTTTATTCATTACTTCAGTGTTCCTGTCTTTGCAGATTTATGCCATTAAAAAAATAGGGCATTAGCACAGATACCAGACTTACGCCATCCCTGCTTGTAATTCAGTTTTCACTTAATAGTAGCTCCAGCGCAACTGGTGACGCTCCTAGACATGGTGCTATGAAAGTTCCACTGTAGGAAATAAAACCCCCTTCTTCTGTAGAAAGAAAAAAATAAATAAATAACCACCTAATTGAACTTACTTTGGCATTTGGATTTTGATACAAACCTTTTTTTTTTTCCCCCTGAAGAAAAATGTAGGTGGGATTTGTGTTGAGGTACACATGCGAAATGCTGGTTCGCACAAAAGGCAGGTTTTGTGGCAAAGGTTGTAAAATCAGCCTTTCTCAAAGGACGCCCTTATACGATGGCTTTTATGGAACAATGGGTTTACCATAATTTGTCAAATAATTGAGAAAACCCTTACAGCACTTGCCCTAAACAAGTGTGGGCACTAGTAACCCTTTATAAATTTCTATTCTAAACTCTAGGCATTTTTATATAGCGTGGTCCAACTGTTCTGCATTTTCATTTAAGCCACCTTAAAAGTAAATGAAGCATATTAAGCGTTCTCTTCTACCCCCCTAATCACCAATAACTGCAGGCTTAAATTTTAAATTTCCAGGGATGTATTTTAAGAGGCGAGCGAGATTAAGAGCCCGAGCTGCAGAAATCGTACGTCGCTCACCCACTAACAGGGGCCTTCTTTTCTCTGAGTTTCCATAAATTAGATGTGGAGCCAAAGCAAGCGGAAGCTATTTTTAGCCCAGCAGCAGCAGCACTGCAGAACAGAAGCTGGCGGAGCGTCACGTGTGTCAGGCTGAATCAAAGGGAGTATCCCAGCAATGTGCTGTAAACAAAACAAGGGCGCTGTCAAAAAGCAAGCATCAGGTACCCAAAAAAACCCCAATCAAAGCCTCACGCGAGAAGCAAATGCACCAGTTTACCCACGGGGTTTCTTAGGAGATTTTCCTGTTTTGCAAACATGGGAGTGGAAGAAGAATTCCACGTTTCCTGGTGTCTCATTGTCTTGCTTGGTGCAGTCCTTACCGTTAAGCATTTTATTTAGAAGCCTTTTTATTTCTTTTTCTCTTTGCATCTCTTAGCAAGTGTAATTGTCGGCTGAAGGTACATGAGCGTAGCAGAAGCAGATGCAGATCTCTGCAGAGCCACTGCGTAGGGGATGTCCTTGCTGTGAAAGCGCTGCTTTACAGTCTGTGAGGTATTGCTTTTCAGCAAGCAGAAGAGCAGTATGAGCTAATACTTTACTCTTACACAAGAACTGGATTGACATAGTCAACTGTGAGGTTTTCCGTTCATAATTCGTATTTTTATTGCTTTGTGAATTTTTTGCATGAAATGCATCTGTCCTCAGAAATTATACATTAACCTGAGCAAATACTCACTGAACCTTTCAACGATTAACTTTCACTTACACTTACTTTGCTTTCCATGCATCCACATGCTTTTGAAGGCACAAATACGTTTTAACTCTGTAAATTCAGGACTGCCTATTACTTGACATCAGTTACTGAGCCCATGGCATGAAAGCCAATCGGCTTATTGTTACTCACGCAGTTGAGACACAACCTTTATGAAAGTTAAAAAAGGTGTTGAAAATGTTCATTTCAACTGAGCTTCCCTTTTTCCTGAAAACCATCTGTTCAGGTGATGCATCCTCTGTCAGTCCGGCAGGTGCGGGTATTTTAATGAACTATAGGGTTCGGATTTCATGGGGGTTCTCTTTTGGAAGCCTGGGGATTGAGAGAGTGTTTGCTGCTCTTACTGTAAATGCAAAGAGCTGTGAAAAGGTGCCTTGAGAAAAAGGGTGTCAGCCTGAGAAAGCTGAATAACATTATTTCCCTACAATAAGAGCCTATGCAAAAAGGGGTTAGATGAGATTAATACACAATGGGCAGATAAAGACAAATGCAAACATCAGTGCCAGTTGTGTCAGCACTGGCACAAAGGGACTTTTGAGTGCAGCAAGTCCCTGCTGTTACATCCTCCCCGCTCCCAACCACGTTTTTCCTCTGGGTTGGGGGAGCCGTTGCTCAAGCTGGCACCTGTGTTTGGAAAGAACCACAATATGGGTGAGCTCTTGGGCATGTCATACGTGGTACAAGTCCTGCTTAGGTGTGGGCAAGGGCTCCTGTGGTTCTTCCTGAAATTGTGCATTTCATAGACTAGGATGTCAGAGAGGAGCTGTAACCTGGCCTGACCCACTGGCTGTACGTTTCTGTTTAGCTAGTATGTTTTAGGCAAGTTACAGCCAGGAAAAAAAGCCCATAGAATATAACCTTGGGAGTAAGAACAGCTGGGGAAAGAGTGAAAACAGTAGATTGTAACATGCACCTCTTAGCTCATTCAGTAGTGCTGAAGGTGTGGACTTCTGAGGTGTTTGTAAACTATTCAGACATTAGTCTGTCTTTCTTTTAAAGAAAGCATTTGGTGTTCGTTTTTTTGTTGTTGTTCCAGGATTCCTTTCAAATTGTGTTCACCATTCTTTTATGAAAAGATAGCAAAAATATTTGATACGATTTATAGAAATTTTAACTCTATAAAGGAAAAAAAACAAGGGCTCTTCTGTTGGTAATAAATAGATGTTTGTCAAATGCCTGCAGCCAAAGCAAGAGAATGTCCAGCTGAACTCAAAATCCTCAGTCACTGCCTGAGTTGGGAATCCAAGTGTCCCGTGCTGCTTTACTGTAAGATGCAATAAGAAACTATGGCCATGAATATCACTGAATATACACCTGAATGTCAGCTTCTTGCTCCTTGTCACACACTCCTTTGCACAGATACACCGCCTCCTTATTCCAGAAGCCATCATCTTTCCTGTCTTAAATACTTTAAATGCTTTAAAATGCAAACTGCAACACTTTCACATGTCTGTTTTTGCTAGAATGGCTCCTACCAGCATCTATTGTGTCTTCAGAATATAAATAAGCTGAAAACGTTCTGATGAGAAGTAACCACTAATCACAGGAAAGGAGTTTATCTTCAGCTAGAAATTTTGCAGTGCTTTGAGGCCTCAGCAAAACAGTTTGGAGAGGAAGAAGAGCGAATTGTGATTGCACCGATGCTAGCGAACGGTGGTCTGGTTTCTGTAACAAATAACTGGCTGTTTATGCTCGGCAAATCTGCCATGCTTGAACTCAAATCTGCCACGCTTAAACTCAAGTTAATCATCACCTATGTGTCTGTGGCCAAAATAAGTAGCCTTTGCAGCACCGACACTGCCTACGAATGGCTGGGGAGTTGCGTGTGTTACAACCGCGGCATTTCCTGTCCCAGCCCTGGGAGGAAACCAAAGCGGGCAGCAAGGGTGGGGAATCTCCTGCTGGCTGGATGCTGTGTCAGACTCTCAAACACACACCTCGGTGTTATCGGTGACATGCAAAGCAAACAAAGCAGGGTGCCCGCGAGGCATCGCGAAGCCGAGCCCGACGTCACATCCAGCTCGCCAGTTCCAGCTTCTACAGCTCGGGTCACCGCTGAGGCATCATCCGTGACAGAGTTTTCACTGAAGGAAGCTCGGACCTGAGGTGGCACTCTTAGGAAACAATTGCACTGAGCTCTTTGGGATGCACACGTTGAAAAGAGTAGTAGTTGCTGTGAATCTGCTGTCTGTGGGGAGACTTGGAACAGATGCTTCTTTACTGGGCTGTTACAAAATCTAATCTTTCAGCAGGTCAGTTATGACATGTATGTAAATAAAAAAGTCTCTAGCAGCTACCATGTTAACATATGGCGAGATAACTGAAAGGGAAGAAGATTTCTTGAAAATTGTGCTGGGTTAACATACAACTGCTTAAATTAACTTTGGCTTATAGGAGTGTTTTAATTATGTAGTAAATTCAGTACAAGTAGATCAAAGCTTGTTTTACTATATAGTTGCAAAACCTTTCCAAGGACGTAATATTTGTAAGCAGTTTGTAACAGCTGTAATTTTCTTGTTCCACGGTCTCTTGTAAAGAAGCTGCTATACATGAGCCTTAGCTTTTCTCCATATCTATTTTCAGACTTTTTGTTTTCTGGATTCCTTCTTTTTGCCAGCTCCTTTTTGGGCTCTCTGAATCTTTTTAGGGAGACTGCAGGTGCAGTCTGAGGCTTCTGAAAGACGGGGCTCAGGCGCTGAAGCGTTTGGACATAGCAGATACCCTGCTACCCATAACTGAGCTGGCTAATTGAAATTTCAGTAGATGTTTCAGTAGAAGTTCTGTGGATCACCATGAAGATAATATCCCAGTTAGAGTTTTCTCTTACCCATCATTCTGTACGTATCCTGTGGGTGTCTTTCTTTTTTTTTCCTGTTACGTGATTTTCATAATTTCCTCTTCCTTATCCAAACCATCCTTTCTTTGATATTTATTCTTTTCTTTTGCTGCCTTATACATCTTCCAGCTTTATTCTCAGCTCTTATAATTTGAAATGATGATACTGGATTTTCATATCTTCTGTTTCTTAGCACATTGGGAAAACCCCTTTTATTATTCTGCAAATGTGATGTATTTAGCAACTTCCACACACCTTGCTGAACTTTAAAGGTAAATTGCAATGTGTGCTTGATTTCATTCTGGGGAGGAAGGTGAGGTAGCTGCATTAATTTTCCTGGGAGTAGAATCAGCTCATAGCTGCTTATTTACTTAATTCCTCCAGCATCTGAATCATGGGTAGATGCCTGTTCTAGAAGCTAGATGCAGAGCAAACAGAAGTCTTCCCCTGTGGGATTAAAGATCTAATAAACTTTGTCACAAAATACCCAAGAGGAAGCAGAAAAATGCCTACTTACTTTGTGTACTATGTATCAAGTAAAGCATACAGATGTTTTCTGCTAGTAGGGATTGTCTTTTGTTTGTTTGCTTCTCTGTTGATTTTCCTCAGAAATACGTCATCTGTTACTTCAGTCACTTTAAGTAACATCAGCTGGTTTACATTTCATAGACACTGTTACATTCATCATCATATCACGTACTGAAAGAATTGCATACTGGGCATACAGTGTCATAACCAACATGCAGAAGTGGAGCCGAGGAGGTGATAGGATCTGGATTGTCATCAGCATCTGTACAAACAATAGCTCATCTGTACCCTCCATTTCTAAGCAAAGCCTTTGCTGTCAGCAGGATGTCATGCAAGAAGTCCCCTCCCACAGCACTGTCATGCTTGTGTCATATAGCAACACTGCTCTTGCTGACACAAGGGCTTCTTCCCTGGGGTAAGGTCTGCCTCCTGGTTTTAACCCTTCAGTGGCAGAATACAGTTTGTGTTAGGCATCTACCTATCTCTGATGGATAGAGCAACTTCATGAGAGAAGAATATATATATATATATATATATATAGGTATGTATTGTGGACTCTACAGTGGTGTTTAGATTGTCAGAGTGGTGCTTTGGCACTGGCAAGCAGGGCTTGGCATTGCTAATTCATCTCCTTCCTCTCAGAAGTGCTTTTTATGCTCACTTTCTACTTGGTGATAAAATTAAATTCAACCCTTTTTGTACAAATGCTATGAGTGAGATTTTATGTCAAAAAGCAAGGGGGGGGGGGGGGACGACACACAGCATTTTGCCTCAGTGTGTGTCTTGCAGGTAGCACTGCCCGCAGCTGCTACTTGCCAGGAGGTGTTTTTGGATCCCAGTGTACGACTCAGTATCTTGCTCAGCAGTCTCAGTTTCAGGTTTCTGAAGAGGATGTTGCCCCAGCATTTCTACTAAATTGCATCCTGAAATACGTACCTCTCTCAGTTGGTGTTCTGAAATGACAGAAGATTGTTGAGGTACAAAATTGAAACTATAAGCGAGCAGAGGAATCCAGGCAATTAAAAGCGAAATACCAGAACCAGTTTAAAAGTGCTACAGTATCACTGGAGAGAATGGTGTGGGTAAACAGCTTCCTTAACTGCTGGAATAGTCTTTTGATAATCAGTGTGGGCTGCCAGAGGGTAGGTAATGCGTTTGGATTCTAAGTAGCTATACAGCAATGTCAGGAAAACAGTCCTTGGGCTAGCAGTGAGGGCTGGGGGCCTCTTTTGAAGGGGTTGTGAGAGAAGGCATGAGCTTAGAACAATAGCATTTTAGAACAAGGCTCTCTAATGTAACTTTGAACTATTTATAACCTGCAGAGAGCTAGTGCAGGTACTTGGCGTTTAGTGTAATTATGCTTATGCAATCAGCTTTTTTAGGAAGATATCCATTTGACTGGTTTATTTTTGGAAATGTACTCCAGGGTGCTAAAATGTGTATCTATATATCTGTCTTTATATAATTTTCGGCTTCGGTTCTAAATCTGCTTTTTGTATCTGTCAGGAGATATCCCTCTACCTATAAACCCTGTGAGGCTGATGAACGACTGATGGCACACAAATCTACAAATACCATGCTATTGGCATCATAAATGAAAATGCCTTGCTTTATAAGGGGGAGGGGGAAGAGATTAATTTCCTGTTTAATTTCTAAAAGAAAAAACCCACAGCCTAACCAGATGGAATTTCTTTGTACTATAAATAAGCAAACCTTTTCTTCCTTCATGGCTTCAATTTTGATATATTTCTATCTAAATTGCTCCTTCCACAATTTTCCTCATACTGCTCGGTTCAGAGATGTTCCTTCAGATGCTCAGTAATGATGTAAATAACAGAACAAAAGCTCTTCAACACTGATACAGGGGTGTGTGTGTGTGTGTGTGTGTGTATATAAAATGTAACCAAACATGCTGTGGGGCTGCCCGGGGCAGTCATGATCACTTGAATGGATATTCTGGGGAGAGTTAGGATAAAATACATCTTGCCATCTTAAAGGTGGCTTGGTGCTAATCTAGGCAAATGGTTTTATTGACAATTTCAGAGGTAGAGAAGAGGAATTAATTTACGCGCAGCCTAAAAATGGTTGGTTGCAGGTTTATGTGAAATGCATTTAGTGTCCTTCAGAATGCTCCAGTGTATTTCATTTCATCTCATAATTGGGTTTTTTTTCTGTTAGGTATAGTTTTACAATATTATTTTTATTTTTTAATATTATCCATTGGTTTCTCATTCCACTCCTTACCTTAACAGTTGTTCTGTTTTATAACACTGGCCATTTTAATAGAAATCACAACGCTGCACTGGCTCTTTTGTAAACATTTATTTCCAATCCTTCATTTTATTGAATTGTATTTTCAACATTACACGTGGTCATGTCCTTGACGTGAAGTTGTAATTCTATCAAATGTGTTACCAGCCTTCTGATGATAATCAGTATAGTTGTGTGTGAAGCTCTAAACACATAAAAGTCTAGTTGGGTCACCATTGCTGTTTGCCTTTGTTCTACTTCCAGGCACCTCTCTCCTCTGTCACGTTTAAAGGTATAAGACCAGAGTCATTCCAATTCTCAATATGATCAAATTTTGTCTTTAAAACACTTTTTAAAAGAATGTAAGTGGGGTAGGGGTCTAAAGGACTGAATTCCTGTAGCTTAATTCACTTTCCTGGTCCTTTTTTTATTCTCCTGCTGTAATTAAGCAGGACATGGGTGTTCCATGATGTGTTCCTTTCCAGAACAGAAAAAAATGTAAGGTGAACCACTGAAGAAAATCAATTACATTGGAAAACAAATTCTGCATGGGTAATTGAAGATACCTCATAGCACTCGTATGGCCACTCTCCTCCAAGGATAAATTAGCATGAATGGCAACAGATTATGACCTGGGCATAGTCTTAATTTTCTCAGCTGATTGAACAAATCAATGTGCATCTCTTGCTTTATAAAGCAGTGTGTGATGTGGGATCCCCTCAGGTTACAGACCAGCCCTTGGGTTGGTGTGACAGGTGATACTAACCCATATACATATATATATATATAAAACCTATATAGAGATTTTTTTTTTTTTTTTTATAAAATCCGTGGCAGTTACCAGACAGGGAGCAGGCATTTCCTAGAGAGTGAGTTAGGTGGTGGCTTTGTTCCAGTATCCTCATAGGGTTATTTAAACTCATCCATGTTATACTGAAAAGAAGTATTTAAAATGTAATGTGCTATCCTAGAAGGTAAAGCTGCAACCTGACTTGTTCCTGGTGGCTTGATGGAGGTTGCAGAGGAGCCTGCCAGTGCTGCTGTCTCACTGCAGGCTGACAGTTCCCATAGTTCAGGTGCTGGCAAAACTGCTATTGTGTAAAGTGTTATTTATTACATGTATTACATCTTCTGTTAAGCATGCTACTTGGAAGGTACAAGAGAAGGCTAATGATCTAGAGCTGCTGGGTTTTAGAGAAATCTCTTTACAGGTTCCTCTTAATAGCAAGATGATGACACTTGTAGAGAATGACACAGGTGTGATCATTCCCTGGAATAAAAAGCCACCTCTGTACCTTCCACATGCCATGCAGTGTCGTGTGTTGTTGGACCATAGTTCTGACTAGGATGTTTGGAGTTGGGCTGCAACGAGTGAGGAGAAGGATCTCCATTTGCTTTAAAGACAAGACATTCACTCAGGCTCCAGATGTCCAAATTTTGCCCATACTACTGATCTTTTAAGTATGTGAGCAGTCCCACTGAATTCCAAACTCTTGTTGCATTCAGTAGGGTGACATATCCTTAAAGCTATGGGTGAGTCTTCATAGAACCAAAGCTTTTCTTGCACTGAATTTCTTAGACCCTCAGTATATCTGATATATTTGAACATTCTGACAAAAGAAAAAAACAGTACAGTAAAGTACAAATCTGTCCCATAGTCAGAATCTCTTGCTGTCCAGTTGTGTTTATTTTATCTACATTTGTTCTGCAGTTATAAAAATTCACTCTTTCCTGTAGCTTCTATGAGAAAATACCTTGAAAATGGTGTTGGTTTTGAAGAACAGATCAGCAGTTTTTCACTGCAGTTTTAATATGCTTCACCTTAATTTTGGTCATCATTTCACAGAACCACAGAAGGGCAGGGCTTGGAAGTGAGCTCTGGAGATCATCCAGTCCAACCCCCCTCTGCCAGATCAGCATCACCTAGAGCAGGCTGTGCAGGACAGCATCCAGCTGAGTTTTAAATGTCTCCAGAGAAGGAGACTCCACAACCTCTCTGGGCAGCCTGTCCAAGTGCTCTGTCACCCTCACAGTAAAGAAGTTCCTCCTCATGTTTCTTTCCTGGCAGCGTGGGCTGTCAGTCTATGTAACCACATCTTGTCAGGAGGGGCAGAGGTGGCCCAGGACACCCATAAAGTGGCGTGGTAGAACCCATCATACAGTTTCTCAGTGCTGGGAAGAAACACAAGCAAAAGGCATAAAACCAGTTGGAAACAACCCTGTTTCCTCACTTCTGTGATTTGGCTTTTGTGCACATAGTGTTTTGACACCAGATCTGTTCAGAAGTGCATTGCAGTGCTTGAGCTGAATTGAGGTCAGAGCAGCCCCAGATCTGACATGTAACTAGTAAATGAAGATATATGTCCCTAAAGATGTGTGGCTGCTTATTACTTGCACTTCTTGGTTATTTTTTATTTTACATTTGTTGTAGGGCTTGCAGGGGTTTGTGCTGAGGGTATTAGAGATACTTAACAAAATAGGAAATTTTAAAACTTCAGTCAGAAACAGTCCCTTTATGTATATTACTGTTTGCTTTTTCAATATAAGTAGCACTGGGACCATCTCAAAAGAGCATCTTGTAAAATGGGGAAAGTATCAGCGTCTGCGTAATTAAGGAATGGCTTTTGCTTTCAAAATGTCATGGCAGTCATGTTGTAAATGTGTACTTCTTCAATTCACTTAAACTTGGTGTCTATGCGCCCTACCACAAAGCAGAGTAATTATTTTTCTGAAGGAAGTGTGAACTCTGGGTGCTTTGAAGTCTAATGCGTGATATCCTGCTGCAAGACCGACATTTGTTAAGGGCAAGAGATCAGTATTTACAGTGCTGGTGTTAGGACTGGATTATTTGTAATCTAATTAAGAAGGTTACTAACAATTTGAAGGGATTATAAGATTAACAATCGTCTGTGTGTTTATTTGATTAAAACAAATGCCCCCAGCTTTGGCTGCCATACCTGCGCTCTGGTATTTGGGATCAGAAATCCCATTTAATTTGAAGTAGAAAATGAAACAACAACAAAACTTTGTGGTTTGATTCTCTTTCTGTGATAGTGTTATTGAAGTGTCTGTTCCCTAATTAATCTTCTCTCTGTTTGCACTGAACTGCAATGCACCTTATTGTTATTGAAAGCCATTTTGGAGAAAGGTTTGTTTAGGGGGGGGTTGTCAGGTGAAGGAAGAGTGGGTTTTAAAATGCCATACCGTTGATTTAAAAATTCATTCTTGAGGTACTGGGCTGAGACAGTCATTTTATAGGATGCTCCCCTGTGCAGGCTTTGTCTGTAACTTTGCGGTTTAGGTCTGGTATCACCAAGTGAAGCTTCCCAGATTTATTGTTTGACAGATGTCCAACTCGTGTGTGTTTGAGATTTCTTCTTATTGCAGAGCCAAGACCCAGGAGGCTAAAGTGAAAGGCCTTCACTCTTCCTCACACCCTACTTTAGATCCTACTGGCACTCCTCCTGAAGGCAGCCACTCTCCCAAGCAACAGTATGAAGAACTTTTACATAAAAATTTGGTTTACTATGGACTTTCTTGGGAAAAAAAAGGTCTTAGAGGCCATCACAAAAATGACTGTTGCCCTCAGGACAGGTGTCAGGCTCACTCCTCAGAGCATATTCCAAGATCTGAGCCACAATGTTACATACACACAGAGTCTGATGGGAAAAGATAACCTGATAGGGAATTTTGTTCTCAGGTTTGAAGTAGGAAAGCAAAAGAAAAAGGATAAAAATGCATCTGCTTTTCTTCCTGAAAATACAAAACTTCTACTTTCACTCACAGCCCGACCGCAGGATAACCTGCCAGTGTATCACTGGCTATACACATCATTATGTAAACACATGAGTGATGGTTCCATATTTAGAGAACAAATGATTCCTGGTTTTTATTTCTACAGGTTTCATGCAAGTTAGGAATGGTATTTTAAAATTCCTTTTTAAAAGAAAAAAGGAAAGAAGACAGCATTTTGGAACCTGAACTGACAAACAGCTTTGGGTTTCTGACATTTATGCCTTAGTTGTATATTTCTTTTCAGCCTTCTCCAGCTGCTATTGCATAGATCTTTCATGTTTTTTTCCACTAACTGTATTGGTGGAGAAGACAGACTGGGAAGTTCATCTTCCTCCTCAGTGCGTGCTTTTAGGACCTTTAGAAGTTGCCCACAATTCAAAATTGGCCTGATTTTATTGATTAAGTAAGCTTTTGTCAAACTTTTGGTCCTACAAAGTGGCAAGGTGACTTTTCAGCTGTAAAGGCCAATGTTGTTCTCACAGGAGCATCATGATATCCTGAGGGGTGATGATGTTGGCTGCAAACCTGCAAGGAGCTGCAACTGCCGGTCTTCAGGTGGCGAATTCTTCAGGCTGGCCCAGGCACTGCTGGTGTATTGCAGCACCAGCACAGCATAGCATAGCATAGCATAGCATAGCATAGCATAGCATAGCATAGCATAGCATAGCATAGCATAGCATAGCATAGCATAGCGTAGCATAGCATAGCATAGCATAGCATAGCATAGCATAGCATAGGGTAGCATAGCTCCTCCTGCTGCCTCAGGCACTGGCAGTGAGTACCTCAGCATGGAGCCCACACAGGAAGCAGCAGCGATGCAAGGACTGCTTGCTTTGCTGAATTCTCCATTACCCACAAACCAAGACCCATTTGCCCCAGCTTGCAATAAACCAGGCCCCCAAATGAACAAATACCTGTTGGATGCAGGGTAGAGAGATTAAAACCAGAAGCATTATGTAAACTATAAAGTAACTTGAAGCAGGACATAGCCAGGTCGTTGCATAATTATTTTCCTCATTCCTCCAACCCAGCTCACTGTGTTGTTGTTTTAATAGTACAAACACGCTGCTCATTGAAAAAATCAGGGGAAGTTGATGGGAATGGAAAGGTACAGAGAGTGCAGAGGTAGGAATGCTTTTCACAGAATGCCATATTAATAGTAAATGGTAGCATTAATATGACTTACTGTGAATTGGACAGGTTGCGGGGTTGTAGGGCAAGTTTTGAACACTTAAGTTTTATTGCCCTTGTTTAAATAGCTTGTAACTATTAAATGGAATTAGGCAAATTATTAGCAAGTTGGACATGGCCACTATGTCCTTCCTTCCTTCCATTTTTGTAGTAACAGTGCATCTCCTTGCTTCACCTGCATGCCTTCCTCTAGCTACCCGAGGTAAGCACTCAGCCAAGCCGTAGGTGTTATGACCAATTGCTTGAATAGATTTAGTGGTTAAATATATCCTGTTCTAAAATGGGCAGGATAATGGTAATTTAATGAAAACATTTCAGCAGCAGCATTTGTAAAGATGCAGGAATTTTCTTCTGAATCTAATGGTTATGTCTAGCATTTGTTTTTGCACTGCTAGACACCTGCTTGATGTTACTTTCACCTGGTAATTTCTAAGGCAGATGATCATATACAGATACTTATCTGATAGTGCTTTTCACGTGCATCTCCAAAGTGTGTTGTGCAAGGGAATAAGCAGGATAATCTGTCTGCTGTAGATTACAAGTAGGGAAGTCCTAATAAATTCTGGTGCATGGCATGGACAAGTTTGGGGAAAGCAGGCTTTGAGACCATCCCTTGAAGGGTACCGTGTCTTCACTCTGCTAAAGGGTAGGCAACATGTCTACCTCTGAATGATGGGTGAAGTGGTTCTCTGGGGTGTCTTGAGGTAAAATGCTCTGGAACCAGTGGAAGGATGACAAGTCCTCAGCGTCTTTTCTGTCCTTTAACTCCTGAGCCATTCATTTTTGCCTTGTTGTGTTAGTTTTCTTGCCTTGAAGATTGACATGGTAGTATCCTGTTCCAGCAACTCTGAGAATATACTGGTGAACTACACAGCAGCCTTGCACATCGAAGGGCTGCTCATAGAGTTTGTGTCCAGCATGACCTTTACCTTCTGTGAAACATGTCCTTCATACAAGGTAAAGGTATGAGAGTGCAACGTTAGAGCTGGTACAAGGATTTTTGCTAGGTGTTCTGCAAGGTCTGCATTAACACTTTCTGTTCCCACTGCGTAGGAAGCTGGTCACCTTCCTGACTAGTTATTCACTAATTATTCACTTTTCTTTGTTTGCTCTGATGAGGTACTTTGTCCTACATGCAGCCCTAGAAACCTTCTTCTCTGGTAGGACATGTGTTAGGAGCCCTCATATTCCTCGAATGGTAGATATCTATAGGAACTCCAGATCCTGCCTGTGTCTTGGAGCCTCTAAGACATCCTCATGAGAGCTGGTCCTGTGAACCAAATAGTAAGCCTTGGAATTAATGCCAGCCCTCCTGTTTAACTCCAGCACTCACCAGGACTCCAGCCATGTCAGTTCTCTGGGTCATGTCAACACCTGACAAACAAGTGGTAGGTGAAAGCAAACAGATACGTCCTCATTTCACTCAGGGTTTTAACACACTGTTCCTTTTATTTACATGTCACACAAAAATCGCATAGATCTGAAAACAGTAATAGACATGCATGTGTGCTTTTCCTGGCCAGGAGCATTCACCACCCTGAAGAGCTCATTTTTCTGCACCCAGGTTTTCCAGGGGTTGGTAGCATCCTCTTTTTTTGGATCATCTGGATTGACTTTTAGACGTGAAATCTCTTGGCAGCAAGGTCTGTCGAGCTGAGCCTGGAGTGGTGCCACAGGTGAACACAGACTTCTCGTGACTTCCTTTTAAGTCTGTGTTTTGTTACCTTTGCTTCTCCTGTTTGGGGATTTTCAGCTTTCTCTTTTATCAACCTCCTGTAGAAAACTCCAGTCAAACTGGTTTTTCCTTTCTGGCAGTCACCCTAGCAGACATATTATTCCAAACCACTTCCACCAGAGTAAGTGATCTTTAATTTCCAACAGCCAGTGCTGTTTCTCACCTACATTTGGCGTTCTTCAGGGCTCACAGCATTTGGTGGATTTTGAGTACACTAAGAGGATATACACAGTGCCACAGTTTTTGAAAACAAAACCCTCAACCAGATTGTATTAGGTTGCACTGAAAACTTTTTTTTCCATGTCACAGCAAGGTAAACTTGCAAATAACAGGGAAAGCTGTATTTGCAGTGAAAATACATCATGCTAACTTTTGCCATCCCCTGGCAACCTTGTGGTATGTAGCTGGTGTTTGTAAACCTGATGCATTTTGCAGTTCCAAATATTATCAAGGCTTTTTCCCACAGTTCGGCTTTCCTGAACATGAAAGTCCAAATTCTTAGTGAAGAATTCTCCTGAAGAGGTGGAGGTGAGATCTTCTGTGCACTTTAGTTTGAGGGACATAAAACCAAGGTTTTGATCTATCATTCTGTCTAAAGGTGTGTTCTCAAGGCCCCAATGGGACGGTTGTGTTCTGCCCATGTATCTCATCTGACATTTCAGGTATTCTCTGCTTCCCTTCCAGCACCAGTCTGTATAGATGCTGTAAGATGTTAAACAGTTGTTCCATTCAGACAGCGGATAAAGAGATCCTAGTCTGCCATACATCAGCTCACAAAGCAGTTGGGATCCAGATCTCTCTGGGTGATGCATTATGACCTTTCTGTTTTCAGGTTATTATCTTTTGCTCCTCTGTTCAAAATTGCACATATAATTGCAGAATGTGCTCCATGTAGCCTTTTGCATTGCAGAACTCAAATCTGTGTCTATATAAACACTTTGTGAGCATAACAATATGCACGTGACAATTATCTGCCTAGGATTGCTGAAGTCAATGCATTCAAGCTGGTGTGAATGTGGTCAGAAGGAGGATCAGCATGTGCTGATCTAAGCCACAGATTTATCAGTGCTTCATTCTTAGTCCATGTTTTGCAGCAGCTCAGCCACTTGCACCCCTGGGAATAAAACATCTGATCACATGGATTAGACAAATATTGTCCCTTTTAAGATAAATAAATAAATAACCTTTCCTCTTCTATCTCTCTTTGTCCATCTTCTTCCCTCTTCTCGGAGACCCCACATAGCAGAAGTCACAGCTGATGAGTCTTACTTCTCCTGGAGCCTGTTAACCTTTCTGTGTGAATGACAGTTTTCCAGATTTAAGTCTTAGTCAGTGTTTATGTTAAGAAGAGGGTTAATGATGATCCCCATAGGCCTCTTGCTCGGAAAGCAAAAACATCTGCTAAGCTAAAAAGTGGTTAGTTTGCTAAATTTAGAAGGAAGAAATGCATTTCCCAAACTTCACACTGCTTCTTAACAAATTTAGGGAACCAGTGGGGGCAGACAGTTATGGAAGTCATACTCCTTAGTCAGGGTTTTTTTTTTCATTTATTTCATGTATTTTCAGTTTTAAATTGCTGTTATTAAGCAAAAAGGTGATACTGCTTATATATCTGAAATGTTTAATGCAGTTGAACTTTTTCTTTGTGGATTTGTGTGGATTAACAGCTGGACACATGCCAAAGCCTGTGAAGGTTAGAGATGTTCTGCAGTACATACTGAGAAAAGGTAGCTTAGCGGTGCAGAAAGTGAGGTTAAGATGGATGTCTCCTTGGAAACACTCTTAACTGAGGCTGTAGACTAGGAAAACTCTTGTACAGATTTTAGCCATCTTTCTTTATCCTCACCAAACGTGCTCCTGATTGTGGCAATCCATCTGGCTCCATGTGGGAAAAGGTAACCTAGTGAATGGTGCATGAGCTCTCAGTTGCAACCGTCGTCATCTGTATTTGCTTTCAATGTCTCAGCCAAAGTTGTCATCTATAAACAGGGTTTAAACTAGAGTTTTCCTGCTTCGTGGGATTACTGGGGAACATACCGATAAATGGTCTCATGATGGCTGCGTTCTTGATGACTTCATGGTAGCTGGGGCCACAGCTGGCAGCAGCCACAACTGGGTTATACACTCCCCTGTTGAGCTGCTCATGCCACCACTGAGTGGTATGGACACCAAAGGGACAACAAAGTGCCATGGCTTGTATATCTAGGGGATATACAAGTATCAGCAGTAGCCTGAGACCCTTCCCAGTCTTTTAACCCTTCTTCCTCTGAAGGCAGCGCAGAGAGGCCAGTGCTGCTGTGGGGAAACATGCGACTTTGCCAAAAATCATACAGCATCTGGGCTGTATATTAGTCTGTGGACCTGGTGGGCAGGTGGATGACTCTCCTCCAGCTGCCTCCTGGCCACCTCCCCCCTCACCTCAGGCTGCAGCTGGCCAAATGCTCTAAACCACAAATCCTCAGGCTTTGCAGGCCTGTTAAGAAGCTGGTGGGTTTCAGGCATGACTGCGCTTTGCTCTGTCTCAGCCTCCTGTCTAACCTTTCCATGTCCTGGCTGCAGCGGTTTCCTAGCCGGTGAGCCAGGGCTTGGGGATGGGTGGAAATGCCTTTCTGTGGCTGAATCCCGCCTGTCAGTCACCTCCAGGCAGCCCTTCACTAACTGACCCTGCTGAGACTGCTGGAGGCCCGCTGGCAGGCCTGGGGAAGCACGGGTCTGGCGAGGAAAACAAAAATGGGAGCCAGGTAAATCCTGGAGATCTCTGTGAAACCCAAGTTCCACCTGTGTTTGAGCTAAATCGCACGGCCTGAGCCAGCTGAGCTGTAGCCTGGGAACTGCCCGCAGCGGGGAAGGGCGGGCTCAGGGCGGGGGGCCGGGAGCCGGGCCGGGCAGAGGCTGCCCCCTGCAGGCCCCGGCCCCGGCCGCGGCGGGAGAGCAGCGGCGGCGGCGGCAGCAGCTTCCCCTTTCCCTGCCGTCATCTCCCCTCTTCCAAGCGTGTCACACCCACGCGAGCGGCTGCAGAGACGCCTGTAGCGGGTTCGCCTCGCTATTGAAATAGATGTTTGCTTTCGGGGGGCTTTCTTTTTCAACCGCCGGGAGCGAAAGGGAAGTCCTGGGCAACCAGCGCGCTCAGGAGATGCCCAAAGCGCTTGACAGCCAGTGTGCGTGCGTAGGTTTCTAACCCTTCAGAAATAAACAGGCGCCTCCGGTAGCACCTCTGGTAGCATCCGGGTTGCACTGCGTGTTTTCTTCCGTGAGAGCTTACGCAGCAGCGGCAGCAGCAGTTGGTCATTCACAACTGGAGCACAGCGTGGGTGAGCCGGAGTGGATCCCGAGCAGGTTTGGGTCCCTCCCATCCCTCTGCCTCCAGCCTTCGCTGCTGCGCTTGTTCCTCACGGAAGGCCGCTGCAGGGAGGGAGACAGACGGGGAAATACTCTGCTACCACAAGGAAGCTGTATTTAGAATACAGCGACTGTTAAAATCCGACAGGAAAATCCGTAGCCGTTGCGTTTTACCAGTGCCTTCTGAGGCTTTACTGCTGGTATTTTTGGCACTGACTTGGGAGAATTAATCCTTGAGGGGTTAGAATATTACTGGGGGCTGTTGTCATAAAAGTCTTTTTCAGTTACGAGGAAGCAGATCAGCACAGTGGGAGGTTGCTTGAAGCCCATCCACGAAGCCTAAGGTATTCTCCAAACCAGACATCCGTAGCTTCCTATTTCAGATATTGCAGGAAGAATTAACATCCTGAGTGGATTTTTTTTTTAAAGGTATTTTATGGAAAGAAAGAAGGGAGGAAGAACATTCAAATCTTGATCTTGTCCCTGATAAATGCAACAGGGAAAAGGAAATAAAAAGTATTCCCTTTCAGCTCCCTAGAGACCTGGGGTAGGTGTTCTTGTTGTAAAATGTCTGCCTCGCCTGTGTTTTACTGCAATCCAGAGAGGACAGAATTCCAAGTTCTGGTCCTGGATGGTTTCACGCAGCAGGTTATGGTGCTTCTGCAGGTTTTTTGAGCCTGGGTGAGGAGTTTGCAAAGCTCTTCAGTGCCCATCAGAAATGTTGCCGACCACTACAACTTACTTGAGGGTAGATTGGAGATTCTTCACCCTAAGAACTTCAAGCTGCATCCTTAAAGATTTCCCATGTTACCCTTTCCTTCTAAAGAGATGAGCATTTTGACATGAGTTTGATTTCTTGCTTTCCACAGCAACTATTTGATAGAAGGCCTTTGAAATGTTGGGGTGAGAGTATAAAAAATGGTTGAAGTAGATGAAAATTTATTAAAATGTACAGTTTGCTATATTGATCTGCGGCTTAGTGCTTCATCTTTCCAATTGTTTGGATGTCAAAATACACTTAGAAATAGAGCATGAGGTTTGTGTCTATAATATTATTCTCAAGACATGATTTTTCTTTTAATTGTGATGTTGTTTGTTGGGTCAGAATATCTATACAGAGCTGCGTAGTGATTTACCCAGTGAGAAAAGGATTTTCATGTACCATTACCTCCTCTTTATTTGTGCATTTATGAATCCTTTTTTCAGAAATTCTTGTATAGCAGCTAATGCTGCTCAAATTGCTATGGTTTTTAAAGAGAATAATGCTTATTGATAGTTCCCACATGCACTGGCAGGCACATCTAAAACCTGTACTTTTGTGTTCACAGCTTGCATAATATAAAATTTAGAGATTGCTTGTCAAACTAAGTGTCAGCTGAGTTTCCTAGGAAACTCACTGAAGATATTTATAAAACTACAGATCAGCTTAATAATAGATATAATAATGTCAGTAGCTCGTGATTGGGATTTTTTTAACTTTATCAGTCCATTTTTCTTTGCTTTAATTTGTGGGCAAACCAAACCACTTCATTTCCAAACAGAGAAGAGAAGACTTTCCTTCCAATATCTTGCCTAATTTAGTTTAAAAAAAAAAAATTGTTTGTGCTGTTCCATGTAAGGAAATGTAAAACACCCCACCATAAAATTAAGAAGACCCTAATTGCCATGCTAATTATCAGACTGAATCCTTTATAAATAAAACCACAATCACGAAGTAGAAATAAAAATATTCTGTGTTGTAGTTTTATCCACCGCTGAGTTGAATGCGTGAGCTTAAAGTTCATTGCACATGCATGCAAAGCAGCGACTGCAAAATTAGCATAAATCCTGAGTATGGGTTTCTATAGAAGCTGCATAAATAGAAGACCTGTCAGTATTGTAGAAAGGCATAATTCTGCAAAAATAGTTTTGTCCCTGAGCTGAAAAAAACAGGATCTAAAAAGAGAGAACAAGTGATGCTGATGTCCATTTGGATTCATTTCTTTGCTGTTGTGTTTTCCTCACGCTGGTTCTTTGAGCAGAGACAGGAGCGTTGCCACAGTTGGAAGGTATCTTCGGACTTTCAGCACCTTAAATTAAAATCATGTAAATTAAAATCATGTAAATTAAAGCCATGTAAATTTAAAATATGCTGGGGTGCATATAAATGTATATGGATAAAAGAATGTATATTGTGCCAGAGCATCATTATTACACCCATTGGGATTAGTAGAAATTAATGTTCTTGTGAAAGCAGTTTAGAAAGGGATCCCCATTTTCCCACTTGAATGCAGTAATGAGGATGAAGTTAGCATATTTAGGGACAAGGCAGGACTGATTCCTTACCTCATCTGGAATCCGTTACTTTTACCTACTATGTACATTTGCCTGTCAGAGCTAGTTTTTGATACTGTGCTAGTTAGCCAAGTAAGGAGCTTATATGAAGGATATTCAAGAAGCAGTTTTCTTCTGAAGAAGTGAGAGAGCTTTTTAGTGTCTAGGACTCTCCGTGCACGTTTAATGCAAAAGACGTCTTAGGAAGCCTGTCCATCACACGCTGAAAAGGTTCGTTTTCTGCAAAGCTATGAAATTTAGCCAAATCCTAATAATTGCACGATGATCTACTGGATGCCAGTGACATCATTGGAGGTTGATACAGCGGGATGGCAGGTAAAGCCTGGTAAATCATTGCATCTATTTTAATACAGGCCACACGTGGCCAGGGACCTTACAAGCGTAACGAATTACGGCTGCTCTGTCAAGTCATATATTTTTTTAAGCGTGTGATATTTATCAGAGCTCGTTCTCTCTTAACTGTGGTGCTGCAGCTTAGGATGTCTGAAATGGAGCCTTTTACTGGGAGGAAGCTGATGATCTCTAAATGTAAGACAACTTGGGCTGATAACGTAGGGCATCTAATTAGGAGACTTATCTCATTCCCAACCCTGCCATGGATATTCATCGCATAACTCTGCGTTACTCACTCCTCTGTTCCTCACCGTAATTTGCCTGTTTGGGAAATGCAAATGCTAACAACCAGTAACCTTCCTGGAGGGCTTGTTGTATAGGTGAGAGAGATGTGAATTGGTACTAAGTAACATGTTTAATCATTTTGGATAAATTCTGCCGACGTGACCTTGGTACTGGGGAGACGAGATGTATCATCTCTGATTTTATCCATCAACTCCAGAAGGAATGTTTCTTCAAGAAAAACACCAATTCACTATGTCTTGTGAGGTTTGTGATGGAGTCTTGTTTGTGCACAAATACTCGCTTCTCTCCACACTCTTCAGCAGAGCCCTTTCCATGTCAGCTGCAGCTGAGGCGCATTTTCTCCCCTGACTTCTGTTGCGTTTATCGATCCTGAGCTGTGCAAGCGATTGCGCTGCCCGCAGCGGTTCACTAGCTCTCCCTCAGGCTCCTGCCCATTTTCTGCAGGCTTGTTTAACTGCTGGCATTGCCACCTCGCTGCACTCAGAGAGCTGGATTTACCCCTCTGCTAACCTTTTACTCTGGTGAAAAGTGTCTGCTTCTGAGCCTCTCGGATCAAACTGTTCAGAAACTGGAAAGAAAACTTTGAAATGGACTTGGAAATACAGGAGTGCTGCCTGAACAGCCCTGTTAGGGAAAATCACTCCGTGTCTAGGAAGAGATTCAGCTTGGAGGCATTTTTGGTTGGGGTTTTTTTGCCTTCTTTTTACATCTCGTGCCCTGCAAGCGTGAGGTGAGACCTGTGTTAACGATAGGTGTGCCAGTTAAAAATACTTCCCTCTGCTCCAGTGTTGGCACTCACTGTGGGGGTAACCGAGTTGAACTTCGCTTGATCAGTGTTCTCAAGGTGATGAAAACTGTCTGACCAAAAGGTACATATTGTCTGAATACAGCTGCTTTCTCACAGTGACTGTAGCTGAATATAGAGAAGTGCTTTTATATCTTTATGTAAGTTTATGGGGGCTTTTGGAGAGGGAGGAGGTTTTATTAAAAGGGGATTTTTTTTTTTTAAATAAAATTCTAGAGTTTGTTTGGTATAGTTTAGTTACCAGACACCCATCGTCTTGCACTGAACAGTATTTTTATAAACAATATGCTTAGCCATCACACCTCAATCATCCAGAAAGAAAACCTGGGAGTTCAAACTGTATGTACTTCAT